>NC_138551.1:139619972-140219972 GCF_964273705.1 Natrix helvetica
CATCTTATTTCCTTTCTCCTTTCCTTTCTCCTTCCTTTCTCTTTCTTTCTCCTTTCCTTTCTTTCCTTCCTTTCCATTCCTTCCATTCCTTCCTTTCTCCTTTCCTTCTTTTCCATCTTATTTCCTTTCTCCTTTCCTTTCTCCTTTCCTTTCTCCTTTCCTTCTTTTCCATCTCATTTCCTTTCTCCTTTCCCTTCTCGTTTCCTTTCCCCTTTACTTTCCTTTTTCCTTTCCTTTCTCTTTTCCTTTCCTTTCTCCTTTTTCTCCATTCCTTTCTCCTTTCCTTTCCTTTTTCCTTTCCTTCTTCTCCATTTCCTTTCCTTTCTCTTTCCTTCCTTTCCATTTCCATTTCCTTTCCATTTCCTTTCCTTTCTCCTTTGCTTCTTTTCTATCTCCTTTCCTTTCTCCTTTCCTTTCTCCTTTCCTTTCTCCTTTCCTTTCTCCTTTCCTTTCCTTTTTCCTTTCCTTTCTCTTTTCCATTTCCTTTCCTTTCTCCTTTCCTTTCTCCTTTCCTTTCTCCTTTCCTTTCTCCTTTCCTTTCTCCTTTCCTTTCTCTTTTCCTTTCTCCTTTCCTTTCTCTTTCTCTTTCTCCTTTCCTTTCCTTTTTCCTTTCCTTCCTTTCCATTTCCATTTCCTTTCCATTTCCTTTCCTTTCTCCTTTCCTTATTTTCCATTTCCTTTCCTTTCTCCTTTTCCTTCTCCTTTCCTTCTTTCCATTTCCTTTCCTATCTCCTTTCCTTTCTCCTTTCCTTCCTTTCCATTTCCTTTCCATTTCCTTTCCGTTCTCCTTTCTTTTCTCTTTTCTTTTCCTTCTTTTCCATTTCCTTTCCTTTCTCCTTTCTCTTTCTCCTTTTCCTTCTCCTTTCCTTCTTTTCCATTTCCTTTCCTTTCTCCTTTCCTTTCTCCTTTCCTTCCTTTCCATTTCCTTTCCTTTCTCCTTTCCTTTCTCCTTTCCTATCTCCTTTCCTTCTTTTCCATTTCTTTCCTTTCTCCTTTCCTTCCTTTCCATTCCACTTTTCCTTCTTTTCCATTTCCTTTCCATTCTCCTTTCCTTTCTCCTTTGCTTTCTCCTTTCCTTCTTTCCATTTCCTTTCCTTTCTCCTTTCCTTCTTTTCCATCTCCTTTCCTTTCTCCTTTCCTTTCTCCTTTCCTTTCTCCTTTCCTTTCTCTTTTCCTTTCTCCTTTCCTTTCTCTTTCCCTTTCTCCTTTCCTTTCCTTTTTCCTTTCCTTCCTTTCCATTTCCATTTCCTTTCCATTTCCTTTCCTTTCTCCTTTCCTTATTTTCCATTTCCTTTCCTTTCTCCTTTTCCTTCTCCTTTCCTTCTTTTCCATTTCCTTTCCTATCTCCTTTCCTTTCTCCTTTCCTTCCTTTCCATTTCCTTTCCATTTCCTTTCCGTTCTCCTTTCCTTTCTCTTTTCTTTTCCTTCTTTTCCATTTCCTTTCCTTTCTCCTTTCCTTTCTCCTTTCCTATCTTCTTTCCCTCTTTTCCATTTCATTTCCTTTCTCCTTTTCCTTCTCCTTTCCTTCTTTTCCATTTCCTTTCCTTTCTCCTTTCCTTTCTCCTTTCCTTCCTTTCCATTTCCTTTCCTTTCTCCTTTCCTTTCTCCTTTCCTATCTCCTTTCCTTCTTTTCCATTTCTTTCCTTTCTCCTTTCCTTCCTTTCCATTTCCATTTCCTTTCCATTTCCTTTCCTTTCTCCTTTCCTTCTTTTCCATCTCATTTCCTTTCTCCTTTTCTTTATCTTTTCTTTTCCTTCTTTTCCATTTCCTTTCCATTCTCCTTTCCTTTCTCCTTTGCTTTCTCCTTTCCTTCTTTTCCATTTCCTTTCCTTTCTCCTTTCCTTCTTTTCCATCTCCTTTCCTTTCTCCTTTCCTTTCTCCTTTCCATTCTCCTTTCCTTTCTCCTTTCCTTTCTCCTTTCCTTTCTCCTTTCCTTCTTTTCCATCTCCTTTCCTTTCTCCTTTCCTTTCTCCTTTCCTTTCCCCTTTACTTTCCTTTTTCCTTTCCTTTCTCTTTTCCTTTCTCTTTTCCTTTCATTTCTCCTTTTTTCTCCTTTCCCTTTTCCATTTCATTTCCTTTCTCCTTTCCTTCCTTTCCATTTCCTTTCCATTTCCTTTCTTTTCTACTTTACTTCTTTTCCATCTCCTTTCCTTTCTCCTTTCCTTTCTCTTTTCTTTTCCTTCTTTTCCATCTCATTTCCTTTCTCCTTTCCTTTCTCCTTTCCTTTCCCTTTTCCTTTCCTTTTTCCTTTCCTTTCTCTTTCCTTTCCTTTCTCCTTTCCTTTCTCCTTTTTTTCTCCTTTCCTTTCTCCTTTCCTTTCCTTTTTCCTTTTCTTCCTTTCTATTTCCTTTCCATTTCCTTTCTTTTCTACTTTCCTTCTTTTCCATCTCCTTTCCTTTCTCCTTTCCTTTCCCTTTTCCTTTCCTTTTTCCTTTCCTTTCTCTTTTCCTTTCCTTTTTCCTTTCCTTTCTCCTTTTTTTCTCCTTTCCTTTCTCCTTTCCTTTCCTTTTTCCTTTCCTTCTTTTCCATTTTCTTTCTTTCTACTTTCCTTCCTTTCCATTTCCATTTCCTTTCCATTTCCTTTCCTTTCTCCTTTCCTTCTTTTCCATCTCATTTCCTTTCTCCTTTCCTTTCTCCTTTCCTTTCTCCTTTCATTTCTCCAATCCTTTCTCCTTTCCTTTCTCCTTTCCTTTCTCCTTTCCTTTCCTTTCTCCTTTCCCTCTTTTCCATTTCATTTCCTTTCTCCTTTCCTTCCTTTCCATTTCCTTTCCATTTCATTTCTTTTCTACTTTCCTTCTTTTCCATCTCCTTTCCTTTCTCCTTTCCTTTCTCTTTTCTTTTCCTTCTTTTCCATCTCATGTCCTTTCTCCTTTCCTTCTCCTTTCCTTTCCCTTTTCCTTCCCTTTCTCCTTTCCTTTCTCCTTTCCTTTCCTTTTTCCTTTCCTTCCTTTCCATTTCCTTTCCTTTCTCCTTTTCTTTCTCCTTTTTTTTCTCCTTTCCTTTCTCCTTTCCTTTCCTTTATCCTTTCCTTCTTTTCCATTTTATTTCCTTTCTACTTTCCTTTCTCCTTTCCTTTCTCCTTTCCTTTCTCCTTTCCTTTCTCCTTTCCTTTCTCCTTTCTTTTCTACTTTCTTTCTTTTCCATCTCCTTTCCTTTCTCCTTTCCTTTCTCTTTTCTTTTCCTTCTTTTCCATTTCCTTTCCTTTCTCCTTTCCTTTTGCCTTTCCTTCTTTTCCATTTCCTTTCCTTTCTCCTTTCCTTTCTCCTTTCCTTCCTTTCCATTTCCTTTCCATTTCCTTTCCTTTCTCCTTTCCTTCTTTCCATCTCATTTCCTTTCTCCTTTCCGTTCTCTTTTCTTTTCCTTCTTTTCCATTTCCTTTCCTTTCTCCTTTCCTTTCTCCTTTCCTTTCTCCTTTCCTTTCTCCTTTCCTTTCTCCTTTCCTTTCTCCTTTCCTTTCTCCTTTCCTTTCTCCTTTCCTTTCCTTTCTCCTTTCCCTCTTTTCCATTTCCTTTCCTTTCTCCTTTCCTTCCTTTCCATTTCCTTTCCATTTCCTTTCTTTTCTACTTTCCTTCTTTTCCATCTCCTTTCCTTTCTCCTTTCCTTTCTCCTTTCCTTTCTCCTTTCCTTCCTTTCCATTTCCTTTCCATTTCCTTTCCGTTCTCCTTTCCTTTCTCTTTTCTTTTCCTTCTTTTCCATTTCCTTTCCTTTCTCCTTTCCTTTCTCCTTTCCTTTCCTTTTTCCTTTCCTTCCTTTCCATTTCCTTTCCTTTCTCCTTTCCTTTCTCCTTTTTTTTCTCCTTTCCTTTCTCCTTTCCTTTCCTTTATCCTTTCCTTCTTTTCCATTTTCTTTCCTTTCTACTTTCCTTTCTCCTTTCCTTTCTCCTTTCCTTTCTCCTTTCCTTCCTTTCCATTTCCTTTCCATTTCCTTTCCGTTCTCCTTTCCTTTCTCTTTTCTTTTCCTTCTTTTCCATTTCCTTTCCTTTCTCCTTTCCTTCCTTTCCATTTCCTTTCCATTTCCTTTCTTTTCTACTTTCCTTCTTTTCCATCTCCTTTCCTTTCTCCTTTCCTTTCTCCTTTCCTTTCCTTTATCCTTTCCTTCTTTTCCATTTTCTTTCCTTTCTACTTTCCTTTCTCCTTTCCTTTCTCCTTTCCTTTCTCCTTTCCTTCCTTTCCATTTCCTTTCCATTTCCTTTCCGTTCTCCTTTCCTTTCTCTTTTCTTTTCCTTCTTTTCCATTTCCTTTCCTTTCTCCTTTCCTTTCTCCTTTCCTTTCCTTTTTCCTTTCCTTCCTTTCCATTTCCTTTCCTTTCTCCTTTCCTTTCTCCTTTTTTTTCTCCTTTCCTTTCTCCTTTCCTTTCCTTTATCCTTTCCTTCTTTTCCATTTTCTTTCCTTTCTACTTTCCTTCCTTTCCATTTCCATTTTGCTTTCCATTTCCTTTCCTTTCTCCTTTTCTTCTTTAGCATCTCATTTCCTTTCTCCTTTCCTTTCTCTTTTCTTTTCCTTCTTTTCCATTTCCTTTCCTTTCTCCTTTCCTTTCTCCTTTCCTTTCTCCTTTCCTTTCTCCTTTCCTTTCTCCTTTCCTTTCTCCTTTCCTTTCTCCTTTCCTTTCTCCTTTCCTTTCTCCTTTCCTTTCTCCTTTCCTTTCTCCTTTCCTTTCCTTTTTCCTTTCCTTCTTTTCCTTTTCATTTCCTTTCTCCTTTCCTTCCTTTCCATTTCCTTTCCATTTCCTTTCCATTTCCTTTCCATTTCCTTTCCATTTCCTTTCCATTTCCTTTCCTTTCTCCTTTCCTTCTTTTCCATCTCCTTTCCTTTCTCCTTTCCTTTCTCTTTCCTTTTCCTTCTTTTCCATTTCCTTTCCTTTCTCCCTTCCTTTTTCCTTTCCTTTCTCCTTTCCTTTCTCCTTTCCTTTCTCCTTTCCTTCTTTTCTATTTCCTTTCCTTTCTCCTTTCCTTCCTTTCCATCTCATTTCCTTTCTCCTTTCCTTTCTCTTTTCTTTTCCTTCTTTTCCATTTTCTTTCCTTTCTCTTTCTCTTTTCCTTTCTCCTTTCCTTTTCTTTCTCCTTTATTTTCTCCTTTCCTTCTTTTCCATTTCCTTTCCTTTCTACTTTCCTTTCTCCTTTCCTTCTTTTCCATTTCATTTCCTTTTTCCTTTCCTTTCTCTTGTCCTTTCCTTTCTTCTTTCCCATTTCCTTTCCTTCTTTTCCATTTCATTTCCTTTTTGCTTTCCTTTTCTTCTTTCCCATTTTCTTTCTTTCCCTCCCCCTTCCTTTCCTTCCTTCCCTCCTGGGGGCCTGAGGGAGAGGGAGGGGACCCGTTCCTCCTTGCCCCCCTCCCCAACATCTGCTCTGATGGCAATTATAGTTAAAAAAAATTCAGGTGCTCAGGGATTAAAATGTGCTGCTCAAACAATGTACATTTCTGCACACACTGAAAAAAATTAGAGGGAACATTGGTCACCAGCTGCGGCGGGACGCTCAGTGGGATGCCCGGCCTTGGGTCTCTGCAACCAGCATGGGTAAGGCCAGCGGTGGTGGTGGGACGCCTGGTTTGAGGTCTCTATAGCTGCCGCTCCCCTCGCCGTGGTGTTATCCCCGTTGCTCCCCCCCCTCCTCCTTGCTTGTGAACATGATAAATTAGATCAGCGGGGAGTGGCTGAGGCAGCTGGCATGGAACACCTGTGGAAGATGGCTTCGGGAGCTGGTGTGGGCGTGGCTGGAGGGGGTGCTTCATTTGCCCCCCCTGGTATTACTGCCATTGCCTGGGCCACCGTTCTATGCCATTTGGCCATTTGGTCCCCCTCCTGTCATATTATGGACTGGGTCAATGGAGTGCGGCCCTGACGATGGAAGTGAGTGCGGCTGGCGTGGGCGGAGCTTAGCTGTTGGAGTCGGAGTTGGAGCAGCCGCCGATGCTGCCGCTGTCCTCATTGCCGCCGTCACTGGCCGCTTTACCACCTCGGAAGCTAGCATCTGCTGCGATTTTGGACAGCTGGCCATTACCCTTACATATTGTCCCCAACATCGACAATTTTTATGATGCTACCCCCTTGAACACTGCCGGCTGTCCCCTCCCCCGTGGACATGTCATCTCCTCATTCCATCTCCTCATGATGTCATCCCGTTTGGTTGATGCCACACTCTCCTCTATGCTATACTGCGACAGAACTTTATTCCCTCCGGGAACTCCCCCTTTCCCGGTGATGGCCTTCTGACCTATCAAGACGCTTCCTTAATGACAGATTGGGATCCCGAGAGGTGACATGCGAAGAAGAGACTTCTTAAGGGTTTTTTACAGGGGCTTTTAAACCAAGTTTTAAGGGGGGAGGGGTGGGTTGATTCGGATGGCTCAGACAGGCTTGGGGGGGGGAGTCTGCCAGGGCACAGGCCAGCGCTAACTAATGGGTGCGGGTTGGGAGGGCTAGGAAGGGTTGGGATTCCGGGGGAGACATTAAGCCATTCCATTGGGGAGTTCACCATCTCTACTGTTTGTGGGAGAGGCAGATATGGTGGGGGCCAAGGGCCAAATGATGTTCGGAGGACGTGGGTTTGCTGTTTGAGAGCAATCGCGCGTTCCGACCCTCATCGCCCTTCTTGCACCCCCGGGTGCTCGGGATTACAGGACCCTGGTCTCCGGCTGGTGTCGCTTAACGCCAGGTCTGTGGTACATAAGGCCCCTCATTTATGACCTCATACAGGAGGGTAGAGCGGACCTGGCATGCATTACGGAGACCTGGTTGGGCCATGAGTGTGGTGTGCCCCTTAGCGAACTATGCCCACCAGGCTTCCGGGCGTTTCACCAGCTGAGAGCGCAGGGCATGGGCGGGGGGGGGGTAGCGGTGGTTATTAGGGAAAGTCTCAGACCTCATGAGGTCACTGTGCCTCAGATAGATGGGTGTGAGTCCCTCTTTGTGAAGTGGGGCCTTGGAGCTCAGGTTGGCCTTTTTGTTACATACCTGTCTCCCTGCTATGTTTCATCGGCCCTGCCGCAGCTGCTGGATGTATTAGCTGGATTGGCGGTTGATTTCCCAAGGCTCATGGTCCTGGGGGATTTCAATCTGCCCTCCATTGGCGAGACATCCGAGTCAGCTCGGGAGTTCATGGCTTCCATGACAGCTATGGACCTAACTCAGTTAATTCAAGACCCCACCCATAATGGGGGACAGACGCTCGACCTGATTTTTGTCTCTGGGCAGTGGATGAATGATCTAGATTTAGGGGATATTTCTATTCAACCTTTGTCATGGTCTGATCATTTCCTCATCAGGCTTGATTTCCATACCGCTACCCCTCACCGCAGGGAGGGGGAACCGACTAGATGGTTCCGCCCAGGCGCCTGATGGACCCCAAAAGGTTCCTGATGGAGCTTGGGACTTTTCCTGAATCCCTTGCTCACAACTTGACCGAAGCCCTAGTGGGAGCCTGGGATAGGGCTGCCGCTGGGGCTTTGGATCGTGTTGTGCCTTTGCGGTCTCTGACCCGGTGTCGATCCCGGCTGGCTCCCTGGTTTACCGGGGAGCTCCGGAAGATGAAACGCCGGAAAAGACGCCTAGAGAGTGGCTGGAGGGCCAGCCGGTCCAAATCTGATCGAACACTAGTAAGAATTCATATTAAATCCTACTTAGTGGCGATGGAAGTGGCAAAACGGCAATATTTTTTCGCTCTTATCGCGTCCACAGACAACCGCCCAGCTGCCCTGTTTAGGGTGACCAGCTCCTTATTTAACCAAGGAACTGGGGAAGACCTCTTGCAGGGTAGGGCTGAAGAATTTGTTCAATATCTGCAGGATAAAATCGCTCAGATCCGGACAGGCTTGGACTCTGACTGGGTAGATTCGGGCGAGCCGATGGGGATGAATCTTGAGGAGACTATCTGGGATGGGTTTGACCCTGTGACCCCCGAAGGAATGGACAGGATTATGGGGAGACTCAGTGCTGTCACTTGTGTGCTGGACCCGTGTCCCTCTTGGTTAGTTTCGGCTTCCCGGGAGGTGACACGAGGCTGGCTCCAGGTGATTACCAACGCTTCATTGAGAGAGGGGTTCTTTCCCACCACCTTGAAGGAGGCGGTGGTGAGGCCCCTCCTCAAGAAGCCTTCCCTGGACCCAGCTTCTTTAGCCAACTATCGTCCGGTCTCCAACCTTTGCTTTGTAGCGAAGGTTGTCGAGAGTGTGGTAGCACGTCAGCTTCCCCAGTACCTGGATGAAGCTGTCTACCTGGATCCATTTCAGTCGGGTTTCAGGCCAGGGTACAGCATGGAGACGGCATTGGTCACATTGGTCGATGATCTCTGGCGGGCCCGGGACAGGGGCTGTTCCTCTGTCCTGGTCCTATTAGACCTCTTGGCGGCTTTCGATATCATCGAACATGGTATCCTACTGCGACGACTCAGGGGGTTGGAGTGGGGGGCACCATTTTACAGTGGTTCTCCTCCTACCTGTCGGATCGGTCACAGTTTGTGTTGACTGGAGGGCAGAGATCGACCACCAGGCGCGTCACTTGTGGGGTGCCCCAGGGGTCGGTTCTCTCACCCCTCCTGTTCAACATATACATGAAACTGCTGGGCGAGATCATCCGTGGTTTTGGGGTATGGTATCATCAATATGCTGATGATACCCAACTTTTCATCTCTACCCCAAACCACCCAAATGATGCCTTCGACATGATGTCCCAATGCCTGGAGGCTGTGCAGATCTGGATGGGGAGGAACAGACTCAAGCTCAATCCCTCCAACACTGAGTCGCTGTGGTTCCTGTCATCCCGATTTTTACATCTTGTTCCATCTTTGACGATAATTTTAGCCCCCTCAGAGAAGGCTCGCAATCTGGGAGTCCTCCTGGATACGCGGCTTAGTTTAGAAGAACACCTGATGGCCGTGACCAGGGGGGCCTTTTACCAGGTTCGCCTGGTATGCCAGTTGCGTCCCTTCCTGGATCGGGATGCTCTGTGCACAATCACTCATGCCCTCATCCTTTCTTGCCTGGACTACTGCAACGCTCTCTACATGGGGCTGCCCTTGAAGAGCAATCCGGAGTCTTCAGCTGGTCCAGAATGCAGCCACGCGAGTTGTCATGGGGGTACCTAGGTGCTCCCATGTCACACCCCTTTTAGACGGCCTGCACTGGTTGCCGGTTGTTTTCCGGGTGCGATTCAAGGTATTAATTATGACCTTTAAAGCGCTCCATGGCTTAGGCCCAGGGTACCTGCAAGACCATCTACTGCCACCAGTAGCCTCCCACCGTCCAGTACGATCCCACAGAGTTGGCCTCCTCAGGGTGCCGTCGGCCAAGCAGTGTCGGCTGGTGACCCCCAGGGGGAGAGCCTTCTCTGTGGGAGCGCCTTCCCTCTGGAATGAGCTGCCCCCGGAGCTCCGCATAATCCCTGACCTCCGGTCCTTCCGACGCGCCCTAAAAAGTTGGCTTTTCCAGCAAGCCGGCCTGGCCTGTTAATGTTAATGTTAATTTATTTTAAATGTATTGTTTCTTTTTAAAAAAATCGGTTTGGTCTTTTTGGAAATGGGTTTAATCTTTTTTTTAAACTTTTTTGATGTGTGTTTTTAATGTTGTATGCCGCCCTGAGTCCTTTTGGGGAAGGGCGGCATATAAATCCAAATAAACCTAAACCTAAACCTCTATCTCTCTGTATTTCTCTCTCTATCCCTTTATCTACCTCCCTACCTACCTACTGGATTTCTCTATCTCTTTTTATTTCTCTTTCTCTATCCTTCTACCTACCTACTGGATTTCTTTATCTCTATATCTCTCTATTTCTCTCTATCTCTTTATCTACCTCCCTTCCTCCCTACCTAATTACTCTGTCTCTCCCTATCTACCTACTGTATTTCTCTATCTTTCTCTCCCTCTACCTGCCTACCTACCTACTTTTTTTTTAAAAATGCCTCTTCAAAACCTTGGTGTGTCTTATACTCTGAAAAATACGGTACATGTTGTGGCATGACAACCTTTATAAATTAGGAGGAGACCCTGAGACCATCTAGCCCAACCCCCTCCTCTCTGCAGGAATCCCAGTTGAAGCTTCTCTGACTGATGGCTGCTCAGTCTTTGCTCTCAGAGGAGACTGAACTTCTTTGCTTTACTGGCTCAGCTCTAAAACAGCTCATCCTTTTATCATATTTTTTCTCTCATTCAGTTAAAATCTCATCTCTTGTAACTGAATTCACTTTTTCCATGTCTGACACTCTGGAATAAGAGTGAGCGGATCTTACACTCGGGTGTAACAGGAGTCAGTTATTGGAAGAGGGTTGTATCCAGTGGTGGGATTCAAATCGTTTTATTACTGGTTCTGTGGGTGTGGCTTGGTGGTCTTGTGACTGGGTGGGTGTAGCCAACTTGACATCACTCATGACAAGGGGTACCTTGCCTGGCCTCTCCTTGCGTCAACAAGATACAATTTCCCTGTCTATTTATTTACTACTAATGAACATCCAAAATACACAATTTAATCCTATGTATATATGTCATATGTGTACATACATATTACAAAGTATAGTGTGTGTATAGGCACACAAAAAGATACATTATCTACTTTATACAATGTATGTGTATACACACACACACACACACACACAAACACACAGCTCTTCTAAAACTCTACACATTCAACCTCACTTATTGCGTTTGGAAAAACACACCCAGAGTCCACTTTCTGGCACACATTTAACTATCACTTCTGCACATTACAACATTACACAGGCCTTCAGATGTTATTCCCTAACCTGCACATGACTGTTAGAGCCAGGAGATGTCATGGATTGAGTAAAATGTGGCAAAGCTCACTTAACAACGCTCTTGTTTAGCAACCAAAATGTTGGGCTCAATTGTCATAAGTCAAGGACTGTCTCTGTTTTCCTCTGCATGGCAGCCTTGTCCTAGTAAACTCCTTCCCTTTTCTGGCAATTTTCCTCTCTGTTAGAGGCACCAAAATAATCCAGGGGATATAAGGTCTCCAGCTGGGGCAGGGGGTTAGACTAGATGGCTTCCAAGGTCCCTTCTGACCCTACTAGAGCAGGGATTGGATTAGAAAATTACCTCCGAGATCCCTTCCAGCCCTTTCAAACATTGTTGTGCTGTTTGAAAGAGTCTTCTGAAGCCATGGTTTGTGTCCTTCCTTCCTCTCATTTTCTCTCTTTCCCTCCCTCCCTCCCTCCCTCCCTCCCTCCATGTATCTATTGACCCATTCATCCAACTATATCTCATTCACTTCCTCCTCCCTCCCTCTCTTTCTTTCGCTTCCTTCCATAACTCCCTCTTTCTTTCTTTCTTTCTCTCTCTCTCTCCTTTCCTTTCTTTTCCTTTCCTTTCTTTTTCCTTTTCTTTCATCTCTCTCTTTCTCTTTCTACCCCTTCCTTTCCTCCTTCCAAAGCTAGGAGATCCACCTGAAACAAAAACTCCTTTGGATGAAACGACCCATTTTACACACAAACACACACACAATACACACACACACTCACACACACACACATGCACACGTTCTTCCAACCAGCTCTGTGCCTCGCTTCATTGTTTGATTTTAGTGGTGGGCCGGTGGCCGAAGTCCTTTCCAAGTGGCCAGCAGCATCACTTGCATCCCAGGAAAGCCCGGCTGATTAACTTATTGGGACGCGCTTCGATCGGTGCCTCTTCTGTGCAGGCAAGCTTCTCTCTCTGGAGCAGGCAGAGAAGGGGGACTTGCAGGGATAAGTGTGTGTGTGTGTGTGAGAGAGAGAGAGAGAGCGTAAGAGCGAGAGAGGGGGGAAACATAAAAGAAAAAGAGAGTGAGAGTGAGGAATCAGAAGCTTTTCAACCTTGTGGGCCGCCTGGGAGGAGGCGGAAATGGGGCGAGGGCCTCTCCTCGTTTCCTCTGGATCTCCCTCCCTCTTCCCCAAGTTTTTCTTTCCTACCATCCATTCTCTCCCCCTCTCCTGAGAGCAAGGCGGCGCTGCTTTTCCTGGGAGTTTTCTGGGCTCTGGAACCCTAACATTATTTCAACTCTCTACTTTAAAAATATTTCACTAGCTCCCTCCCCCTATCAAGGGGGAAGGGCTGGTGATGGAAGATCTGGTGATGGGGTCTCGGCATTCCCAATGCTGACCGGGACAGCGTAAATATCAGCGAAGAATAAATGAGAAGCTTTTGGTGATAAGAAGCTGAGTGCGGAACTTCAAAGGCAATGGAATGCTGCTTCCAGTTTAATTGCATCAGGAGGAATGCAGGAGGAGACACGACAAGACGAAGGAAGGTCGCAGACGGACCTTTTCAGGAAAATTGTGAGTGCATGCTCCCCTTCCTTCCCCCCAGCTTGGAAACAAGGCTTGGAAAAAAAAACCCCTAGAACAGAGGTTTGGGCTCCTTCCAGACGGCAATAAATGAAATGGCTTGTCACCCTGCAACTAGTTGGGAGAAAGATTCCCTTTCAAAATGGGAATTTCAAAGGAGGCAGGAAGAAGGGATTTTTCCAGCATCTGTCACTTGCAAGCCACCACAAATGGGGCTGCAACCAGTAAATGAAGCAAATTGGGCAGTAAATTGGGCTTTCCTCCCAGGACTTGGATGGAAGAGATGCTACTTACCAACTCCTTTGCCATCAGCATGGGGAAATGCTCCAAGCCAGCAGAGGGCACCTACTTGGCCCATAACTCATCCAAGCCAGCAAAGGGCACCTACTTGGCCCATAACTCCTCCAAACCAGCAGGAGGGTCCTTGGCACGTAAAACCCCCTAGCCAGCCATCATTGGTTGAGCTGCAACCTGTGAAGCAGGCAACCCCGGGATGGGTCTTAACCCCAGGTCATGGATGGGAGGGATGCCAGTGGGCACCTGCCCTCCCTCAGCAGATGGCACCATGGCAGAAAGCTGGGCAGTGGCCAACCGAGGGATTGACCTCCCCACCGGTTCCAGTCTCCCCTGCAAGGCCCAAAAAGGTTCTTACCAGACCTTCCTACAGAGAAGAATTCTCCATGGAAGAAGGGATTACCAACCAGAGGCCTGCATTGTGGATGGCGGGAAAATGTGCGCCTGCAAGGCCCCAAGTGGTTCTTACCCCACCTTCCTACAGAGTAGCAATCACCAACATGGAAGAAGGGATTACCAAAGCCAGGCCTGCAAGATGGGAAGCGGGACAAGGTGCATCTGCAATGCCCCAAAAGGTTCTTACTCCACCTTCCTACAGAGAAGCAATCTCCACCATGGAAGAAGGGTTTACCAAGGGGGCAGCTGCAAGTTGGAGAGCAAGGCAGTGTGATGAAATGGTTATTCCACCAGCAATAATTTAACCATTATTCCACCAGCAATAATTTATACTGTAACCATTTGAAACTATTCCACACACAATAATTTAAAATGAAACCATTAAAAATATTCCATACACAATAAATTACAATAAAACAATTTAAAACAACTCTATGCACAATATATTTTAAAGTATTGAGTATAGAATATTTTAAAATGGTTTATTTTAATTTATTTTGGATAGAATCTTTTTTTAAAATAGTCTAAGACAATTTAAAAAAAGAATCCACAAACAATAAATTGAAGTAAACCATTTTAAAATATTCTATACTCAATACTTTTAAGTAAAAATATTTTAAAAAATTCTATGCACAATAAATAAAATATTATTTTAAAATACATTTTAAAAATAAAAGAAAAAAAACCAGGTTATTTACCAGCAGGCAGAATCAGCAGATCTCCGATGTGATGGATGGATGCAGCAAGCAGCAGACAGGCAGAGAGGCAGCAGGACAGGTAAGACTGTTTAAGACTGCTTAGGGCTTAGCCAGCCAGGCGAGGCTGGAGAGAGGGGGGCTTTTGGCCTAGCCTCGCGGAGGCTTGCCGCCCACGCCAGCCCGGCGCTTTGTCGCGGAAAGGCCCGGAGGCCTTTCCTCGGCGAATCTAGCCTCCCGCCGGCCGCGCGGCCTACCCGAGCCCAGCGCTTTGTTGCGGAAAGGCCCGGAGGCCTCTCCTCGATGAAGCTAGCTGCTCGCCACCCGCATGGCCCACACCAGCCTGCCGCTTCAGCGAGGGAAGGCCCAGAGGCCTTTCCTTGGCAAAGCTACCCTCCCGCCGCCCCCCTCGCGCTTAGTTGCTTACCTGAGGGAAGCAGCAAGCTCCTGGAAGGCGAAGAGAAGGGAGTTTTGAAATGGAGGACCCGCTTTTAAACGGGTCGCCTCCAGCCCGCTCACTGATTGGCTGGACTCCAGCCAATCAGTGAGCGGCTGGCTAGGCTAGCTAGTTTCGTGAGGATGGGTGGGGGAGCGAGTGAGCTGCATTGGGACGGCAAGGGCAATCGAGCGACAGGACCGGTGCCGGTTCCCAGAAGTTACTTCCGGGTCCAGTTACTTCCGGGTTCGGTCACCAACCAGTTCGCACGATCCGGTGTGAACCGGTAGGAACCCACCACTGGTCAAGTCCTAGTAGATAAAAATCAGATATTTTTCTACTGCTTTTTACTTTTGAACCCTTCTCTGTGTGCTAATCATAAATATTGTTTCTGGAAACTTGATATTCCTCTTATAAAATTTTATTTTATTCAAAAAGGTAAAATACAAGTTTTGGAAAATAAAACTATTACAAAGACAAAACAAAACTAGATAAAACATTAAAAACAGACAAAGACATGTATATTGTCTCCCCAATTGAATACAATACAGCAATAATAGTTTCTCCCACTTGCAAAATAGGCCCACAATTATAAACTATATATCTACTGGACTTGTCATCTATCTGCTGTATATAAAAATCATAGTTAACAGGCAATCCAATAATAAAGTTAAATTTCAAAACTTCAAAATTGTCTGTTATCTGCTATTTAACTCACAGAAAATTTCTACCACAGACCAACACAATCATTACCTCTGATTCATCCATAATCTATCCAGGGTTAAACATCTTTGTTTGGTTCTTATAATAAAAATACATTTCCTTAAAATTTTAATTAGAATCTTTCCCAACAACTGCTTTCCATTCCCCAAAGTTATAGGATGTCCTGTAAATGCAAACACAACTCTTAAGACATGTTTTCCAGTTAAATATGACAAGTCCATTCCCCAATCTCCCTCAATCTTGAAAGAATCCATTTCATCAGTCATCCGTTCGGTCCACTTTGAGTCTTCAGGGTCCATGGCCTCTCCAGCCATCTCTAAGCAGGCTGCCTTCAAACCAGATTCCTTCCTTAGGGATGCCAGCAGCAAATTAAATTCCAGTCCATCCATCCAATCCATCCCATTCAACAATTGTTGCTTGCTTCTGATTATTGCCTTTAAGTTGATTTAAAACCATTGTTATTTTATCAAACTTTTTAAATGAAATTTAGACAGTTTTTATCCATTTAGTTATCATACAACCCCTCAAGTTTCCACAAAATTCACAAAAAATTTTGTGAGTCCATTATTGAAATCCAGGTCTATCACCAGAGTTACCATAATCCATTTAGAAAGTGTAATGATATGTGAGAATGACTTTTGGGATGAGGAGAAGAGAGGTTGCCTAGGGAAGGATCAGATAAGAGGGGAGAATCCTGCAGCTGCAAAATGGGAGAGAAAGAAACTCAGGTTCCTCACTAACTTTTCAGACTGAGAAAAGGGCTGGTGGGAGATTTGTTCTTTCAGATCTGCAAAAAATTTTTTAATGTCGTATTACAATCAAGTAGAATTAGCACATCTGGAGGTGTTTTCCATCAGGATTACAAGGGAGAAGATTAGCCTGAAAGATTTCTTCTTGATCAACCCATGCTTTCAGGGAATCAACCTGTTGTTTTCAAAGAGTTTATGGATCATCTTTTTTTCCTCTGTTCATTTTATTTGCCATTTGCTCTAGAATGTTCCCTGTAATTGACCAATTGTGTGGATTATATTTTCTTTATATTTTGTCACTAAATGATTGACAATTTTTTCCTCAAACTTTTTCATTCACTTATGAAGATAATGGCAGTATTTGTATCCTATTTAACCATATTTGGAGATTAGACAATTGTAGAAGAAAGATTCAATGTGGGATAAGAAACAAAGTTTTCTGCTTTTCAAATTCCTGGATATTCCCATTCTAGTTTCATCCCTTTCTGGAGAAGAATGAATTTTGGAATATTTCCAACTTTAAACTGTACTTGGGCCAAAATGGAGAGATAACAGCAGATCTGGCCATTAAAATGTGGTTGGTTCTCCCCAAGGAGGAAGCCAAGAAGGTGATTCTGGCGTATTTTAAAAGACAGAAACTTTCTATCAAAGAAGATGCTCTTTCACGGCTCAAGTTGCTCAATAAGGTGAGATAAATTTTGGTGTCTTTTCTCTGTTTTCCAAAGCCTGAGGTCCCATTTCAAGTGGGCAAAGCCTAGAGTCTCCAGGGTGGTTGGCATCCCATGCCAGTTGGTGTCATCTAATGGAAGTTCTTCAATGGACGGGACCTAAGTGGAGGGGCATTGCCACGTTTTATGGAAACCTTTCAAGATCTTACTGGTCAGAGGTTTCTTTCTTCATCACAGTTTTATTCTTTATTGAAAAATCTAATGGTGAGGCAGCAGGTAAATAACCCCCTCATTTAAAGGGTATAGGAGCCCCTAGACTCCTTGATAAAAATTTCTTCATAAAAACATTAATTAAGTCTGCATATTAAAAGGACTTCTGTAGTTGGCATAGGAAAGATTACGCATTTTAGTGACACATCGCTTAGGAAACACTTTATGGAAGGGCACAGAGAAAAACAGATGTTGTAAGATAAGAAATAAGGAAGTAGCATTTAGTATTTTACTCACCTTTATGTAGAGATCTCCTAGGCTACCACATTATTTCTGTTTTTCTGTTTTTCTGTATAATGTTAACATTTTCAACTTCTCTTTTCTTCTAGTCAACAAATTTACTTCTGTTTTTGTTAAATGTCAAGGAGCATATTTGTAACATTTTACTGTAAAGGTTGTGATGATGATGAATCTAGAATGTACCTCCCCTTGACCGAATGTACCTCCCCTTGACCCTTTGGACAAACACGCCTATGGAACCCCCAAAACGTCTGAAGGGGTATTAAAGTTCTGTCCTGGCCTACCCAGGACAGTTCAGACTTTGCAGTGTTAAACGCTCTGAACTCTGATGCATCATTAAAAACCTGTTTCTCTTTTACCTTGTGGTCTCGAGTCCTATGTTTGGCTGACTGAGGTTTCCTGTCACAGTCTGCCGCAACATTTCTGGCGACTCCAAGCCGGGACTGTGAGGGGTTTTGGAACCCTCTGGTGTGTCGGCCCCGGTGCCGCTCGCCCGGCTGCTCCTAGGGACTTCCCCCTTGCGCCAACGGACCTTTGTTCCGAGGGGCTTTCCAGAGGACTGGGGGGCCGCGGCACCTGCGGCTGACGACTCCAAGAACCACGTGAAAAGGACCAGAGACCAGGAGCTCACAGACGCCGGCCGGCTGGGACAAGGGGATTCAGACAGGCAAGTATTGCGGGACCCCTCTCCCCTGAAGTTGATCTGGACTCGTTAAAGAGCTAGACTAGAACCCCGGATTCCTTAGTGAACCGGAGGCGCGGGCTGATCCCCCGACGCTAACTGAATAGGTACCTCTGGGTGGATTGTCTAAGCATAAGTGTTTTCTGAGGCTATTGCGGTTCCCTACGGTGACCCTGTTGATCGGGCACCCTGGGCCAGTAGCAGGTGCGTGAGCGTCCGCAGTTCCCTACGGTGACCCTGGTGATCGGGCTCCCTGGGTCGGACGATTGTTTGTGTGTGTGTAAAGGTGTTACGTTCGCAGTTCCCATTGGTGGCCGTGGTGAACCGGGACCGTGGGTCGGACGTCTGAGTGAAAGCTATTTGTTTTGTCTGGGGCCCCGGGAGGACCATGGGTGGCAGTGAAAGTACACCCCAGACCCCCCTCCAATGTATGTTAGACCATTTTAAGGCTGAATTTATGTCTCAGGACTATGGCATCAGGTGGAGTAGGCACAAACTCAGGGTATTTTGCACTTCTGAATGGCCCACTTTTGGCTTTGATTGGCCAGCCTCAGGCACATTTGATCCCCAAATTACTCTAAAAGTCCATCAGTTGGTGTTTCACCCCGAATTAGGCCACCCTGACCAGGCTCCTTACATAGATGTGTGGTATTTCCTGGTGCGAAGACCCCCTCCATGGATGAAAAAATACCAAGCCAAAGCAGTCAATGTTATGCTGTCTCGTACACTGACGCTGAAACGCCCGAAAATAAAAGTGGTTCCTCCCATAGTGGCCAGTGCTCCAGAAGAAGTGCCCCATCCCCCACCTTATGAAGTCTCTCAGGTGGAGGCACCTCGATTGGCTGTGGCCAGGCCACCCCCGGAGCCTGTGTTAGTACACCAAGTGCGCCGTTCAGGTGCCCGTCCACGCAGCGTAAGCTCAAGCGGAACCTCGGGGGTTACATGGATGGAAGAAAGGCTGGATGACCTAGCCCCCCTACTCTCAGCCACCAGCTCTTTCAAAGGCTCCCAGGATCTGGCTCCCCCTGAAAGACCAGTATCCCCAGAAGCAAAAGATGAAGAAGAAGAGGGAGAAGGGATGGAAGCAAGTGGAGGCATACCCATGAGGGAAAGTCAGGATCCCCCCATTTCTACCCGTACCAGGGCAAGAAAAACTGAAACAGCCCTTACGGCCCCCTTGAGAAGGGTGGATCAACTCTTAGTGGATCGAGATGACCCTACCAAAGTGCTGACCAGTCCTCTGTTTCAGCACGTTCCTTTCTCTACATCCGACCTCCTTAATTGGAAGCTTCATTATGGACCCTTTAGTGAAAAGCCAAATGATGTAGCTGATCTGTTTAAAACCATCATGGACACCCATAACCCGAACTGGAGGGATCTCCAACAGCTGCTTGCCACTTTGTTCAACCCAGAAGAAAGGGAAAAGATTCGAATAGCAATTGGCCAGATTTTAAAGCCGGATGTCCCTGCTCAGACCACTTTGGCCCAGTTTATTGAGAGACGTTTTCCATCTCAGGATCCCCATTGGGACCCTTATGAGCCCCGCCAGATGGCTGAATTGCGTCAACTCCAGCAGCTGATTGTCAGGGCCATCCGAATGGCTGGCAAACCAACTACCAACATGTCAAAGCCCTCCCTCGTTCATCAGGAACCGAATGAAAGCCCCGAGGCATTCTATACCAGACTTATTGATGCCTACCAAATGTATACTCCCATAGACCCCACTTCCCCTGAAAATGCTCGCATGTTGGCTATGGCTTACATTTCCCAAAGCGCCTCAGACATCCGTCGGAAGCTTCAGAAGCTAGAAGGTGCCTTGGGCAAGCCCATGAGTGAGCTAGTGGAAGTGGCACGCAAGGTGTTTGTCAACAGGGAAGCTGTGGAGGAGAAGAAGAAGGAGTCCAAAATGCAACGTAAGGCTGAACTTCTGGCAGCTGCCTTCATGACGCTGCCACCAGGAGAGGGAAGAATGAGAGGAAGGGAGAGTGGAGGGCCCTTGGGACGCAATCAATGTGCTTACTGTCATCAATATGGACACTGGAGGGAGGACTGCCCCCAAAAGGCTAGGGACGGCGCAGAGGGGCCAGCAAGAGGATCTGGACGACCCAGACCACCCAGAGACCCTCGTCTCCGCCCCACTAACCGGGGGCGCGGAGGCAGAAGAGGCTTCTTTCCCCCTGCCCCCCTTATGCAGTTGGGCCACTTAGAAGAGGAAGATTGAAACCGACCGGGTTCCAGCAGCCTCCCTGAACCTATGGTCCGTATTAAAATTGGGGGCACAGAAATTCCCTTCCTTGTTGACACAGGGGCTACCCGCTCCGTGCTTACCAAACCCTTGGGCCCCCTCTCTAAGCAATCTATCAACATCCAAGGGGCCACAGGTGGCCCTCAGAAGCGTTCACTCCTACAGCCCCTGCTTTGTAAAATGGGAGGAAAGTCCATTCTTCATCAATTTGTGTATTTGCCCGAATGCCCACTCCCCTTGTTGGGCCGAGATTTACTTTGCAAACTACGTGCTCAGATCTTCTTTACTGAAGATGGGGAGATGGATCTTAAATATGGGCGGGTGAATTTGGAAGTGCCCCGGGAAGAGGCTTGGAGAATTATGACCATCATGCAAGTACCAGGAGAAAAGTGGCGTGAATTCAAGGTCCCCGAATTGTGGGCAGAGGACAACCCCCCTGGCTTTGCAGCTCATCACCCACCTATCATAGTGGAAGAGCTCCCCTTTAAAAACCCTGTCAGGATTCGTCAAAGACCCTACCCCAGACCTATAGTGGCAGCCATCCAAGAAGTCATTGACCTGTATTTGGACAACCATATTCTGGTTCCTACTGATTCCAAATGGAACACCCCGATTCTGCCTATTCCTAAGGGTGAGGGTCGCTTTCGCATGGCGCAGGATCTACGCCCCGTCAACCTTGCTACAGTTACCATACATCCGACTGTTCCAAACCCATACGTACTGTTGGGTCTGATTCCTCCAACTGCTAAGTGGTTTTCCGTCATTGATCTGAAAGATGCCTTCTTTTCCATCCCCATACATCGCAAGAGTAGGCACTTGTTTGCCTTTGAGTGGGAAAGCCCTGTCACGGGTCGCAAGCAACAGTACACCTGGACCCGTCTCCCACAAGGTTTTAAGAACTCCCCCACTCTGTTTGGAGAAGCCCTGGCAAAAGACCTTGAGTTATTACAAATCCCTCGGCCTGATGTATTGCTTCAGTATGTAGACGACTTATTAGTCACCGGACACAATCAGGAGCACTGTCACAAAAACACATCAGCTCTGTTGAATTTGTTAATGGAGAGGGGATACAAGGCTTCTAGGAAGAAGGCTCAATTAGTCCAAACAGAGGTCAGATATTTGGGCTATGATATACAACAAGGCCAAAGGGCATTGGGGCATGAACGAAAAGAGGCTATTTGCCAATTGCCAATCCCCAAGAATCGCAAGGAGCTGAGAGGCTTTCTGGGGGCAGCAGGCTTCTGTCGTATTTGGATCCCTAATTTTGCCCTATTAGCTAAGTCATTGTATGATGCCACAAGAGGACATGAAAAAGAACCTATGCAATGGGGAAAAGAGGAACAGGCCAGCTTCTTGCAGCTTAAGCAAGCTCTTACCCAAGCACCTAGCTTGGGCCTTCCGGATTTGGACAAGCCTTTTCATTTGTTTGTGGACACTAAACAGAATATGGCTGTGGGAGTGTTAACTCAGAAATTTGGTACCTGGCACCGTCCTGTGGCCTATCTGTCCAAACAGTTGGACCCTGTAGCAAAAGGATGGCCTGCTTGCCTGAAAGCTGTTGCTGGCACGGCCCTCCTTACCCATGAGGCTAATAAATTGACTTTTGGCCAGGACCTGAATATATACACCCCACATGCCCTTAAGGCTGTCTTGGACCGAAAAGGCCATCAATGGCTCACAAATCCACGGATGCTCAAATACCAAGGCCTGATTACTCACAATCCTGCTGTTACATTGATCCAATCCCACGCCCTCAACCCAGCTACTCTTCTACCTGAACCTGATGCCCAAACTACCCATGATTGTTTACAAACCATTGCTGAGACCTATGCCAGTCGCCCCGACTTGAAGGATGAGCCCCTCCTTCGCCCTGATGCTTCTCTATACACAGATGGCACCAGTTTTCTCCATGAGGGAACCCGCAAGGCAGCCTATGCAATTGTCACTCTCGAGGAGGTATGGGAAGCAGAGCCCCTTCCCCCAGGCACCAGCGCTCAATTGGCTGAGCTACATGCTCTCACACGGGCTCTGGAATTAGCTCAAGGCCTCCGAGTCAACATTTACACAGACTCCAAATATGCCTTCCTCACTGTACAGGTCCATGGGGCCCTTTACAAAGAAAGGGGGCTTATCACAGCAGGAGGAAAAGATATTAAATATGGCCCACAGATTCTGAGGTTATTGGACAGTGTCTGGGCACCTAAGGAAGTGGCCGTTATGCATGTAAGGGGACATCAGAAAGGCACCACGGACACTGAGCGAGGCAACAATAAAGCTGACCGCACGGCCCGTGCCGCTGCTCTCCGCCCTCTGAACTTACAAGCTACATGCCTTACCTTGTGGACCCCAGACTCATCCCATCCACCTTCCTATTCGAACCAAGAAATCCAACAGGCCATGGCCATAGGAGCCCATCTTCAGGAAGGATGGTGGGTCTTACCTGACAACAGAGTTTTTGTTCCTCAACATTTGGCATGGGAAGCAGTTACCTCCCTTCATAGGAACCTACATCTGGGGAAGACTGCCCTACAAAATGCTTTGGCCAGAGAAGTCTACATTGAGCACCTTCCTAGTATGGCAGCTAGTGTGTGTGCCAGATGTCAAATTTGTGCTGCCAATAATCCTCGACAAGGGCCTTCTCTTCCCCAGGGACACCAACCAAGGGGATCTTATCCTTTTGACTCTTTAATGGTTGACTTTACAGACATGCCTAGGTCAGGTCCATACAATGCCATGTTGGTCTTAGCATGCACTTATACTGGCTGGCCTGAATGTGTCCCCACTAGGACGAAGAAGGCCTTCGAGGTGACACGCGCCCTTATGTGTCTTATAATCCCTCGTTATGGCCTCCCGTCTCGTATTTCTTCTGACAATGGCCCGGAATTTATTCATAAGGCCACGCAGCAGGTGGCTTCTATCTTAGGGATCACCTGGAAGCTGCATTCGTCGTTCCACCCTAAATCTGGCGGCTTTATAGAAAGATGGAACCGCACTATTAAGGACAAGGTCGCTAAAATTTGCCAAGAAACCCACCTTAAGTGGCCAGATGCCCTGCCTATGGCTCTCTTGGCGGTTCGTTGTGCTCCGAGCAAGGGTCTTGGTCTCTCGCCCTTCGAGTTGTTGTATGGGCGGGTCCCCAACCTCTTGGCCCCTAACTTGCACCCGACCGCTCAGATAGCTGACTCCATTAAAATTAAGCAATTGCAAGCCCTGAATGCCATAGTCCTCCAATTGCAAAAATATGTATTGACCTGTCGGCCACATGTTGTTACCACTCCGGTCCATTTCTTCCACCCTGGCCAGGAGGTCTGGGTCAAGGACTGGAAAAAGGAACCGTTGGGCCCCAAGTGGAAAGGACCATATACTGTTGTCATATGTTCTCCCCTTGCTGTTAAGGTTGCTGAAATCAAGTCGTGGATCCATTGGTCGCGAGTTAAGTTGGCAGCAACTTCCCAGTGGCACGTTGCCAGCAACCCACACGATCCCTTGAAGCTCACTCTGCGTCGTCATCGGGACCCCGACCTGAGGACTGTCACCTCTCCTGACGACACTCGGGACGCTGTCTCTCCACGGACAGGTGACCAACGCTCTCCACCCCCTGCAGGTGATCTACCAGGCGTGATCACCCATCGCACGGGCAACGTACGACATCTCCCGTGGACTCTTCGCTCATCCCGACGTTCCAAATAGCTCGATGGAAGCCACCCAGCGCCTGCGCCAAACGGCCTGGATCAGACGAGGCCTTATGCCTACTGTCTGGGTGGTAGTCGTTCTTCTTCTTATTTCAATTGTAATTAACTCTATGTATTTGTACCGACTTTTGCGTGCCCAGGACCCTCCTCTGGTTCTGCCTGAGGACTTCCCCGAGTCGGTTGACCCTCCAACAGGGGGGAATGGGACACGCCCTGTATACGAAACTATGGGACCGGGCCCCTTTCCACCCTGTGAGGAGTGTTTTGTGTACGGTCCAGGGGGAAAACAGTTCCTTCATAGTGATTCTTGGTTCCCCGAATGCCATAAGGAGAAAGGGCTCTCCCCTTGTGAGTATGAAAAGACTAACTTTTGGCAATGCAGAATAGACCCCAATGGTACAAAATGGGCCCCCAATGATATTTACAACTCATCCATTATGTGCCACTTGCTAAGGCCCACTCAGGTACCAATTTCTGGTATCAGACATACCAGACACAAACGAGCCAAAGTCACACCTACTAGTAAGGAATCCACTAAAAAGGACCCCCACACCCTTCAGGAACACATGTCAGCGTGGTTGACCAATTTCATGAGCAACCACGTGCAAGAGACGGAGGGGGAACATGCAGGTCCACCAGACAGGGCCTCACTTGATGAGGTCAAGAGAGCTTGGGCTAACTCAAATCTAACAGTAATACCCAACAAGCTCCCTCAGTGCATTTCATGCATGACGGGCCAAGAAAAAAACATTTTTAAGTTTAAATTGGGCCTGCCCCAAGAGTGCAGTACTTCGCTTGAAACTGCTTCACTGCCAGACTGCACTTTTGGGAAGGACCACCCTCAGGTAAAAATATGTAGGGGTCGGGCTGGCATTAGAAACTGTACTCAAGTCCTCCTAAAGCCCCAGGTATACAAAAGATGCCAAGGCTCCACTGGTATCATCTGCTACATTCCAAAATCCCAAGGTTTGGACAGCTGCACACCTTGCATGAAAAAGGCATGGGTCCTGGGGGTATCGCACTCCTATATATATGCTGAATCGCATCATTAGGCTCCAGGCAGTGTTGGACCTAGCAGGTGAAAGGATTGATAAGTCACTTAACATTTTGGCCTCAACAGCAGATAAGCTAAGGACCGCTGTATATCAGAACCGGCTGGCCCTGGACTATCTGCTGGCCAAAGAAGGTGGGGTGTGTGGAAAATTTAACCTTACCGTTGTCTCCAAATAGATGAAACTGGCTCAGTTATAAAGCAATTGACTACTGAAATGAGGCAGCTCACCCACTTTGAGGGGCAGGATTGGAAAGGGTTTGATCTCTCCTCAGCTTTTGGGTCTTGGTTTCCCAAACTCCCTGGACTGCAGGCAATAGTGGCTTTGATTGGCCTAATTGCGGCTGGATGTGTTATTCTGCCTTGCATTCTCCCCATTTTTGTGAGAACCATTAGTAACAGTCTCTCACTTCTGGTCGACAAAAAGGCCTCTGTAAAGGCCTTAGCTCTGTGTGCCTTGGAAGGTGAGTATGTTACCTTGCTGCAGCAAGAAAAGGAGGGATGTACTTGGGATGATCCCAACGGTGCTTATGAAACTCCCCAGTAAGCTATCACATACAGGTGAAGTTTCAACAGGGGGGAATGAGGCAGCAGGTAAATAACCCCCTCATTTAAAGGGTATAGGAGCCCCTAGACTCCTTGATAAAACTTCTTCATAAAAACATTAATTAAGTCTGCATATTAAAAGGACTTCTGTAGTTGGCATAGGAAAGATTACGCATTTTAGTGACACATCGCTTAGGAAACACTTTATGGAAGGGCACAGAGAAAAACAGATGTTGTAAGATAAGAAATAAGGAAGTAGCATTTAGTATTTTACTCACCTTTATGTAGAGATCTCCTAGGCTACCACATTATTTCTGTTTTTCTGTTTTTCTGTATAATGTTAACATTTTCAACTTCTCTTTTCTTCTAGTCAACAAATTTACTTCTGTTTTTGTTAAATGTCAAGGAGCATATTTGTAACATTTTACTGTAAAGGTTGTGATGATGATGAATCTAGAATGTACCTCCCCTTGACCGAATGTACCTCCCCTTGACCCTTTGGACAAACACGCCTATGGAACCCCCAAAACGTCTGAAGGGGTATTAAAGTTCTGTCCTGGCCTACCCAGGACAGTTCAGACTTTGCAGTGTTAAACGCTCTGAACTCTGATGCATCATTAAAAACCTGTTTCTCTTTTACCTTGTGGTCTCGAGTCCTATGTTTGGCTGACTGAGGTTTCCTGTCACAGTCTGCCGCAACAATGGAATAGAAATTTCCTAAATCTTTTACAATAAATTTTATTCTCAGTTTTAATTTGAATATATCATCATATGTAAATATTTTTTCAATTCCATCTCTGCTGACTTTATTAAGTAGAAAAGTACTTTATTGTAATGTTAAATGCCAAAAGCAAAAGGGAGGAACTAAATGAAGAATCTGCCAGTAGATAGTTATACCTCCTGCATCTTCTTAGTAGTAGTCAGGTATTTCATATTTACTTACATGAAGACCAGAGGCTATTTGGCTAATGTCAGTGTCTACCTCTATTTTCCATGAATGTTGACTACTAACACATTTTCTTTGGCATTCCTCATTTTTCTGCTCAGTCACTGCCTCAGTCCAACTGTGCGGAAAATTGTCATCCTGGATTTGTCAAGAGGGCTCGAGAAGGAGAGCCAGTTTGCTGCTATGACTGCGTTCCTTGTCCGGAGGGGACCTTCTCCACTCAGGAAGGTGGGTCACACGGAGGAAAATGGGAGGCTTTGTGGAACTGGATCCATCCAAAACATTTTCATGAAAGTGCAAGTTAAAAGACACAAGCTCACCTTTATTTTAATTTTTAACATGCACAATTCCTTATCTAAAAGGAAGCAAATCAAAAAGCCTTTGAAGGAAGGGCTGGGAGGAGATGGGAGGAGGGGGTGGCCGACTGGGCAAGCTTTACTAATAGCAGAGGAAACATCTCCCCTGCTTTCTAGTCTGGATATGTGCTGCCAAGTTCACCTTTCTAGGAAGATCTGAGTTCTTTGAAACTTGATGAATTGTTTTAGGTCCACCTTCTGAAAGACATTGCAATTCACTGTATATTGGATTCTCCCCTTGAGGATCACTGAGAAGGTGTCACTGGTCCATAATGTGGTGCTGTGGATAGTTATGGGAGCAACTCATTGCACAAATATTCTGCCAATCATGTAGATCAATCAATCAATCAATTAATCAATCAGAGTAGAGCTGAAAAGGACCTTGGAGGTCTTCTAGTGCTACCCCCTGCTCAAGCAGGAGACCTGATACCATTTCAGACAAGTGACTGTCCAGTCTCTTCTTAAAAACATCCAATGTTGAAGCACCCACAACTTCTGGAAGCCAGCTGTTCCACTGGTTAATTGTTGTCACTGTTAGGAAATTTCTCCTGAATTCCATATAGCCTCCAGATGTTACAAGATATTGTAGGTATCCTCTAAGTCCAGTATATTAATTGCCATGTGGCAGGACTCTAAATATTTGTATAAAAAGATTATATGATTCATTATTAATCTGTAATAATGTAGCTTCCTATGAATTACATTACACCAGAAATAATTCACACCCTGGGACAGTGATTGCGAACGTTTTTTTAACGGCATGCCAGAATTGCACGCGTGTGTACTATTGTACACACCTGCATGCCCACTCAATTTCCCACCCAACTGCGCATGTGCAGGTGACCCCCGCGCATGCGCATGCAACCACTCTCCAGGCCCCGGAGGCTTTCCTGAAGCCTGGGGAAGGCGCAAGCTACCTCCCCTGCCCCCCTAGAGGCCCTCTGGAAGTCAGAAATGAATCGGTTCCGAACTTCTAGTTAGCCAGTTGGGGCTGTTTTTTGTCCTCTCCAGCCTTCGGAGGCTTTCCTGAAGCCATGTCCGAGTTCTGGTGGGCTGGAGGAGGCTGTTTCTGCTTCAGGAGATGGTGCTTGTGAGCCTCGGGGCTCCTGGGCGGCCCATGTGTGCAGGGCACTAGACTGACTCCGGTTGCAAAATGTCAGAAAATTCCCCACTTTGCAAGGCGGCTCTCAAAGAGAATGAAGCGGGTGCGGGTGCTTCTTCCATTCTTACAATGATTAGTAAGGGAAGTGAGCGCCGGCCAATGTCCCTGCCTCCTTCCTCCGAGAGCTCGCAAGGCAGCGTTCACACATGCACAAACACACAAACACACACACACACACACACAACAACGCGCGAGGGAGAGGGAGAGGCTGGCAAAGAAGCCTTGGATTCCCCATTGCAGCGGTTCTCGGGGGAAGGAGGCAAGGGTAGTGGCCGGCGCTCGCTTCACAAGGCTTCTTTGCTAGCTGCCCTTACACACACACACACACACACACACACACACACTGCTGTGCGAGGGAGAGGCTGGCGAAGAAGCCTTGGATTCCCCACTGCCGTGGCTCTCGGGATAAGGAGGCAGGGACATTGGCCAGCGCTCGCCTCGCGTGGCAGCAAGCGGTGTGTGTGTATGTTTGTGTGTGTTTGTGTAAGGGAGGCTACCAAAGAAGCCTTGGGAAGCAAGTGCCCACCAGTAACCCTGCCTCCTTCCCCCGACAGCCGATGCAATGGGGAATCCAAGGCTTCTTTGCCAGCATCTCCCTCTCTGCCACAGCTGCTTCCTTCTCTTTGAGAGCCACCTTGCAAAACGGGGTGTTTTCTGACATTTCGCAAGGCGGCTCTCAAAGAGAAGGAACCGACCACCAGGGCTACTCAGGGAACTCGGCCTGTGGAGTCTGGAGTTCCAGGGGGAAGGAAACTCAGCCGCGGCCCACTCCCCACGTGAGGGGTTCCCCCCATCCACTCACGGCTTCTGCCTCTTGCTCCACTTCCTTGCCAGTGGTAAGCGGCGCCACGGCTGAGGAGCAGGCAGGTGGCTGGGTAGGAAGCCAGTGGGCTGCTTTGGAGCCTGAAGCCCCACAGAGCTGGCATGAGAGGCATGTGGGCCTGAGTGGAAAGCAGCATCTTCCTCCAGTGGGGGCGGGGGCTCTGCCTTTGTAGAAAGGGAGTTGGTGCATGTGCAGCAGCCCCAGGCCGCAGCATCCTCGCTGCCGCCTCTCTCAGCCCCATCACAGCGTCTGCATCTTCACCAAGGGCCGCCCATTGGCCTGGCTAGACGCTGATCTCAGAAGACTAGCGGGCATAGGGATCCGCAGGTAAGACCATGTGGAAGGCAGGGAAGCATGGCAGGGCCGTGGGGAAGGGGTAGCTAGCTAAGCCACGACTCGCAGTCTTACCTAGCAGGGGCGCAGCTCTTCAGGCAGGCAAGCTGCAGAGCACAGACTGGGTGGGGCGGGACAAGCGAGCTGTGACCTGGTAACCGGTTCGGGGGCAAAAGGCCTCCCCTGGCCCTCCGGAAATATGAAAAACCAGCTAGCCGGCACGCGCATGCGAGCCAGAGCTGACGTCTGGTGTGCCACTCAATATGGCTCTGCGTGCCACCTGTGGCACGGATGCCATAGGTTCCCCATAACAGCCTTAGGACTTTCCTCAACTTCATATGCCTAGCTACTTTTTAAAAAAGTACATCCTTCTTATGCTTTTTTAAATGAAAAATAAAAGGAACAAAATATTAAAGAAATTTGATTTTTGGTTTCTCAGATGCAGAAAAATGCACCAAGTGTCCAGATGACAAATATCCAAATGAGGCCAGAGTCCAATGTATCCCCAAAGTTATAGCCTTCCTGTCTTATGAAGAACATCTGGGCATCATCCTGGTCTCTTTTGCCCTGCTCTTATTCCTAACTACAGTCCTTGTTTTAATTATCTTCATTAAATATGGAGAAACTCCCATTGTCAAAGCCAACAACCGGGACCTCTCCTACATCCTCCTGGTCTCCCTCCTGCATTGCTTCTTGTCTCCTTCTCTCTTCATTGGTCAACCAAGGAAAGCCACCTGCCTTCTCCGACAAATGGTTTTCAGCATCATCTTCTCAATTGCTGTTTCTTCTCTCTTGGCCAAAACCATCACGGTGGTGCTGGCTTTCCTGGCCACAAAACCAGGAAACCGGGTGAAGAGATGGTTGGGGAAGAGCTTGGCCAACTCCATCATCCTTTCTTCTTCTGCTCTCCAAATTGTCGTCTGCTCCATCTGGCTGGGAGTTTCTCCCCCCTTCCCTGACTCTGACCTCCACTCCCAGCCTGGAGAGATCATCCTGCAATGCAACGAAGGGGCTGTTGTCATGTTCTACGTCACCCTCAGCTACATGGGCTTCCTGGCTGCCATCTGCTTCACGGTGGCTTTCCTGGCCAGGAATCTGCCTGGGGCCTTCAACGAAGCCAAGCTGATCACCTTCAGCATGCTGGTCTTCTGCAGCGTCTGGGTGACTTTTGTGCCCACCTACCTGAGCACCAAAGGGAAATACATGGTGGCTGTTCAGGTCTTCTCCATCCTGGCCTCCAGTGCTGGTCTGCTGGTCTGCATCTTCATCCCCAAGTGCTACGTTATCCTTCTGAGGCCAGACCTGAACACAAAGGAGCACCTCACAGCCAGAACAAATGTAAAAGCATGAGATATAATACCATTATACAATACAATGCAATAGTAGAGTTGGAAGGGACCTTGGAGGTCTTCTAGTCCAACCTCCTGCCTAGGCAGGAAACCGTTTCAGACAAATAGCTATCAAACATCTTCTTAAAGACTTCCAGTGTTGGGGCATTCACAACTTCTGGGGGCAAGCAGTTCCACTGATTAATTGTTCTAACTGTCAGGAAAGTTCTAACTGTCAGGAAATTATGATATTGGAAGAATTGTTAAAGTTTATTTGATTTGAAAGGAGATATTCTTTCCATTTAGATAGTATGCATTAGTCAAAGAAAATATTTATATGTTTCAAAATAGGAAATTATTGAATTGTTCTAGCTCCCTTCTCTTTCAACTTAATAAACCTTGCAGAAAGTCATTCAGAGGAATTTGCTATTCAGCAACAGCTACTGAATTTGGCACCTTTAAAAATAATTCAGGCACTTGTTCCTACAGCTAAAAGTGTGTGTGTGTGTGTGTGTGTGTGTGTGTGTGTGTGTGTGAGAGAGAGAGAGAGAGAGAGAGAGAGGGAGGGAGAGGGAGAGAGAGAGAGAGAGAGAGAGAGAGGGCAGGAAAAGAGTTCAGGAGGAAGCTGTGGGAACAAAGAACCAGCATGGGTGGCTTATCCTCTCCCTGAGAATGCCAGAATGATGTGAAATGCCATGTTTAACTGGCTGTCAGCTGGCGAGGGAAATGGAATATATAATTCTTTCTTGATTTCCTGATAAAACCTCCTTTGCAGAAAGTGTTCAGCAGAAGCGCTGTCTGGGATTTCAGTTTGGGATTGTTTTTATTTTGGTATGAAATTCACACCAAAATAATAAAAACAAAGTAAATAAAAAATGTGTAAAATTTCCACTGTATTTTTTTTCTTTGATCAACCAGAGAATTAAAATAGCAGTTTTCACACCCTTTAATTTCCCACTCTACCATTTCTACCTAAAGCATTTTCTCTGGTCCTCCTCCAAGCTTGTCTTGTTTGTGAAGGGCTGGAGAAGATGCCCAGAGAAAGGGGACCTTGAGGATCTCCCCAGAAGGAGGTTGGAGGGATCCTGTCTAAAGGCAGCCGCATCATTGACCAGGTCGCAAACCTTCAATGCTGTATAATATCCATCCAGGTCCAAGAAGGGGCTGAATTAGGGGGTGGGGGAATTTGGGGTTTCTAGGATGAGGCACCCATGGAAGCTCTTCTGCTCCCCATCACACAGATTGCTGATCAGTTGGTAATCAATGTTTAGGTCTATGAATGGCTCCTAATTGGGAATAGGATCCCTTTGCAATTTCATTTTAAGGAGGTAAGAAAAGATCTGATGGACCAGAAGAAGGTCAGTCTAAGATTCACAGGGACCACACAGAGGCCTCTGGTTCTCCCACAAGCAGAAGAAGGCAGAGACGTATGGCTCCAAGTCACCCCTTTGGCTTTTATTTGAAGGTAAATAAATGTAAAAACATGAGATATAACACCATTATGATATTGGAAGAATTGTTAATGTTTCTTTTATTTGAAAGGAGATATTCTTTCCACTTAGATAGTAGGCAGGAGCCAAAGAAAATCAAATCTACTTGTTTCAGAATGGGAAATGATTGAATGGCTGTACTTCTTGTATCTCCCTATTCAACCCAATAAATCTTGCTAAAGAGAACTCTGTGAAAGTCATTCAGAGGAATGTAATATTCAGCAACTACCAATGAACCAGACACCTTATGAAAAATAATTGAAGCACTTGTTCCTACTGACAGAAACTAAAAGTTTTTGTATGTGAGAGACAGAATAAGATCCTAAGGTAAGAGGAGAGCTGTAGGAGCCCTGCTCTAACCGTGTTGTTGGATCATCTCCATGAGAAGCCTTGGAATGGCAGAATGACCTGGAATGCAGGGATTGACCTGCTCTCCGTCACTATTATGTCCTCCTTTCTTGATCTCCTGATAAAACCCCTTTCACAGAAAGCATCGACCGGAACAGCTGTCTGAGGTTTCACTTTGGGTTTGTTATTATTTAAGTATCTACCTTTTAGAAATCCCCACTCTATTTTTTCCTTCCTCATCCAGAGAATGAAAATAGCAACAACTAACACTATTCCAGCCCTTTAATTTCCCACTCTATAATTTGTCCATAAAGCCTTTCCCTGCGTTCAATGCCGCCTATTCATCCAGGTCAAGAAGGGGAGTGGGAGTAATGGGGATGGGGGGGGGGGCACATCCAGGTTTCTAGCAAGAGGCACCCATGGAAAGTCTTCTGCTTTCCAACCACAGAGATTGTGGGTGGATGAGGAGTCAGCCTGAGGTTTCAGAATGGCTTCTGATTGCCACTCGGGTCACTTTGCAAATTCCATTTTAAGCAGGTAGAAAAGGTTTGATGGATCAGACCGAGGTCAGTCTAAAATCCACGCTGATCCCCCAGATGCCTCTGGTCTGCCTACAAGCAGGGGGGAGGGACGTATCACTTGGCCCAACATGGAACCAGGTAGGGGTGGAATTCAGATAGTTCCCACGGGTTCTCTAAAATGGGTTGTTAATTGTATGAATTGCCTCGGCCAACCGGCTGAATTGTCTCAGCCTGCCCCCCAACCCCCTCCTGAGGGTGTGTCCCCCCCCATGAGAAAACGACCCGTCTCAAGATCCCATGGACCTCTTTGCCTCAGGCAGTCCAGTTCCCCGGTGGCTCTCTCTCTCCGCAAAGCGAAGGAATCGCAGAGACTCTGCAGAGCCCAGAATGAGGCTTCCTCGAACTTCGGGATTGGGAGGGTCCAGAAAGGAGGATGACCAATGGGAAATCTCCCTTCTTTAGCGTCATCAGTCTCCAGGCAGAGTCTCCCTTGACTTCACCCAGTGCAGGAGAGCGTTCCAAGCAGAGAAGAAGCCCCAGTAGGTTCTTCAGGCCAAGATCCCCCCTCCCACTTTCCCCGCCTTTCTCTCTCCGCAGAACTGGCTCTCCTCCTTCAGCTGAAGCCCCAAAGGATTCTGCCCAGAGACCAATGACGCTCAAGAAGGGAGAATTCTCATTGGAGCTGCTGCTAGTTCTGGCCTGGCCTTCCCACCTCCGAAATCCGAGACAAACGCTGCACACCCCTTCCAGATTCCTCCTCTGGGGCTGGAAGCATCAGGCTGGGGAGATACACACACACACTGCTGAGCCCAGAACGGGCCTTCAGACGATGCAATGCCTGAGAAACACACGAGGGTCTACATGATGTGCAGAGAAATGCAGGCTACAACCAGCAAATCACATTTTCCCAGGATTTGGTGAAGCCCCAGCGGACCAATACGAATTCTCCCTTCTGTAGCGTCATCAGTCTCCAGGCACAATCGGGGTTGGGGGGGGAAAATCGAAAGGGGCTGCTTCGTCCAGACGTTCTGACCAAGAGAGATGCGTGTTTGAAGGAAGGAAATGGCGTTTTTCTTCCGTGAAGCAAAGTGGCGCCTTTCCCAAGAGACCCCAGCAGAGGATTCCCCGGGGAAGGGGTGGGTGGGTGGAAGCTGGGGAGAGGATCCAGCAGGATTAGATCCCTGAGGATCCTCTCCGCCTCTTCCTGGTTTACCTGAGGGCTTTCCTTAGCTTGCTTTCGGATTGGGGGGTTTCTGTGACCCCCAAGTCTTCCCTGGCTATGGGGTCCGCCTCACCTCTTCTCATCCAGCACAGCACCTCTTCCTATGACAGAAACCTTCATCTCTGAACTGAAACGTGTGTGAATCGGCGGTTCTGAATTGGGGGAAGGAAGATTTGATCTTGGACTTTGGAAGTGGGAGGGGCGAGAACCAGCGGCAGCACCAATGGGAATTCTCCCTGCTTGAGTGTCATCCGTCTCCGGGAAGACTCCTTTGTGGCTTCACCTGAAGGAGGAGGATTCATGGCAGAGAGAGAAGGGGAGAAATTGGGAAGGGGGATCTGTTCGGTATTGGGGGTGGGGCTACAGCTCAAGGGGGGTTCATGGCAGCCCTAGACGGGACCCTCCCCTTTCTTTGCTTAGCCAGGGATTCCCGCTTCCCCCATTCTTGTTTCCCCCCATTGGCATCCACAACAGCAATTCCTGGACCCAAAATCCATTTGGGCTTTCACTGGGTCTCCAAACATCACCCGCACCTGGGTGCAGAACCTAGCCATCCAGGGGTGGGATGGCCTGCATGAGCGGTGGAGTCGCCCAATGGGCTGCTAGGCCAGTCAAAAGATGGATGACGAATCCCTCCTTTTCACAGTCTGTCTGGAAATCAACCCACCTCAAACACGTGAACAGCTGGCATTGTGCCAGAAATGCCGGGAACTGCTCCAAAGTTCCGTCAAAGGTATCAGGTGGCGATGCTGGGCATTTCCTTCGAGGGTCTGCTGAAGCAGCTGCCTGCATTTGGGCCAACTGGGAGGAGAGCTGGGCCATTGGCTGGGCTAACTGCACATTGACCGCTAGAAGTTGTTCCAAGCTCCCACAGGGCAAGCAGTGCTGGCGGGAGGGGAATGTAGAGGCTGGGGCAAACTATGCTGCCCTCTTACACACACACACACCCCAAGAGTCTACAGGTGTTTATTTAAACTCCCCAAACAGGCCCACAGAAAGCTCCCCTGTTGATAATAAAGAGAATGTATATTTAATCCTTCATGTATTAACTGCAGCTAGAATTGTATTTGCACAACGTTGGAAAAGTGTAGAGATTCCTGCTGATGAGAAGGTGATAAGGAAAATATCTGAATGTGCAGGAATGAACAGATTAACATTAGCAATGAAGGAGAAAGAGCAAACTGGATATTACATGATTTGGGAAATATTTTACCAATGGTTGGAGAATAAAAATGGAGTTTGGAAATGAAGAAGGCTAAAAAACAAATAGAAAATATATTTAGAGACATAAAGAAGATGAAAACTGTTAGTAACTGTATGATGAGAATAATGATGTTTAATGTTGATATGGTATCATCACTAGAAGATATTAAGGAAAATGGAGAGTTTTATAATGTGTAAATGTTCAAAATATTATAATACCAAGCTTAGGGATGTTAATGTTAAGATGAATGTGAAAGATGTGGCAAATGAGGAACAATGTTGCACAGAGATGTTTGTACCCAGACGACACACAGCATAAGGAAAGATGGAATGTTTATTTTTGTAATTGAAACATAATAAAAATTATATATATATAAAAAGAAAGCACCCATCTTGCACAGGTCTGGATTCCACGCTCAGCACGGCAAGATTCCCTGGGTAAGTGAGTCCAGTGGGAACCCACGAAGTCCAGGAAAACCCTCCATGAGTCTAACAGGTCAGATAGATGGCAGGGGTCTAGAACTGGGCACTTTGCTCTAGCAATGCTGGTTCTGGTCTGGTTTACCTCTTTCTTGAACTATAAGCAACTGTGTTCCTTACAATTTATGCCTCTTCTGATGTCAGACCCCAATTTAATGAAGGTGTGATATTATGGGATGCAAATATGTAACACGTTTGAGTACATGTAACTGATTTCCTATTCAAAGGTTGCTTTTATCCTGTCCAATCAACTTTCCCCTTTCATTTTTCTTTGCTGTGCCAACCATAAAAAGGAATGTAAGAGGGGTCTCTGTGTTCTCCCTTTTCATAGGGAGATCCCACTTTATCAGGGCACCCTCATAAACGGCTTCTAAGTGATCTTCCAACTCGATCTCTTATTGGGAAGGTGGACCAAGGCAGATTTGATTATCAGGCACAAGGAGTTTTGAAATCACGTCCAGTTTAGGATTAGTACAGGGCTGTGATGGTGAACCTATGGCATGCATGACCCAAGTGCTATGTGTAACCATGTCACCCAACACGCGTGGCCTTGCCTGTTTGTTTTCCCAGTCTCTGGTGTGCATGTGTGTGTGACAATCAGCTGTACTTCACGCACCTGGCATGTGTAACCATGTCGCTCAACACGCGTGGCCTTGCCGGCTTGTTTTTCAACTTTCTGGCGTGCTGTACTTCACGCACCTAGCAGTGGTGAAAACCAGCATGCGCACCGGCCAGCTGATCGTCAGGCGTTTATGCATGCCAGAAGCAGGAGGTTCGGCTTTTCTGGGGCGCAGTCCCTTCACCCGTGGCAGTGCCAAAAACCAGCATGCACATGCGAGCCGGTCAGCTGATCGTTGGCCATGCATGCGCCCCAAAACCCGGAAGTTTGGCTTTTCTGGAGCGTTGCCACAACAAGCACGCCCACACGCAATGAGCAGGCTTGCAACGTTTCCGCACCTTTTTGGCACTCAGTGCAGAAAAGTTTCACCATCCTTGGCTTAGAGACTTCTAAGAACCAACCAGGATAGCTTCCAAACCACAGTCAGGGTATTGATGTTATATGTCAGCCCAACTAATTGTGGCATGTTTCACATCTGATGGCCATAAAAATCCATGGTTTCTGCCTTATGCAACCTGCCCAGTGGCTGATGGTCTCTTCAGGTGTGTTTGCTGTTTTCCAAAATGGAGCTCACGTGTGGAGAGTTGTTGGTCTGCATCTGTGTTTTTCAAACTTTAAGATGAATGGACTTCAACCCCCAGAATTCCCCACCCAACAAACCAGGATAGTCTTGTCCCAAGGAATGAGGGGTGGTGGGAGCTGCCCCAGATCCCCTCCTCCTTCCTGGCCATCTTGGGCCTATTCTATGGGTCTGGGCTTTGCTTTCCAGAGTGCCTTTTGCATGGAAAGAGGTGGCAGTGGAACATGGGACTTGGGCTCCTCCCTTCCCAGGACTCAGAAGATGGAACTTGGAGGGGGCTTCTGCAGATCTGTTTCCCTTCCCCAACACGATGCTCCCCAGCTTTCTTCTGCCAAGAGGGGCTCCCTACTCAGCCGGGCAGAGTCCTGTCAGGCATCCCTACAAGAGCCCCCTTGCCTAGCCTCTGCACAGGAAAGTGAGGCAGGGGAACATGGGATATGGGCTCCCACATTCCCTGGTCTCAGAAGATGTAAGTTGAAAGGAAGATTTTGCATATATGCTTTCCATCTGCACCACAAGGCTCCTGAGCTCCCCTTTCTCCCCACCCCTTCATTCCTCTCTTGGGGTGAGAGGCAGCCTTGATTTCTCCATCTCTCTTCACTTGGTTTCCTCTGACTTCTCCCTCTCTGTGTTTATTTGTGGGTGTGACTTTTTTCAACTAGACAAAGTTCTGAGAACTACTTTTCCATTAAAGTTGATTTTATTCTTGCAGTCTGGCCACACTGTTGCATCAGCCCTTTTGTTGAGCATTGACTTTCAAAAGAAAGCAGATGTTGGTGTAGACTCAGCAGGCAGCTATTTCAGATCTGTGGCATGCTGGGGCATTAACTGTCTCCCGGGGTTTTCTCTCTAACCACGAGGCCAACAAATGTCACATTTCTAGTTAGCTTCAGCCACACAGGTGCTGTGTATTCCCTCCGGGGTCACTTTCAAGCATGGAGCTCCCAAACCTCTCAATTCTAGATGACGGATTTAATCCAATCTCTGTTCCTGTTATGATGAGCCACAGGGGGATTATTTCCCTTTCATTTCCCTCCAGAGAAATGCCCAACAAACTCTGAGTGCAAGATCTAGGTGAATCCCCCAAGGATCCTTCCTGACAGGGAGAATGATGATCCTCCGAGTTTCTGCTCTGCTCTGTGGTGGAATCCTCCAGGAAGACTCTGGGCAGAGACCCAGGGAGGGGGGCGGGGCTTCTCTCTTCTCCCACACTGTTCCTGCTGGAGATCTTGGCTTCAGGCAAAAAGGGTCCCTGGATCATTTCAGGCTCTGGACTTCCCCACACACTGAAGATCGGGGCTGCCCGGATCCCTCCCCATCAAAGGGGGAAAGAAGGGCTGGGTGCAAAGGGAGCACCCTCCCCCAAACCCCTTTTCCATCTCTGCTTCCTTGCAATTCCAGGGATCCCCTCCCCCCACAAAGCCCCTCTTTCTGCACAGGAGGGTTGGGGGGTCCTGGGCTGTGGCTGCGTTTCCCTTTCTGCCCCCCATTGGGGCAAGGGCTGGGAAAGAACCTCTGGGGCTCCTGCAGATGCGGAAGAGGGACGTCCCTTCGCTGGGCTGGGAAGCGCTGCAGATCCCACTCTGCCGCCTGTTATAGGGAGGGAGGGAGGGAGGGAGAGAGAGAGAGAGAGAGAGAGAGAGAGCAGCAGAACCCGTAACCATTGTGCCTACTGTCCCCATTTATTTGTATTCATTTCACTCTCATACGCATCTTTATTCTTACACCGATTGTCTTGTAAACGATTGGGGGGAAAAGCCCCGCCAGCGCCAGCGGTTCAAGGCAGGGGAAAGAGGGGGGTGGGTACGTCCCCCTGGCGCCGCCTCACTGCAGTGGGGGGGGGGGCGAAGCCCGATGGCCTCGCGCGACAGCCCTCCCCACCCCCCAGCTCGAGGGAAGCCTCCGAGCCTTGCCAGCATAACTCCAGGAAGAATACGAGGCGGCAGCTTCAGAGGAGAAACAGAGCATGCGTGAGAGTACATTGCCCGCAGTTGCTCCTGGATGGGGGGGGGAGAGAATTCCAGGTGTGGCAAGGAAGCCGCTTCTCCTTTCCGCTCTAGGACTTCACTCTGACTTAACACTGGCCGCCTTTCTCTTGCCTCTGGTTGGCAAAGGGAGCTGCCGTAGCCAGTGGCAACCAGTGGTCCCCACCCAGCAGGCAGACAGACAGACAGACAGACAGACACACACCCCACACACCCAGCTCGAGGAAACCCTCCGAGCCTCACGCGGTAAACGCCCGAAAGAAGCCGCCTAGGCAGCTTCAGAGGACAAACGGAGCATGCGTAAAAGAATGTTGCCCGCAGTTGTTCCTGGATGGGAGGGGGAGGGAAAGAATTCCAGGGCGGGAGGATCTGTTGCAAGGAGCCGCTTCTCCTTTCCGCACTAGGACTTAACACCTCTCTGGCCATGTCTCTCTTGCCTCTGGTTCTCAAAGGGAGCTGCCGTGGCCGGTGGCAACCACCAGAGGGCTCGCTCCGCAATTGGTGGCGAAGACCTGGCAGCCTTCGAGCTTCACAAGGGAACTGAGCATGCGCGTCTGCCTTTTGCCCATTTCTGCTTCTTTCGCTCCCCAACCTGATGAAAAGTCACGGAATGGGGGGGGGGGATGCCTCCTCAGCTTCGCTCCCTTTTGCACCTACACAGTGACACACACACCCCGCCACACACCCCCGAACCAAGAAGCTGCAAGAGGGTCCGGCAGGGAGGGAGAGGCCGGGAGGAGCATCCCCAGGAAGGGGGGGTCTCACCACATGGCGGGCTGCAGTGGGGGTCTTGGCAAGGGTTAGGGGGTCGCTGGGGGGGGGGCTTCCTATCCCTTCTGAGCCACAATCGGAGCCAGTGCAGGAATTCCTTTCCTTTTAGGCTTCTTTCCCACGTGATGTCAGGAAAGTTTGGATGCTCTTTGTGAGCCCCAGGAAGGAATCTCGCCTTTAGGGGGTCTCCCCAGCATTGCCAGGCAGAGGGTGGGTGGCCACTGTCTCCCCCCCCCCCAGGACAACCCAGGATTTCCCTGCAGGAGAGCAGCTGCTGGCAGCATTGCTGGGGGTTCCCTGCAGGGGGCTGGGAGGGGGACGTTTTGGGACCCCTCCTGGGAGGGAGAGGGATGCAAGGCCCCCCCCTCTGATTGTGTGTCTGTGTCTCCCTGCGGAATCTCACTTTAGACTGAAGAAAGGCTCTGTCTGAAGGCAGCAAAGTCCCAGGAGTTCCCACCTGCCTCCATTCAACCCCTTTGTGCGCAGTTGTGGGTCTTTGTGTTGAATGTTGCTTCACCATTTGGGAAGGAGGCTGCCAAATAATTCTATAGACAGTCCTCGACTTATGACCACAATGGAGCCCAGAATTTCTGTTGCTAAATAAGACAGTCATTAAGTGAATTTTGGCCCATTTTACAACCTTGCCACAGTTGTTAAGCGAATCTGGCTTCCCCACTGACTTTGCTCACCAGAAGGTCCCAAAAGGCCATCCCATGAGTCCAGGACTCTACGACCGTCATAAACATGAGACAGTTGCCAAGTGGCTGACTTTTAATCACCTGACCATGGGGACACTGCAATAATTGTAAGCATGAAAAACGGTCGTAAGTCCCTTTTTTCAGTGCTGTTGTTAACTTTGAACTAAAAGAACTGTTGTAAGTGGAGGCCCACCCGTTCTTTGTCCAGGGCTGTTTAAACAGAGACACAACTGTCCTCACAGCTGCCTTCTGCCTCAGCCGGAGTCCCCGGATGCTCTCCAAGGGCAGCCCCACGGAGAGAGCCCTGTGGTAGTCCATCCTGGGGGCGAGCAGGGCCTGAGTGGCCGTGAAGGGGGCCATGTGGCCCAGAAAAGGGAGGGACTGGGGGGGGCAAAAGCCCCTCCTGACCACTGCTGTCCCCTTGCTCCTCAGGCAGGAGTTGGGGACCCAGAAGGACCCCCAGATCAGGCCCTGGGGGGGGATCTGGACTGCTGCCCCCCCTATCCATCCACCCTCAGAGGAGATAAAGTCCCAGAACCAAAAGGGGGAAAGAACTCAGGCCCCACATTCACTCCTGCCAGGTTCAGCTGAAGGTTTTGCCCCCCCTCCAAAGCTCTGCGACCCTAACCCTAACCCAACATGAGTGACGTTGAGCTGGCCACACCCACCTTGACCACGCCCACCCCAGCTCCCCTGATGCAGTCCTTAATGAAATTGAGTTTGACACCCCTAGTCTAGACTTGCACCATATCAGGTAGGCTACCACTTTTTGAACCAATTGAAACTTCCAGACACTTTTCAAGTGCAGCCTCATGAAGAGCACATTACAGTAGTCAAGAGAGGAGTTGAGTAGGGTATGATGACTGTGGGCAGAGATTGTTGGTCCAAGAAAGGGCGTATCTGATGAACAACCCACAGTTGCGAAAAAGCTCTCAAGCTGCAGCTATGAGTCCAGAGAACCCCCAGATTACATACTGGGTCTGTCTGGGGCAGTGGCGATCCAATTCAAGGACAGGGATGGTAATTCTCCATGGACCAAAAAGCCCCAAATCCAGAGCCATTCGGAGAGTGCTGACCTGATGGAGCACCCCAGCTGGGTCATCGGATGAAGGAAGGCTGAGGACCGGGAGGACCAGGAGCAACTGCTGCCCATTAGCAATGAGGAGGATGTGGAGTCCACACCTCCTCCTGATCCAAGGACACGTAGAGCAGACGGGAGGCAGGCACACAAGGCCAGTCAGCTGGGCTACTTGTGAGGATGCCACCTTCCCTCTCGTAAAGGGCTGCACCGGCATTGCCTGCTTCATCCCGCTCTGAAGACTTGAGCATTACTAGAGCAAAGTGCCCAGTTCTAGACTCCTGCCATCTATCCTGACCTGTTAGACTCATGGATGGTTTCCCTGGACTTCGTGGGTTCCCATTGGACTCACTTACCCAGGGAATCTTGCCAAGCTGAGCCTGGAATCCAGACCCAAGATGGGTGCTTTCTTTTTATATATACTGTATATAATTGTTATTATTATGTTTCAATTACAAAATAAACATTCCATCTTTCCTTATGCTGTGTGTCGTCTGAGTACAAACATCTCTGTGCAACATTGTTCCTCATTTGCCACATCTTTCACATTCATATTAACATTAACATCCCTAAGCTTAGTATTATAATATATTGAACATTTAAACATTATAAAACTCTCCATTTTCCTTAATATCTTCTAGTGATGATACCATATTAATATTAAACATCATTATTCTCATCATACACATACTAACAGTTTTCATCTTCTTTATGTCTCTATCTTAATATATTTTCTACTTGTTTTTTAGCCTTCTCCATTTCCAAACTCCTTTTTTATTCTCCAACCATTGGTAAAATACTTCCCAAATCATGTAATGTCCAGTTTGCTCTTTCTCCTTCATTGCGAATGTTAATCTGTTCATTTCTGCACATTCAGATATTTTCCTTATCACCTTCTCATCAGCAGGAATCTCTACACTTTTCCAATGTTGTGCAAATACAATTCTAGCTGCGGTTAATACATGAATGATTAAGTATACATTCCCTTTATTATCAACAGGGGAGCTTTCTGTGGGCCTTTTTGGGGAGTTTAAATAAACACGTGTAGACTCTGGCGCACGTGTGTGTGTGTGTGTGTGTGTGTAAGAGGGCAGCATAGTTTGCTCCAGACTCTACCTTCCCCTCCCCCCAGCCCTGCTTGCTCTGTGGGAGCATGGAACAACTTCTAGCGGTCAATGTGCAGTTAGCCCAGCCAATGGCCCAGCTCTCCTCCCAGTTGGCCCAAATGCAGGCAGCTGCTTCAGCAGACCCTCGAAGGAAATGCCCAGCATCGCTGCCTGAGACCTTTGACGGAACTTTGGAGCAGTTCCGGCGTTTCTGGGACAATGCCAGCTTTTCACGTGTTTGAGGTGGGTTGATTTCCAGACAGACTATGAAAAGGAGGGACTCATCATCTGTCTTTTGATCAGCAGCCCATTGGGCGACTCCACCGCTCATGCAGGCCATCCCACCCCTGGATGGTTAGCTTCTGCACCCAGGTGCGCGCGATGTTTGGAGACCCAGTGAAAGCCCAAATGGATTTTGGGTTCAAGAATTGCTGTTGTGGATGTCAATGGGGGGAAATAAGAAGGGGGAGAGGCAGGAATCCCTGGCTGAGCAAAGAAAGGGGAGGGTCCCTGTTAGATTCGGGCAACGAGAGAACAGACTCCAGACGATAGTGACAACAACAGCTCTTTATTTATTAGTAGTAGTGATCCAGCTTCGCTGGGGGTCTAGTAGCTCCCCTTTTATAGGGATCAGGTACACCTCCTGTCCAATCAGAACAACCCCTTGTTCCCGCCCTAGTGGCGGACATGAGTGGAGACTTACAGCGGTTTATGCTAATATCTAACACCCCTCCCCTCTTAGATGGAGTGTTTCGGTTAGTGACAAAGTCCTGTAAGTATGCCGGTTTCTGCCTAACTCGGGTGGACCGTCGAAGTTCGGGTTGAGTTGGAGCGGGCGTGAGATCGGCGTGTTCCTCTTGTTCCATTTCGCTGGCAGGGGATGGTAGGTTCCCCTCGCTCGGAGGCTGTTCCGCTCTATCGTTGATCTCAGGATCCACCCCAGGCTCCGTGGTGCTGTAGTCCTCTGCGCTCGGATATTCGGGTTGTTGCATTGGCTGACTTTCCGACGGAATGAAGTCTTCATTTGCTGATCATAGGTTGGAGTGCGTTAGGCGACCTCGGAGTTGGTCTATGTGCCTTTTCCTACCGTCCTCTAGTTCCAACAAGTATGATCGAGGACCCATGATACCAATTACCTTTGCTGGAATCCACAACGTCCCCCCTGCATAGTTGTGGGCGTATACTGAATCCCCTATGCTAAAGTTCCGAATTTTGCTTGTGGAGTCTGGGGGCGATGAGGCAGAGTAGTTTGGGTGAAGCCGGTCCAGGTGAGACCGTAAGCGGCGACCCATGAGGAGTTCAGCAGGGCTCCTTCCGGTCGTGGCACTAGGGGTAATATGTTGGATTAGTAAGTAATGGTTGATTCGTGTTTGCCAATCAACTGGGCCCATCCTAGCGAGGGCCTCTTTTGCAGATCGCACCATTCTCTCCGCCTGTCCGTTCGATGCCGGATGGAATGGCGCGACGAGGGCATGCCGAATTCCCTGACTCGCTAAGTATGTTTCGAATTGCATGGCTGTGAATTGGGGCCCGTTGTCGGAGACCAGGAGGTCAGGCAGGCCGTGAGTGGCGAAAAGCTGCTGTAGTACCTTAATGACTGCCTCTGCCGTGATTGAAGCCATCAGGACTACTTCCAACCATTTGGAGTATGCATCCACAACTATTAGAAACATTTGCCCTTGGACTGGCCCTGCGAAATCAATGTGTATTCGCAACCAGGGTGCTTTCGGTTTGTCCCATTCCGTGGTGGGCGCTTCAGGGGGGGCTGGTCTGGACTCTTGGCATGGATCACAAGTGGCTACCCATTCCTCTATCTCCTTGTCCATGTTTGGCCACCAAACGTAACTCCTAGCTAACGCTTTCATCCTTACGATCCCTGGGTGCCCAACATGTAAAGCCTCTAATACAATCCTCCGCAGTGCGTATGGTAAAACAACTTGATCCCCCCACAATAAACAACCTTGTAAAACCGACAGTTCATCGCGCTTAGACCAAAACAGTTTGAATTCGGGTCCCACATTCCCTTTAGGCCACCCCCTCCATACCCAAGTTTGTACTTGTCTGATTACGTTGTCCGTAGCAGAAAACCTAGCAACGTCCACAGAAGAAACTGGTCCTGAGTCCAAACAGTCAATCAAGAGAACCGGTATTTCGGGAGTGGGGTCTGTTAACAGTTCTGGTAGTGGGCAACGGCTGAGTCCGTCTGTGTGCCCTAATGTGGAACCCAGTCGATGTATCAACTTGTAGGAATACGCAGCCAGGAAAACAGTCCACCTGGTCATGTGCGGGGAGAGTGAGACCGGTGTGGGGCGGTTTCCCGCCAAAAGACCCAGCAATGGTTTGTGGTCTGTGATAAGTTTGAAATCGCAGCCGTAGAGATACTCGTGGAAACGTTTGACTCCAGCCACAGCGGCTAACGCTTCCCTGTCCATTTGTCTGTAGTTTTGTTCCGCCAATGACAAAGTTCTTGAGTAGAATGCGATGGGGGCTTCATTTCCGTTTGGCATTCTGTGGCTGAGTACTGCGCCGACGCCGAAAGGTGATGCATCGCAGGTCAATACCAGTGGTAGAGTTTGGCTGTATTGGATGAGTAGGGAGTCGGTCGTGAGCAGACGCTTGATTGCGGCAAAGGCGGCCTCCTCGGAACATCCCCAGGTCCATTTCGCGTTTTTGGCTAGGAGTCTGTGTAGCGGCTCAGCGACGGTAGCTTTCTGTCTTAGAAAAACGCTGTAGAAGTTAAGAAGTCCGAGGAATGCCTGCAACTCGGTCTGATTTCGTGGTGTGGGGGCGTCCTGGACCGCCTTAATTTTCTTCGATGTTGGGTGTATACTCAGTCCATCGATTTTATACCCCAGGAATTCTACGCTAGGAACGTTAATTTGGCATTTTTCCTTTTTCAGGCGGAGACCCTTTTCTCTGATTCTGGCCAAAACAGTTCTAACAAGTTTTAATAGTTGCTCCTCGTTTGCAGCCGACACCAAGATATCATCAAAATATGAGACGACTCCTGGTATGCCCTGCAAAAGCCGTTCCATGACACTTTGGAACAGACCTGGAGCGATGCTTACGCCGAATTGCAACCGGTTGCATTTGAAAGCACCCCTGTGCGTCACTATACTTTGGGCCTCCGCCGTGGCGCTATCCACAGGCAGCTGCTGATACGCTTGTGCCATGTCTAACTTCGCAAATATTTTTCCTGGCCCCAACAAGTGCAATAGGTGTTGGACTACGGGCACAGGATACGCGCTTTGTTGTAGGGCGACATTAATTGTGCATTTATAGTCCGTGCAGATGCGGACTGACCCGTCTGGTTTAACTGGGGTCACGATGGAGGTTTCCCAGCGCGCGTGATCCACCGGTTCAAGGATCCCTTGCTCTATGAGCTTATCGATTTCTTTGTCAATCTTGGGACGGAGTGCAAAAGGCACTCTTCTAGGTTTGAGTCGGATTGGCGCCACTTTTGGATCTAGATTGAATGATATTGGCTTTCCCACATACTTACCAAAGCCGGGGCTGAACACATCCTCGAACTCCTTAAAAATTTCCTCAGCGCTGTTGTTCTCCATGGCGTTGATTCCGGTGACTTCTAGCCCCAGGGCTTCGAACCAATCCAGTCCCAGGAGGCTCTGTAAAGGTGCGCTGGCGACGGTCACGGGCAGCTGGGCTATGATGTCTTTGAACTGGACCCGAAACGTGCCTTGACCCACGATGGGGACCCTGTTCCCCTGGTAGTCTCGTAGCAGGATGTCTGGTGTTCGCAGTTGGCGCTTCTTATGGCTCGGAATTGCCTTTTTCATGGTTGACCACGAGATGATCATCAGGGATGATCCCGTGTCAACTTCAAGCTCGCAAGGGGAGTCCTCCAGGAGGACAGTGAGTTTCAGCTTTTTAGGCTGCTTTGTGTGGACCTGACCTGTTGTTGTGAGATAGGTTCTCATGGATTCTCTCTGGGGATACTCTCTCTCGTTTTCCTGGGAATACTCTCTCTCGGCTCTCTGTGAATACGCCCTTTCAGCTCTTTGGGGATACTCTCTCTCGGCTGACTCCCTCGGTTCTCTCTCTGGGCGCCCTCTGTTTTTTCGCCAAGCCCCTGGGTTGGGCTTCTGTCGGCGGTACATAGGAGGCTGCCATTGCGTGGCAGGGACTTCGCTCCGGCACACTCGTGTGATGTGCCCAAGTTTGTCGCAATGCGAGCAAACAACGTTTCTGAAACTGCAGGTAGACCAGGGGTGGTTCCCTCCGCAGCTTGCACAGGGTGGCAAACGGAATTCGGGTTTCCCCGCCGGTCTTGTGTGACTGCTCCGCATTCAATGACTGTCTTCGTATTCGCTGTCCTCGATCTCTTGATCGGTGGCCTCATAATGTACTCTGGCTTGTCTGGCTCCCGGCTGGATCGCGCTGTACCCGCGTTGTATTGTTTCGGAAGATTTGTCTGCTGATTCAGAAGCTCTTGCCTCGTCTAGCGCAATTTGGAGGCTTAGGTTGGGTTTGGCCAACAATCGTTTTTGTAACGAATTGTCTTTTAACCCGCATATAAGGCGATCCAGGATTTGTTCGTCCAGATCCCTGAACCCGCAATGCGTGGCTGCTTTCCGTAGAGCTGCAACGTGATGGTTGATGGATTCTCCCGCCTTCTGGTTCCTCGTGTTGAATCCCTGGCGGCAAACGTGGCGGGAAGATTTTGGCGCGTAATATGTTTGCAACGTCTGTTGCAGTGCTGTCCATGTTACCACCTGGATGGGGGTTGGCTCCGAGAGATCCCTGGCCATCTCGAAAACCTCTCGACCGCAGTAGCTCAGGAACATATTCTTTTTCCGGGAGTCCGGTACTCCCGTGAGATCGTTTGCCTCGAGGAAACACTCGAATCTCAGCATGTAGGATTCCCAATGCTCAGCGATTGGGTTGTATGGAGTTGGAGGAGCATGCATGGACATCTTGTCTGCGTTTGAATTTGCCGCGCTGAGATGGCTGCCGGAATTTCTGCCGAATTCCGGGGCTGGACCGGGTCCGTGGATTCTGGAGGTAGCTTCTTCGTCCTATCTGTCTCTCGATCCCACCTTCGTCGCCAATGTTAGATTCGGGCAACGAGAGAACAGACTCCAGACGATAGTGACAACAACAGCTCTTTATTTAGTATTAGTAGTGATCCAGCTTCGCTGGGGGTCTAGTAGCTCCCCTTTTATAGGGATCGGGTACACCTCCCGTCCAATCAGAACAACCCCTTCTTCCCGCCCTAGTGGCGGACCTGAGTGGAGACTTACAGCGGTTTATGCTAATATCTAACAGTCCCGTCTAGGGCTGCCATGAACCCCCCTTGAGCTGTAGCCTCCCCCCCAATATCGGATTCCCCTTCCAATTTCTCCCCTTGTCTCTGCCATGAATCCTCCTCTTCAGGTGAAGCCACAAAGTACTCTTCCTGGAGACCGATGACACTCAAGCAGGGAGAATTCCCATTGGTGCTGCCGCTGGTTCTGGCCCCTCACACCTCCAAAGTCGAAGATCAAATCTTCCTTCCCCCCAATTGGTAGTTGCTGAATATTACATTCCTCTGAATGACTTTCACAGAGTTCTCTTTAGCAAGATTTATTGGGTTGAATAGGGAGATACAAGAAGTACAGCCATTCAATCATTTCCAAATTCTGAAACAAGTAGATTTGATTTTCTTTGGCTCCTGCCTATTATCTAAGTGGAAAGAATATCTCCTTTCAAATAAAAGAAACATTAACAATTCTTCCTATATCATAATGGTGTTATATCTCATGTTTTTACATTTATTTACCTTCAAATAAAAGCCAAAGGGGTGACTTGGAGCCAATCACCAGGGGACTCGAGTTCTAATCCTCCCTTAGGCATGAAAACTTCCTTGGGGAGTTTGGGCCAATCACCAGGAGACTCCTGAGTTCCAGTCCCACCTTAGTTCTTATTGAATGGGGCTGTGAAAGTTGGAAATATTTTCTCAGATTAATTTGGGATACCAGAATTGGGGATTCCTAGAGTGTGAGATGTCCGAGTGTCCAATATTGTGGTGCGTGATGGAAGAAAGTGAAATTGTGCAAAAATGTCTGTTCCATGTTGAGCAAAGCCATAAGTCTCTGCCTTATTCTGCTTGTGGGAGAACCAGAGGCCTCTCTGTGGTCCCTGTGAATCTTAGACTGACCTTCTTCTGGTCCATCAGATCTTTTCTTACCTCCTTAAAATGAAATTGCAAAGGGATCGTATTCCCAATTAGGAGCCATTCATAGACCTAAACATTGATTACCAACTGATCAGCAATCTGTGTGATGGGGAGCAGAAGAGCTTCCATGGGTGCCTCGTCCTGGAAACCTCAAAGTCCCCCACCCCCTAATTCAGCCCCTTCTTGGACCTGGATGGATATTATGCAGCATTGAAGGTTTGTGACCTGGTCAATGATGCGGCTGCCTTTAGACAGGATCCCTCCAACCTCCTCCAGGGGAGAATCTCAACGTCCCCTTTCTGTGGGCATCCTCTCCAGCCCTTTACAAATAAGACAAGCTTGGAAGAGGAGCAGAGAAAATGCTTTAGGTAGAAATTGTAGAATGGGAAATTAAAGGGTGTGAAAACCGCTGTTTTAATTCTCTGGTTGATCATAGAAAAAAAATACAGTGGAAATTTTATACATTTTTTTATTTACTTTGTTTTTATTATTTTGGTGTGAAGTTCATACCAAAATAAAAACAATCCCAAACTGAAATCCCAGACAGCTGTTCTGCTGAACACTTTTTGCAAATGAGGTTTTATCAGGAAATCAAGAAAGAATTATATATTCGATTTCCCTCCCCAGCTGACAGCCAGTCAAACATGGCATTTCACATCATTCTGGCATTCTCAGGGAGAGGATCAGGCAACCATGCTGATTCTTGGTTCCCACAGCTTCCTCCTGAACTCTTTTCCTGCTCGCTCTCTCTCTCTCTGTCTCTGTCTCTCTCTGTCTCTCTGTCTCTCTGTCTCTCTGTCTCTCTCTCTCTCTCTCTCTCTCTCTCTCTCACACACACACACACACACACACACACACCTTTAGCTGTAGGAACAAGTGCCTGAATTATTTTTAAAGATGTCAAATTCAGTAGGTGTTGCTTAACAGCAAATTCCACTGAATGACTTTTAGTAAGGTTTATTAAGTTGAAAGGGAAGGGAGCTAGAACAATTCAATAATTTCCTATTTTGAAACATATAAATATTTTCTTTGACTCCTGCATACTATCTAAATGGAAAGAATATCTCCTTTCAAATAAAATAAACTTTAACAATTCTTCCAATATCATAATGGTATTATATCTCATGCTTTTACATTTGTTCTGGCTGTAAGTTGCTCCTTTGTGTTCAGGTCTGGCCTCAGAAGGATAATGTAGCACTTGGGGATGAAGATGCAGCCTACCAGACCAGCACTGGAGGCCAGGATGGAGAAGACCTGAACAGCCACCATGTATTTCCCTTTGGTGCTCAGGTAGGTGGGCACAAAAGTCACCCAGACACTGCAGAAGACCAGCATGCTGAAGGTGATCAGCTTGGCTTCGTTGAAGGCCCCAGGCAGATTCCTGGCCAGGAAAGCCACCGTGAAACAGATGGCAGCCAGGAAGCCCATGTAGCTGAGGGTGACGTAGAACATGACAACAGCCCCTTCGTTGCATTGCAGGATGATCTCTCCAGGCTGAGAGTGGAGGTCAGAGTCAGGGAAGGGGGGAGAAACTCCTAGCCAGATGGAGCAGATGATAATTTGGACGGCAGAAGAAGACAGGATGATGGAGTTGGCCAAGCTCTTCCCCAACCATCTCTTCATCCGATTTCCTGGTTTTGTGGCCAGGAAAGCCAGCACCACCGTGATGGTTTTGGCCAAGAGAGAAGAAACAGCAACTGAGAAGATGATGCTGAAAACCGTTTGTCGGAGAAGGCAGGCGGCTTTCCTTGGTTGACCAATGAAGAGAGAAGGAGACAAGAAGCAAAGCAGGAGGGAGACCAGGAGGATGTAGGAGAGGTCCCGGTTGTTGGCTTTGACAAGGGGAGTTTCTCCACATTTAATGAAGATAATTAAAACAAGGACTGTAGTTAGAAACAAGAGCAGGGCAAAAGAGACCAGGATGATGCCCAGATATTCTTCATAAGACAGGAAGGTTATAACTTTGGGGATACATTGGACTCTGTCCTCATTTGGATATTTGTCATTTGGACACTTGGTGCATTTTTCTGCATCTGAGAAACCAAAAATCAATTTTTTTAATATTTCGTTCCTTTTATTTTTCATTAAAAATGGCATAAGAAGGATGTAATTTTTTTAAAGTAGCTAGGTATATGAAGTTGAGGAAAGCCCTAGGGTGTTAATTATTTCTGGTGTAACATGTAATGTAATTCATAGGAAGCTACATTATTACAGGTTAATAATGAATCATATAATCTTTTTATACAAATATTTAGTTTCCTGACACATGGCAATTAATATACTGGACTTAGAGGATACCTACAGTATCTTGTAACATCTGGAAGCTATATGGAATTCAGGAGAAATTTCCTAATAGTGACAACAATTAACCAGTGGAACAGCTGGCCTCCAGAAGTTGTAGGTGCTTCAACATTGGATGTTTTTAAGAAGAGACTGGACAGTCACTTGTCTGAAATGGTATCAGGTCTCCTGCTTGAGCAGGGGGTAGCACTAGAAGACCTCCAAGGTCCTTTCCAGCTCTGCTCTGATTGATTGATTGATTGATTGATTGATCTATCTACGTGATTGGCAAAATATTTGTGTAATGAGTTCCCCCCATAACTATCCACAGTAACACATTATGGGCCAGTGACACCTTCTCAGTGATCCTCAAGGGGAGGATCCAATATACAATGAATTGCAAGGTCTTTCAGAAGGTGGGCCTAAAATAATTCATCAAGTTTGAAAGAACTCAGATCTTCCTAGAAAAGTGAATTTAGCAGCACATGTACAAACTAAAAATCAGGAGAGATGTTTCCTCTGCTATTAGTAAAGCTTGCTCAGTCTGCCACCCCCTCCTCCAATCTCCTCCCAGCCCCTCCTTCAAAGACTTTTTGATTTACTTCCTTTTAGATGAGAAATTGTGCATGTTAAAAAAATTAAAAGGTGAGCTTGTGTCTTTTAACTTGCACTTTCATGAAAATGTTCTGGATGGATCCAGTTCCACAAAGCCTCCCATTTTCCTCAGGGTGACCCACCTTCCTGAGTGGAGAAGGTCCCCTCCGGACAAGGAATGCAGTTATAGCAGCAAACTGAGTCTCCTTCTTGAGCCCTCTTGACAAATCCAGGATGACAATTTTCTGCACAGTTGGACTGAGGCAGGGACTGAGCAGAAAAATGAGAAATGCCAAAGAAAATGTGTTAGTAGTCAACATTCATGGAAAATAGAGGTAGACACTGACATTAGCCAAATAGCCTCTGGTCTTCATGTAAGTAAATATGAAATACCTGACTACTACTAAGAAGATGCAGGAGGTATAACTAACTACTGGCAGATTCTTCATTTGGTTCCTCCCTTTTGCTTTTGGCATTTAATATTACAATAAAGTACTTTTCAACTTAATAAAGTCAGCAGAGATGGAATTGAAAAAAGACTTACATATGATGATATATTCATATTAAAACTGAGAATAACATTTATTGTAACAGATTTCAGAAATTTCTATTCCATTAGATTTTTCAATAAAGAATAAAACTGTGATGAAGAAAGAAATCTCTGACCAGTAAGATCTTGAAAGATTTCCATAAAACATGTCAAAGCCCCTTCACTTAGGTCCCATCTGTTGAAAAACTTCCATTAGATGATACCAACTGGCATGGAAGGCCAACCACCCTGGAGACTATAGGCTTTACCCACTTGAAGTGGGACCTCAGGCTTTGGAAAGCAGAAAAGACACCAAAATTTATCCCACCTTATTGAGCAACTTTAGCTGTGAAAGAGCATCTTCTTTGACAGAAAGTCTCTGTCTTTTAAAATGCGCCAGAATCTCTTCCACAACATCCTTCTTGGGGAGAACCAAGAAGCCCAAAATGCCTAGATCGGCTCTTATCTCTCCATTTTGGTCCAAGTATAGTTCAAACTGGGAAATATTCCAAAATTCATTCTTCTCCAGAAAGGGATGAAACTAGAATGGGAACATCCAGGAATTTGAAAAGCAGAAAACTTTGTTTCTTATCCCACATTGAATCTTTCTTTTACAATTGTCTAATCTCCAAATATGGTTAAATAGGATACAAATACTGCCATTATCTTCATAAGTGAATGAAAAAGTTTGAGAAAAATTTGTCAATCATTTAGTGACAAAATATAAAGAAAATATAATCGACCCAATTGGTCAATTATAGGGAACATTCTAGAGCAAATGGCAAATAAAATGAACAGAGAAAAAAGATGCATAAACTCTTTGAAAACAACAGATTTCCCAGAAATCATGGGTTGATCAAGAAGAAAGTTGTCAGGCTAATCTTCTCCCTGGTCATCCTGATGGAAAACATCTCTAAATGTGCTAATTCTACTTGATTGTAATACGACATTAAAAATTTTTTTTGCAGATCTGAAAGAACAAATCTCCCACCAGCTCTTTTCTTAGTCTGAAAAGTTAGTGAGGATCCTCAGTTTCTTTCTCTCCCATTATGCAGCTGCAGGATTCTCCCCTCTTATCTGATCCTTCCCTAGGCAGCCTCTCTTCTCCTCATCTCAAAAATCATTCTCACACATCATTACACTTCCTAAATAGATTATGGGAACTCTGGTGATAGAACTGGATTTTAGTAAAGGACTCAGAAATAATTTTGCGATAGGATAAGAAACCTGAGGGGTGGATGGTATGATAACTAAATGGATAAAACTATCTTCAAAATGATACTCAAATAATTTTTAACTCTTTTTAATCTTTCTTATGAAACCTAAAAGTGATGGATACAAATTTGCCTTTGGTCATCAATTATTCTATGTTGTCATTAATACAGTAATTAATAGGATCTTAGAGTAAGCTAATTTGATGTGATTTAAAGAATATAAAGTCTTTCAACTTAGAAGCCTTATTTGAAACTTCATTTAAAAAGTTTGGTAAAATAACAATGGTTTTAAATCAACTTAAAGGCGATAATCAGAAGCAAGCAACAATTGTTGAATCGGATGGATGGACTGGAACTTAATTTGCTGCTGGCATCCCTGAAGGAGGAGTCTGGTGTGAAGGCAGGCTGCTTGGAGATGGCTGGAGAGGCCATGGACCCTGAAGACTCAAAGTGGACAGAACGGATGACTGATGAAATGGTTCTTTCAAGAAGATTGAGGGAGATTGGGGAATGGACTTGTCGTGTTTAACTGGAAAACAAGTCTTAAGAGCCGTTGTTTTTCCATTTACAGGACATCCTATAACTTTGGGGAATGGAAAGCAGTTGTTGGGAAAGATCCTAATTAAAATTTTAAGGAAATGTATATCCTTCTGAGGCCAGACCTGAACGATAATGTAGCACTTGGGGATGAAGATGCAGACCAGCAGACCAGCACTGGAGGCCAGGATGGAGAAGACCTGAACAGCCACCATGTATTTCCCTTTGGTGCTCAGGTAGGTGGGCACAAAAGTCACCCAGACACTGCAGAAGACCAGCATGCTGAAGGTGATCAGCTTGGCTTCGTTGAAGGCCCCAGGCAGATTCCTGGCCAGGAAAGCCACCGTGAAGCAGATGGCAGCCAGGAAGCCCATGTAGCTGAGGGTGACGTAGAACATGACAACAGCCCCTTCGTTGCATTGCAGGATGATCTCTCCAGGCTGGGAGTGGAGGTCAGAGTCAGGGAAGGGGGGAGAAACTCCCAGCCAGATGGAGCAGATGACAAGTTGGACAGCAGAAGTAGAAAGGATGATGGAGTTGGCCAAGCTCTTCCCCAACCATCTTTTCACTCGGTTTCCTGGTTTTGTGGCCAGGAAAGCCAGCACCACTGTTATGGTTTTGGCCAAGAGAGAAGAAATGGCAGCTGAGAAGATGATGCTGAAAACCGTTTGTCGGAGAAGGCAGGTGGCTTTCCTGGGTTGGCCAATGAAGAGAGAAGAAGACAAGAAGCAAAGCAGGAGGGAGACCAGGAGGATGTAGGAGAGATCCCGGTTGTTGGCTTTGACAATGGGAGTTTCTCTGTATATAATGAAGATGATTAAAATAAGGTCTGTGATTAAGAATAAGATTAGGGCAAAAGAGACCAGGATGATGCCCAGATGTTCTTCATAAGACAGGAAGGTTATAACTTTGGGGATACATTGGACTCTGGCCTCATTTGGATATTTATCATCTGGACACTTGGTGCATTTTCCTGCATCTGAGAAAAAAAAACATATTCCCTTACTATTCTCCCCTTTTACCTTTCAAGAAATACCTTCTTTGGACAACAAGTGATACCAGGAGATATTGTCCAGGACACATTTATTAGTATCTCCAGTGAGAGAAGATAAGAAGTATAAGACTTTTTTTTAAAAAAAAACAATTTTTGTTTAATCATCTATGAATGTGAGAGAATAATTGGGACCTGAATAATTTCCTGTGCGATGTTCAGAACCAAACTTTATTATTTGATGTATGTAATGAATCAGTTCCACTTCCTTTCCTCCTGTGTCACTCACCTTCCTGAGTGGAGAAGGTCCCCTTCGGACAAGGAACGCAGTCATAGCAGCAAACTGGCTCTCCTTCTCGAGCCCTCTTGACAAATCCAGGATGACAATTTTCCGCACAGTTGGACTGAGGCAGGGACTGAGGAGAAAAACAAGGAATGCCAAAGAAAAGATGTTATGACTCTCCGTCCATGGAAAATGGAGGGAGAAATGGACATTATCCAAATAGTCTCTAGGATTCACTGCAGATTCTTCACTTAATTCCTCCATTTTGTTTCTGGCATATCATATAGCAGCGATGGCAAACTTTTTTTGGCTCGCGTGCCATAAGTGGGGGGAGTGCAGGGGGGCCGTGTGCAGGCGTGCTGCACCCATAATGCAATGCGCAACCCCCCCAGTGTGCATGCGCGCACTACAGGCATGACCCCCCCATTTTTCATGCTTTTTTCACCCTCCCCAGGCTCCAGAGGCTTTATAGGAGCATGGGGAGAGTGAAAACAGCCTCCCCTGCCCCACTGGAAGCCCTCCAGAGGCTTCAGTGGCCTTCAGGAGGCTTCCTTGAAGCCTTTGGAGCACGCAAAATGACCCTCCGAGCAAACCAGAAGTCCGTTCCCGAACTTCTGGTGTGCCTGTAGGGCCATTTTTTTGCACTCCTGACGCTTCGGGGAAGCTCATGAAGCCTCTGGAGGCCCTCGGGGGGGGGGGGGGCATGGGAGGCTCTTTTCGCCCTCCCCAGGCTCCTATAAAGCCTCTGGAGCCTGGAGAGGGCGAAAAAAGGGTGAACTCAGCTGGCCAGCACGCGCATGCTCTGCATGCCATAGGTTCGCCATCACTGTCATATAGCAATAAGAGACTTTTCTATTTAATAAAATCTGGAGGGATGGAATTGAGAGAAGATGTAGGCAGAAAGTGAAGGCCAGTGCTTCCTCTCCATGGCCTATGCTGATGAAAGAAACTTCTGACCAGTAAGATCTGGTACATTTTCTTCTAGACTATGTAAAGCATTGCAAAGCTTCTCTCCTTTGAAAGTAGTCCAAAACTACCTTGAACTTAAAATACAAAGGGAATATTCCTTAGGAATTAGGACTGTCAATTTTAACAGTGATGTTCTTTGTTGATTTGCACAGTTATTTGTTCAACCTTGGGTCTGCCATACTGGAGAAGTCAGACTAAAACAGACTGTTTCTCCCTTGTAAACTCATAGATGAGGAATGGCTTTCCTTTGGATCAAAGTCTTGTTCCAGTGCTTCAGTTGTCTGGGGTAGGGGACATCAGAGGAGCCAAGGCAATTTCATGTGGATGGAGAGTCTTGGAGGTTCTTCCTAGGAGAAGAAGCTCACACACTCCATCACGGTGTGTGTGTGAAAGGGAGGCTTGGATAACGCTGACTATATCTGCTCTCTTTAAGAACATCCCAGACCTTGAGCCTGCTTTTACAGGGAACAATTTCCCCAAGCAGGAAAAGATGAAGCTTCTTCCCAGTGGAACCCAAAGGACCTTCATCCAATCATGATTTAATTTTACCTGTCCAAACCTAAACTCAGGTACTGGTCAATTGACTTGCCTTCTTCTTTGCTATTTGTGTACAAAAAGCAAACAAAAGCATTGCTATTAGCTACACACTCCTCAGCCCTTCTGGGTTTCTGATGGAGATACTAAATTGTAGATGGTCCACAAAATGGAATAGCACTGAAACCTCCCAAGAAGTCTAAGAAAACCATCAGGCTTCTACTCTCCACATTCAGTCCACTGGAGCGGATGGGCCCCCTTCAGTGGACCAAGCGAGCCGTCAACAGTGAGTCTTGTGAGACCATTCTGGGAGGAGTTTGACTCTGTTGTCCCCGAGGATTTGGACAGGTTACGTGGACGGCTGCGACCCACCACATGTTCAATGGACCTGTGTCCCTCCTGGCTGGTACTGGCAACCTGGGAGGTGACACGAGGCTGGCTTCTGGGCCTGGTGAATGCCTCGTTGGGCGAGGGATCCTTACCAACTGCCTTGAAAGAGGCGGTGGTGAGGCCCTTACTTAAGAGGCCTTCACTTGACCTGACGGAGCTAGCTAATTACCGTCTGGTCTCCAACCTTCCCTTTCTAGCGAAGGTTGTTGAGAATGTGGTGGCACAGCAATTTCCGCGACACCTTGACGAATCCGAATATCTAGACCCACGCCAGTACGGCTTCCGACCCGGGCACAGCACGGAGACGGCCTTGGTCGCGTTGGTTGATGATCTCTGGAGGGCCAGAGATAGAGGTTGTTCCTCTATCCTGGTCCTATTAGATCTCTCAGCGGCTTTTGATACCATCGACCATGGTATCTTATTGCGCCGGCTGGAGGGGATGGGAGTCGGAGGCACCGTTTTGCGGTGGTTCGGCTCCTACCTCTCCGACCGGACGCAATGGGTGTTGACAGGGGGGCAGAGGTCGACCCTGAGGCCACTCACTTGTGGGGTGCCACAGGGGTCGGTCCTCTCGCCTCTCCTGTTCAACGCATATGTGAAGCCACTGGGGGAGATCATCCGTGGTTTGGGGGTTGAGTATCATCTGTACGTTGATGATACCCAGCTGTACATTTCAACCCCAAACCACCCCAACGAGGCTGTCGAAGTGATGTCCCGGTGTTTAGAAGCCGTCGGGGTCTGGATGGGGGACAACAGACTCAAACTCAACCCCTCCAAGACTGAGTGGCTGTGGCTACCGGCACCTCGGTTCAGCCAGCTGACCCCATCGCTGGCCATAGGGGGCGAACAATTGCCCCCCATGGAACGGGCGCGCAATTTGGGCGTCCTCCTAGATGCCTGGCTGTCAATGGACGATCATGTGGCAGCCGTGGCAAGGGGGGCGTTCCACCAGGTTCACCTGGTGCGCCAATTGCGCCCCCTACTGGACCGGGATGCCCTATGCACGGTCACTCACGCACTGGTGACGTCTCGCCTGGCTACTGCAATGCTCTCTACATGGGGCTTCCCTTGGGACGCGCCCGAAGACTGCAGCTAGTCCAGAACGCAGCCGCGCTGGCTGTCATGGGGAGTACTAGGTACTCCCATGTAACACCTCTCCTGCGTGAGCTGCACTGGCTGCCTGTGGTTTTTCGGGTGCGTTTCAAGGTTTTGATTACCATCTTCAAAGCGCTCCATGGCACAGGACCTAGCTACTTGCGGGATCGCATCCTGCCACACACATCCCTGCGGCCAATCCGCTCTCATAGGGAGGGACTTCTCCTGGTGCCGTCCACTAGGCAATGCCAACGGGCAACGCCAAGGAGTAGGGCCTTCTCTGTGATGGGCCCAACCCTCTGGAATGACCTCCCCCCCGACATTAGAACCACCACCGACTTTCGCTCCTTCCGAAAAAAATTGAAGACTCACCTGTTCCGATTAGCTGGCCTGGCACATTCATAACTGCTACCTCCTGGCAGATATATTTTTTAATGGGTATTTTAGGGGAACTGTTTTTAAATTTAATTTATAGGATATTTTTAGGGGTTTTTTAAAACTATATTTTAGATACTTTACTTAGTTGTACAGTTCTTTTTAACCTTCTTTTTAACCTCCTCCGTATCTATCTATCTATTTAACAATTTAACTGTTTAATTATTTAATTATTCATGTGATGTATTTCTTGTATGGACTGTACACCGCCCCGAGTCCCTTTTGGGAGAGGGGGCGGTCTATAAGCGCAAATAAAAGTAAAGTAAAAGTAAAAAAGTTCAACTGAAGGTCAACCACCTTGGGGACAAGGCTGAGCTCACTTGAAATGGGACCTCAGGTTTTGGAAAACAGAGAAAAGACACCATAATTTCACCCACCTTGTTCAGCAGCTTAAGCCGGGTAAGAACATCTTGTCTGATAACTAGTCTCTGTCTTTCAATCATCCCCAGAATCTCTTTCCTGGGATCCTTCTTCGGGAGAACCAAGAAGCTCCAGATGGCCAGATCTGCTGCTATTTCTCCATTTTGGTCCAAGTAGAGTTTAAAGTATGAACGATTGCAAAACTCATTCTTGTCCAGAAAGGGATGAAACTAGTATTGAAACATCCATGAATTTGAAAGGCAGAAAACTTTGTATCCTATGACAGATCTGAATATTTCTTCTACAATTTTCTATCTTTTAAATATGCTTAGTTAGGAGAACATTCTCTTCATAAGCAAACAAAAAATGTTCAGCAAGATTTGTCAATCATATACTGAGAAGATATATGTTGGGAAAATAATTTACACAATTGGTCAATTATAGTGAACCTTCTAGAGCAAGTGACAAATAAAATGAATAACAGATAAAAAGAGATTATTCATAAACTCCTTGGAAACAACAGGTTGATTATCAGAAAGCAAGAAAGTTGTCAGGCTAATCTTCTCCCTGGTAGACCAGACAGGAAACATCACCAGGTGAATTAATTCAACTTTATTGTAAGGCTATTTTAACAGAAGATTGTACATCTGAAGCTGCAAACCTCCCAGAGTATGGCAATATTTGTAATATAACCTGATTTCAGTAAAGTACTAATAATTTTGTGTGTGATATGACTAGAAACTTAGTTAAATGAGGGATTAATGGTATGATTAAGTGGATGAAAACTGTGATAAAATTGTACTAAAATAACGTTTAATGTTTTTAATATTTATCACAACACTAAGTAATTATAAATAATAACTTGTCCTGGGAGATCAATTTTTCTATGATGTCAATACAGAAAAGTTGATAAATCTCTGTAATTCAAGATTTGATGAAATATTTATAACAATTTTCAGACAAAGCTAATTTGATGTGTTTTAAAGAGTATTACATTTCTAAGGAATTATTTCTGCTTTCCTAATGGAGTACATGAGTAAAAAGCAGTGGAAAAATATCTGATTTTTATGACCTGATAAACTATACTACCGCATATAATGAAGCATTGGGAGGAAGATGAGGGATACCAATATTATTTTGAAAACAATATCAAAATACTAGATGATTGCAAACTGAATGTGATTCAGCAGAAAAGAAGGCAAATGCATCCATCAGACTCCCAGGAAGTCAACATCCTGGTTTGGAGAGACCCCAACTCAAGTCCCAGGGCCAGAACTAACCACATTGTGGGCCTTGAATTTGACATGTCTGTCTTAAGGCAAAGACTGAGCAGCCATCAGTCAAAGAGGCTTTAACTGGGATTCCTGCAGAGAGGAAGGGTTGGGCTAGATGGTCTCAGGGTGTCCAGGTTCATAAGGGTAATGTTCCACAATGGCAATCACCAAACCACACATACAGGGATTTGTTTAAAATGCATAACAGCCTTTTAAAATGAGCTATGTCGAATATGAAAATTTATCTGTCATGGTGTCTCCTCTTTGGAGCATTATCCCCTGAGCAATTAGATTGGCCAAATCTGTCCAACTTTTGCAACATAAGAAGTTTGAGATGGTTCCCCTCCTTCTCCTCTGGACTCCTTCTCCAAAAGAACCAAGATTAATGGATCCATATTGGGACCCCATACCTGCCATGGCTGCAGCCTTGAAGACCCCAAAGTCTTTTCTCCTTCCTTCCTTCCCCTCCTCGATCTGGAAGAATAGGCGGCATTCAAGGCCTGGGCCAGAGTCTTTATGATAGTGTAATATTGGTAGCAATTTGCGATCAGTCTTCTGTCCCTTTTCCACTGGGTCTCCAGTGGGGCTTTCTGGGTGCATCTTCTGCAGCCTTTGACAGAAAATATATGCTTTGAAAGAGAACAGTCAAAATAATGGTCTTCAAACTTTTCTTCCACAAAAAAATGGGGCTCAAAGGCAGAATCTTTTGGTCTCTCTTTTCCAATACCAAAGTTCCAAATACTATGGATGTATTTGAGAAGTCTGCGCTTCTCCATTGTATACACTGCAAAATTTGTGAGGATCCAGACTTTCCCCTCAATGGGTCCTGGCAGACGCAGAAATGCTAAATGGAAAGGAAGAATTCTCTCCCAAAGGGGATCATATTCTATGAAGTGAACAAAGACGTTGACTTGTCTCCACTTAGAGAGGGAATCCAGGAGGGGTGCTGTGTATCCATGTGTTGAGAACAGTTGTGATATAATCACACAAATTCCATTCCTGACAAGCATAGGAGTAAAAATCCTCATGAAATTCTCTCCCTTTTCTGTGTCTGAAGCAAAGAGGCCAATCAGGGTCCATCTGAAGTGGAGGAGCAGTTGGACAATTGCTGGGTACTGGAATCCTTCTTTGGGGTACATGTGGTGGAAAAAGGGGAACTGACTTTTATCACTCAGAGCCTCTGAAACAATGTTATTTCTGATCTGAAAAAACCAATAAGGAAAGTTGTGTTATATAGGATCAATTTATAAGATCAGATTGAGGCCAAAATATTACCTTTAAATTAATCCGACATTTTTGATGAACATATTAGAATACTTTGTTTAGCCATCGTTTAAAATATTAACAGAATATTAACAAAACTGTGTATAAAAATGGAATATAAGAAAACAATTAAGTAAAAAATAACAACATAAAAAATGCAAATCACATTGCTGTATCACTCCTACAATTTATCGCAATTGGACTTCCGTGTGCAAATCTCAAATGAAGTGTTTTATTCAAATAAAGGGCCATACTGTATGATATTTTTGAAGATTGCAACCTTTCTCTGCTTCAATAACCCAGATTCATTGTGGAACCGTCTTTTTACCTTCTTCTCCAGCTGTACAAGAGACAGGGAGACCACAGCTCCTAATAGAATTTATCAATTTTACCATCCAAGATTGGTGTTTAATTGAAATTTTTCTGTTCTGATTGATACAATTTTGAGAGTCTGCCAGTTTCCATAACTTTAATTTTAAACCAATACTAATATAGCCTGATTTTAGGCAAAGAAGAAGTCGTGTAAATTCCCAACGGCTGTAAGGGCAGCAGCTGAAGTCCTTTTACCTACCCCCAAGACACTCTTCAGATGCAGTGATATGTTTGTTCTACTAGTGATTCTGTTTGAAGCCCCAAACATCAGCTCAATATAAGAATATGGGGGAACTTTGGCCTTATGTACTTTAATAGTTGGGGCTAAAGAAGCTGGAGAGCTATGAGGTTTTAATTTAAGCACTAGATTCATTCATGTCCTTCCTCTAAATGAGACCCTTTGATGATGAGGGACCCAAGATTCAGTCTCAGAGAAAACTTCCCCAAGGTAAGGAAAGGTGTTAATTTGCTCTATTGGCTCACCATTGAATAGCCATCTGTGCCTATGATGTCCTTTTCCAAAAAACAAAACTTTGGTCTTTGATTTATTAATGATCAGAGAATTATGACAACATGATCAAAGACTCCTTAACAGCCTACACAATCCAACATACAGTATGATAGTAATCTCATATTATCAGTGTAAATCAGCGCATTCCAATATGCATTTAGCACATCAGACATGAAAACCTCAAGATCCTTTATTAGTGCAGGTGACTCATTAATATTTAGACTGAATAACAAGGGTTCAAATATGCACCTTTCCCTTCCTCCTTGGTAAGTATCCATCCTTCTTGTAAAGCGCCATTGATCCCAAACCTCCCTCTCAAACAAGGGCTTGGAGGAAGGGCTGGGATCAGGACCAACAGGCTGAGCTGCATATTTTGAGGGCAATCAATTTCCTCCATCGAATTTCTCTGTTTACTGTGTCCAATGCTGCACTCATATATATATAAAGCCAGGAAAAAGTAGTTTATCTGACTGACATATCTTGTAATTATTTCAAGACATTTTTTGACAATATCAGATTATTAATTTTTATACAAATTTATATAATTCTCCCAAAAATGTTCTTCTTCTTCTACCCACTCTCAAATTTACTTAAAAGAAATATGGCATAAGGTTTAGCCATAATATCTGATAGACTAACTGTAATTGCCAATAGAGTGTCCTACAATAAGGGATGTTTTTTGAATAGCGGAATAACTGGTAGAAAGTCTTCTCCTGGGACATTATTGCTCTTGAGGTCTTCTATGATGAATTTGAACATGAACATAATAGGATAAAAAATAATTAACATGCTTGTTAATGTGGAGAAAAACACCTCCTGAATTCCATGGAAAAGATATTGGACCTATTGCTCATCCCCCACCCACCCCACTCACTTTACCAGTTAGAGAAAAACACACACAAACCTGTGGGACTTTGTAGGTGTCTGCTAATGTTGACACCTGCATGGAGATCTCCCTTCTAGCTCCATCAAAAAGAGCCAGAAGGTTCTCCTTCCTTCCACAGCTGTAGTTGGGGACGTTGGCTTCTCCAGTGGAAAGCATGTCCAGCAGGACATCTGAAGTGTGTAAAGTGTTCAGATTGTTGTCATGGATATTGTAGCCCAGTGTGAGGTTGTGCAGGAGCTGGGGGTTCTTATTGATTTCTTGAATGTTGAAAATGAAGTGTAAGGTTTTTAAAAAACCAAAAGAATCCTTACTGTAAAAAAAATGTCCATCATTATTTCAAGAGTATCAAAATATGATTTTAATAAAAATGCAAACCTCTTTCTGATCAATTATAAAAGTATTGAAATAGGTTGGTCTGAGGCAAATGCAACTGTTTCTATCACTACTTTAAACAAAAGTCAGACTACAAGTGATGAACTGAGGACTGAATTGGGAAAGGAAAATAATCTGGAATTCTTTCAGGATTTTTTCAGCCCCATCTTTGATTCTGAGTCTCTTCCTCAAGGTAAGACCAAAAAGGGAAGCCGTGGAAATTATTCAGGAAATCAGACACATCATGCAAGATGGGGATAAATGAAATAAGAAGGAAAAGAAGGAGAGAGTTAGAACTGCAGATGGAAGGAATGCAGATGACTTACAAATCAGACTGAATAGCAGGAGCCCTGTTGAAAGGCAACATTATAGGGGATGTTGTTTTTGTAGTTGTGATCACATTAACAAGATGGTCCCCTGGCTTGTAATAAGTCCATAGATTTTGTCCACTCTGATGATCCAAACTGATCGCACACTTCGTTCTAAGCTTCCCAGTGACTGGCTGAGACATCAGCAGCATCAGAAGCAAGAGCAGAGGTCCATAATTCATGGGCTGAATCAATCCCCTGACCGCTTCTAACCAAGAACAAGAGTTGGAAGAATTTAGACACTCTCAGAAGGTGGAAATGCCAGCGGCTTTTCTGATCCAGATAGAGACAATCAGAGCTTCACCTGGAAAGGAGAGAAAGGTACATTCAAGAGCACGGACCCTGCCTCTCCTAAAACCTCTTCCTGCAGAGCTTGACCTAAGGAATTTATCCTTTTCTGATGCAAAAATCTCTTCCATGTTGCTTCAATATGATGGTTACATCAAAGGTATAGAAATCTCAAAGGCCCAGAGGGTTCATAATAACAGGGAGAAGCAACTTCTCCTCTTGGGATCTGAACTTCTTCTGGGCTCCATGTGAGAGGAGAGGCTGGAGAAAAGCAAGTGAGAGACAAATCACAAATACTCCCCTGTGGTCACTGTTCTGTTGAGGGTTGTGTCCCTTCCTGTCAGGACATGTCCAAGAAATGACGATACAGGAAGAAAAAATCAATAACAAAGAGATTGACATCTGCTGTCCTTCAACATGGCCTCTTGTCTTCAAAGACTGCTGGAGAAGGTCTCCCAGAGTCCAGGCGGATGTCCCATAGCTTTAGAGCTGCCTCTCTTCTAATGCCAAGGAAGCAATCAACATCCTTCAACCCTCCCTAATGTTAAGAGGAGGCCCTGTTGGTGATTTTTTTTATGTATCAGAACTCCGTATATGAATCCTAAATTGGGGCTGATTTTAACACTGTTTGTGCCTTGTGAAATTTCATTTCCCACCTTTTCTAGCAATGTCAATTTCTGGATGAGAGCCGACTAAGAGGCTGGTAGCTGAAAGCCTCTGGACTGCATCATTGGGTCAGTGGGGAGAAAGTTATAGAGTGGGTAGAAAAAATTAATTTTTTTTTCTTAATGCTTTCCGTTTTGTCATTCTGTGTTCATGCAACACACTGAGATCCTTTATATTTTGAAGTCTCTTAGTTTATTAACTGAATCTGGGGCTGGCAGGTTGGCAGCTAAGCTTGTAGAGGTGCCCACAGCATTGTGGATGGAGCAACTTCATTTCTTGCCATGCCCCGCCCAGAAGATGGTTTGGGGGCACCTGGTCTCCCTTTCTCTGGTGGTGAGGAGGCACTTGAGGGGTGGGACCTCTTTGAAATTCCCAGCTTTTCCAAACCAAAAACCCTCCAAGTGCTTTGAAGGCATAGCTGGGAGTCTCTCTGTTCCTGTTTTATCTGGATCCATTGTAGTAAAACTAGTGGGTGGCCATATACATTTTCTTAAATAAACACGATTAATAAACATGTCCACCTTAGAAGGAGAGCTGGGGGTCTGAGTGAGAGAAAGGAGCTGAGTCCATATCCCTGGTCCACCACTTGAAAGTTCTCCCACTGAACGTCCCTCAGCTTCTACTCTCAGCGCCTGGAGACCAGATCCTGGGTGGCTCTGAGTTCAGGCTTCTAACTGCCAGGCGGATGCATGACAAGGCTGCTCTCCTCCATAAGGGACTCTGCTTTGTCTCACTGAAGTCGGGTTGTGGCCAGAGTGGAGGATGCTCCTTCTGGGTTGGAAATGAGCTCACCCTAATTTCTGGATTTCCCCCAAGGGAGACCTCAGGAGAGAGGAAGAGGGGAGGCTGTAGTTTGTTACAGGCTCTCCGGAGGCTTCACTTACACCTAGGTTTTGTCTTGCGGGGAGGGGGGGGCTGCAAGAATGTTTCCCTGTTGAAATATGTTGTGTGAATATAGTTCTTGCAGAAAAGGGTCCACAACTTAGTTATAAACTATTGTTCTAAAGTAGGATGTAAAGTGAGATTTGGACATTAAGTGTGAAACTTACTGGGTCAGGCTGGACAGCCTCTCGGGGACCCTTTACTTCTGTATTAAAAGGCCACATAGGCAGAGTTGCAGCTTGCAAAAGAACAGGAAGGCGAATGCCTAACTGCAGAGTTCGATAGTTCTTACAAGACCACAAGGGTCAGCTAAAGGTCGCTTAGAGACACGTACTCAGTACCTATCACCCAAGACAAAAGGAGAAGTAAGACCCTATCTACCTATAAGGCTCTTTCCTCAAGGTAACCCATAAGAAATGAGTTAAGTATTTTCGTGTTGTGTTGCTTTGAGAATGTATAAGAACATGTGCATTGACAATAAAGTTTGTTCAGAAATTCGCAATGTTAGCCATGGGCTAACTTTTCTGAACCTGGCTGCCAAATAAACTCCTCCTGTATCCTGAGAAGTCTAAAGCCTGTCATTTTCTGCAACAGTTCAGCAGCTCTCTGGGTTAACTCTCTCTCTCTCTCTCTCTCTCTCTCTCTCTCTCTCTCTCTCTCTCTCTCTCTCTCTCTCCCTCCCTCCCTCCCTCCCTCCCTCTCTCTCTCTCTCCCCCCCTCTCTGTGTGTGTGTGTCTGTGTGTGTGTCTGTCTGTCTGTCTGCCTCTCCCCTGCCAGGCGTTGGGAGAAATAATGGATGCTGCTGCTTTCAAGAGTCTTTTCCAAGTCCTATTCATGAATCTCTGTCCTGCCTGAATTAAGTGAACAGCCACAAGCAGCCTTCCCATCTGTACTTTCCCAATGCATGGACTTCAGTTCCCATAATCCTCAGCCACAGCTACGCAGCTAGAAAAGGCTGGATAATTATGCAGATGCAAAACCCAGATGTTTAGATAGGTTCATGTTCCCCAAGGAGGAATCAGGGGGCTCAGTGGATGCAACCATAGAGAAACAGCGAAGGAAATGTTCCTGGAACAGGTCCTGCCAGCCATTCCTGGTCCAGGGACGTTTTGGGCCTGAGAGCCTCAGAATCTGGGAAGGTTTTGCGATTCTGCCTGAGTCGGAAGAGCCAGGAAGGGGCTGAATTCACAGGGCTTCCCAGGCTTTGCTCAGGGTTGGCTTAGACTGTTTTCAGAACCAATCAGGATGGCTCCCAAAACACAATCAGGGGGGCAGGAAAAAGAAACAATGGAGAGAAGCTCAGCTAAGAGAGAGATCCAACCTAGAAGCCAGGAGAGATTTTCAGACAGGGAAAATCTATTAACCAATGGAAAGGTTTGTATCCTGGAAGTTGTGGCTGCTCCATTGAGGGAAGTTTTCAAGAAGAGATTTGTGGGAATGAGGTCGCCATGGTATGTGTGCAGATCAGTTTTCCTGATTGGAACACATATACGGAATTTGGGACTGAAATAAATTGAGTATTGAATGCGGGTTGAGCTGGATGCCCACTGGGAGGACCCATCTAGAAAGCTGTGTCTGCAAAATAGAACAATGCACAACGGAGACTTTCCAGGCTAAAGCAGCCTAGGGAACACACAGTCCTAGCTGATAAGATACTAACACCAAGAAGCACCGCTTGAGTGACAGGCAAATGTATTGTATGTAACCAATGATAATTCAGATGCTTTTGTTTCTGCATACGCTGCTAATAAAAGGGGGGTCCGGAATTCATTCTGGGCCCACTCGCCTTGAGGAAAACCGTGTGTTTGTCTTCATTCCCCCCTGAGTGGTCCCGCCTTGATGCGGTCACCCCCGGAGGAGACCCGGGAAATACCGCATTCTGGTGACCCTGACGTGATACCAGCAGCTTGATCGTCGTGCACGGGACCCTCTGGTATACGTTTTCCGACCGTCCTTACCTACCCACTCGAAGGGAGTTGCGCATCGTCCTGTCTGAAATCTTCTCAAACGGAGGGAAATCTCCACCAGCACCTGAGGCTGAAAGAAACCCTCCTTCGTTTGGAAAAGACCTACACGGCTGGATAACGTAAGTAATGGGCGGAAGGTTATCTCAACAACAGGTCGAGCACCTAAAGGAACTGAGAGAACTGACCGATTCTTCTTCAAAAATCTCTTCAAACGGAGGGAAACCCCTCCTTCGTTTGAAAAATAAAGAACTAATTGGACTTTTAACCTATGTTTGGCAAAAATGTCCACAATACCCTGAGAAAGGGTCATTAAAAATCTCTACGTGGACCAAATTGGGGGAATACTTCCATACGGCCCCTAGGGCCCCAATTCAAATTCTGACAACATGGTGCATAATTATGGAATGCCTCATGATTCACCACAAATTTAACAACCACTTGCAGGCAGAAGTCATACCTCCCCCGTACGACTCTGTAGTTCCACCACCTGCAAAAATGTATCCTATCCTGGCAAACACTTCGTGTCCCTGCCCGGACAAGAAAACAACACCCCCCATCCCTCCGGCCGCCCCCACGGCTCCGAAGATTAAAAAAGAAAACACTCTGAAAGGGGGCCATATCATCCAAGCTATGCAAGCCACCCGTCAAACGGGCGAAATGGCAACAGAAGATTTATCCTCCTGTGCCGCTTTTCCTGTAACTTGGGCTGTGCCCCCAGGCGCGGCAGCAGGAGCCCAACCTCAACCTACTTATACACCGATACATTTTTCACACATTAAAGAGATTAGAAGGGCAGTATAAGATTATGGCTTGCAATCGCGCTATGTTTTAGGCTTGCTTACCTCGCTAACTACTGCTACAGTAGATATGCTGCTTACGGAATGGCAATCTCTTTTTGGCATGATCTTGACCCCAGCCCAATATGTGATTTGGAAATCTGAATATGATAGGGAAGCTGCTCGCATTATCCAAAACGGCCTCCCTGTAAATGTGGTGGATGATGATATTAAAGGCACCGGAGCTCGCTCTACCACTGCCCAACAACAAAACTCGGATAGGGCTGTTTTTCCACTAATTAAAGAATGTGCTCTAGCGGCCTTTCGCCGAGTAGATGACAATAGGGGAGTGCCATTACAAACCTTCTCAAAAATTATACAGACGGCTACTGAAGATTACTCCTCTTTTATTAGCCGTCTGCAGATTGCCCTGGAACGACAAATTGATAATGTGGCAGCAAGGAACGAATTAATGATGAAATTGGCTTATGAAAATGCAAATCCTGACTGCCAGAAGGTTCTCCAACCCATTGCTAACAAACCCGGCGTTACTTTGGCTGAATTTCTTAAAGCATGTCGGATAGTTGGTACTAACACTCACAATATGGCTACTTTAGCCTCCGCCATAACCTCCTCTTTGCTTCCGCCTTCTTCTCCTCCTGTGCCTTCGGACGCATTTCCGGTGACACGCCCTGTTGGCAATTGCTTCAATTGCAAGAAGCCGGGCCATTTTAAATCACAATGCAGAGCACCAGGAGGGGGCGCCCACTGATCAAGTTCTAATTCCTCCTCCAAACCAAAAACTGTTTGCCCAAAATGCCATCAAGGTTTTCACTGGGCCAATCAGTGCCCCTCGGCCTCTCAACTTCGCCCCACCAACCAGCAATTCAATGGCCAAAATTCGGGAAACTAATTGCGGGGCATTCAACCAGCCCCTCCACAAAGGTTGAACCACCCAATGATGAAGTACTTTCCAGGTCATTTGAAATGGTTGCTGATGAGACCGTTACTTACTCTTTGCCTGCTCATGTGTATCCTCTCTTTATTTCCCCGCGCGTGCCTCTTACGCTTCCTCCCTCTTTACCTGTCCTTGTTCTTCCCACACTTGATCTCACTGCTCAAGGAGTCATTGCAGCCCCTTTCTTGCGCAGCGCAGACTCCTTTTCCGACCTGGCACTAGCTATCATGATCAACTCCCCTGTAACAGTAAATAAAGGAACGGTTGTGGCCACAATGATTTTATTAGAAGATCCTATGGACGTTTTTGCTCTAGAGCACTCTGTAAAAAACACCCGGCCAACAGCAGAGTTCAAACTCAATGGACGTTCTTTTTCCGGTCTTCTAGATACCGGCGCTGACGTCTCTGTCATCTGCTCTGCTGACTGGCCCGCCAATTGGCCCACTGATCCCGCCCCGTCCGTCAGAGGGGTAGGAGGGATTCAAACTGCTCAAATCAGCAGTGATTGGATTGCTGTTACGTCACCCACAAGTTCTGTTACCGCCTTTATTAAACCTGTTGTCCTACCTTTGCATACTAACTTGTGGGGACGGGATTTAATGTCTCAGCTTCAAGCTAAATTTGTGTTGCAATAATGACTGCTTCCTTTGTCCTACGATTAGAACTGCAGTCTCAAATTCCTGTCTGGATAGATCAATGGCCTCTCACCATGGAAAAACTCACTATACTAAAGCAATTGGTAAATGAGCAATTGGAAAAAGGGCATTTAGAACCCTCGTTTAAGCCCTTATAATACCCCAGTTTTTGTTATCAAAAAGAAAAATGGTAAATGGAGATTTCTGCACGATCTGAGGGGCGTGAATGCTGTTTTGAAGCCAATGGGGGCACTACAATGTGGCCTCCCAAATCCAAATTTAATTCCTCAAAATTATGACATGATGGTCATTGATCTAAAAGACTGTTTCTTTTCAATACCCTTGCATCCCAAAGACAGGCATATTTTTGCCTTTACCATTCCTGAGCCCAACAACGCCCAGCCCACTGCTCGCTATCAGTGGAAAGTTCTACCTCAAGGCATGCTCAATAGCCCCACCATGTGCCAATATTATGTCTCTCGGGTATTACAACCATACAGGGACAGTCATCCAACCTTCCTGGTCTATCATTACATGGATGACATCTTGGTGGCAGCCCCAGGCCCTGAAGGCACCGCCTTCAAAACATTGTCTCATCTTAGACACTTGTTACAACAGGGGGGACTTCATATTGCTCCAGACAAGGTACAGGTTTTCCCCCCCTTTCAATACCTTGGACATAAAATGCTTGCATCTCATGCTTCACCTAATGTACCTCATATTAAATTGCCATCCAAACCTTCACTTTTGCAATTACAACAATATTTGGGATCCATTAATTGGATCAGACCCTATTTAGGCCTTTCCACCACACAATTGTCACCCTTGTTTACTGCCCTCACCAAGGGCAAACAACCATCCGATATAATTCCTTTGCAAAAGGATCAATTAGAAGTATTGAACCTCATCAATCAGGCCCTGCTCACAAAATGGGTGGACCGAATGGTAGCCAATATACCTTTTGTATTGCTAATCTTTAACACCACCACGCTGCCCACTGCAGCAGTAGCTCAGGTTACCCCTTCTTTATTAATTCTTGAATGGATCCACCTATCCCACACGCCTCGTACGACACTCACTACCAAACCTGCCTTATTTGCTTCTCTTATCACCAAGGGTAGGCTGCGGTCCAAAGCCCTTGCTGGTATTGAACCTTCTGTTATTTATCTTCCTTGTTCTCTTTCCACGTGGGAATCATTGCTGGCTGTCAGCGACCACCTTCAGTTTGCCCTCGCTGACTGGCCTGGCACTGTCTCCTGTCATCCACCACCAGACCCTCGAATACAACTTCTCAAAACCACTCCTTTCACTTGGCAAACTCCTATGTCCCCTTTCCCCATTCACAATGCAGTCACTGTCTTTGCTGATGGGAGCAAAAACTTGGCGCTTGTGCCTGGCAAATCAATAGCCAATGGCACACCAAAATTACTCCTCCACAATCCTCAGCCCAGCGGGCAGAACTTTATGCTTCTATTCTTGCTTTCGAGGCTTTCCCTCATCAACCTCTCAATCTCATTCTTGACAGCCTTTATGTTTCTCAAATCATTTCTTCCATTTATCAGGCATATCTATCTCCCTCCATTGAACCAACCCTTTTATCATTGTTTCTGTCCTTACAACACCTCATTTCTCAAAGGATTCATCCTTTCCATGTTGCACACATTCGTAGTCATCAGCCATTCCCTGGCTTCCTCCAAGAAGGGAATGATGTGGCCGATGCCGCGGCTGCGGCTGCGGCCTCCTCCCCATTGTCTCTTACCCTTTCCTCTCCCACCCCGTGGGAAAGTCATTCATATTTTCATCAGAATAAAAAGGCGCTCATCAAACAGTTCAAAATTTCTGCTACAGAAGCCGCCGCAATTTTGCAACAATGCCCCACCTGTAGCAAACAAGCGCACTCTGTGCCCATGGGAGTTAACCCCAGAGGGACAGAGTGCAACCAAATTTGGCAAATGGATGTTACCCAATATGCTTCCTTTTCCCCATGGAAGTTCATTCATTTATCCATTGATACTTATTCTGGGTTCATCATGGCTACCCCTCAGAGGGGTGAAACCACCAAACATGTTATCAATCATTGTATTCGCACCTTTGCATCACTGGGACGCCCAAAACAGTTAAAAACTGACAATGGGCCTGCTTACACTAGCAGCGCCTTTGCCGATTTTTGTGTAAAATGGGGAATAGAACATAAGTTTGGCATTCCGTACAACAGTCAAGGCCAAGCAGTAGTGGAAAGAGTAAATCAGACCCTGAAAAATGCTCTCGACAGACACATTGAACAAAAAGGGAAAGGACCCCCTAGCCTCCCAGCTGTGCAAGATACTCTCAATCTTTGTCTCTATACTCTTAACTTCTTGAACCTGACGGGTCAACCACCCAGCTGTGCTGCTGCTCGCCATTTTGCCACCTCACCTGTTCCTGTGAACCAACGCCCTCTTGTCTACTACCGCTGTCTGCCAGATCCCACCTGGAGAGGACCTGCTCATCTCATCACCTGGGGGCGTGGCTACGCTGCTCTAGCACTCCCCAATTCCACCCTGTGGGTTCCTGGTCGACACGTTCGTCCTTATCTGGTAAAGCAACCCTCCTGTAAGGACCATGAAAAGCCTGCCCCTACTTCTCCCCTTCCCGACACTTCTTAACTGTTTTTGTTATACCCTCTTAGCATCTATAATGATAGTGTATAAAATTAATGTGATTTAATTAATTAATTGCTGGCCAGCAAAATGGATGTGCTTTCGCCTTGAGGCAGGACGACACGGGCAGTCAGTTCAGGGCCCTATATCACCTTTGTGATTGAAACTGCTGCCTGGATTTTCACTGCTTTGGGGGTAAGCTAGTTCATTGAAATAAATTTAATGACTGATTTATTGCAAAAGAAATGTAACTACAGGTGTGAATGGGTGTGTATGTAGTCAGTATTGGATGCTTGAAATGTAAGGTTTGTTGGCTGAAAAAGCAGAGCGTGTTGTGTTAAAAGAGGTGTTTTTGAATGAATTATGAGAATTTATTTATTTTTTCTCCCTGTCTTCCCAGGAAAAGGGAGCCTGTCGTTTTCACATTTTTTTTTCCTTTCCTCTCACCCCCCTCTTTGCCTCCAGTGAGAAGGCAGGAGGAGGGGGGCTGTGTTCTTTTCACCATTTTTTTTCTCTCCTCTCCCTGCCAGCCTCAGAAAGGCGGGGTTAAGGGTGATATTTGGCATTTGTAGTTTTAATGCAACGTTGCCTTTTATTTTAGAGTATACTCAAACTATCTTAATTGTTTGTTTTATTTTTGAAGCTGTGTTTTTTCTCTTTTATGTTTTTATGTTTGCGTGCACTTTGTATGCTTAACAGATGTCACGTCTGTTTGTTTAATTGTTTGTTGGTCTGTTGGTTGTTTGTTTGTCTGTTTGTTTGTTGGCAGCACTGGTCGCTGTCCCCTTTAGAATTTTAACAGAGATGACCTAAAAAATACAAAATGCAGTCAGAAAGAATGAGTAACATTTTTGCTAGAATCCAGCTCAGCTCACACGGACATTTAGAGGGACGATCAGATATTGGAGCCAGAAAAAGGTTACTTTGTATATAGATGGGAAGAGAATGTTGTAAAAGGCATCTGACCTAAACTGGAAGTCAGGATGGACGTGGGAAAAAGATGTGCTTTGTTGATTGGAAGGTACTGGAGATGTTGCAGAAACAAATGAGAGGAAGAAAAGCAAGTTGATAAGGACAGTTGAAGCTTGGCAGTTGGTGAGGTCATTTTGGGGCCAAATCAATGTGCATTTTGTACAGCAACTGGTCATTGCAAGAAAGGATTTCAGAAAGTGAAAGAAAGTTAGAGATATGTTTTTTCAGGAAGTAAGAGATATGTTTTTGAAGCCGGAACATGAAGATGAACATGTAAGGACTTGTGACACCTGGCAAACGGATGATTCAATATCTTTTCTTTGCCCCATGAAAATATTTGCACATTTCCATGGATGTTTATTCAGGATTTATTATGGCACCCCGCAAAGGGGTGTGATCAACCTCTGCATTTGTACCTTTGCAATGTTGGGACGCCCAATTGAACTGAAAACAGACAATGGCCCTGTTTACATCTGTACTGCCTTTGCAGACCTTTGTGACAAGTGGTCCAACACACACACAATTGGCTTGCCCTGCGGTTCTCATGGCCAGGGAATTGCGGAGCGAGCTAATTAGACTCACAAACATGCCCTGAATAAATCAAAAAGAGGAAAAATGCCTCGGCCTCCCAGCCATGCAAAAAAACAAACCCAATCCTTGTTTAATCAAATGAATTTTTTCACTTTCTAATTTGACCACTTATCAGAGGCATTTTCAACAAAAAACAAGTTTGCCTCTCCCTCTGGTATATTTTTACAGCATTACCAGACAAAACACTGATTCCTTTAATTACTTGGGGGTGGGGCTAGGCTGCTGCGTTTACATCTACAGGGTCCAGCCAAAGATGTCGTGTCACCAACCCCTGATTCCTATCCCAGAGATGACAACGATGACTCTACACCACCCCGATCCTGTCATGCCAGTCATCCAGTGACATGGGGAGATGTGAAGAATTTAACCACCAATGCGCACCCGAGAACTTGTGTGCTGCCATTTTTGCAGTTTTCATTTTTGCGGTTTTTATTTTTGCGGCTTTAATTGCAACTTTCTTATTTACAATTTGCTTGTGTTTGATTGATACTAACTGTACTTTGGCATTAGCAGCTGTCATATTATCTAGACATTCGCTTGAACGAAATAATTCTGCCACAAGGAAGCTCTTGGGCACTACAGACCCTACACAAAAATCCTTCCACTGCCCGGCACCTGCCCTGAGAATGCAAACCATGGTCTCCAACAATCCTGTGCGTCAACACCCTGAACACCTCAGCTTCTTGGACATATGGGCAGGCCTATGTTCCTGGTTACCAGGAACAGGACGGCTGAAAAAACATATTGTGTACTATACTCATGATCATTGCTTTGCTTATTTCTGTACATTGTATTATTCAATATATTCCTGCTTTATTTGCTATGATGACACACATATTTGCCAACCATGAAGAAAACATCACAATGAACAAGCCTCTGGCAGCATCCCCTCAGGCATCCTTGTACTTCCGGCAGTGACTCTGAACAAGAGGATCGCTTCTAATAAAACAAAAACGGAGGAGATGTGGGAATGAGGTCGCCATGGTATGTGTGCAGATCAGTTTTCCTGATTGGAACACATATACGGAATTTGGGACTGAAATAAATTGAGTATTGAATGCGGGTTGAGCTGGATGCCCAATGGGAGGGCCCCATCTAGAAAGCTGTGTCTGCAAAATAGAACAATGCACAACGGAGACTTTCCAGGCTAAAGCAGCCTAGGGAATACACAGTCCTAGCTGATAAGATACTAACACCAAGAAGCACTGCTTGAGTGACAGGCAAATGTATTGTATGTAACCAATGATAATTCAGATACTTTTGTTTCTGCATACGCTGCTAATAAAAGGGGGGTCCGGAATTCATTCTGGGCCCACTCGCCTTGAGGAAAACCGTGTGTTTGTCTTCATTCCCCCCTGAGTGGTCCCGCCTTGATGCGGTCACCCCCGGAGGAGACCCGGGAAATACCGCAGAGATTGGAGAAGCATTTGCCTGAAATTGTTTAGTGCAGTGATGGCGAACCTATGGCACGCATGCCACAGGTGGCACAGGGAGCCATTTGTCAGGGCACACGAGATGCTGCCCTGTCAGCTGGCCAGCGCGCATGCGCGCACTGGCCAGCTGAGTTCACCTTTTTAAAAGTCATTTTTTGCCCTCCCCAGGCTCCAGAGGCTTTATAGGAGCCTGGGGAGGGCGTAAATGGCCTCCCCCCCCCCCCGAGGGCCTCCAGAGGCTTCAGGGACCATCCGGAGGCTTCCCTGAAGCCTTCGGAGCGCTCAAAAGGATCCTCCGAGCAAACTGGAAGTCACTTCCGGTTTGTTCGGAGGATCCTTTTGAGCGCTCTGAAGGCTTCAGGGAAGCCTCCGGACAGTCCCTAAATCCTCCGGAGGGCCTCCAAGGGGGGCGGGGGAGGCTCTTTTCGCCCTCCCCAGGCCTATAAAGCCTCTGGAGCCTGGGGAGGGCGAAAAAAAGCATGTAAAATGGGGGGGAAGCGTCTTGTGCGTGCATGTGCACTGGGGGGTCGCGCATTGCATTATGGGTGTGGCAAGCCCGCACATGACCCCCCTGCGCTCCCCCCCTTGTGGCACGCGAGCCGAAAAAGGTTCGCCATCGCTGGTTTAGTGCTTCCAGCTTGAACAGGAGTTTGGTCTTGAGGACCTCTAAGGCCCCTTCATACTCTGCCCTGTTCTGTTCTGTTCTAGTTTATCCTATCCTATCCTATCCTATCCCAACCCATTCCATTCCAAACAGTGAATAAAGAGATTTAAAGCTTTACGATTAATTCAAGCAAATGAAACAAAAACATAAAGACACAGCCTAAAAAGCATCCATCTCAAGCAAGATGACTCCCAATCCCCCCTAAACTGTCAGGACCTCCTCCCTCCCTCCCTCCCTTTTCCCCTTCCTTTTCTCCCTCCTTCCCTCCTTCTTTTACTCCTCTGCAAATCATTTAGCACTTTGAGAACATTCTGTGGGCTCAGCTCTCATGGGCGCTTTGGGGTGGGGGAGACTTCCCTCCATCTTTTAAACCCCCCCCCCCCCATTTTCTCTTTTGATTCCACAGACTGCCTGGGACTCTCAGGATCTCTTGTGACCCTCCATCATATTGAAAGATGCACAGTTGCTGAGGGGTCTATGGGGGAATCTCTCCACAGCTGGATCAAAGATTATGAGAACACAATGTATCACAAAATCTGGGCTGATTGTGGAGTGGGCTATGGTGTGATGGGCTGGCTGCTAACGCAAGGTTATGGCACACACTTGAAAGTAAATCAGGAAGTCTGTAATTGGTGTGTGTGTGTGTCTGTCTGGCAAGAACAAAGAATGCTTTTCAACAGGAAATATGCATGTGTAAAGCTGTAGCAATTATGGGTAGTTAGAAAGTTGATAAAAGTAACAAGGATTAGACAACTTGCAGACCTCAGCTAAAAGTTAGGAATAGAGATGGCCGGCAACAAATGAAATGTGTATTAGATAACTCCTGGAGCATTCATTAGCCAAGGCTTCGGAACGGGACAGCTATGGACCAACAGAACAAATTGTAGAATTATTGCTAAAATGTTTATTAGAGGATATTTCTTATTATTTCACCTTGTCCCGCCTTCTCCTTTAGTGAAAATGTATAAAGCTTTCTTAATGCTTTGTTCTTGGTTCTTGGACTTTTGACCAGGAACCCTTTTCCTTGGAGTACTCCAATAAAAAGCAATCAGAAAACCCTCAGAGACCCCTCAGCAACTGGTTCCTTGGAGTAGAAGCTCAAAGGGGGATCCTGAGGGGCCTCAGACAGAGTCTCTTGCGCAAAAGAAGGGGGGAAATGGAGGTGGGAAATGTACGGAAGGACCTCCAAGGCCCCCAGGAAGCTCAGCACACAGAAGGCCTTCAACCTGCTAAAGAACCTAAGGAGGGGGAAGGGAAGAGAGGGGGAGGGGGAGGGAGGAGAAGAAGAGGAGGAGGAGGGAGGAGAAAACGAAGGGATGCTTAACTGGATTCCTATCCTTGAACTGTGAAGACTGCAGGAGTTTCTTCCAGGCACTAGAGATGACCTTTGAATCTCTCTCTCCAAGGTCAAAGGGATCAAGTGGATCCCTCAGCTCCCCCTCAATCCATCATCTCCTCTCCCTCTCTTCTCTATCCTGGATCTTCTCACCCACTCCTTTCTTAGAACTGACTGGATTCACTTAATGTCCTTTGAGATTTCCTATTTTGTGAGGTGGGAGGCAGACGAGCAGCTGGGAAGGAGAGAATCTGTCCGGTCCAGGATTGGAGGGAAGATCGGATTCATAAGTCTTTTTGTCCCAGAGGCAGAAAATCTCTTTCATGGAAAGTGCCTGACTGATGGGGAGAAGGAAGGTGGAAAGAGGGGTAAGGGGTGGGGGGGGCATTCCTTGGGGGGAGTCTGTGGCCCCTGCAGAGCTCCTCATTCACCCCATTAGACCCCAACACCCTCTGTGGCCCTTTGAACTTCCTCCCCCCCCCCAGAACCCAGTTTGGCCCCTGAAGTAACAATTGCACAAGACCCTCCTTAATTCAGGGAGTTCAATGACAGACTTTGATATCTTCTGCACACTAAGAAGATTCCAGAAGTTTAGAGGTCCTTCTGAGCTAACCTGCTTGTCTTTCACTTCTACTTGAAGTTGGGGGGAGGGAGGGAGAAGAGGGAACCCCGAGATCCTGGACAGAAGCATCAGCTCCTCTCCGTAGTTTCCCAGGCATTTGGGAGGGGGCCATCACCAGGGTCCCCATGCAGCCAGGCTGGGCTCCCCCAGTTGAGGTGCCCTGGAAACAGGCAGGAGGTCCTGAGTCCAGATGGGGATGGAAGCCCCGAAGTTGCCTTTGACCTCCTGGTAGCCTCTGGATGGAGCTGGGCGCTGCGTCCTCTGGAAACTGGCCACCTTTCGGGTCTCTTGGTTGTCGTCCTTAAGCAGATCCTGGCAGTTTAGGGGAGATTGGGGGTCATTTTGCATCAGATATACTTCCCCCCCAATCTCCCCAGTCTGTTGCTTTTCTGGGCTGTGTGTTTACATTTAGGGATAGGGTAGGATAGAATAGAATAGAATAAGACAGAGGGACCCTGGAGGTCCTCTACACCAACCCCTGTTCAAGCTGGAAACGCTAAAGGATTTCAGACAAATGCTTATCTAATCTCTTCTTGAAAACCTCCCTCAATGGAACCACAACTTCCAGGATGAAAACTCTTCCACTGGTTAATAATTTTTCACTGTTAGAAAATTTCTCCTGGCTTCTCGGTTGGATCTCTCTTCGCTGAGCTTCCATCAGTTGCTCCTTTTTCCTGCCTTCAGGGTCTTTGGAGGATGAATGGAGCACCTCTTCTCCGGGACAGCCGCTCAAGTGTTGGACGAAGTGGTCCCGTGCCCTGCAGTCCTTCGTTTCCTAAAAGCGGACCTTCCCAGTCCCTTAATCCAGGAGTCCCAAAGACACACACAGCGATCCCTGGACAGGCATCGGGCTTCGGCAGGACAGAAACTGATCCACAAACACCAGCAAGCCCCACCCGCAGGAGGCAGGCAGCCCACAACCCCCCCTCCTTCTCCTCTCTGGTCCCGGGAAAAGCCTCTCTCCACGGAACTGGCCCCTGGGGCCCAAAGGGGAGGGGGCGCTGCCTTCATCATCATCCCCTGGTTCAGCCTCCGGACCCCACCCCCTTTCTTGCCCTTCTCTGCCCACTGAGGGAATCGCCCTGGGCGATGGAGGCCGAGGGGTTGGGGGAGCGGAGAGGGGACCCCCCCCCCAAACCTGCTCTGAGAGTCCCATAAAGTCTTTCATTTCAGGGCACCACTTGGTTCTTTGGGGGCGAAAAACAGATTTGCCAGGCGGAGTCCTGGAACCTGAGCCCCAGCGGGACCTCGAAGCATGTACGGGTGGGGCGGCCTCTCTCGCCCCACCCCCACCCCCACCCCGCCCCGGCAGACGCTGCAAGGCAGACGGACGGGCGCTGCGGAGGCGGCGGAGACGCAGGTCTTGGAAGAAGCGGATCTGCGGGTGTGGGGGGTCGGGCTCCGGGGAGGATTTCTCTCCCACCGAGGTTGCAGCGGTCGGGCGAGGAAGAAATGGGGCCCGGCTGCACTCCGGGAACAGGAGAGGCCAGGAGCAGCAGCGGCGGCCGGACAAAGTTGGAGGATTTTCGAGGGGGGGGGAGAAGAGGGCAGGGGGGGTTTGAAGGTGTCAGCATTCCCCCTTTTCTTGCCTGTCTCCAGGTGAGGCGACAAGAGCAGCCTCGCCTGGAGCTTTTCCTCCGCGGCAGATTGAACCTTCCCCAGTTCAGGAGGCACCAGTGAGAGCAGGAGAGGTGAGCTTCGGGAGGACGCCGGGATCCTCCTGGGGGATGCGAAGAGCTTGATGACGTCATCCACCCAGGCTAAGCGGCCACTTGCTCTCCGTTGCCGATGAGGAGCGAGGACTCCTCCCAGGGGGCCAGTCGGTCTTCGGAGGAGCTGCTGGGCTTTGGGGGACATTCCCCATTGAGTAGCCAAACTTCTCAGAGGATCGGAATATTCGAGGGGTGGAAGCAGCCGTTGCTTCTCCTCGCACAAAAGGGAAAATGGGAGGGGCAAATGGGCTGTTTTGCTTGGACTTCCTTGTTCGGAGCTAAAAGCCTGGGTGGATTCCTTTCCCATTGACTGGAATCCCAAAGCGCCCTTAACCTCTGAATTTGGGAAAGCTTTTGCAATTGGATGGACTGGCGTGGCTGTGGGACACACCCAATCACGGGAACCGAACCAAGGATGAAAGGGAAGAGTTCAACCCAATGGATCTTTCCAAGGAATCCGTTTTTCTAGAACTGGTTTAGGTTTGGAAGATGCTGAGAGGATCCTCGGAATGTCCCGGGGGCAGCATAGAGCAGGGGGCTCCAACCTTGGCAACTTTAAGCCTAGCGGGCTTCAGCTCCCAGGATTTGCTTTGCTGGCTGGGGAATTCTGGGAGTTGAAGTCCTCCAGGCTTAAAGATGCCAAGGTTGGAGACCCCTGGCATAGAGCCTATTTTTGTGGTTGCTATCCTTTTCTTGGGTGTTATCTTTTATTGTTATGCACCGACCGGCCAAGGGATGCTGCACATAAGATGGGGGTCCCGTCACTCTCTTAAACAATCGAAGAGGAGGTGGCGCTTCTTCTTGGCGATCTCCTGTCTGAAGACAAAATCAAGGTGATTTCAATGAAGGAGGAATTTGCATTCAGTCTGTGTCAGTTGTCTGGAAAGGGGGAAGAGGAAAGGGGGAAAGGAAAAGAGGAAAGGAAAAGGGGGAAACGAAAGGGGGGAAAGGAGAAAGGGGAAAGAAAAGAGAGAAAAGAGAAAGAAAAGAAATGCCTTCACCTTTCCTTCTGTTAGTATAATTTTGTAGCCCCAAATAAGGGAAGAAGCAACAGCCTGACCTGCCCAAAACTCCAGAGACAGGATCAAGGACAAGGCTTCTCTTCAGAAGGGACCCACTGGAGCTCCCTTCACTTCTGGGCGTTTGTTCACACTCTCCCTCCCCCACACACAACCTCCTCCCCTCTCCCGCCCCCTCCCGCCTTTTCCCCGCCTTCAGTTTCCCTCCCTGATCAGCTGCCCCAAAGTCTCCGGAGCAGCTTTGCGACCTTCCCTTCCGAAGCTCTTACCCCGCAGAAGAGCCCAACGCAGCCAGGGAGCCTCCTTCCAAAACGTCTCCGAGGAGCCCAGTGTCCAGCAGGGATCCTGGTCCCAAGGGTCTCACTGTGGCTGAGACCTTTGACTGATGGGCAGCAAGCGCGCCTCTCGCGAAGGGCCCCGCGGCCTTGTGGCTGGAAGAGGGGGGGGGCAAGAGGCCTTGGAGCTGTGGGGGGGGGGGATTTTGAGACCATAGGAGGAGCTGCGATTTTGAGAAGGGACGTACGTACGAAGGAAGCGTCCCTTTGGGAGAGGGAGGGAAAGATTTACCTGCTGGGTTTTCCGCAGCGCTCTGGTCGCCCATCCAGGTGAGACCCTCAGCACTCCAGCTGAGCACCTGAGACGCTCCAGCCACGCTGCCAGCCGAGCCGTGGAAGCCGCTCTGCGAGACCCGCTGCTTTTCCACCCCTTCACTCACTTTCCCTGGAGGCGCCTCTTCTTCCGCTTTTCTGCGGCGCTTTGCCCCCTCCTTCCCCGACGCCCCCCCCTTTCCTCCTCCTTTGCTCCCCGGCTTTGAGCCCCCTCCGCCTCTAGCCGCTTCCTTTCACCTGCAAACACCACCTGCCCCAAAACAAGACCCCCCCCTTATACCACCCACAGCCAACCTCTCTCCCGCACGCCCAGACCCCTGCGCTCCCTCCGAAACCCCACAGACAACCCCCGCGCCCCTTGCAGCTCCCCAAAGACAAACCTCGGCCTTTTGCCACTGCGCCCCCACTTCTCCCCTCTCCCGTTCAGAAAAGTTTCCAGGGCTAATTGGCTGCCCAGAAAAGCTGGCCTGAATTTTCCCAGCCCACCGAGACCGGCATTTAGGCAGCTGGTAAAGGACTCCGATCTCAAAGAAGACTTTGAGAAGGTTGATTGATTGATTGCCATTAGTCGTCAGAGATGACTTTGGGCGGCTTACAAACATTAAAACTTGTACACATTAAATTAATAAAACAAAAGATAAGAACAACCAAATATTTGAGGGCTGCCACAGAGAAGGGGGTGGTGGTGGTGTCCAACCTGACTTCCAAAGCACCAGGAGAGAAGACAAGAAGCAGCGGATGGAAACTCATCAAAGAGAGAAGCAACCTGGAACTAAGGAGGAATTTCCCGACTGTGAGAAGCAAGAAGGAGTGGAACGATTTGCCTTCAGAAGTGGTGGAGGCTCCATCACTGGACAGTTTTAAAAAGAGGCTGGACAGCCATTTGTCCGGAATGCTCCAGGGTGTCCTGCTTGTGCAGAGGGCTGGACTAGATGACCACCAAGTTCCTTAGAAAGCAATGAGAGTTTCTTCGAATGCAACACTTGGAAATACGTGATTCTTTCTTACTATAAATGTACTGCGTTAGATTAATATTTTTATTAATTGTTATATTCTTATGAATTCAGTGAATAATCTTATCTCCTTGACTGGGGCTCCCTGCTCATTAGCCGAAGGGTTCAGCCCCACCAAGGCTCTCTCGGCCACCCCGCAGCCACTGCCGCCAAAGGACTCCGCAGCCCCTGAGACACTCCGGTCCCAGCGCCCTTCGGACTTCGGCCAAGCAGCCGGGCGGAGTTGAAGGGCCCCTGTGGGAAATATCTCCCCCCCGTGACCTTCTTTTCATTGGGGGTGCCGTGAGGAACCCCGGTCAGCCAGGCGAGGCCAGTCCTGGGCTTCCGCCTCGCCTGAACAATGGGAAGGTCTGGATGGGGAGGAACCGGCTCCACCTCAAACCCCCCAAAAGGAGCTTTCGGCCCACCTCCATCCCGAGTGGGCTCAGCTTTTCCATCAGAGGAAACTTCTCCTTCTCCAGATGTTGCTGTCCATAAATGGGGGAGTGAAGAAGAGCCATGCTGGGTCAATCATACTGCCCCCCTCCCCGCACAACGTCCAAATAAACAGTGGGTGGGTGGGGTCCGGGAGCTGAGGGGCCTTGGATTTTTAGGGGGGGCGATGCCCTTCTGCTACCCCTCCATTGGCTTCTCAGCAAGCAGCTCATGGACCGGCGCCCCGGGTGGGACGAAGGTCGGGGAAGGAAGTATGGAGGGAGGGCAAGAAAGTCGGGGCGTCCTTTCCGATCATAGGAGGGGGCGGGGGAGAATTGAGAGAGCTCAAATCTGCAGCTGATGAAAAGCTCCAGGAGACGCCGCGGCTCTTCCAACCTTCCCTGGACGCAAGCAAGAAAAGCGGCTGACATTTCTTCCTCCCCCAGAGAAGAGTCGACTCCCCTCCACTTCCAAGACCCTCCAACTTTGCACCGCCGCCACCGCTGCTCTTCGCCTCTCCTGCCCCGGGAGTGGAGCCAGGCGTCGTTTCCCTCCTGCCCGACGGCTGGAACCTCGGAGGGAGAGAAACTCTCTCTGGAGGCCAGCGATGCCCCATCCGCTCCTCCCAAGATCGTTTCCCTGCCAGCGCCTCCACAGCGCCCGCCCGCCTTGCAGAGTCTGGGGGGGGAAGTGCAGAAGAGGCTCCCCCTGCAGCGGCCTCGGGGTCTCTTCCTCCGCTCCCCAGAGCTTCTGATCTCTTTCAGATCCGGGGGCCACGCTCGTCCCCCGCCGGTCCTCCGGCGCTCTCCTCGGCGGGGGCACCACAGCCTCTGCAGACGGAACCACGGCGCAGGAGGGAAGAGGCGCAGGGAGCCCTCACCAGCCACCCCCGCAGTTGGGCTGAGAGGAAGCCCCGTCCGGTCCGCTGCGCTCCGACCGGCTCCTGGTGAGGCTCCCGGGCAGCCCGGAGGAGGCGTCTGGGGGGACAAGGGGAGGGGCTCAGGAAGACCGCCTACCGGGAGTGGCCCTGCCTGAACCGGGAGCGGGACAGGCGAAGGGCTTGAGTGACAGCGGTCAATGATGCAGTTGCCTTTAGACAGGGTCCCTTCAACCTCCTCCTGGGGAGAGTCTCAAGGTCCCCTTTCTCTGGACATCTTCTCCAGCCTTTCACAGACAAGAGAAGGTTGGAAGAGCAGCAGAGAAAATGCTTCAGGTACAAATTGTAGAGTGGAAAATTAAAGGGCCTGGATGAATTCAGGAATGAACAGGAAGAGGAAAACAATCTGGATTTCCTTCTGGTTTTTTTAACCCTCTCTTTGGATTTGAGTCTCTTCTCCAAATAAGAAAAAAGAAGCTGTCGGGTTGAGCCACTTGTAGCCCTCCGGAAGGATTTATAGCTTTTGGAGTGTGGCAAGGAATGCCCCCCCTCGCAGTTGTTGCATTCTCCGGTCTTTTGATGTCCTCCGCTAATGTGGAGCCAGACGCTGGGATCAGCCTCAACTTCTAACAACATCCCAGAAGGAAGAAAGACACTTGCAAGTAAGCTCTAAGTGGGGGGGGGGGGAAATCTTTTTTAAAAAAAAGAACGCTACTGCTGAATTTGAGAGGCGTGGTGTCAGCGTTCCAAATATCATGCAGAATTAAATCATTGTCCAAGGCAAAGTAGTCCTTAAAACTCCAATTTAATAAGACAGGCATGTTGGCATTAAGCTGGTGAAATTTCAACTCTAAGGTACATCCGGTGAATTCCCCAAGTTAAAAGTTCATCATCTATCCCCACACCCCATAATTCATCACATGGTCCAATCTTCATCTTCCACTCTGGCATGTACACCCCTCTTCTTCCGGCCAGGTGTCGAGGTGCGGAGACAAAAGACGACCTTGAGCTTCTAAGAAATCCATAACAATACATTCCACAATCCTACTCCTTTCTATTCCCCCCTCCCAACTACTATACCAATGAAACAGCATAATATGTATGTTTTAATTATGTGGCAGGCCAAAGATCCTAAAAGGAACAGAATTACAGGCCTGACAGGCGGCCTCTCCTCAAGAGAAAAACGTTTCCTGAAAAGAGAATAACATAAATGTTAACTATCAAAATTTAACCACCTCTTCCTCCCCCAGGGGGACCCTTTGGCTTATCAGGGAATTTCTCATGGAATTGCTTCACTAATTTATCTGCTTTCAGATCCCAACTTTTCACCCACGTAGCTTCTGACAAAGGGTATCCCTTCCAATGCACTAAATATTGTAAACGACCTCTATACAGCCTGGAATCTAATATTTTTTTCACTTCATAATGTGTTTCCCCTTCTACCACTACGGGAGGAGGTGGAGTTTGGGTGGATGGTCTTGTGCTAGACTCCCTTACCGGCTTCAATAAGCTACAATGGAATACCGGGTAAATTTTCCCTAAGAGTCTGGGTAGGCTGAGTCGAACTGTAACTGGGTTAATTATCTTTTCTATTGGGAAAGGACCTAGAAATTTTGGACCTAATTTCTTACTAGGCATCTTTAATCTTATGTATTTAGTAGACAAAAAAAACTTTGTCCCCCACTCGAAAGGGGGGTTGTAGGGAACGATGTTTATCAGCTTGCTTCTTGTAGGCTTCTGCCGCATCTGTTAGCGCCTTTTTGGTATTCTCCCATCCCTTCTTTAGTGCCTCCAGCCATTCATTTAGGGACATGGATGAGGGAGGTTCCTTAGGTAGTTCAGGCATGGGAACGAATTCCATGCCACTGGTAATCTGGAAAGGAGTTAATCCGGTACTGCTGTGAACCGTATTATTATATGCTACTTCAGCGAAAGGTAGCAAGTCCGACCAATTGTCTTGCTGATAGTCCACATAACACCGGATATACTGTTCCACCATTGCATTGGCCCTCTCTGCTGCCCCATTTGTGCTGGGATGAAATGCTGAGCTGAGTCCCTGCGTGGACCCGATCGATTTTAGGAATTCTCTCCAGAACTTGGCGGTGAATTGAACTCCGCGATCTGAAATGATCCTTTTCGGAACTCCATGTAGGCGATAAATGTGTTTCACAAACATTTTCGCTAATTTCTTTGCGGATGGTAGGCTTGAACAAGCGATAAAGTGTGCTTGCTTGGAAAACAAATCAATAACTGTCCAGATTACTTTATTACCACTGCTATCTGGAAGTTCGACAATGAAGTCCATTGCTATCTCTTCCCATGGTCGGCTAGGGTTGGCCACTTGTTGTAGTAGTCCAGGGGGCTTTCCCGGACGGGTTTTCATTGTTGCACAAGTAGCACAGCTTTTTACATAATCTTCCACCTCCGACCTCATCTTTGGCCACCAAAATTGACGTCTAGCGAGGTGGAGAGTTTTCAGGAATCCGAAATGACCTCCTAGTTTCGCATCATGACTCCGCTGTAGCACTTGCAATCTCATTTCTGCAGGGACGTACAGTTTGGATCCCTTCCAGGCTACGCCATCATTAATCGTTAGGATGTCTTTGTTGTTGTTGAACCATGGGTCTGTCTGGAGGGCTGCTTTCAGTTCGGTTCTCAGTTTATCTTGGCTTCGACTGGTGACTTGAGCTGCCTTTTGGTGAGAAGGAGATATGATGGGGTGGAAAATTTCTTCCTTCTTACTGTCAAACTGGGGTTTTCTCGACAGTGCATCTGCTAATAAGTTCTTCCCTGCGGGGATGTGTTTAATTTCAAATTTGAACCTTTGGAAATATTGGGCCCAACGGACCTGTTTGGGGGATAACTTTCGATGGGCAAGGAGAGTTTCGAGGTTTTTATGATCAGTCCATACCTCGAATGGTATATCCCCCCCTTCCAGGAGATGCCTCCAGGTGAGCATGCTCCATCTGATCGCGAATGCCTCCTTCTCCCAAATGGGCCACCTTCTTTCCGTAGTGGTGAGTTTCTTGGAGATGTAAGCGCATGGTAAGAGGTGGCCTTCTTTATTCTTTTGTAGTAGCACCGCAGCTATCGCGACATCACTGGCATCCGTTTGGATTATGAAAGGTCGCTCTGGATCGGGGTGTTGCAATATGGGTTCTTGGGCAAAGAGCCGTTTTAATTTCTCAAAAGCCTTTTGACAGTCGATTGTCCATTTTAATGGTTGGTTTGCTTTTGGTTTAGTAGGGGAAGGCCCCGTTCTTAATAGGTCAGTCAATGGTAGGGCAATTTCAGCAAAGGTTGGAATAAACTGCCTATAAAAGTTTGCAAATCCAAGGAAGCTTTGTAATTGTTTGCGAGTGCTTGGAGGTTTCCAATCTAACACCGCTTTCACTTTTTCTGGGTCCATTTCTACTCCTTCATTGGAGATACGATATCCCAGATAATCTAGCGAGGTCTTGTGGAATTCACACTTTGACAATTTTGCATAAAGTTTGGCAGCTAGAAGTTTTTTCAGGACTTGCCGTACCAGTTTCACATGTTCTTCCATGGTCTCAGAGAAGATCAAGATGTCATCTAAATAAACGAGTACTCCGCGGTACAGGTGGTCGTGTAGCACTTCATTTATGTACTGCATGAATACTGCGGGTGCTCCTTGTAGTCCGAAAGGCATGACTTTATATTGGAAGCTGCCTAAGGGAGTATTAAAAGCGGTCTTCCACTCATCCCCTTTCCGGATTCGTATACGGTAATACGCCTCTCTCAAATCCAGCTTGGTGAAGATCTTTCCCTTAGCCAAGTGGTTCAACATATCTTTCATGAGAGGGAGGGGATAGGTATTCTTTTCGCATACCGCATTCAAAGCTCGTAAGTCCACACAGAGGCGAACCCCCCCATCTTTCTTTTCCCTGAAGAGCACTGGGGCTGCTACTTTTGATTTTGCTGGTTCAATAAACCCTCTTTTCAAATTGGTGTCGATGTACTTCCTCAATTCTATCATCTCTTTAGGCGTCATAGAGTACATTTTGGGCTTTGGTAAGGTTACCCCAGGTTTGAACTCTATGGCACAATCTGTGCCGCGGTGAGGTGGAAGGTAGTTTCCGTCTTCCTCACTGAACACCTCCGCCAGATCCCAATAGATCTTTGGGACTCGTTGGATTCCCGGAAGTTTAGTGTCTGCTGCGGTTGCTGCAGGTTCTGGATGGGTTGGGCTGTTAGGTTCCAATGTTCCTGGGTGGCCCTTTGGTTTCCACTGGTGGTAACGGCCCAAGTCCAATAGTCACCTTTCTAACGCCATCCTCCCACTTTATGGTAGGTTCCCACTTGTCCAACCATGCAAGCCCTAGGATAACTGACTCCTGCATTCCAGGGGCCACGATGAATCTGAGGAACTCATAGTGGCGGCCTATCACCAGTTTTACTAACTCAGTGATCTTTGTAGCCGGAGCTCCCCCAATTAGGGTTCCATCCACTTGCTCAAACGGAATGGGTTGTTTCAGGGGTCTGGTGCGTATACCTAGTTGCTCCACTATTGACATGCTGATTAAGCATCGGGTGCAGCCGGTATCTATAATCACCCCAACTTCCCCTTCTACCCCCGTTTTCGGTATTTGGAGTTTGGCTTTTATTTGGAAGGGGCGGATAGGTGCACTCACCATTGGGTCGTCTTCTGGGTTTCCTTCCCCTTCCTCCTCTGAAGTGTCCAGGGCGTTTTCAGTGGCTCCGCTCTCTGCCCCTGCTGGCTGTTGTGCCAGACGACTTTTTTCTGGGGGTTTTCTGGGGGTTTTCTTGACTGTGCTGGCAGGTGGTTGGCGTGGTTGTTGAACTGGGGCTGGAGCCCAGCATGTAGATGCCCGGTGGCCAAGCTGACCACAACGGTAGCACTTTATTTTGGGGGCCCAGGAACGAGGGGTTGGCGGGAGCTTTTCAGTTTGCTGCCTCTGCGTTCGGTGGGCTAACGGTTTTTTTTCAGGGGTTCTGGTACCAGGCTTTGGATAGGTATTAATCTCGTGGTCCAGTATGATTGCAGTGGTGTACCATTCTTGGATACGATCTGGGGTCCCCCTTACGGCACAAGCTTGTTTCAGTTTGGGATCTAAGGCCTTTTTGAACGTATAGACCAATAGTCTCTCTGGCCAGTAACGTAGTCTTCCAGCTATTCTCCGGAATTCCCAAACTAATTCTTTGACCGGCCGACCCCCCTGTCGTAATTCCTGGATCTGGTCTTCAGCATCTACCTGTTGGGCCACATCGTAAAATCGGGCCCGCATCAGTTGGATGAACCCCGTTATGTCATCTAACTCAGGAGCTGCTTCTTCATGGAGTTCCGCTATCCATTGTGCTGCCTCTCCTTCATTCATCCCCTCTGCTATTTCTTGGATCAGTTCTCGATCCGTCAGGTATTGTGGGCCTACTTGGTCAACGTATGTCAACACTCGATTCATAAAGTAAGCTAGTTTGTCTCGGCTGCCATCATAGGTTGCACGGAACCTTGGGGGTGTGGGAGGAGGAGGGGGTGCTTGTGGTTGAACCTGAGCAACCTGTTGGCCTGCTGCTTGGGGTGGTAAGCTTCTTTGTGGGGCCACACCCATCGGTTGGGCAAAAGCCTGCTGAGGCATTGGTGGGGGGGCTGGGCCCGGTGGTGGTCCCATTCCTTGGCTCTGCCTCTGAGCAGCTATTTGGGGTGGCGCCATTGGTTGGGAAGGGGCAGGCGTCCACTGGCATTGAGCCCATCCATGACCCGGGAAGAAAGCCCAACCTGAATTGGCTTGATTGATGGGTCCAGAGCCATCGCTTTGCAGAGGGGGGGAGGTGAAAGTGTTCCAGGCCCCTTTCGGCTGGTTAAGTTTTACTTCCCAACTTTTTTTCACTCCAAGAGGGGAGGGTACTGATTCGCTGATGGCTGTGTGGAAAGACCCAAGGTCTCCGCTCCACTGCGCAGCAGTTTCTCTGCTGGGGAAGGATAATGTGGGCTTTGCTAGCCTCCACCCGGGTGGTTCTGGGGGCCCCAGGGGTTTTTGTTCACTCACATTTAGGCGTCGGAATTGGTCCTGAAGGCCCATCAAAGACTGGCTGCGTGAGAGTGACTGAGATCTCCATTCATTTGCTCTTCTCCCCATGCTCCAGCCGTCTGTCAGAGTTCCCTTGGGGGGCCCCCCTCCTTCCAGCAGGCATTCCTGAGAAGCAATAAATCCCGAAACTTCCTCTCGCAGGTCTAACTCCGTCTGTGAGGAAAATCTTGGTTTCGGTTCCTTTTCCCTCGCCTCTGCCTGTTGAACTATTTCTTTAGAAGGTGCATAGATGGTTTCGACAAAAATAAGTGATCCATCATCCTTAGCTTTCTCTGCTGCATTCTTTCCTTCCTCCATCTTCACTGAAATTTCGTCCTGCCCAAGGTTGGGTCAGAGCTGGGATTCAGTACCCCGATGAAAGGAAAATTTTTTTTTAAGGGAGAGTTGAAATAATGTCAGCGTTCCAAATATCATGCAGAATTAAATCATTGTCCAAGGCAAAGTAGTCCTTAAAACTCCAATTTAATAAGACAGGCATGTTGGCATTAAGCTGGTGAATTTCAACTCTAATGTACATCCGGTGAATTCACCCAGTTAAAAGTTCATCATTTTTCCCCACACCCCATAATTCATCACATGGTCCAATCTTCATCTTCCACGCTGGCATGTACACCCCTCTTCTTCCGGCCAGGTGTCGAGGTGCGGAGACAAAAGACGACCTTGAGCTTCTAAGAAATTCATAACAATACATTCCACAATCCTACTCCTTTCTATTCCCCCCTCCCAACTACTATACCAATGAAACAGCATAATATATATATGTTTTAATTATGTGGCAGGCCAAAGATCCTAAAAGGAACAGAATTACAGGCCTGACATTATCTATGAGTCCCATAGAAGCCAAAGTTTTGCCTCCAAAGGTTATTTATTTATTTATTTTATTTATTTATTTAAACTTATTAGTCGCCTCCTCTCCCCACAGGGACTCGGGGCGACGTACACAAGCAACAGTTAGCACAGTGTCATACAGAGGAGGTAAAAAATAAATAAATAATTACAATAAATAACATTAATAGTTTAAATACTAAAATTGACAATTAAAAATGACCTAGGGGTGGAAAAGTTGTCGAATTATGCCAGGCCGGCTAGCCGAAACAGGTGGGTCTTCAGTTTACTGGTGGTGTTGAATCCTCCCTAGATGGAAAAAGGCAAAGCCAAAGGCGAATGCAAGGAAGTCAATTTGATGTTGCCACGCAAAGGCCAATGGTGCAATTGCAGCACCCCCTGGTTCAACAACCAGCTTTGCAACCTGCTCAACACGTTGTTACAATGCATATTCCTCAGCAGGCATTTCCAGTCACTCCTTTGACTGGTGAGTCAAAATTAAAGGAGTCAGGAGAGAATTATAAAGCCTGGGTCAGTGAAATTGCGCTCTTGCTTCGCAGAGAAGGCACATACTGCATGGTTTTTAATCCTCCTGCCCAACCATGGACACCTGCAATGAGAGACCTGGAAAACAGAGCAATTACGACTTTGCTCATGTCAATGGAAATTGAGCTCCAGGGTACCTTTCCACTTGATGCAACAGCCCAACAAATTTGGGCTATTTTGGAAGATTGCTACAGGCCCGTTTCAATTGAATCTTCATGTTTGCTCATGTCTGAGTTCCATGGTTCGAAGTTGAAACCTGGTGAACGAATTGGTGGACATTTGACCAAACTGAAAAGAATGAGAAGTGAATTGAGACAAAATGGCCATGTAATCGATGATATCCAAATGATTAGCATCATAATTAACTCATTGAATTATGAATGGAAAGATGCTGTTGCAAAGATTAACTACGTGCCTATTGCTCAACGCACAGTTAACCACGTTTGCAGACTTTTAGTGGAGGAAGAAGCTATCAAGTTAGCTACACCACATCTGCAACGACCCCCAGCATCAAAGGCTCCAGCCAGACGTCCCTTCCGAGGAAGAGGCTACGCTCCAAGGATGCCAAAATGCTACACCTGCAACCATGTGGGACATGACACCCGGGATTGTCCCCAACGAGTTCCAGCTCCCGTCACGTACCAGCCCAGAGGAACAGATTCCAGAGGCAGAGGTAGAGGCGGAAGACAAGGTCGTCGTGGTCCAAGGCGTGATCCACAAGCTCCACTTGCAACATTGGCCATAACCAACATTCCACAACCTGATCCAAAGTACGACAGACGTCTTTTGTGGACTTTAGATAGTGGAGCAGCTGTGCACGTTACCCACAGAAGGGAACTTTTCACAGAGATGGGCGAGCCAGAGCCCGAGTATCGAGAACTGTACTCCTTCACCAACCACACTTGCAAGGTCATGGGAAAAGGAACTGTTTACATTGAAGAGCTTGATACATACATCCCTAATGTTTATTACATACCTTCAGCAACCAGTAATTTGCTTAGTCAAAATCACTTGTCTAGAGATTTAAAGTTCCAGGTTCACCACCTCGAAAAAGCAAGTTACTTAGTTAAAGATGGTGATATTGTTGCTGAAACCATGCTGATTTGTGGTGTTTATTACTTAAAGCCAAAGCCTAAAAAGCAAGCACAGGCAAGTATGCAAACCCCAAAAAGGCACAACACGGGCCCAGAGAGAGTTGGTTCAGAGAGAGAACCCGTTACTGTGCCAAAGGCTCCTAAAGCCAACAAACAGAGAAAACAGAAACAGGTTGCTCAGAGCAAGCCTGAGGTTCCTCATGAAACTGTTAATGTTGAGAATTCACTAACTGGTAAACCTTTGCATTCCAGGTGTATTCACAAGTGGCACAGAAGATTGGGGCATGCCAGTTTCCGTGTTCTTAGAAAGATGCCGGAGTTCGCAAAAGGTTTGGATCTAAAGGGGTGTAAGGTGTTTTTGGATTGTGCAGTTTGCAAAAAGGCTAAATCCAAGGCAACTGCTATTCCCAAACACGCTACACGCCGGTCAACACGCATTTTTGATTTGGTACACACTGACATAGTAGGTCCTTTCCCACCAACAATTGGTGGCAGAAAGTATTTTCTAACAATAGTAGATAATCATTCTAGATATGGATTTGTATATCCTATGAGAGAAAAATCTGAGACCTTTCAGATCTTTAAAGACTTTGCAGCTTTTGTTTCTACACAATACCAAGTTCGCATCGCCAGAATCCAGAGTGACCGTGGTGCAGAATTCATGTCTCAGCGTTTCCAGGACTGGATGCGTAAGAATGGAATTCTTCATCAGACATCCGCTCCATATACACCGGCTCATAACTGAGTCATAGAAAGAAGACAAGGGGTTCTACAAACCACGATGCGTTGTCTTCTAGAAGATGCCAACCTCGGTAGCATATACTGGGGTGAAGCAATCAAATATGCAAATTACATTGTCAACAGTACTTGGAGCAGTGTAATCAATCAAACTCCTTTCTACATGCTGTATGGCTACAAGCCTGATCTCAAGAACCTCCACATTTTTGGTTCATATGCTATGGTAAACACTCCCTTAAGTCAAAGAAGAAAGGGGGGTACAGTAGCAAAAAGACTGAGATTTATGGGTATTGATGATAACTCAAAATGGTGCAAATTCATTGATACTAAACATGTGGTTGTCATTTCACTATCTGCAAATTTTGAGGAAGACATTGACTGGTCCAGGATTCATTCCAATGATCTTGGAGTTTATTTTCCTAGAGATGGTGTTCCAGATGCCACGCAGCCTGATGACCAACATTTACAGGCAGATATTCCTTCTACCAGTTCTTCACAACCTGATGTTCCGTCTTCGCAAGCCGCGTATGCTGATGCTAGCGACGAACGTGAGGACGAGGATGAAGAAGAAGAAGAAGACTGGTCTGTTGTTCCTAGACGTCCCAAGAGGGTCACAAAAGGAATCCCTCCACAACAATATTCATGGCAACTGACAAAAATACCATTACCTTTGATTTCCAATGTTACTCTTCCTCCTGAGACATTCACACAAATCAAACAGCTTCCTGATTCAGAGCAAGACAAATGGTATGATGCAATGCAGGATGAAATGGACAGTTTAAAGAAACTTAATGTATTCACACCTGCAAAACCTCCAGCAAACAAGAAAGTCATTGGCACTCGATGGGTCTACAGAATCAAGAAGAAACCAAATGGTGAGTCTTTGTACAAAGCCAGACTTGTAGCTCAGGGTTTCGCTCAACGTTATCCTGAGGACTACACAAACACTTACTCACCAACAGTCAGAACTGAAAGTGTAAAAATTGCCTTAACCACTGCAACTATTCTTGGTTTAGAAGTTTTCCAATTTGATGTGGACACAGCTTATCTACATGCAGACCTAGATGAAGAGATCTACGTGAGAAGCCCTCCAGGATTCCGAAAGCAAGAAGGGGATACCTGGTTCCTGAACAAAAGTCTTTATGGTCTGAAACAGTCAGGTTTAATGTGGTATTTATGTCTTACTGACAAACTAAATTCAATGGGCTTTATTAAGTCTGAAACTGATGAATGCGTGTTCACAAAAAGATCTAACAATGCATATGAGATTATTCTTGTTTATGTTGATGATATTGTTTACATTGGTCCAAATAAGAAAATGAGTGAGATTTTTGCTAAAAGTTTGCAGAGATACTTCACACTGAAATCTTTAGGACACATTAGCACTTATTTAGGTGTTCAGATTGAAAAGACACAGAAGGGGTTTAGTCTTTCACAAGAGGAGAAAATTGACCACATTCTGCATCATTGCAACATGAAAGATGCTAACGCAACAAAGACACCCATGCAAACAGATTTTCACAACTTAACACATGAACCAAGTCCTGAGTTCGAGGACCAAACACTTTATCATTCAGTCATTGGTTCACTATTATACATTAGTAGTTGGACCAGACCTGACATTGCACTTAGTGTTAATCTTTTATCACGACACGTAGGTAAGGCAACACAATTTCATTGGGCATGCATTAAGAAGTTGTTGAAATACCTGAAACACACTAAACACATGAAGTTATTGCTAGAACCAACACACACTGATCATCCACAGTTAATTTGTTATGCAGACGCCGACTGGGCAAGCGATAAGAAGTCACGCAAAAGCACTTCTGGTTACATGATGTTCCTGAATGGATGTCCTGTTTACTGGCAAGTGAGAAAATAGAGTTTTGTTTCATGTTCATCTACTGAAGCTGAATATGCTTGTGTTTCAGATGCTTGTAATTCTCTAACATGGTTTGATGCTTTGATCACAGATATCTGGACACGTCCGATTCGACCAATCACCGTGATGGAAGATAATGTATCTGTGGTTTATATTTCTGAGTCACATTTCACAGGTTCTAGGTCCAGACACATTGACATTTGTTATCAAAACACAAAGCAATTAGTTAAGCAAGGTTTTGTTAAATTGCAATATGTTTCTACACATGATCAAATTGCAGATATGCTCAACAAACCACTTCCTGTAAATCAACACGAGTATCTGCGAAAGAGGATGTGCCTTAATTGATGATTTGATGACGTCAGCCCAAACTAGCAAAAGAAGGGGTGTCACTACGTTAAAATGTTTGCTAGCCATGAACTGACTGAACTGACACTGAAAGAGTTAAACTGAGAAAGAGTTATTGCGCAGGTCATAAAGTCTTATCTGACAGTGATATACTGCGACTGCTCTTCACACATTCCAGAGAGAGAGAGTTACTTCTGATCTTTTGTCCGGCTGCCAGAAAAACTGGCAGACGAACCTTTCTTATCAAAATGTAACAATTAGTTAGTTTTTGTTTTATTTCCATTTATTATTTTTGTATTAAAGTTTGTTTATTAATTAGAATATGCTTCCCAGAATCTTTATTTTATTTTTCTTCGCATCTTAATGTATATGCTGTTGGAAATCAGCCCGATCCTAGACCTCATTTTCTTCAGGGTGAAATCTTCCCCTGACACCCGAGACCCTCAACCCAGCCCTGTCTTCCAGCTCTGCCACCAGCTCCGTCAGCCTTGCGGCCTCTGGGGGGTCACTGCTGCCTCGAGGCGTCTCCTGCAGCCAGTTTGGCTTCTAGCTGTTCTCCTCTCTTCTCCTCTCCTGTTGGCTGCCCAGATCCCAGCTGCTCGGCTCGTTTGGCTGCTCAGTTCTGGCTCCCAGATCTGGCTCTGGCCAGGCTCTCTGCAATGAGGAGGGTGAGTGCTCTCTCCCCACAGCAGAGCCCTCACCCTCCTCACTGCTGCCCCTCAGCCTCAGATGGTTCTCCGAGGCTTGGAGCTGAGCCTGGGGATCCACTGCTACCAACTTCGCCACTGCCATGACCATCACCTCCCCCTTCCTTCTTGGCTCAGAGCCCTGGGATTCCTCAGTGTTCTCAGGCCCTGATGCTCGGTGGCTGGGAGGCTTTTAACTTAGCTGACAGTCCTGCAGTGACTGGTAAGGTGTGGGTGAGGGAGGTGCTTCAGCTGGTAAGGGTGGGGCTCTCCTGACTTCCCTGGCACACTGGGTGGCAAGTCAAGGGAACAGAGGGGAAGACTCTCTTTTGTTTCTCAAGTGGGTAAAAGGCCGCCATTCCTCCATTCCAGGTATGGGGAGAGAGAGTGTCAGCAAAGTTGTCCCATGTGCTGGTCACTCAGGAGTCCCTACATCATTTCTGAAGAAGGCCACTTGGCTGGTGACCTCTCTATGGAGATCTTCCCTGTCTTTCTCCAAACACCTGTTCTGCACCTCTAATTCTTGGATGGCCATTCTGACATGGGTCAATCTTTCTCTGTTGTCCTCCAGAGTTTTCTGCAGGTCTTCCATTCTGGCCTGATAAACACAGGTCTGCTGCTGCTGCAGATGGTTGAGGTGCTTCTTCTCATTTCCCCTCACATTCTGAAGAATGGTGACTTTCTGCTTCAGTGGCTTTTCTCCACAAAGTGGAACTTTGGTCCATCTCAGCCAGTTCATTCTGCAGACTCTAGAGGTGCTTCTTGAGTTCTTAAGAAGGTTCCAGACCTCTTTGAGGAGCTTCTCAGAGGTTCTAAGGCAGCCTTCTCAAGTTTGAGGAAGGCCACTTGGCTAGTAACCTCAGACATTTCTTTCTGGAGTTCTTCACTGTGTTTCACCAAAAGTTTCTTTCTCTAGCTCTAACTGGTGGATCATCGTGTTGGCATGGTCCAAGCTTCCTCTGTTGTCCAGCAGAGTTTTCTACAGGTCTGAAGTTGATCCACTGTCTTCTTGAGACAACTGTGCTGCTCTTTCATCCATTGTTTGTCTTTCATGGATTCCTGGATCTGAATGTCAACGGAATCTGGTTAATCTGGAGATCATGGAGGCCATCACTGCTCATTGAGAAAACAGCCCAAGGATATTCCCTAAAGGACCGTTTCTTCCCTGCTGCTGACCTGTTTGGAAAATGGAGAGCACAGTCACTTCCTCTCTCAGTTCAGGAGACATTTTGCTAACTGCCTAAAGTCCACAGATGCCTTCAGGTGGCCCAGTTTGAGAAACTCTGACTTAATCCATCACAACTGATCTCCCTTCAAACTATCCTGACTTCCCATTTGATTCTGACTCCAATTCGGGGCTTCTCTTCTCTCAAGACTCTCCAAAGGAGTCAGAATCTGTGATCGGTCAATTCGGCCACCTCTGGCACTGCTAGAAGAGTTCTCATGGCAGGGAAATGGGTGTGTGTGTGACCATTCAGATAAGGAAAGAGCCCCCCCTCCAAGTACTTACCAGTCCCATCCAAGGCAGGAAATCCTGGTGGGTCCCTTTGAGCCAGTCTCTCTCTCTCAGCCACAGCCTACCTCATAAGGATGTTGTTGTGAGGATGATGAAGTCTTCAGTATATTCACTGCCTTGAGCTATTTAGAGAAAGAATAAAGGTGGATAAAACTCTGAATAATAAAATAATAAACATATATAAATACGTCAACCAGCAGGATGAGTCTGTTGGGGAAATAACTACATCTGGCCAATGGAATCTCTTTTTAGATTAATTAGCCCAGGTCAGTTTCTACCTTTGGGGTCTCAATGCCTCTCCAACTGGGACATCTGAAGCCATTTCCCCCCTAGATCACATTGTTGTGTTTGGTTGAACCCCCACTTTTCTAATCTCTCCCCCTTAGTTCTGCCTTAAAGGGAAGAATCTCTCCCTCCTGAGGGGCCCAGTCGAGGGAGACCCTGTGATGCCCTGAGTGCCATCCATCCAATCCAGCCACTTTCCAGGGATGTTGAGCAGATCCTCCATTATGTGGTCCAAACTCCCCAAAGTTGATGGAGGTTGCCATGGCGAGCTCCAGCCAATGAGCTCAGGAGGAGCCTCTGATGTCACAAACCAAGGCTCTTAGTGGCCTGGACCTGATATTTTAATAATATTCGCCAACTGGCTGCCTTTCCCTGGGGGGGCGTGGCTTATCTATTGATGAGCCAAACCTGAAGGGGCTTTGAGTCCTGAATTGGCTTTAGCCAGAGAGGCTCCCTCTGAAGGGGGAACCCTCGGTCGCCTGGAGAGGTTGGGGAGCCCTAGATTCTGCCCCTTCTCTTTGGGTGGAGTCCAGATTGGGACTCTTGTCCCTTGGATCTGGAATCTGGTATTAGAGATCCAGAGAATCCAGGTTTTCCTGCACCTTCCCAGAGGATGAAAGGGAAATGTGAATAGAATATTAGATATTCTTCTTCTTAAAAAGGCCTTGTGAGAAAGTGCCTGAAGAAACAATGGATCCAATTATGTACAGTCCCTAACCAAGTATCCTACACATAATCCTCAATTTATATCCATTCATTTAGTGACAGTTCCACATTCCACAGCCATTGAAAAAGCACTTTATGATGGGTCCTCATACTTTCAACTAGTGCAGCACACAATCGGCACTTGGGTGCCTGGCAATGAACATGGATTTATGACTAGGAAAATCAGTGGGTGAAATTGTGTTTGTTTCAAGACTGTAGGATTCACTCAACAACTGCAGTGATTCCCTTAACAACTGTGGCAATAAACATTTTAAAATTCAGCACAACTCACTTAACAACCATCTAGCTTAGCAATGGCATTTCTGGTCCCAATTCTGGTCGTAAGTCGAGAGGTAGCTGTAGGGTGCAGCAGCAGGCTGGTTTGGAAAAATATAAGCAGGGATGGATTTAATCAGGGATGGGAGACCATCAGGAAATGCCAGAGTTTGATTGAAAAAAAGGCAGTGGCCAATCTTTTCTATGGAGAAAATTAGGTGGGCCCCCTTAGTGACTTTGAGCCAATCAGTAAGTGACTCTGAGTTCTAGTCCCACCTTAGGCATCAGATGCAGCTGGGGGCTTTGAGCCAATCACCAGGAGGCTCTGATTTCAATTCCCAGGGCCCAGCTAGGACTTCATGGCCAATGTGTAAGGGCTCCTCTCTTAACTTAGGAAAGTGAAGACTCTTGAAACTGATTATTTCAAAAGGAACCTTTAATTAAAAAGAATGGAAGCGGTTAAGGCAAAGCAACATCTTTAGGCAATGCAAGTGGAATTAAAGTGATAGTGACCCCTCTCCTTTGTCAGAATGCAGTTTCTAGCCAATACACAAGTGTGAAAATGTTTCCTTCATCAACTGCCCTGAGAGCCGAATAAACATACATTCCCATGGCTATCTCTGGTTAGACATTAAAGTAAGATATCCCACATGGCTATCATAAACATCCCTCCAGAGGTGCTGAGATCTCCGGCCTCCCGACGCCAGGAAAGCAGTTGTAAAATAGCAGTTGTCATGGGCACCTCCAATAAATTGACTCCAAGGCCCCCCTCCTCCCAATTGAATGACAGTATCATGTTTAGGGATCTGACACAATGTCTAATGTCCATTTCTCCCCCCATTTTCCATGGATGGAGAGTTCTAACATTTCTTTGCCATTCCTTGTTTTTCTGCTGCCTCAGTCCAACTGTGTGGAAAGTTGTCATCCTGGATTTGTCAAGAGAGCTCGAGAAGCAATGTTACATCTAAAGTGTGCGCCTGCGTGGCCGCGCACGTAACAAAAAAAACATCTCGCACCAGTTTCCAACTGCCGCACAGTGTTTTTTAATGTGTTAAAATGATTTAAAATATTCCCCCTCCCTCCCTCCTCTCTCTGCATCGAACTCTCTCCTGAAGTCAAGGAAGAGTCTGCCCGGAGACTGATGACGCTGCAGAAGGGAGAATTCCCATTGGTCCTCTGGGGCTTCGTTGGTTCCTGGGAAAATGCGATTCGCTGGTTGTAGCCTGCATTTCTCTGCACATCCGGCGTTTCTCAGGCATTGCGTCCTCTAAAGTCCCGTTCTGGGCTCTGCAGCCTTTCTGCAATTCCTTCGATTTGTGGAGAGAGGGAAGCAGCATGGAATTGGACTGCCTGGCCCTGAGCCAAAGTGGTCGACAGGATCTTGAGACTTGGTTTTTGAGCAGTACCAATCCATTCCACTCTTTCCTTTCCCTTTCTGTCCTTCTTCTATCTTCCTTTCATTTTCATTTTCTTTCTCTTTTCCTTTCCTTTCCTTATTTCCTTTTCCCTTCTTTTTTCTTTTCCCTTCCCTTCTCTTTTCCTACCTTCTTCATCCTTTCCTTTCTTCTTTCCCATTTCCTTTCCTTTTTCCTTTCTTTCTTTTTTATTTCCTTTCCTTTTTCCTTTCCTTTCTTTTTCCCTTTCCCTTTTCCTTTCCTTTCTCTTTTCCTTTCTCTTTTCCTTTCCTTTCTTTTCCTTTCCTTTCCTTTCCTTATTTCCTTTCCCTTCTTTTTTTCTTTTCCCTTCCCTTTCCCTCCCTTCTTCATCCTTTCCTTTCTTCTTTCCCAGTTCCTTTCCTTTTTCCTTTCTTTCTTTTCTATTTCCTTCCTTTTTCCTTTCCTTTCCTTTCCTTTCTCTTTTCCTTTCCTTTCCTTTTCTTCTTTCCCATTTCCTTTCCTTTCCCTCCCTTCCCTTCCTTCCTTCCTTCCTTCTTCCTTCCTGGGGGTTTGAGGAAGAGGGAGTGGACCCTTTTCCTCCTGGCCCCCCTCCCCAACATCTGCTCTGATGGCAATTATGGCTAAAAAAAATCAGGTGTTCAGGCATGAAAATGTGCCGCTCAAACACTATACTTTTCCGCACACACTGAAAAAAAGTAGAGGGAACATTGTCGAGAAGGAGAGCCAGTTTGCTGCTACAAATGTGTTCTTTGTCTGGAGGGGACCATTTCCACTCAGGAAGGTGGGTGACACTGGAGGAAAGGAAGGCCTGGTGGAAATGGATTTAGCCACAGCATTTTGATGAAAGTATAACTTTAAAAATTCATTGAAGCTCAACTCTTGTCTTATGAAGAATATCTGGGAATCATCCTGGTCTCTTTTGCCCTACTATTGTTCCTAACCACAGGCCTTGTTTTCATCATCTTCAGTAAATACAGAGAAACTCCCCTTGTCAAAGGCAACAACCGGGACCTCTCCTACATCCTCCTGGTCTCCCTCCTCCTTTGCTTCTTGTCTCCTTCTCTCTTCATTGGTCAACCAAGGAAAGCCACCTGCCATCTCTAACAGATGGTCTTCAGCATCATCTTCTCAGTTGCCATTTCTTCTCTCTTGGCCAAAACCATCACGGTGGTGCTGGCTTTCCTGGCCACAAAACTAGGAAACCAAGTGAAGAGATGGTTGCGGAGGAGCTTGGCCAACTCCATCATTCTTTCTTGTGCTGAATTCCAAATTGTCATCTGCTCCATCAGCTACATTATCCTTCTGAGGCCAGACCTGAACACAAAGGAGCAGCTTCCGGCCAGATTAAAAGCATGAGGTATAACACCATTATGATATTGGAATAATTGTTAAAGTTTATTTTATTTGAAAGGAGATATTATTTCCACTTCAATAGTAGGCAAGAGCCTAAGAAAAGCAAATCTACTTGCTTCAGAATGGGAACTGATTGAATGGCTGTACTTCTTGTATCTCCCTATTCAACCCAATAAATCTTGCTAAAGAGAAATCTGCGAAAGTCATTCAGAGGAATGTAATATTCAGCAACTACCAATGAACCAGACACCTTATGAAAAATAATTGAGGCACTTGTTCCTACTGACAGAAACTAAAAGTTCGTGTATGTGAGAGATAGAGTAAGATCCTAAGGTAAGATGAGAGCTGTAGGAGCCCTGCTCTAACCGTGTTGTTGGATCATCTCCATGAGAAGCCTTGGAATGGCAGAATGACCTGGAATGCTGGGATTGACCTGCTCTCCATCACTATTATGTCCTTCTTATTATGAAGGAGTATGCCTTCAACAAAGTGTTGATCCTTGGTGATTGCCTGGACAAATTCCTGTCATTTTCTTGGCAAGATTTTAGCAATAGGAATAGCACTTAATCTTATATATTGCTCCATAGTACTTTATAGCACCCACTGAATGATTTACAGTGTCAGCATATTACCCTCAACAATTTGGGTCCTCATTTTACTAACCTCAGAAAGATGGAAGACTGAGCCAACCTCGAGCCCATCAGGATTGAACTCCAGACTGTGGGCAGAGTTAACCTGCAATATTGCATTCTAACCCCTATGCCACCTGGGCTCCATTCTTAGAATTGGTTTGCCTTTCATTCCCTCCATGGGCTGAAAGAGAGTGACTGGCCTAAAACCATCCAGTTGGCTTTGTGCCCAAGGCAAGATTGGAACTCAGCAACCCAGTTTCTATCTGGTACCTTAACCACCGCATCAAACGGATTTTCTCAAGTCTAATTTGGGAGCTAAAGAGTCTATTTCAATAGATGAATGAAAAAAAATGTTTTAGCACTGAGAGACATAAAAGGTCAAATTGAAGATGGATCATTCTGAGATATCAGTTAGAGCTGTTGTTTGCAATCTACACTCCTTTCATGACTCTGAGCAGCATACACGAGCAAACCATTACAAAATAACTGTAGATATACAGAAGAAGCATCTGCATGGGGGGGGGGATAAAAACCACGACAATTCAATTGAAGGGCCACATCTTTTGCAAGTAATGATGTCACATGAATGTACAAAATGGTGGCATTTCAACTACATTTTTCAGGATCATATTGACTTTTTTTTTTAACACTACCTTGATGCTCCTGGTGTGTAGTAAAAGTTCTAGAATCCAAAGACCCATTGAAATATTTCAGTTGGCCTTTGAAGTCTAGGATCGATTAGTCATTAAGCAAAATAAGCATATTGCTTAGGGCACCAAGGGAAAGGATACCACACATTATTTTCCTCCCTTTCTAACACGTGGATTTCTCACCCCCATTGGAAACCAGGCGGCTGTCAAAGAGAAGGAAGAGCGCACCTCGTGGCCTTCTTCCAACAGCCGAAGAAGGAACAGGAGGGCAGGATTCGGCTGTTGGAAGAAGCCCATGCGATGTGTGCTCCCTTCTCTTTGACAGCCACTTGGTTTTCAATGGGGGGGGAGGAATCCATGCGTTAGAGGAGAAGAGAAGGCCGAGCTTCTGCTAGGGACTGCCTTTTTCCTCCCTCTCTGGATTGGGCTTCAACACTGCTCTGGTCTGGTCTCCTGAAAAAGCCTTCCCCCGCTGCTTTCTTCTCTTCGATAAGCAGCTTGCAAAACAGGGAGCTTCTCAAAGTAAAGGAAGCAGGGGGCTTCTTCCAACAGCTGAAGCCTATGTCTACTCCTCTTCCTTCTTCGGCTGTTGGAAGAAGCCCCCCACCACCACCACTTCATTCGCTTTGACCGCTGTCAGTGGCAGGCATGAGGGAAATGGTGTGTGTGTGTGTGTACCCTGTCTCCCCCCCCTTTCTGGCAGAGCTGCAGTGTTGGAGCTCAGAGGTAAGGTGAGGTGGGGTTTCCCCCCCCCTGCCATTCTGAAAGAAAAGAAATCTAGTGCAGGAGGAGGAGGAGGGGCGGCGTAAAAGAGAGCCACCTTAAACCAAAGCCTCTGAGTAACTGGGAAAGAAAACTGTGCTTTTCGAGCGGCTGTTTTTGGCAGGTTCCAAGCACGGCTTTCTTTCCCAGTTACTCAGAGGCTTTGGTTTAAGATGGTGATGGAAGGAAGAAAAGACAGAAAGAGGGAGAGACACAAGAAAGAAAGAAAAAAAAAAGAAAGAAAGAAAGAAAGAAAGAAAGAAGAAAAAGGAAGGACGGAAGGAAAGAAAAAGAGGGAGAGAGACACAAGAAAAAAAGAAAGAAAAAGAAAGGAAGGAAAGAAAGAAACAAAGAAAAAGAGGGAGAGAGACACACAAGAAAGAAAGAAGAAAGGAAAGAAAGAAAGAAAAGAAAGAGAAAGAAAGGAAGAGAAAGAAAGGAAGAAAGAAAGTTGTAGAGAGACACAGGAAAGAAGGAAGGAAGGAAGAAAAAGAAAGAGGAAGAGAAAGAGAAAAGAAGGAAGAAAAGAAAGAAAGAGGGAGAAACACAAGAAAGAAAGAAAGAAAGAAAGAAAGAAAGAAAGAAAGAAAGAAAGAAAGAAGAAAAAGGAAGGACGGAAGGAAAGAAAAAGAGGGAGAGAGACACAAGAAAAAAAGAAAAAGAAAGGAAGGAAAGAAAGAAAGAAAGAAAAAGAGGGAGAGGGACACACAAGAAAGAAAGAAGAAAGGAAAGAAAGAAAGAAAGAAAGAAAGAAAGAAAGAAAGAAAGTAAAAGAAAGAAAGAAAGAGAACTTATGATCACAATTGAGGCCAATATTTTGGTTGCTAAGCAAGAGCGTTGTTAATTGAGTTTCACCACATTTTACAAGGTAGCCACTCTCACCCGGTCACATGACTGCCAAGCCACTCCCACCCGGTCACATGACTGCCAAGCCACTCCCACAAAAGAGGCCACAAAAGAGAAGACAATTTTTTCTGTCGCCATCACTCTGCTAAACAAATAATTCCTTCATCACTGTCAAACCATTCACTAAGGCTGCCTTACTATTACTATTAGTCTTCTCATCATTCCTATCACCCATCTCTTCCCACTTATGAGTGCAGAACTGTAACTTTGTGGCTTGTATCCTTACGATTTATATTGATTTTTCCTGATTGCTTATTTGTACCCTTTGACTATCATTAAATGTTGTACCTTATGATTCTTGATGAATGTATATTGTCTTTTTATGTACAATGAGAGCATGTGCACCAAAGACAAATTCCTTGTGTGTCCAATCACACTTGGGCAATAAAGAATTCTGTTCTGTTCTATATCTATATCTACATCTACATTTACATCATCTACATCTACATCTACATCTACATCTACATCATCTACATCTATATGTATATGTATATCTACATCTACATCTACATCATCTACATCTACATCTACATCTACATCTACATCTACATCTACATCTATATCTATATCTATATCTATATCTATATCTATCTGTATACATATACATATACATATACATATACATATACATATACATATACATATACATATACATATACATATACATATACATATACATATACATATACATATACATATACATATACATATACATATACATATACATATACATATACATATACATCAGTGGTGAATTGCAGGCGATACGCCCCGGTACGGGCGTACCGGAGCCAGCCCGGAGCACCGGATACTGTTCTGGTATGGTGCTCCGGAGGGCCCATCCACCATCTCGAGCTCCTTACCGGTCTTTTAAGTCTTCTGCGCTTCCGCAGACGTGCATGGCGCATACAGCACCTGCGCAAAGCTCCACTGAGCAGCTGGAGCGTCGCGGAGGCTCGCGGATGTGCTAAGACTCATGCCCAAAGCTGTGCGTGTGTGCACGTGCACTGCACGTGTCTATGTGGATGTTGCTGGGCCATTTCCAACCGTACTGGTTGGAAAGGGATCCAGAACCCACCATTGATATACATATACATATACACACATGTAAAGCAGATGAATAGAATGAGCCTGGTTTGACCTGTCTTCAGGCTCAGCCTGGTCATCTCCTACATTGGGCTAGAACATAGAGCATAGAACATCATCAGAGTTGGAAGGGACCTTCGAGGTCTTTTACTTCAACTCTCTGTTGAAGCAAAAGATCCAGTGCCATTTTAGACAGATGACCGTCCAATCTCTTCTTAAAAACTTCCAATGTTGGAGCACCTACTATCTCTGAAGACAAGCCACCCTCAAGTGTGTGTAATTCTCTTTATCTGCCACTTTCAGATACAGTGGAATCTATCTTGTTACAAAACTGTCCCAATGGTGATGGCGAGTGACTAAAGTTTAAAAGCTTGGTTTGAAAGTGTCATCAGTTATCATATTTGTTTCCATCTCATAACATGAGTGTTTTGGTTCTGTCCAGGGGCACCATTGTTGGACTGTGTTTAAGACAGCAGTTGGCCTTGATTCAGCCCTGTCTAGAATATTAGGGTAGTATAAAAACTAATAGGGATTCAGTGGTTCAGTGGCTAGGAGGCTGAGCTTGTCGATCAGAAAGGTCGGCAGTTGACCTGAATCCCTAGTGCTGCATAACTGAGTGAGCTCCCGTTACTTGTCCCAGCTTCTGCCAACCTAGTAGAAAAATAGGGACCACCTTTGGTGGGAAGGTAACAGCATTCCGTGTGCCTTTGGCATTTAGTCATGCTGGTCACATAACCATGGAGACATCTTCGGACAGCACTGGCTCTTCAGCTTTGAAACAAAGATGAGCACCACCCCCTAGAGTCGGTAACGACTAGCACATATGTACGAGGGGGACCTTTACCTTTATAGACACCAATTATCCCTTTGGGAGAAGCATGTTCTATAAAGTAGAGTCCACTATTCTTTTGCAATGGAATGTAGGAATGATCTTGGGAAATAAGGATAAGAAGTGCTGTCTATATGAGAGGCCCCCAACTTGTTAGCCATGGCTCACTACCAGACCATGGCCTATTGGCCGGTGTTCACATGTGTCTGGACGCGCACAGTCCCACTTGTGCGAGAGTTGCCATGAACATCATGGATGCTTATGACCCCACTCGTGTGGGTACTCATGGACCCACTCATGGGAACATCGCTGTGAGCATTGCTGGCACTCACGCAACCAATGGGTGTTCGTGCATGCACATGTGCGTGCATGCATGTGGTCCTCCCGCTAAACCACCCTTTCTTTCCCCCCTTCCCCCACTCCAGGCTGCCCACCCAGAAAGATTGGGGAACTCTGGTCTAGATCACTTCCAAAGACCCTTCCAATTTAGGCTTTTTTTTGGTTATGTTCTAGGGAATGATCAGGTAAGAGGGGACCTAGCTCTAAATTGCATAATGGGTAGAGGAAAAACTCAGAAACGAATTTATCTACCATATCCCTAATTTAATTGTTGGTTAAGAAGAGTTTCTGTTAACATTGCCATATAATGAAGCAGAATCGGCTTGGCTGGTTGTGTTCTTGTCCCGTATGCTTGAAGTTGATATCATTAAGTCATGAAATGGGTTAACCTTCTATGAGCGGGGAGAGGAACAGATTCTGTTTCAATGGAAGAAATGTCAAATAACACTGGGTGAGGGATACATCCTTGTGCCCATGTTTATAGAGTTTTACGGATGACAACCAGCGCTTTGAATTGAACCAAGAAACCCATTGGAAATTTGGTGTAGTGATGACATAGTACTGTTGTTGTATTGTGTTGGATCTATCCAAGAAGTAGCCTGCTATCAAATTCTATACCAGCTGCAACTTCCAAGGGCACCTTCAATATAGACCATGTTGCAGTAGTCAAGACACAAATTCCTGGGACATGAATCACAATCACCAGGGCATCCTATGTCAAAATATGAGAACAAGTAGAAACTTCTCAAGTAGCCGAGGCAAGCTAGAGGTGAGGCTAGAAATATTGCATTGAAAATTCTGAAGAGCACCTGGTCCAGATGAGGTTCACTGCCAAAACCTTTGAGTCAAGATCAGTGAGGATTGCAGATTTGGAGAATGGATGAATTGCATTGCACACATGAATTGCACATTGCATTCATGCAATCCCAGTCTGGGATTAAACTCACAGACCTTTGCACTGGTGGTGGGATTCAGATTTTTTTACTACCAGTTCTGTGGGTGTGGCTTGGTGGGCATGGCAGGGGAAGGATACTGTAAAATCTCCATTTCCTTCCAATTAGCTAGGACTCGGGAGGCAGAGAATAGATGGTGGGCGGAGCCAGTCAGAGGTGCTATTTACTGGCTCTCCAAACTACTCAAAACCTCCGCTACCGGTTCTCCAGAATTGGTCAGAACCTGCTGAATACCAGCTCTGCTTTGCACCAGTGATGATCACATACAATACTTTAACTTTAGGCCAACCCAATGCTTGACAATCAGTGGAGTTGCAGGAAAGGGTATATAGAATTAATTAGAATGTAAAATCCTCCATACAGGGCCATAATATACTGCAACTTCTCCATCTGAGAACTTAAAGGAAGGTGGACTGTAGATACTATTCTGATATCAATACTGCTGAATGCCAGTTTTAGGATAGCTCCTGAAATTAACACATTGGATTCTTGCAATCTTATTCAAACACCATATCTCTAAAGTGTGAAAGTTCAAAGTTCAATTCCCTGTAAAGGATTTGAGTTCCATAAAAGACCATGTGACCACATAGCCCTGTTTTTCTTAACCATGATGCAATTTGTCATGCACTGCCTTCTGATGATCAATGTAACTGCAAATACCACACAGGACATATACAGGATGTAGACGTTAAAGGGGTAAAGGTCTCGTGCATGGGGACATCATGTAATGTGATGTGCTTTTATTTCTGCTCCAACAGTTTAAGGGAAGATGAACAGTATAAATAATTTAGGCAGATCTTGACTGTGTGATTAGTAGCTGTGTAACCATAAGGAAGCTGTAGGGGTGAGCTTACAAGGTCAGCCAAAGCTGCACAGGGCTACTAGCTACTGCAATCTCCCAAAAATATGGCTCAGGGAATGTGTAACGTGAATCAAATTCAGTCCATAGACTCTGAAGTTACACTTGTAAGCAAAGTTTGAGAAGTTAGCAGAGTGAGGATGTAAGGGGATGATGTAAGGGCTTTGGGATTCCTACTATGGCTCTGCCTGAATAATAATAATAAATATTTATTTCTTAGCCGCACCCTCTCCCGAAGGACTCGGGGCGGCGTACAATAAAACATATGAAATAAATATATAGACAAGACATACATATAACAAAGACATATACCAAGACATGTACATGTACAAGGAGGAGGTCGGCTAAATAAAAACAGTTAAAATACAATGTTTAAAACCCCTAAATAATTGAATACAATTAAAATACCCAAATAAAAACCCGTCAGGAGCGATATAGTTAGATCAAAGTTGAGCCAGGCCAGCTACTTGGAATAGGTGGGTCTTGAGCTTAATACGAAAGGAGCGGAGGTCAGAGGTATTCCTAATATCCGGAGGGAGGTCATTCCACAGGGCTGGGCCCGCCACAGAGAAGGCTCTTCTCCTAGGCGCCGCCCCTCGACACTGTCTGGTGGACGGCACCTGGACGAGGCCCTCTCTGTGCGAGCGGATTGGTCACAGGGATGTATGGGGCAGAATACGATCCCGCAAGTAACTAGGTTCTGAGCCATGGAGCGCTGTAAAGATTGTTATCAAAACCTTGAAACGCACACGATAGACCACAGGAAGCCAGTGCAGCTCGCGCAGGAACGGTGTCACATGGGAGTACCTAGTACTCCCCATAATTACCCGCGCGGCTGCGTTCTGGACCAACTGTAGCCTCCGGGTGCATTTCAAGGGAAGCCCCATGTAGAGAGCGTTACAGTAGTCCAAGCGAGACGTCACCAGCGCATGAGTGACTGTGCGTAAGGCGTCCCGGTCCAGTAGGGGGCGCAATTGGCGCACCAGGCGAACCTGGTGGAACGCCCCCCCTTGCCACGGCTGTCACATGGTCATCCATGGACAGCCGGGCATCCAGGAGGACGCCCAAATTGCGCGCCCGCTCCACGGGGGCAAGTTGAATGATGGAATTAATTGGCTGAACTGGGGAGCCGGCACCCACAGCCACTCCGTCTTGGAGGGGTTGAGTCTGAGTCGGTTGTCATCCATCCAGATCCGTACGGCTTCCACACACCGGGACATCACTTCGATGGCCTTGTTGGGGTGGTTCGGGGTGGAAAAGTACAGCTGAGTGTCATCAGCGTACAGGTGGTATCCCACCCTGAAACCATGGATGATCTCACCCAGCGGCTTCATATATGTGTTGAACAGGAGTGGCGAGAGGACCGACCCCTGTGGTACCCCACAAGTAAGGGGCCGTAGGGTTGACCTCTCCTCCCCTGCCAACACATGCTGCATCTGGCCAGAAAGGTAGGAGCCGAACCACCGCAAAACGGTGCCCCGGACCCCCAACCCCTCCAGCCAGCACAGCAGGATACCATGGTCGATGGTATCAAAAGCCGCCGAAAGGTCTAATAGGACCAGGATAGAGGAACAACCTCTATCTCTGGCCCTCCAGAGATCATCCACCAACGCGACCAAGGCCGTCTCCGTGCTGTGACCAGGGCGGAAGCCGGACTGGCGCGGGTCTAGATAATCATTTTCCTCCAGATGCCGTGGAAACTGGTAGGCCACCACACTCTCTACAACCTTCGCCAAAAATGGAAGGTTGGAGACAGGACGATAATTGGCCAGCTCCAAAGGGTCCAGGGAAGGCTTCTTGAGCAAGGGTCTCACCACCGCCTCTTTCAAGGCGGCCGGGAGAGACCCCCCGCTCAACGAAGCATTCACTAGGTCCAGGAGCCAGTCTTGTGTAACCTCCCAGGATGCCAGTACAAGCCAGGAGGGGCACGGGTCCAATAAACATGTGGTGGGTTGCAGTCGTCCATGCATTCTGTCCAAATCCTCGATGGCAACCAAGTCAAACTCCTCCCAGGTCGATTCCTCAAGACTCGCCACGGACGTCTCCACTGGACCACTGACAGGGACCCAATCCTTCCGGATTTGAGCGATTTTATCCTGCAGATATTTCCCAAATTCCTCTGCTCTGCCCTGTAGAGGGGCCTCCCGCGGCCTCTGAAACAAGAGGGAGCGGGACACCCGAAACAGGGCGGCAGGGCGGTTCTCTGCGGATGCAATGAGAGTGGCACAATATTGGTGTTTGGCCACTCTCAATGCCACAAGGTACGTCCTTAAATGGGCTCGTTCCTGTGTTCGATCAAGTTCGGAACGGGAGGATCTCCAACGACTCTCTAGACGTCTCTTGCGGCATTTCATCACCCTCAGCTCCTCGGTAAACCAAGGGGCCAGGGTGGAACGTTGCCGCCGGAGAGGCAGCAAAGGCGCCACCCGGTTCAAGGCCCCGGTAGTCGCATTATTCCACGCGACCACTGAAGGAAGTAGATCTTTGTTAATGTAGAATAGACTGGCTCAGGCCTTAATGGTCCATTGACAATGGTGGGGGGATGAGTTTCTGCCTCCCTTTTTGGGGAAATATTCTATCCTTTTAATATTTTCTAAAATATTTCATTTTCTAGGAGAGGGGTTGGTATTAACTTCCTACAGTTGTAAGGGTGAAATATGGATAGAAGTCATTTTTTCAAGACTGTTGTAACTTTGAATGGACACTAAATGAACTGTTGTAAATCAAGGACTACCTGTACATAAACCATTCAGGTAGATCTTGACATTCGGTGATGAACCTTCAAGAGGGCTGTAGGGGGTTGGCTTTCAAGGTCAGCCAAAACTGCCCACGGCCTATCAGTGCCGCAATCTCCCAAAAATATGACTCTGGCAATGTGTAACATGAATCAATGTCAAGCCATAGACTCTGTGTTCCACATGAAGTTACACTTGTAGGTAAAGTTTGAGAAGTTAGCAGAGTTTCACTCTCATCTCAGCTCCCCAGTTGCTCTAAGTCCCAGCTCAGGGCCTCAGAGGTCCAGAAGACACTTTGGTAATAACTTTGCACCAACTTCTTCAAGTTTCATTCAAAACATTTTCTGCAGCTGTCGCTTCCTACTGTTGATGGGCCTCAATTATAGGCCTCGTGGGTCAGCAGTAGAAACCAGCTTGACCTTTGGAAACAAGCAAAGCAAATTGGCTTTAATTGGATAATTATAATTATTCCCTAAAGGGGTTTAATAACTTAGCAACAGGTTGGCAAAGAGCCAGTTGAGTTTTGCCTGCCTGTTTTGCAAGAAGTCAGAGTCACAAGAAGAGTCAAAAGTTTTGCCGTGTCGTAAAGAGCAATCAAGTGATTCTTTTAATGTCTCAGACGTCCCATTGGTTTTGTTGCTATGGAGGAACCTGGGAATTAACTTCTAAGTACATTGCTTCTCTACTCTTTCTTGGAAGCTTGCCAGATTCAAAGTTTTGTAAGACTTTGTATGCTGAGACTGTCATTCTCTGTACTCCTAATAAAAAAAAATCCCCTGAAAATATTGGGAAACTATTATAGAAATGTTGCAGTATTTCTTGAATGAACCCCAAATGCCTTGAACCATAAAGTAAGCATATTAAGCTGAGTTCCCTTAATCCAAACAAAATTTAGCCAACCAGAATACTAGTTACTATGTCCTATGTCCTGATTTTCACAATAAAACAAACATGGACAAGATGGCAAGAGAGTAGTATGATGCAAGCCCATCCCTTTTGAAAGTGTATGTTGATGCACATTCAAAGGGGGTGCAGCTTGCATCATATCACTGTCTGCCATCTTGTACAACCCCCTCCTCCACACATGGATGCCACTGTTCTGTGACCCCCATCCACAGCTAAACATATCACAAATTCATGGCATACGTGTAACCAATGGTCCCATCAAACGATGATTATATGAGCCACAATTGGCTGACTTCATGCAGGAGATGATGCTCTTAGCCATGGTTTCCAAAGCACCATAGCCAATGGTGGGACGCAACTGGTTTTACAACCGGTTCGGTGAGTGCATGCTCCACGCTCCACCACCCCGCTACTGCGCTCCAACACCATGCCACACACATCCTGCACCCCATTCTGGGCCTAGTATGCCTCCCTGCAGCCTCCTGGGAACGAAAATGGGCCACGGAGGGGAGCACCACACTGCCCCTCCCACTTCAGCCCGTTTTGGGCCTAGGAGGCCTCCCTGCACTTATTTGGGAGCCAGAACAGGCAGGGTGCATGGGGACTTCTTGGGGGGGCAGGGCGGGGCCGGCTGGTTGTCAGAACTACCAGTTTTCTGAACCGGATGTAAAATTAACATCCAGTTCGTCTAGACTGGCCCGAACCAGCTGAATCTCACCCCTTACCATAGCTGAATGCAGTATAGTAGAAACAACTACTATACTGCATTCTGTGGGAGGCTGGTTTGGAAGATTACCCAGAAGCTGTAATTGGTCCAAATTCACAGTTATGTGAAGGGGACCTCAGTGATCAACTAGTCTAAACTTTAGTTTAATATAGGATCTAAAAAAAGTTTCAGAAGTCAATTATCCATGCCCAATAAATGGAAGCATACTGGAAATAAATACATTCAGGGTAATGATGTATCAAGAACCTATTCCAAACTCTGAAATACAGGAACTACAGAGTATGTGCTATTTAATCCAACAGACTCGAAGCTGTTTAGAACAGAAGAAGATATTACAACATTGAAATGAAACCCAACAGAGGCTCCTTGAAGACTTTCCACAGCATTGAAATCGGAAGGAAAGGATTCCTCTCCCCATCTATTTGCTCCAAAGTCCTCAGAAGAACCAGGCGTCATTATTGGCTCTCCAAATAACCGGCGTAGCTGCAACCAACTAAAATAAATGCAACCATTGTAATAATAGGAATGCTTATTCTGATTTATAAAAGGTTTATTATAGTTACAGATCAGGATCATAAAATGAATAGACATGGATTCTGTATATACACACAGAAAATAAAAATATGAAAATGAAATAAATATCCATGGATAAAGTTAAGCAGCTTCAGTTCTTCCAAACCATGGGAGAACGAGAGCTGAACAACCAAAAGTGTTACTATACCCACTATATTAGAGGTGTCACTGCATGTTTGGCCCAGGGTGAAATTCAACTGGTTCTGACAGGTTCTGGAGAACCGGTAGCAGAAATGTTGAGTAGTTCAGAGAAGCAGCAAATATCACCACTGGTTGGCCCCAGAGTGGGGTGGGAATGGAGATTTTGCACCATCCTTCTCCTGCCATCCCCACAGAACCAGTAGTAAAACCTTTGGAATTTCATCACTGGTTTGGCCTTTAAAAACAATAGCACTTCTTTATAACTTAACATAAATATGTGTATTATTAGTAGAACTATATAAGCTTGTGAAATGTAATAAATATGATTACCAATATTCTGTTTTTAGTAAAAGGAATGATATGCAGAATTTGATTGGCATAAAAATAACATATTGAAATATTGAACAAGATTATAATGAACAATTATAATTTAACAAAAACATGTGCATTATTATCATTAGAGTTATATAACGTCAAACGTAAATGTGATGAATATTATTTTATTTGTATTAAAATGGGATTAGAAAGGGGATAAACAATGGAAGATTAAAATTTAATACAAATCTGTGTATTACTATTAGAACTATATAAGTTTGTTAAACACAACAAACATGATTATTAATATTTTATTTGTAGTAAAAAGAGTTCTATTTAGAATACGGAGATTGGCATAAAATAATATACTGAAATATTGAATAATCAAAGAATGAAAGATTGTAATTCAACAAAATATGTGTATTATTCCTAAAAAAATATAAGATTGTAAACTATATTAAATATGAATAATATTATTTTATTTGTACTAAAATGTAAGACACTCTGATGCCACACTGTTCACACAACGATATGTTTGTAAAAAAAAATGAAATAAAAAACTTTGGGGAAAAAGACAATAGCACTTCTTATCTCACATCCCTTACAGAGGTGGGTTGTTCCTGGATCAGCCCGGATCGGCCAAACCGGTAGTAGCGGTGGTGGGAGGCTCCGCCCACCCACTTGCCCGCTTCTGCGCATGTGCAAAAGCGTCACATGTGCCCAAACGGTAGTAAAATAATTGGCAACCCACCACTGATCCCAGAGCAATATACTGTAGAGCCTCTGGTCATGACCATAATTCATTCCATAACTTCAAAACCTGATTTGACCCGAACTGAACCAAAATTAATGCAGCGGCCACACCAGTGGTGGGTTCCGGATCCCATTGCAACTGGTACGGTTGCAACGGGGCCCATTGTCCACCACATGAACATGTGCAGTGCGCAGACACATGTGCGCAATGCGCGCATGTATCCTTGCCTCTTACGATGCCTCCACGAGCCTCTGCCACACTCCAACTGCTCAGTGGAGCATCGCGCAGGCGGCGTGCGCTCCGTGTGCGTGCGCGGAAGCACCGAAGAGCTCAAATACAGGTAAGGAGCTCGGGCAGAGGGGTGGGCCCTCTGGAGCCCCGTACCGGAACAGTACCGTACCGGGGCATACCACCTGCAACCCACCACTGGGCCACACCTGGGAATTTGGCCCTTACAAAAGAACCCCGATTTGGTCCTGGTCCGAAGCGTTTGTGACCAGAGGTTCTACTGTGTTTGTGCTTCGCTCATTCTGCTACCGTCACACATTTATTCTGGTTTTCTACAACTCTACCCATCTTTTTGCATATTTACACAGGCTGCCTTTTTTGAGTGTCAGCCTTAGTCACTGGATACAATTCACTCCACATTTTGTACTTAGACTTCCAAAGAACGTTCTCCCATCTTGAGGTCCTTTTCTCTCTCCTGGAAAGGTTCTCCAGTATCCCCACCTTATTTATGGAGAATGGACACCCTTTACTCTGATGGGATTGCTTGTGTTTCAAAGCCATGGTTGTAGAAAATGTTATATCATCTGTCTGTCTGTCTGTCTCCTCTCTCCCTCCCTCTATCCAACCATGCATCCATCTATCATCTATCTATCTATCATCTATCTATCTATCTATCTATCTATCTATCTATCTATCTATCTATCATCTATCTATCTATCTATCTATCTATCTATCTATCTATCTATCTATCTATCTATCATCCATCTATCTATCTTCCACCTAGCTATCTATTCATTCAATTTCTATCTTCATCCATCTCAAATATATGACTCTAGGCAGTGAACAATTAAAAAAACCCAATTACAGTCACAACATGAACAGAAAAATAAATACATATAGCAGCCAATAATTATTATAAATATTTATCTATTCAATTCCTATGGCCAGGCCTCTCTCTCTTTCTCTAACCCTATGATTGAAGCTGAAGTAGTCGTTGATAGGTAGGATATTATAGTAGACAATTTTGTGTACTATACTTAGGTCGGATTGTAGGTGGCGCAGTTCACAATTTTGAACCTGATGGCATAAGGAATTCTATTGTGAGTAGAGGAGTGGAGTATCTTCTCAAGAAGTACCTCTGGACCCACTCAGAGAGGCCCGTCAGAGGTGGTATTTACCAGTTCTCCAGAATTGGTCAGAACCTGCTGAATACCACCTCTGGTGATGCCCCTGAAGTACAGAAAAGACTCTTGAATAACAGCACTATGCCCTGCTTGCCTCACCCTGTCCTGTTGGGTTGTACTTGGTAAGAAAGTTCCCCGTTGGGAGAGCATGTGCGTTCAGAGAAGTGTTGTGAGAAGTGTTGTGTTGGGGAACACACAAACCAGCATACGGAGACACTGCAGTTTAAATAGATTTTTACTTTCGTGGAAATAGAGGTATCAGAGGCCATCAAATAGTCCAAGTCATACACGGATAAGACAGTCAGTCATCAACGTCTTTCAGTTAAGGGATATTCAAATAACATAGTCCATAATCATACAAACAGTGTGGTACACAAAGTTTGCTAGCAGTTGCAAAACTTACAATAGCTCACCCTGATCACTTTACAGCACCTCTAACAGCCAGCTTCCAAACACTCAGATCAGATCAGCATCTAACAGTGATTCTGGCTCCATCTTATGGCCAATTGAGGAAAACAGCAGCCAATCACATTTACAGCATGATTTAAAGAAACAGGTACAGCATTGTTATATGATTTATATTTAATTCAGCCTCCCTAGTTGATAGACTTAAATGTTTTTGTCTAATAGACTGCCATCCAATTAGTGCTTTTCCCAGGAATACAACAAACCCTGATGTAGATTTCCGTGTAGACACATCTGTAGCAAAACTTGCATCGGCATATGCAGTTAAGCTCAGATCATCTTTTGGTTCCAAATACAATGCGTAATGCATCATTTGCTTAAGATATCTTAATATCCTCTTAGCAGCTTGCCAGTGCCTTTCAGTAGGTTCAGCATTAAACCTGGCTAATTGATTTACACTATATGCTATGTCGGGCCTTGACCAATTACTCAGATACGATAAGCTACCAGTTAATGATTAATAAATACTTTTATCAAATACAGGGCTTTTTACATCATCATGGCTAAATTCTAGACCCATTGGAGTTTTTGCCGGTTTACACAGTTCCATCCTAAATGTTCTGAGTAGCTGGTTAATCTTCTCGGTTTGTGAGATTTTGTATCCTCCCCTAGTTTTAGCTATTTGTAAACCAAGATATTGCCTAATCCCACTGAGATGTTTTATACTGAACTTCATCCTTAACAGTGTTATAATCCTCATAGCTTCTTGCTCAGTTTCAGTGATTAATGCTATGTCATCAGTGAACAATAGCAACAATGAAATCACACCATTACTTTCTTTCTTAAACAAACATGGATCAGCCATGCCAGCTTTAAAACCTATCTTAGTTAACTCTTTAATTATACATTGATTCCATTCATATCCTGACTACTTCAAGCCATACAGACTCTTTTTCAACCTCCAGCAATCAGTTTTACTATCAGTTTGGAATCCTGCAGGCTTCTGTAAATATATAGTATGTTGCAACGGTGCATGAAGATATGCTGTCTCTACATCTAAATGATTAACTATATATTCATTCTTAGCTGCCCAAACTAATGCTGCACGTAATGTTGTAGCCTTTAAACCAGGTGCAAAGACCTCATCATAGTCATTGGCTGACTGAGCAAACCCTTGTGCAACTAACCTGGCTTTATGGGTTACAGTCCCATCCACACTATGTTTAATTTTGAAAATCCATTTACAACCAATGGCATGTTAACCTGGTGGTAACTTTACATTTTCATATACTTCTAACTTTTGCAATGAGTTTAATTCCTTTTCCATTGCATCTTTCCAAGCTTTCTGTTCCTCAGTTGAATATAGAGTTAATTCCTGGTAATTAGCAGGAACCTTATTTGCCTGACATGCTATAGACGCCTGATACCTGTCAGGTGGTCTAGTTACATGAGTTGAACCTCTAGGTATTTCAGGACTCACCAGTGGACTCTCCTGTATAACCTGCTCTTGTTCTTCTGGTTTGTCCTGTACTTCTTCCTTAATTTCTTTAATTACTGGTTTTCCTACCTCATCATTAGGGACTACTTGGGTGTCGATAATTACATCATCATTTGTTTCTAATTTATTCCACCCCACGTGTTCCATAAACCTAGCACTAGCGCTACAGTAAACCTTAGCTGTGCCTTTCTCCCCAAAGCTAAATGACCTATGGTTAGCCTCATAGCCTACAAAAAATAACTGTTGAGCTCTTTGTTCCCCTTTCAGTCTCACTTGTGATGGTATATGCACCCATGCTGGGGCTCCGAATGTATGTAGGTAACTCAGATCTGGTTTTCTGCCATGCCACCTAGTGAATGACAATTCAACGGTTGTAGTATTCACCACATTATTTAAAACATGGTTACTACACATCATAGCTTCACCCCACAATGTTTCCGGCAAACCTGAATCAGCTATCATAGTTCGAGCCATGGCCTGTAATGTTTGCCCCCTTTGTTCTACAAACGAGTTATGTTGTGGCCTATAAGGAGCAGAACGCTTATGCTCAATACCTGCTGATATCAACATTGTTTGAAATTTACAGTTTGTAAACTCAGTTCCATTATCGGATACAACAATAATCACCTTAGATTTCATTTTTCTTTCAGCAAATCTTAACCAATTAAAGAAATGTTGAAACGTTTCTGTCTTGTCCTTCAGTAAATAGCAGAAACCGTATCTTGAATAATGATACTCAAAACATAACAGGCACCTCCCAAACTGGGTTTCATAGGTCCAATTAGATCAGCAAAAACAACTTCCAGAAGTTCCTTTGTTTTAAAACCATTCCGTCTGTTTGCTGGATTAACCTTGCTTTTCTCCTGACTACACACATTACAATTTAAGTATTTACTGCAAGATTTTAACTTTACTCCTTCTGACAATTTAACAGTTTGTTGCAGCATCTTGAAATTAATGTGCCCCATACGCCTATGAAGTAGATGTATGCATTCATCATGGTGTTTAACATTATGATAAGCTGTGTTAGCCATCTGGCCATCTGGTGTAACATACAAACCATTTTTTAAAATAGCAGTAACCCTGTTATCCTCCTTTTCAATAATACAGATATCTCCCCGAAAGGTTACCACATAGTCAATGTTAACCAGAGCCCTAACTGATAGTAAGTTGAATTTCAGGTTAGGTACATATAACATTGGTAACTGCTCATTTAGGAATGAACAACATGCATTACCTTCACCAGATGCCCTCACCTTCCATCCATTTGCCAAAAATACATGTTCCTTGCTCGTGGTCATCTTTACAAACCTTTTCCTATCTCTAGCAATGCACTGTGATGCTTTACTATCAACAACCCACAAATCATGGTTTACTGGTGCATTGCTAGACATAGCTAAAGTAGACATAGCTAAGTTGACATTAGCATTTTTTCTGGCTCTTTCGGCATTCTGTTGTTTTGCCTTTTTACAGAACCTAGCTATCTGTCCCTTAGCCCCACAAGAATAACGTTTTCGAACAGTATAGGCAGTTGAAGGTGACTCCTCATGTTGTGGTGGTTTCTCTCTTAGTTGTTCTCTTTCCTTCTTTATTCTTGACTCTTCCAACAGTTGTGCAGTTATTTCAGTCAATGTTAGTTCATTTTGAGTTAGGACTTCAAGAGAAGACACAAAAACATCATAACTCTCATCCAGTGAGGAGAGTATGATATAAACTTGATGTAGCTCAGAAAAAAATAGTTCTTTTTCATGTAGCTCCTGAAAAACACCTTTCATAAAGTTTAAATGAGCTAACATATCTCCACCTCTCAGAAGACGTGCCCTAAACAGTTTGTGTGTAAGATGTATGCGTGCACCTACAGTGTCACGTACATAAATCCTATTTAAAATCTCCCAACATCTTGCAGCAGAATTTTCTCCATGAATATGTAGTAATTGTTGGTCATTCAGTGTTAGACCAATAATACACAATGCCCGTTCGTTGCATCGCTGAAAATCTGCTATCTTCTTGGCATCATCATCATTATCTGGATTCCAGGCAGTTACATCCGGTGGATTCTGTACAGCATCCCATAAACCTTCCCTACGCAGGAGTAGACTGCACTTCATAGACCAGGAACCATAGTTTGTTCCGTCCAACCGGGTTATCATTGATAGGCTTGTTGATGGGTCGCTCGCCATCTTCTCCATGATAGTAACAGCCACTAACGAAAAACAGCTGTCTGTATGCGGTATTGCGTAACGACACCAACTCTCTTTTAGCTACTTCTGGTACAACCTGGTCCCATAACCAGTGTTAGGTAAGCTCCCCGTTGGGAGAGCGAGTGCGTTCAGAGAAGCGTTGTGAGAGTTGTGTTGGAGAACACACAAACCAGCATTCAGAGACACTGCAGTTTAAATAGGTTTTTACTTTCGTGGAAATAGAGGTATCAGAGTCCATCAAACAGTCCAAGTCATACATGATAAGACAGTCAGTCATCAACGTCTTTCAGTTAAGAGATAATCCAAATAACATAGTCCATAATCATAGAAACAGTGTGGTACACAAAGTTTGCTAGCAGTTGCAAAACTTACAATAGCTCACGCTGATCACTATACAGCACCTCTAACAGCCAGCTTCCAAAACACTCAGATCAGATCAGCATCTAACAGTGATTCTGGCTCCATCTTATGGCCAATTGGGGAAACAGCAGCCAATCACATTTACAGCATGATTTAAAGAAACAGGTACAGCATTGTTATATGATTTATATATTGCCAACCCAACCATTAGATTATATTTTGAACACTAGCCATTATCTACCCACTGCAAGATGAAGGCCTTTGCTGCCTGTTTCCACTCAAGACGCTCCTGAGTTTCCTTTTGCCAACTGGGCCCATAACTTGCTGATGTTGTTGATCCACTGTTTTAGGCCTCTTTTGTGGTATCCATTCTACGTGTGTGTGTGTGTGTGTGTGTGTGCACGCCCGTGCGTGCATGCGTGCATGTGTGTGCATGCGCATGTGTGTTTAAGCCGGCCAGAATTGCCCTATGGTAAGATGGGTGGCCAATAATTTTTATAAATAAATAAATAAAATTAAACCCCTTTCCTCTGGATATAATCCAGCTTCCATCAGACACGGCAGAGGACATCATGGAGGAGAGCAGCTTTGTGAAGCATCAACCTGGGATTCAAAAGCAGCAGCCTGAACCTGGAGTCACCAAGCACCTGGTAGCCAGGGAGTGAGAGTAGAATCTAAGCACTGGTGGGTTCCTACCAGTTCAGACCAATTTAGTGGCCTGGGTCACCGGAACTGGCAGTGACCCAGGCCTGCCACACCCCCAAACCAGTTCTCCAGGCGGGGCCTATGGCGCTGCCATCTTGTTTTTGACTTTTGTGCATGCTCAGAGCAATTTTTATTGCACACAGCTGCTGGTGGACCAGAACACTTCCTTGACATTAGAAGACAGGGAGCAACAGAGTTAAGTGACATCATCAGTGTTCCGGAAAACCCAAACTCCAATGAAAACTCTGAGACAGGCATTTTCTCAAAGCTCCCATTTATTAGAGTAGGTATACAGGCACATCTGGGAAAACCCGAATCTGAGAGTTCCGGCCTTTCCCTCAGTAAGTCAAAAGTCCAAACTCATCCCCTGCACCCATCAGTCCATCACATGGTCCAATCCTCATCCCAACTCAAGATGTCACTCCAACCACTCCTCCTCTAGGTGCAGGAATACCCTGACCTATTTTGTCTAACTACATTCCCTCTACTAAATTTCCCCTCCTAATTTCCCAACCACAGGAATGTGGCAGTGTGGAAGCCTCTGGTGTTCAACATGGCTTCCAATGTTGACAACAGTGTCACCAAACTCCATAGCTCTGGGTGAGCTTCCCCAGCAGTCTCTGGAGACAAGAAGTCATGTTGAAGGACAGCAGAAGTCAATTCCCTTCTTGATGTTCTTCCCAGTTCACTTTCTGAAGACTATAACCACTACAGAACAGTATCCCAAGGGGTGACTGTTTTTTTTTCACTAACGTGTTTTTCTGTCACTAACCCTCCTCACCTTAGCTCCTCACTGGAGCTAATTCTTCAGTGACTGTTTTTGATGTAAACACCAGACTGAAGCAATATGGAAGGGTTCCTTCATAAGAAAAGGATGATAAAAGCCTCAGGTCACACACTGCATGTCACACGTTTTCAGACAGACAGGGTCTATGCTTTTGAGTGTACTTTTCTTTCTTTTCCAGGCGAAGCTGAGTGTTTCTGTCTGAATCAGGAAAGCCATTTCCATCTTGTGAGAATGCTTTGAATTCTTCTAACCTGTCTTGTTCTTTTTGTTAAGACTTGGGAAGGGGATTGATCCAGCCCTCAAAATTATGGCCCTCCTGCTTCTGATGCTGCTGGTGTCCCAGCCACTCTCTGGGAAGCTTAGAAGGAAATGCCCACTGAGTTTGAAGCAGCAGCAACCATGGAGCTATTACAGCCCAGGAGACCATCTCATTACTATGATCAACACTGCAACAGAAATGTCACCTGCAATGTTGCCTTTCAACAGGGTTCATCTCATTCGTAAGTCTTTCAAGGATGATGGAACTCATCCCCTCCATTTGCAATACCAACATTCCCTTTTTCTTCTTAAAACATTGACTTCTATTTTACAAGACCTGTTTAATTTCCTGAATTATTTTGATTTCTATTGCTTGCCTCTTTTGTCTTATTGTGGAAGAAACTCAAATCTAAAGAGGGAGCTGTAAAATAACCTGAAGAAAGATGAGATTATTTTCCTCTCCCTGTAGATTCCTGGGTTTATCTCTTGACTACTGTTATCTAATTGATCCTTGGTTTTGGATCAATGTTGGCCCAAGGCTCAGTTTGCTTGTGGAGACAAAGAAAATTGCCTTTTTACTGTTGATCCTGTTGATGATAATAATATGCATTTTTTTTTGCAGTAGACTTTCTTATGGTTTTTCACAAATCCTACGTGTCATTTTCGCCATTCAAACAGTCAACAAGAATCCCAAGTTCCTGCACAATCTCACACTTGGCTACAACATCCATGACAACTCTATGAGCACTTTCTGCACTTCTGATGCCTTGCTGGACATTCTATCCACCGGAGAAGCCAATGTCCCCAACTACGGCTGTGGAAGGAAGGAGAACCTCCTGGCTATGATTGATGGAGCTGACAGGAGCATCTCCATCCAGATTTCAGCATTACTAGGCACCTACAAAGTCTCACAGGTTTGTGTGTGTTTTTCTCTATCTGATAAATTATGTGGGTTGCTGGTGAGTGGGAAACAGTTGCAATCATGTCTTCTCCATGGAATAATGAAGGATCTTGAAGTACACATGTCTAATGTGCTAAATACATATTTGTACACCATGGTTTACATTGCTAATACTTTATTATTATCATAAACTCATTACTCATAAGTTGGATTGTGTAGTTTGTTAAGAAAACGTGGCTCCCACTAATCATTCAATGGTCATTGATAAATCAAAGTCAAATGTTATGATTTTGGAAAATGACATTATGGCCATAGATGCCTATTTAATGGTCAGCCAATGGACCAAGTAACACCTTTCCTTACCTGGGGGCAATTTTCACTGGGACTGGATATTGCTTCCCACACTATCACAGAAGCCACTTAGAGAAAGGATACAAGTGAATTTTACTTAAAAATCAACCATAGCTATTCAACTTTTTCCCCTTTTATTAAAGAATATAATGCCAAAGTTACTGCCAAGCCCTTATATTGAACTGAAGTATCCCTACTAGAACAAACACAATCACAGCACCTGAATCTTGGGAGGTGGATAAAAGGGCTTCAACTATTCCCCTCGGTGCTGAATTGGGAATACCTACAATTTGTCCTTTGTCTAAAATCAGCATATAACTTTTAGTACATAATTAAAGCTATAGAATATGATGGATTCCAAAATCCCCTATGTTAGAGTGTAAAATTTCAGTTAAAGATACCTTGGATTGTGCAACTGATATTAGGAGCTGTGTTCTCTCTTCGTTTTGGGCAACTGGACAACCCAACTGTTATTGGGATGTCAATTGCCTTAGAAAAAGAGAAATCAGGATCTTGGACTGAATATTACACAAGTGAAATTTGGGGTCCATAGGTTCATAGGTTCAAATAACATAATGACCATGGCAGGTCATTATGAGGTACTGAGTGTATATTAACAAGAAAAAAATGAACTGCAAGAACTGTATCTGAATCAAGCTGCAGCATAACAAAATTGTGAAATCTGAAGGGGGTATGAATTCTTTCTGAATACACTGTATATCTAGAGATGTCAGAATTTTTAAAAAAATACACATAAGGGAGCCCATTATTTTAGCAAAATAATTCAGATGATATCTGGATATGTGGGTTGGATTGTGGTGAAGGGTAGGGGTGGTACAGAAATGATGCACATTGTCTATTCTTATTTCTTATTAAATAATTTATTATTTCCTTCTATTTTTCTACACACATTTATTAGTGGTCTGTGTTTTATGTTGTGCATTTTGTTATGGCTTAATGGCTAGTCAACAATATAATACTCTAATATGTTCATTAGACCCAATAAGGAGTTATTATAATCTAACATTTTGGATTTAATCTGACCCCAAATATAACACAGTATTCTTTATTCCTTTTTTCAGATCAGTCATCGAAGTGCTTCAGAGGCTCTGGGTGATAAAAGTCGATTCCCCTTTTTCCAACAGATGCTTCCCAAAGAAGGGTTCCAGAACCCAGCAATTGTCCAGCTGCTCCTCCACTTCAGATGGACCCTGATTGGCCTCTTTGCATCAAAGACAGAAAAGGGAGAGAATTTCATGAGGACTTTGACTCCTGTGCTTGTCAGGAATGGAATTTGTGTGGTTATATCGCAACAATTTTCAACAACTGGGCATACTGCATACCTCAGGGATTCCCTCTCTAAATGGAGGCAAGTCAACATCTTTGTTCACTTCATGGAATATGATTCCATTTGGGACAGAATTCTTCCTTTCCATTTAACACTTATGCGTCTCCCAGGACCCATTGAAGGGAAAGTCTGGATCTTGACAGTTTTGGGCCATTTTGAAATTAGAAGGCACAAGCTTCTCAAATATATCCAGAGTATTTGGACTTTTACTTTTCAAGAGAAATATAGGCAGACATATAATTCATATGAACCCAGATTATTTTTGGAACCCCAGGTTGAGGACCATTATTTCCACTGTTCTCTTTCAAAGAACATCTTTTCTGTCAAAGGCCGGAGAAGATGCACCCAGAAAGCCCCACTGGAGACCCAGTGGAAAAGGAGCAGGATACAGGTCATCAATGGCCCCTTCATGTACAGTTTCATTAAGACTCTGGCCCATTCCTTAAGTGCCGCTTATTCCTCCAGATCAAGGAGGAGAAGGAAAGAGGGTGAAAAGATGTTGGGGATTGCAAGGCTGCAGCCATGGCAGGTAAGAAGTGTCAACAAAGATCCATAAAACTTAGTTACTTTTTAGAAAGTAGCCAAAGAAAATGGAGAGGAACCATCTGAACCTCTTTGTGGTCCAAAAGGACAAGAGATTTGGCCAATTTATTCATCGATGGAATAATATTCCGAAGAGTAGGCATCGTGGCAGTTATATTTTGATATTAAACAGTGCTCACTTTTAAAAGAATGCATGCATTTTGAAATAAATCCCTGTTTTATGGGTTTGTAATTAACATTGTTGGATTTTACATTCATAAATTTGAAGGCGTTCCTGAGACCATCTAACTAACCCAACCCCTCTCCTCTGCCAGAACCCCAGTTTTTCTGACTTAATGGCTGTTGGGTCTTTGCATTCAGACAATCAATGAAAGGGAGACTAAACTGTCAATCTCTGGCTCAGCTCTAAAATAACTCTTCTTTTATCACGTTTTTCCTCTCATTCAGCCAGAATTTCTTCTCATGTAACTGAATTCATTTTTTTTATTTCAGAAGCTTGGTAAAAATAGTCAGCAGATATTAAAACTGTGTGTAACATGTGTCAGTTATTGTAAGAGGGCTGTATCCTCCCTTCTCCAACCAAGAGATTGTGTCCGTCGGAAAAGGGGCTCCCAGACTCCTCCTGATCTTCAGCTCTTCCCCTTGTTGTCTTTCCTCAAGGCTAAGAGCAGCTCCTTTGATCTCTTCCTTGGCTTCCTTGTCTTTCCCTGAAGTTCACGTAGATTTTATGCAAATTCTCCTCCAAGTGTGGTGCTTGCAAGGGGACCTGGTCAGTGGTGGGATTCAATTTTTTTTACTACCAGTTCTATGGGCATGGCTTGGTGGGCATGGCAGGGGAAGATTACTGCAGAATCCCCATTTCCTCCAGATCAGCTGGGACTCAAGAGGCAGAGAATATATGGGGGTGGGGCTAGTCAGAGGTGGTATTTACCGGTTCACCAAACTACTCAAAATTTCCGCTACCGGTTCTCCAGAACTGGTCAGAACCTGCTGAATCCCACCTCTGGACCTAGTCCTTGAGTTGGGGTCTCCCCAAACCAGAACTTTCACTTCCTGAGGTTCTTATGGATGCATTTGACTTCTTCCCATTTTATTTTCATAAATGTTCTTTTTAAAATACATTTTAAATTATTTTTTTCTCAATATAAAATTCAAATAGAAATAAAAACAAAGGGGGATAAGAGAAAAAGGAAGGGACCTAAGCGAGGAGAGGAAAAAGGAACAAAAAAGCAGAGACTTCAAAAAATGTTGATGCAATATTTTATATAGTAAGATTATATAATCTCAATTTCTTACTTGTTTAAAAATAATAAAAACTAGACATTGCTATAAAAACTACTTACTTAATCATTAAAATCCAAAGTCGGAAATCATTTTTATCTATTTTGATCAAAATGACCAGAACTGGCTTCCAAGTGGAAGCAAAGCCAGTAATATTTTTTTCCCTTATTGTTATTGTTACCTTTGTCATCTCCACCAATTCCAGCAGATTCTTCATCCATTCCACCATTCCGGGAGCTGATGCCTCTTTCCATTTTTTGATTGCATAAAATTGTCACTGCAGTCAGCATATATGATAGCAAACTCACATACCCCTTTCTTTATCCAATAATCTTAAAAGTAAAATTCTGATTTCAATGTATATGTATTTTAAGAATTTCTGGATTAAAACATAAATCTGCTCCCCCTACTTCTTTGCCTTATCACAAATCAGCCAGATATGATTAAAAATTACCTTCTTTACAATTACATTTACAATAAAAATTTGAAACAGCTTTATATAAATTTGACAGTTTATCAGATGGTAAACACCAAGAGTATATCACTGTATACAAATTCACTACAGATTTCTTATCATTTCATTTAGAACTCAATGTAAATTTCCAACAGATCATTTTTAAAAACTGTATTTTATTTTATTCAAAAAAAAGTTAAAATACAAAACTCCAACAAATTTTTAAAAAACAACAAAAAACATAAAACAAACAAAGCATTTTAAAAAGTGCATTCAAAAGAAAAAAATCCCAACACATAGACACATATTATCCCCTCTAAGTTAATAGTGTTTAACACATTACTACAATATTAGTTTTCTACCCCTAGTGAAACAGACCCAGAATTTTTTTTAAATGCTGTCTAAATGCAAATTATTGTTCTGCCATCTATACACTATATTAATTACAAAGAGTTAATGGGAAGAACAACAATAATAAAAAAGACAAGGTAAAAAGTTTCAAAACCCTCTGTTAACAAAATATTATTGTAATAAACTTGTAGAAAATTTACCATGGCATCTTATCTATCCCAAATAATCGCAAGAGTTATGAGTAATTCATCCTAGATTAAATATCCATGTTTGTTTCTTAATATTATCTCTTATCTATTGTTGTCTAATTAAGTATAATAAATTCCATCTCCACAATCAGTCTCTCTTCCCAACAAAGTCCAGATGAAAGGGGTTTCCAATGAAATGTGACAAATCCATTCCCAAGTGTCTTTCAGTCCTCCTGAGAAACAGACTAGTTTGTCACTTCTCCATTTAGACAGGCTTCTGCTATTGTACAAGAATGCAGGCTTGAACTTCAAAGAGGGGTATGCAGTCAACTCTGTTGGTTCTACATCTCTACAGTCCACAATCTCTTTCCAGTCTTTCTAAGGGGTTTGCAGTGTTTCAATCACATTCCTTTCGTGAATCTAATTCATCCAAAACTACGCGCAGCTGAATATTTTCCACAGCCGTTATCATTTCATCAAACTTTAAGAACAAATTCAAATAAAAATTGCATGTTACCAAAAGGTGTTTTTCCAAATATGAGCCATTCTTGCTTGCCTGTAATCTAATACATTGCTGCTCTATGTAACTTAGCCAGAAAACAAACAACGCTCAAGCAGAATAAAACAAAGATATTTTCTGCATATTTTGACCCAAGATTAAAAGAAAAATAAAATAAACTCCAAGTATTTTGCAAATTAAAAAATGAAAAACCCTGTCATGTATTAATATAAATAAGTCCAATATTAATATAAATCAAATGAAAGCACATTCACCAACTGTTTTTCCTAACAGGAAAATGAAAGTTATTCAAAACAACAGCATAAATCAAAGGGGAAAGGGGGAAAAAAGGCTTAAAATAAATTGGCATTCAGTCAGCCAGTCAACTTTTAAAGATAAAAAGCAAAGTAAAACAAAAATTCAAAACATGAATGTAGGAGATGACCAGGCTGAGCCTGAGGGGGTGTGGTCAAATGCATCATCAGTCTCGAGTGTCTTCACACCAACAAGAAATCCAAGTCCAGCCCAGCTTGAATTCCATTGACTTATCTATTGCCAATATGCTTTGACCATAAGTAGTTGAGATTTTTGTAGAGAATAAGCCTTTTTATTCGTTTGAACTGTTTGATGTCCTGATTTCCCCAATGCTAGACAATAAAGTTAAAACCCAGACCAGCTTAAGAAAATGAACTGCTGAAAGGAAGATGGATGCCCATGACTCTTCAACCACTCCCAAAGGGAACTGGAATCTTAATGACTCCAAGACAAGAGATCATTTTCATAAAGATTCTTCTTATGTTTTAACCCTCATCCTTCTTTCGGTGCATCATTAATAAAATTATCAAGATAAATATATGATTATTTATCTAGTAAATTAGTTACTAAAGGCAATGGTAAGGATTTTCCCTGTCCATCCATGTCTGACTCTAGGGGGCACTGCTCATCTCCATTTCCTAGCTGAGAGAGCCAGCATTGTCCTAAGACACTTCCACAGCCATGAGGCCAGCATGACCATAGGCCAAGATGCACAGAATGCTGTTACCTTCCCACTGAAGTGGTACCTATTTATCTACTGGCATTTGCATGCTTTTGAACTGCTGAACTGTAAATTAGTTACTCCCACCACTTTTTTATAATACTATTCATATATAAAAATAGTATAAATGAAATCTTAAGGATAGATCTACATTGAAACTCCCATCCTTCTATTCTTATACAAGATACCATATTTTGTCAAGTCCAAATTGCTAAACATCTGATATCTTTCTACTGGATTTTATTTATGTACCTCTCTATATTGAGAAATAATATTTTTTTCTGGAAGCTGGGAATTTTTTAAAAGTGAACTAAGTAGATTTATCTAAGAGTTGAAATAATTCATGCATCACAAAATCATCATTTATTAATTCTATCTGCCCATATTAATGAATATGTTGAAGAACAGATTATCAAGAAGTAATTGCTATTTATATCTCCCAGTTCTATAAGGAAAATTATTTGAGCACAGTTTTTAAGGTAGTTTCCTACTTAATTATCACATTGTCCAACTCTCACTTCAGTAGGTTTCTATTCATGATTTCATGAAGATGTTTATTAATACTTTTCATAAGATCAAGTTATATCCCAAGCATTCCCACAATCTATTAATAAAGTGTAATGAGATGTGAGAATGACCTTTGGGATGGGAGGGGGAACATGCTGTCAATAAATAATCAAATAAGAGGAAGGGGAGCCCTCAACTGCATAGCAGGCAGAGAAAGAAACTCAAACGGAATCCTGCCTAACTTTTCAGACTGTAGAAATTATTGGTGGGAGATTTTTGCTTTCAGACTAGCAAGAGTTAGTTAACGCAGCCTTAGAACAGGGGTATCTAACTCCAGGCCCGCGGGCCATATGTGTCATGTGCTGGCCACACCCTTTTTAGTGAAGGGGGAAAACGTCCCAATACATCATGTCATGCCACCGTGATGCTGTGAGCCTTAGAATAAATTAGTATTCACTCCTCTGGTCACATCTCCCATCTGTATATCTGGGAGAAGATTAATGTGGGAACTTACTTCTAGACAAAACCCTTCTTTCTAGTAATCACCCTATTGTTTTCAAGGAGTTTATGAATAATCTCTATTGATTTTCTTATGCAATTGTGTCATCACTGCTCTACAATGATCTATATAATTGATAAATTTTGTCAATTTTGTTTTATCAGTATGATTGACAAATTTTGTTGAGTTGTTTTTTGTTTGTTTGTTACTTTTGAAGATAGTAGTAACTCATCAGATAATTATAGAAGAAATATTCATATGTGAAAAGACTACAGGCAATAAGAAACCAAAATATTGGCCTTTAACATTTCTGCATCTTTCCAATTTCAGTTTCATCCCTTTCTGGCAAAGAATGAGTTTTTCAATCTTTTTATAGGGAAAGTGTACTTGGACCAAAATGGAGACATAGCAGCAGATCTGAAGATCAGGACCTGGAGGATTCTCCCCAAGATGGATTTTGCCTTCGGGCACCCAGGAAGTTTTGAAAGAGGGAGACTTAATATCAGCCAAGATGCTCTTTCAAAGCTTAAGTTGCTCAACAAGGTGGGTGGAATATTGCTGCCTTTTCTCTGTTTCCCAAAGCCTTAGGAACCGTTTCCAGTAAACCTAATCCCTGTGGTGGATGACCTTCACTGAGAATTGAATGTGGGGAACAATAGTTTTCTTAGACTGCTTGGGAGGCTTCAGTAGCAATGAAAAGCTTCCTTCAGATGTTATAATATAGAACAATGTCCTAACCTGGGATCTAGGTGATGATTCTGTAGAACAGACAGTAGATGATGGTCGTTTGTGTCCCATCTGTGATTTATTATCTCCATAAAAGTGGTGAGAGAGGCCATGAAGTCAGGGGTGGGATTCAAAATGTTTTACTACCGGTTCTGTGGGAGTGGCTTGGTGGACGTTGCAGGGGAAGGATACTGCAAAAAACCCATTCCCTCCTGATCAGCTAAGACTTGGGAAGCAGAGAATAGATTGGGGCAGGGCCAGTCAGAAGTGGTATTTACTGGTTCTCCAAACTACTCTGAATACCACCTCTGCATCAAGTGCTGGGGACTATAGTGCTGATCATCTCAGGTTCCTTGTCCTCAAATATGAGGGAAGAAGGCAATTCTATAGTTTGGGTATGGACTGAATCCAATGGGATTTATTCAAGACTGGCTGGAGGTCCTGTGGGTCCCAGGAGGAAATAAGCTTTGGAATTAGAATTCAGCTTCTGCAAATGTATATGCCGCCTGTCTCCCTGTCCAGAGGGACTCCAGTCTGCTTACAATAGTGTGTTGTTTGTATAATGTCTCATATTGTATAATGCCCTGATCCAGGAAACTGAAGAACTGAAACATGTATTTGATCCAAAGAAAAGCCCTTCCTGATATCAAATGTAATGAGGGAGAATTTGGAAGAAATGCTGCTTAGATTTGGCCTTTGGCTTGTAAGAGTCCTCTTCATCTGAAAAGCCCTGGAATGCCATGGCTTACCTTGAGAGTTAGCGACCTGAAACCTCTCTGGGTGAAAAGGAGGTTGCACATTTAATAACATGTAACGTGGGTCTCTCTTTCCATGGCAGTTGCTATCACCTAATTGTAGGTTCTTCAACAGAAAAGACCTTGTCTTGGATAACCAGGTGGGCCCTGGAAACATCCCTTTCTGACTTAGGGCTCCTATTTATCTCCTATGTCCTACCGGAAAAGATGCCTCGCTTTTTGAGGGACACATTCTCATGTGTCCCCCCCCATCTGCCTCATCTCACTAAATACTATAAACGAGTCTGTTTATTCCTTTCAGAAGCATGAACAGATTTTACAAATAAATATAGAAAGAAAGAAGGAAAGAAAGAAAGAAAGAAAGGAAGGAAGGAAGGAAGGAAGGAAGGAAGGAAGGAAGGAAGAAAGAAAGAAAGAAAGAAAGAAAGAAAGAAAGAAAGAAAGAAAGAAAGAAAGAAAGAAAGAAAGAAAGCATCCCCTTTAAAGTTGACAACGTAATTCAAAACTTTGTATGTTAGCTAGGAGACTGTTCTGGATTACTTTCAAAGAGGCTTAGCAGGTTTTCAATGTTTTATATACTCCAGAAGAAATATTTGCAGATTTTTTTCTTCCTTCCTTATGAACTAAAATTCTTCTTCATTACTGCCTGTGTTTTTCCCTTTTTCTTCTCTATTTCACTCAAGAATTTGACTTTTTTTTTGAATTTGGAATATAAAAAAGATACAAAAGGATAACAATACTGCCACTCAGAGGCTGGAGGTTTGTGTATTGGAAACAAAGCACTTTCACCTGTCTCATTGATCATTCTGGCTTTGCACTTCAAAGTCTCACAGTTTGTTTATAGAGAGTGATAAGAAGAAAAGCACAAATTGTTTATACAGGTGTTCTTTTGAAGTTTATCGTTAAACAGATAAAAGTGAAAATAAGATCTTATTGTGAATGTATGCTTAATCTAATAAAAACCCTACAAGCCAGAGCAGCAGTGTTTATCAGTTGGAAATAATGGCACAATTTCAACAGCAGAAAGAAACTTTAAGTTTGCAAAAGGTAATGTTTGAAATTCAGAAATTATTAAACACATCTGAGAAAATGGAGAAGTTGGAAAACCTAGAGCATCTAACAGCAAAATATGATGAAGAAGTTGGAGATGCTTATCAAGTGGAAAAAGTGGAGGCTAGAGTCCTAAAAACCCAAGAGAAAAATGATCACAAAGAAATGAAATCTGCTGATATCTATGGTGAATGGTTTGTGGCTGGAAATGGAAAGAGTGGAATATGGAAAGGGGAGCTAGATGGATGGGAAGTCTACCCTAGATTGCAAGGTACAGAAGAAGAAAAAACAAAGGAATTTATGGATTTAAAGAGAGAAATCTTATCAGTAACACAATTGATAACACCACTAATAATTAAAGATAAGCTGATTAAGGAAACAGAAGGAGGGTATTGATATTATATGAGAGACTTAATAAGCAACGAGTTGCGAAGAGGAGTCCATGCAAATTTGATTAAGGAGATGATTAGAGGACTGATAACACAAATGGCAGAAGACAGGAGATTGTGTTGCTACTGAAAAGATTCAGGTTGATAGATGAAAGTGTATAAAACTAGTTAAACTTAGTGAAATTTAGTGACAATAGATATGGTTAAATAAATAATTGATAATGATAATAATGTATATATATGTATTGGAAGGACAAGTAGTAATTGGATTTGAATATCGAATGGTACCTATGAAAGGAAGATTAGAAATTTTTGGTTATATATAAAGGTTAATAAAAAAGAAATAAGCTAAATTTAGTTAAGTTTTGATTATTAGGGGGAAATAAAAAATGTTATGATAATGGATAGTCAAATAAAGGAGGGATAATGATAACAATGCATATATATGTATGGGTACAACATAAGGAAATTGGATGTAAACTGTAAACAGTGATTTGGAAAGGAGGATTAGAAATTTTTGTTACTAAATATTATTGATGTTTAGCCAGAATAGACCATAAGGATTTAGTGTTATTGGAGATTATTAGAAATAGCTAATGAAATGCCAGTATGTGGTTATGTTTTAAATTTTGGTATATTCTATGAAGAAGGACGTTTAAACAATTATAGTCAAATGAAAATGGAGGTATGATGATGGTAATATGTATAAATATATCTGATTTAAAATACTTGAGTTAATATGAATTATGGATGATGACTGTGGAAGAGATGCACGAAAGTCTTTTGTAACCAACTGATACACTTTCCACAGTATGTAAAAAAGGAGGATTCTTTGTGTTGTGTCTGTTTGAAAATTAAAAATAAAATAAAGGTTTTATATAAAAAACTTAATAAATCTAAAATTTAAAATAATGTTTGTCACATGCCTTCTTCAATTCTTCATATATCCCTAATTTTAAAGTATTCTTATCTATCCACATTAAATTTTATAATTTATTAAATTTGAATCAATAAATGCAAAATTTAATATGAATCAATTATGTTACTTTAAAATTATGGGTATAAGAAGAATGGAGAATGCATGTTAATAGGGCCATGAGGAGGAATCCGCCTGGGTGTCATTTAATGCATAATTCTTTTTCTTTTCAATCCCTCCCTTCAGACTTTATTAAGTAGAAAAGAATTTTTTGTTACATGATATGCCAGAAGCAAAAGAGAAGAACTAAAAGAAGACTCTACCAGGGTCACATCTCCTACACCTGTTTGGAAGGAGCCAGAGATTTCATATTCACCTCAGTGAAGCCTAGAATCTACTTATCTAATGTCCATTTCGCTCTCCCCCACCCCACCCCAATTTTCCATGGACGGAGAGTCCTAACATCTTTTCTTTGGCATTCCTTGTTTTTCTGCTCAGTCCCTGCCTCACTCCAGATGTGTGGAAAGTTGTCATCCTGGATTTGTCAAGAGGGCTCGAGAAGGAGAGCCAGATTGCTGTTATGACTGCATTCCTTGTCCGGAGGGGACCTTCTCCACTCAGGAAGGTGGGTGAGACTGGAGGAAAGGAAGTGGAACTGATTCATTACATACATCAAATAATAAAGTTTGGTTCTGAACATCACACAGGAAATTATTCGGGTCCCAATTCTTCTCTCACTTTCATAGACGATTAAACAAAAATTGATTTTAAAAAAAAGTATTATACTTCGTACCATCTCTCACTAAAGGTACTAATAAATGTGTCCTAGACAATATCTCCTGGTATCACTTGTTGTCCAAATAAGGTATTTCCTGAAAGGTATAAGGAGAGAATAGTAAGGGAATATGGTTTTTTCTCTCAGATGCAGGAAAATGCATGAAGTGTCCGGATGACAAATATCCAAATGAGGACAGAATCCAATGTATCCCCAAAGTTATAACCTTCCTCTCTTATGAAGAACATCTGGGAATCATCCTGGTCTCTTTTGCCCTACTCTTGTTCCTAACTACAGGCCTTGTTTTAATCATCTTCACTAAATACCGAGAAACTCCCATTGTCAAAGCCAACAACCGGGACCTCTCCTACATCCTCCTGGTCTCCCTCCTGCTTTGCTTCTTGTCTCCTTCTCTCTTCATTGGTCAACCAAGGAAAGCCACCTGCCTTCTCCGACAGTCTTCAGCATCATCTTCTCAATTGCCGTTTCTTCTCTCTTGGCCAAAACCATCACGGTGGTGCTGGCTTTCCTGGCCGCAAAACCAGGAAACCGAATGAAGAGTTGGTTGGGGAAGAGCTTGGCCAACTCCATCATCCTTTCTTCTTCTGCTCTCCAAATTATCATCTGCTCCATCTGGCTGGGAGTTTCTCCCCCCTTCCCTGACTCTGACCTCCACTCCCAGCTTGGAGAGATCATCCTGCAATGTAACGAAGGGGCTGTTGTCATGTTCTACGTCACCCTCAGCTACATGGGCTTCCTGGCTGCCATCTGCTTCACGGTGGCTTTCCTGGCCAGGAATCTGCCTGGGGCCTTCAACGAAGCCAAGCTGATCACCTTCAGCATGCTGGTCTTCTGCAGTGTCTGGGTGACTTTTGTGCCCACCTACCTGAGCACCAAAGGGAAATACATGGTGGCTGTTCAGGTCTTCTCCATCCTGGCCTCCAGTGCTGGTCTGCTGGTCTGCATCTTCATCCCCAAGTGCTACATTATCCTTCTGAGGTCAGATCTGAATACAAAGGAGTATCTCACAGCCAGAATAAATGTAAAAGCATGAGATATAACACCATTATGATATTGGAAGAATTGTTAATGTTTCTTTTATTTGAAAGGAGATATTCTTTACATTTAGATAGTATGCAGGAGTCAAAGAAAATCATATCTATATGTTTCAAAATGGGAAATTGTTGAATGACTGGAATTCTTGCAGCTCCCTTTCCTTTCAGCTGAATAAATGTTGCTAAAGAGAACTCTGTGAAAGTCATTCAGAGGAATTTATTGTTGAGCAACAGCTACTGAATGTGACACCTTATAAAAATAATTTGGGCACTTGTTCCTACAGCTAAACGTTGTGTATATGTTTGTGTGTGAGAGAGAGAGTGTGAGTGAGTGAGGGGAAAGGATCAGGAGGAAACTGTGGGATGAATAAGGGTTGGGGGGACTTTGAGGTTTCTAGGAAGAGCCACCAATAGAAGCTGTTCTTCACACCCCCATTCAAAAAGAACTAAGGTGGGACTGGAACTCAGGAGTCTCCTGGGGATTGTCCCAAAGTCCCCCAGGAAGTCTTCATGCCTAAGGGAGGATTAGAACTCGAGCCCCCTGGTGATTGGCTCCAAGTCGCCCATTTGGCTTTTATTTCACGGTGGGATGAAATCTTGAGTGATTGGGGCAAAATCCTTCAGCTGGCTTTGATCCCGGCACCCTCCCCAGGCACCCCTTGCCCCCCCCCCAGACAAAAGGCTCCTTCTGCAGCTGCGCCACCCGTCTGCCCTGCCCCCTCACTCAGACTGACAGCTGTCACTCAAGCCCCTCACTTGTCCCGCTGCATTGCTCCCAGGTCGGGCAGGGCCATCCATGGCAGGCGGTCTGTCTGAGCCCTTTTCCCTCTCCTCCCGCCCGCTTCTTTTCTCCGGTTCTTCTCCTCCATTCCCCGGGACTGGTCGAGCACAGCGGGCAGAGAGGAGTGGGGCGGGCGGGCAGCACCTGGACGGGCTTCCTCCCAGCCCAACTGCGGGGACTCCCAGCGCCTCTTCCCTCCCAGCCACGTCGGGGCTCGGTTTCCAGAGTCTGCGGTGCCCTCGCCGAAGAGAGCCACCGTAGGATCCTTGGGGGACAAGCATAGGCCTCGGATCTGAGAGCGGGAGGAGTCCCTGTGGGAGGGGAGGGGAGGCGGCCTCTGGGGCTCTGAAACACGGGGGACCCCCAGGCGGCTGGAGGAGGAGCCTCTCTCGCTGCCCCTCCCCGCGGACTTTGTGAGGCGGGCAGTCGCTGCGGAGGGGGCGGCGGGGAAGCGGCTCTTGGGAGGAGCGGATCGGGCACCGCCGGACTCTGGGGAGGGTTTCTCTCTGTCCAATTTACAGCCGTCAGGCGGGGTAGGAACGGCGCCCTCTTCCAGTGCAGGAAAGGCAGGAGCAGCAGCGGCGGAGGGGCAAAGCTGGAGGCTGGGGGGGGGGAGGGAAGCTTATCTTGGGGGGGGGCGTTGAAGGTGTCAGCATCCCCCCCTTTTCATGCCTTCGTCCAGGTAAAGCTACAAGAGCAGCAGCATCGCCTGGAGCTTTTCATCAGCTGCAGATTTGAGCTCCCTCAATCCTCCCCCCCCAACACACACACACACCCTTAATCGCTTCCCCGGTCTTGGTCTGAGCAGGCACTCCGAGGCAGGCGCTCCTTCTGCTGGCAGCTGCCTGCTGAGGAGCCCCTGGAGGGGCAGCCGAGGGCAAATTGCCTCCTCCTCAAGGAGAGAAAAGCCCCCTTTCCGCCTGTCTTTCTCAGCGGCAACTGCCCTGAGGCCCATCAGCTCTCTCACACATACCCTGAACCATCTTCTGTATCCTTGGAACGATACAGGCGGGGGGGGGGGGGACAGCCCGGCCCTTCTTCACTCCGCCAACCACAGACAGCCACACCCGGAGAAGGAGGGGTTTCTTCTGACTTGGGGGAGATATAAAAATGGCAGGGGAAAATCCAGGTGGGCTGAAACTTCCCTTTTCTTCGGGTTGAAGTGTAGCAACTTCCTCCCCCTCCAGACCTTCCCAGCCTCCGGGCACCGTGGAGGCTCCTGAGTGGCCACAACTGTCCCTTGGGGCTTCTTTATAATCCCAGCAGTATTAAATCCTCCCTCTTTCTTCCCCCAGAGAATAAGAGGGGGCCCTCCTTTACTCCCCCCACCCTAGGCTACTAGATTCCCAGCTCCTCCTTTCCCTTCGCTCTGCCCGGCAGCTCCAGGACTCGCCCCCTAGGACAGCTCCCACTTCCCCCACCTCCCCCCCCCCCCGCCACCGCCCTCATTTAGCCAGAGCGCTGCCCTCCCCTCCCCTCCCCAGAGGGACTGGTAGGTCCCAATGGTTATAGAGTCCTCTGTGGGGAGATCTTTCTTTTCTACAGGATGAGAAAGAAACTTCTACCTTGCAACGCGAGGTCCGTTGTTAACAAGGCCCCCCTCATTCACGATCTAATTTTAGAGGGGGAGCCGGACCTCGCGGGAATAACGGAGACCTGGTTGGGCCACGAGGGAGGTCTTCCCCTCGTGGAAATGTGCCCACCAGGATACCGAGCATTTCACTAGCCCCGGGCCCAGGGAAGGGGCGGTGGGAAGGCAGCAATTATTCGGGAGGACTTAGAGCCGAGGGAGTCTACTGTGCCACAGACGTCCGGATGTGAAGCCCTTGTTGTGAAATGGGGGCCTGGGAGACAGTTGGGCCTGCTGATAGTATACCTGGCTCCTCGCTATACATCAGCGGCCCTGCCCGAACTCCTCGAGCTGATCGCATCGGTGGCGGTTGAGACCCCCAAACTTTTAGTGATGGGGGATTTTAACCTGCCGTCGGTGGGAGAAGCATCAGAGGGGGTTCGGGAGTTCATGGCTTCCATGACAGCCATGGACCTGACTCAAATGATTCAGGGCCCTACACACGAGGGAGGACACACTCTGGACCTTGTTTTTGTCTCTGGCCAGTGGCTGAGTGATCTGGGAGGAGGGGACTTAACCATCACTCCCCTGTCATGGTCAGATCACTCACTCCTTCGTCTTGACTTCCCTGGTGCTACCTCCCGCTGCGGGGAGGCAGAACCGGAAAGTTCCAGATGGTTCCGCCCCAGGCGCCTGATGGAACCTGATAGGTTCCAGACGGAGCTTGGGCCACCTCCTGTAACCTTGACCCGCCCCCGGGTAGAGGACCTGGTGGTTGCGTGGAATAATGCAACTACCGGGGCCTTGAACCGGGTGGCGCCTTTGCGGCCTCTCCGGCGGCAACGATCCACCCTAGCCCCTTAGTTTACCGAGGAGCTGAGGGTGATGAAATGCCGCAAGAGACGTCTAGAGAGTCGTTGGAGATCCTCTCGCTCCGAATTTGATCGAACACAGGCACGAGCCCATTTAAGGACGTACCTTGTGGCATTGAGAGCGGCCAAACGCCAATATTGTGCCACTCTCATTGCATCCGCGGAGAACCGCCCTGCCACCCTGTTTCGGGTGTCCCGCTCCCTCTTGTTTCAGAGGCCGCGGGAGGCCCCTCTACAGGGCAGGGCAGAGGAATTTGGTAAATATCTGCAGGATAAAATCGCTCAAATCCGGAGAGACTGGGTTCCTGTCAGTGATCCAGTGGAGACGCCCATGGCGAGTCTTGAGGTATCGATCTGGGAGGAGTTTGACTTGGTTGCCATCGAGGATTTGGACAGATTGCGTGGACGACTGCGACCCACCACATGTTTATTGGACCCGTGTCCCTCCTGGCTTGTACTGGCATCCTGGGAGGTTACACGAGACTGGCTCCTGGGCCTAGTGAATGCTTTGTTGGGCGAGGGGTCTCTCCCGGCCGCCTTGAAAGAGGCGGTGGTGAGACCCTTGCTCAAGAAGCCTTCCCTGGACCCTTTGGAGCTGGCCAATTATCGTCCTGTCTCCAACCTTCCCTTTCTGGCGAAGGTTGTAGAGAGTGTGGTGGCCTACCAGTTCCCACGACATCTGGAGGAAAATGATTATCTAGACCCGCGCCAGTCCGGCTTCCGCCCCGGTCACAGCACGGAGACGGCCTTGGTCGCATTGGTGGATGATCTCTGGAGGGCCAGAGATAGAGGTTGTTCCTCTATCCTGGTCCTATTAGACCTCTCGGCGGCTTTTGATACCATCGACCATGGTATCCTGCTGTGCTGGCTGGAGGGGTTGGGGGTCCGGGGCACCATTTTGCGGTGGTTCGGCTCCTACCTTTCTGGCCAGATGCAGCATGTGTTGGCAGGGGAGGAGAGGTCGACCCTACGCCCCCTTACTTGTGGGGTACCACAGGGGTCGGTCCTCTCGCCACTCCTGTTCAACACATATATGAAGCCGCTGGGTGAGATCATCCATGGTTTCAGGGTGGGATACCACCTGTACGCTGATGACACTCAGCTGTACTTTTCCACCCCGAACCACCCCAACAAGGCCATCGAAGTGATGTCCCGGTGTGTGGAAGCCGTACGGATCTGGATGGATGACAACCGACTCAAGCTCAACCCCTCCAAGACGGAGTGGCTGTGGGTACCAGCCCCCCGGTTCAGCCAATTAATTCCATCATTGGCCATTGGGGGCATTCATCTTGCCCCCGTGGAGCGGGCGCGCAATTTGGGCGTCCTCCTGGATGCCCGGCTGTCCATGGATGACCATGTGACAGCCGTGGCAAGGGGGGCGTTCCACCAGGTTCGCCTGGTGCGCCAATTGCACCCCCTACTGGACCGGGACGCCTTACGCACAGTCACTCATGCGCTGGTGACGTCTCGCTTGGACTACTGTAACGCTCTCTACATGGGGCTTCCCTTGAAATGCACCCGGAGGCTACAGTTGGTCCAGAACGCAGCCGCGCGGGTAATTATGGGGAGTACTAGGTACTCCCATGTGACACCGTTCCTGCGCGAGCTGCACTGGCTTCCTGTGGTCTATCGGGTGCGTTTCAAGGTTTTGATAACTATCTTTAAAGCGCTCCATGGCTTAGGACCTAGTTACTTGCGGGATCGTATTCTGCCCCATACATCCCTGCGACCAATTCGCTCGCACAGAGAGGGCCTCCTCCAGGTGCCGTCCACTAGACAATGTCGTGGGGCGGCGCCTAGGAGTAGAGCCTTCTCTGTGGCGGGCCCAGCCCTGTGGAATGACCTCCCTCCGGATATTAGGAATACCTCTGACCTCCGCTCCTTTCGTATTAAGCTTAAGACCCACCTATTCCAAGCAGCTGGCCTGGCTCAACTTTGATATAACCATATTGCTCCTGACGGGTTTTTAACTGGGTATTTTAATTATATTTAATTTCTAGGGGTTTTTAAATACTGTATTTAAATTGTTTTATTTATCAGCCGACCTCCTCCTTGTGTGTGTCTCAGTATATGTCTCTGTTATATGTTTGTTTTGTCCACATATTTATTTCGTATGTTTCATTGTACGCCGCCCCGAGTCCTCCGGGAGAGGGTGCGGCTAAGAAATAATATATTATTATTATTATTATTATTATTATTATTATTATTATTATTATTATTATTATTATTATTATTATTATTATTCTTACCTGGGAGTTTGGGGGACTCTCTGTTGGTCAGTAAAGATCCAGCAGGAGGAGGAAGCTGAGGGCTTATGATGTTTTCTAGCCACCTCCCCCACTGCCCCAGATGCCCTTAGTTTTTTGTCTTTTTTAAAGAAATGGGCAGTTAGTATTTGAAAGCAAAGCCTCTGGAATTCATGTCATGGTTTAAACAATGGGCCTCGTAGTCATTGTTCCCAAAAGAGGGAAGATGGCTGCAGGCCAGGCCTTTCTTTGGAAGGCTGTGCAGGGGGTTTGCCTCGACTGAAAATGGGGGTGTAAAGTGGATAAAAACCATAAATGGCCTGGTAAGAAGAAGAGACTGGGAGGAACTTCCGCTCTGTGGATAAATGAGGTTTTTACAGTTGACCCAACTTGCCATGCCAGCCACTCTGAGAATGGGCAGCTCACCCCTGTGACACACATTATGTGAGCATGTCGATACAAGCATTTCAGCCGTGCCCCGGCACACGCAAAAATGGCCTTGCTCTCGATTTTGCTCTGGAACGGACAAATGGCTTCTTTTAACCATCCATCATAATCCAGGATAAGAAAAGGAGAAGGAGGCCCATTCATATGACACAACTGAATCAGTTCAGAGCAATGTGAGGTCAGTCTGGACTGAAGAGGCAGTTGGAGATTGTGGATTTTCGGCTCCAGTCCCAGAAATCTCTTTATTTTAAATGATTTATAGAGCCACCCATCCCACATTAATGACATACCAGACTCCAGACTCACAAAGCACTAGAAACTTGAATTTGATTTGGGAATTTATCTCTCCCTTCAATGGCTGTGGTGAGATTTTTATTTCACAAATAGGAAAGCTTACACATTTTTTTTAAATTAAAGAGAAATTCTAAATTCTTTCAACCAGAGCCGAAAGAAATGTTAACACTATAACTAGTTTAGCTATTTTCTATAAGCTGTTTGACGACATTGTTTTCTTTAACGTCCAATTTCCCGTCATCTTCCCATCTTTCTGCCCTGCATCTCCAATAGATTTGCTTAAGGCTGAATTTTATTATTCTATGCTTTTAATTGCTGTATATCTCATGGATCACACTCTAGGGAGCTAAACAACTTTTTCTACTGAGTTTGATCATTTTTTCATTGTTTGGTGTTTACTTTTTATTTTTCTTCTGTCAAAGACTACATTTTGCTTGGTTTTTTAAAAATATATTTTAAAATATTCCTTCGTTTCCTCTGACCCTTCCCTCCCTCTAATTCTGAGCTTCATCTGAGCAGGGTTTCCTAAAAGAAAGCAGATTTCGCATTCAAATCCTCCAGTTGTCAAGGAAGACAAAAATCCCGCCCTCCATCTCTTTAGTGGTTGCCTCTATTCCTGGCCCGCCCCCTTCATCATGACAACCCTGTAGCCAATCAAATGGGGGGGAGGGGGGAAGAGGGGTTGCCTGGGAGCTTCCCTGCCCTCAGCCTGATGGAGAAGAGGCTGAAGAAGCCAAGCCAAAGGGGGGGGGGTGTCAAATAAAGAGCAACATTCAAAGCTTTGGGGATAATGAGAAAAAGGCAAAACCTCCCAGAATTGCAGAGGGAGGGGCGCTTAAGCTCCCTCCCCAGAAAAGGCTGCAATGAAGAGGGTCTCCTCAGCTGGGGGATGTGGGGGCTCTGCAGGGGCCACAGGGACCCCCATCTTCCTCAGAGTCACAGAGGGTCCCCTCCAGAGTGAGGCTGGCTGCCTTTTCCTCCCGGACAACCCCGGATCCCCCTTGGAAGACCCAGCCCTGCATGGCTTCTCCCCAACAGGAGCTTCTCCTGGAAAGACACAGAGCCCAAGCGAGGCTGGAGAAACCCCCAACATTCAACCCTGGGATCCATAAACCAGGTTGGTCTCATCCCAGGGATGCCCCACATCCCCTCCTCCTTCCTGGCCATCCTGGGCTTTCTCCGTGGGTCTGGGCTTTGCTTTCCCCTGGGTGCCCCATACATAGAAAGAGGTGGCCGTGCAACATGGGATATGGTCCACCCCTTCCTGAGACTCAGAAGATGGAACCTGGAGGGGGATTTTGCAGAATGGCTTCCCTTCCCCAACACGAGGCTCCCCAGCTTCTTCCTCCTAAGTGGGGCTCCCCACTCAGCCAGGCAGAGACTGGCATCCCTGCAAGAGCTCCCTTGCCTGGCCTCTGCATGGGAAAGGGTGGCAGGGGAACATGGAATATGAGCTTCTGCATTCCTGGGATGGAAGTTGGATTTTGTAGATCAGCCTTTTCATCTGTAACACTAGAGTCCTAAGCTCCCCTTCACCCCCTCCCCTCCTCATGTGGGGTGAGGGGCAGCCTTGATTTCTCCATCTCTTTCACTTGTTTTTTTCCCTAACCTCTGTTTGTGTGTGTGTGTGTGTGTGTGTGATTTTTTTTAAGTCTGCAAACTTCTGGTATCCACTTTTTCACTAAAGTTTATTTTGTTCTTGGAGTCTGGCCACACTATTTCATCAGCCCTTTTGTGTGGTGCCTTTGAGCATTAGCTTTCAAAATAAAGTACATTTTGGCTCCAACTCAGCAGGCAGCTATTTTAGGTCTATTTTCATGCTCTGGCATTAACTGGCCTCTGGGGTTTTCTCCTTAACCACTATGCCAACAAATGTCACTTTTCTTTTTGTCTTCAGCCACAGGTGCCATGTATTCCCTCTGGGGCCACTTTCAGGCATGGAGACCCCAAAACTCTCAATTCTAGATGATGGATTTAATTCCATCTCTGCCCCTGTTATTATGAATTACATGGGGATTGTTTCCCTTTCATTTCCCTCTACAGAATTTCCCAACAACCTTTGAGTCCAAGAACTGGTTGAATTATTCTGGGATCCCTCCTGAGAGGGAGAATTATGATAAAAGTTTCAGATCTGCTCTTTGGCCGAATCCTCCAGGGGAGACTTTGGGCAGAGAAATATGGAGTTTGGGGACAGGCAGGGTCTGTGCTCCTGAATGTCCGTCTCTCTCCTTTCCAGATGAAGCTGAGTGTTTCTCTGTGTTTCAATCAGGAAAGCAACTGGATCATATTCCACCTTGTGAGAATCTATTGATTCTTCTAATTCTTCTTTAGAAACAGAAAAGGGATTCATTGATTCGCCCCATGAATTATGGACGTCCTGCTTCTGCTTCTGATGCTGCTTTTGTCCCATCCAGTCTCTGGGAAGCTGAGAATGAAATGCCCGCAGAGTTTGGAGCACCAGGATGGAAAAGGACCACAGAGCTTTTACAGCCCAGGAGACCATCTCATCGGTATAGTCATCAGTGGAAAGGAAACATTGCATACAAAGTTGCTTTTCAACGTGGCTCCTTCTCTTCAGTTTGTTTTCCATGATCCGTAAGTCATTCAGGGTGATGGAGTTGCACTCCCTCCATTCTAACACTCTCCTTCTTTTCTGTTTTTTATTCTCCATTTATTCCTATATTGGGGAATATGTCTAATTTCCTCAATGATTTTGATTTCCATGGCTTCTCTCTTTTGTCTGATTTTGTGGAAGAGACTCAAAAAGGGGTCTGAAAAAAAGCTGAAAGGGCTGCAGATTATTTTCCTCTCTCAGTTCAATCCTTTATTTATCACTTGAATAATGAATTTTATTTAAAGTAGTGGTGGAATCAGTTGTAGTTGCCATAATTCAGCCCATTTCCATATTTGTGTAACTGATCATTGCTTTTGGATCAATGTTGGCTTAAGGTTCAGTAGGCTTCTGGAGGATTATATATTTAAGAAAGTATTTGTGGATGCTGTTGATTATAATAACACTTTTTTTACAATAGGGATTCTTCTAGTGTTCTATTTGGTTTACGATTCATTTTCAACATTCAAATGGTCAACAAGAATTCCCAGCTCCTGCACAATCTCACACTTGGCTACAACGTCCATGACAACTACTTGAGCACTTTCCGCACTTCAGATGCCTTGCTGGACATTCTCTCCACTGGAGAAGCCAATGTCCCCAACTACGGCTGTGGAAGGAAGGAGAACCTTTTGGCTTTTCTTGATGTAGCTCACAGGGACATCGCCACCCAGATGTCAACATTAGGAGGCACCTACAAAGTCCCACAGGTTTGTGTGTGTTTTTCTCCATCTGGTAAAGTGAGGGGTGGGTGGTGGTGGGTGAGCAATAGATGGAATCATGTCTTCTCCATGAAATTCAAGAGCAGCTTTTCTCCATATTAGCAAAAATGTCAATATTTTACCCCATTATGTTCATGTTGAGATTAATCATAAAAGGCCTGAAATGCAAGCAATACATTCCCTGGAGAAGACATTCTACCAACCATTTAAATGATCAAAATATATCCCTGGTTGTTGGGGCCTCTATTGGCATCTTCATTTCCACATATAAATAATATCCAGTCGGATTGAAGTTGGCAGTAGTAGCATTTTATCTATCTAAAAAGTGGAATAAAAAGGACTCTAGCAATTATAGGCCAAATAGACTAGCAGATATTGTGGCTAAAATTTATGCCATGATCCTCTTAGTTAAACTTGAGAAAAATGCATTCCTTGCAGAAGAAACAGAAGGTTTTAGGTAGTGAATAGCTATACAGATTTTATAATAAATATTGCATATCAATAATCTAATATTGGTAACAAATTTGTCCTGAAATATCTAATCTATATCAGCGAAGAAACACGGTTTTGCTGGCTTTCTAGATGTTAGTGCACTTGTCATAATTAACAGAGAAATATTATATAGGAAATTGATTGCCCTCAAAATGGAGCTCCACCTGTTAGTTCTGATCCAGGCTCTTTCTCCAGGTCCTTGTTTGAGAGGGAGGTTTGGGCTCAATGGAGCAATGAGAAGAAGGGTTGATACTTACCAAGGAGGAAGGGAAGGATGCATATTTGAACCCTTGTTATTCTCTTTTCATATTGACAATTTACTTCAACTAATGAAGGATCCAAAAATACATCATAAATAAATGTTATTTCTTTCTTTGCCAAAAATTACTAAATTAGTGGACCAGTGAAATGCAGTGCACATAGTTTCCAGTACTTGGATTTTAGAAAGGCTTTGACAAAGTAAACCACCATCTACTTCTTGGTAAGCTAAAAATATGTGGGATAGACGGCATCACCCCCAGATGGACTCAGCCTGTGGTCCTCAATGGAACTACATCTACATGAGGGAAAGAAGCAGTGGGGGACCCCAAGTTTCCATTTTAGGCCCAGTACTCCTCAACATCTTCATCAATGGTTTGGATGAGGGATAGATGGGGAACTCATCAAATTTACAGATGACACTAAACTGGCAGGAATAGCCAACACCCCAGAAGATAGGCTCAAGATCCAGATGGATCTAGATGGACTTGAACCCTGGGCCTATCTAACAAAAGGAAATTCAATGTAGAGAAAAGTAAAGTCTTACACTGAGGCTAGAAAAACCAAATGTACAGGTACAGATTAGGTGAAACCTGGCTCAATAGCAGGAACTGCGAAAGGGATCTTGGAATCTTAGAGGACAATCTCTCAAATGTGAGCCAACAATGTGTGGCAGCAGCCAAAAAAAGCCATTGCAATCCTAGGCTGCATCAACAGAAGGATAGAATTCAAATCACGAGAAGTATTGGTACCACTTTATAATGTCATGGAAAAACCACCCTTGGAATAGTGCATGGATGGAGAACCTTTTCAGCACCAAGTGCTCTTGTCAGGGATGCAATCTGGAAGAGGAGTTGCACAGTGTACATGCCAGTGCGTACATGTGCACCAGGCAGCTCCTCTTCCGGTTTCTGGCATGCACCCACATGACAATCAGCTGGCTGGTGCGAATGCGCTCACAGAAACCAGAAGACCAGCTCTTCCAGTTCCTGGCACTACTGTACACACAGAGGCCAGCTGATTGTTGCACACACATGCACACCAGAAACCCGGAAGAGCAACGGGCAAGGCCGCGCGTGCCAGGTGACATGGCTCTGCGTTCCACTCAGCCTGAGCTAAGAAGCTGAGGCAGAGGGCACCATTTTCCCCTCCTGGGGCCTCCGTGCATCCCGTTTTTGGCTTCCCCAGTCCTCAGAAGTACTGTGCCGGCCAAAAACTTTGGTTTTACTTTGCAGCTTCAGTCTGTGGGGCTTGCGAAGGTAAGGCCTGTGCTCAGCTGGTGGGTGGGGGCTGGAGGGTGGGCGGGGTGATTCAGGTGGGGCAGCCTTGTAGTCCCACGTGGGCCGGATTAAGGGCTTTAGTGGGCTATATCTGGCCTGTGGGCCGTAATTTGAGGACCCCTGGTATAGGGTCTCCTTCTAGAGCAGAGGGTTGGACTAGAAGACTTCAAAGGTCCTTTCCAACCCTTTTATTTTGTTATAAGTTCTGTTATGGTTACATATGTTTAGCATGCTAAATATCTATTGGAACATGCTGATTTACACTGTGATATTATCATACTTACACATTGCATTAATTACCCTGTGAGGAAGACTTAGGTTCTTTTCTCATAATAATTATCTGATAATTAATAAATCAAGTTCAAAAGTTATGGTGTTTGGGAAATGACATCCTAGCCATAGATGGTCAGCCAATAGAGCAAGCAAGACCTTTCCTTACCTGGGGTTGTTTTCTCTGAGACTGAATCTTGTCTCCCTCATCATCAAAGGAGCTCAGTTAGATCAAAGACATGAGTGAAAGTTGTGCTTCAAAGGGAACTTCATAGCTCTCCAGCTTCATCAGCCCCAATTATTGAAGTATATGAGGCCAAGGTTTCCCCCATGTTCTTACTTTAATCAGATGTTTGGGGCTTCAGAGAGAAACCACCAGCAGAACCAACCCAATCACAGCCTCCGAGGAGTATCTTGGGGTGGACAAAAGGACTCCAGCTGCTGCCCCTCAGAGCTGATTTGGGAATTTACACAATTTCTACTTTGTCTAAAATGATATATGGGTATTGGCATAAAATTTAATCTATGGAAACTAACAGACTCTGAAAATTGTGGCTGTTAGAACAAACAAAACTTCAATTAAAGACCAATCTTGGATTCTACTACTGACAAATTGTATGAGGAACTGAGGTCTCCCTGTTTCTTGTACAACTGGAGAAGCTAAAAAGATTCCTCCACAAAGAATCTGGGCCTTAGAAGCATTAAAATATGCAGCAATCCTCAAAATTATAATTGGCCCTTTATTGGAATAGAATCCTTCAGTTGGCATTTGCACATATTAATCTATCAGTTGGCATTTGCACAAGTTAATCTAATTGCAATAAATTGGCCCGAAAACCAGCTGGCCGGCAGGAGGAGCGCCTGCATGTGGATGCTAGTGGAGCTGGGCTGGGGTGGCTGGCGTGCCAGGAGAGGACGCTCTGCATGCCACAGGTTCCCCATCACGACTCTAATCCTTTCAATTCCTTTTCCAGATCAATTATTTAACAGCTTCAGAGGCCCTGAGTGATAAAAGTCGATTCCCCTTTTTCCACCACATTCTCCCCAAAGAAGGAATCCAGTACCCAGCAATTGTCCAGCTGCTCCTCCACTTCAGATGGACCCTGATTGGCCTCTTTGCTTCAGACACAGAAAAGGGAGAGAATTTCATGAGGACTTTTACTCCACTGCTTGTCAGGAATGGAATTTGTGTGGTTATATCACAACTGTTCTCAACAACTGGATATACTGCATACCTCAGGGATTCTCTCTCTAAGTGGAGACAAGTCAACTTCTTTGTTCACTTCATGGAATTTGATTTCAGTTACCGTATTTTTCAGAATATAAGACACACCTTTTTCCCTCAAAAAAGAGGCTGAAAATCTAGGTGCGTCTTATACATCGAATACAGCATTTTTTGCCTCCCGAAGCCCCACCCCCTTCACCAAAATGGCCGTGCATACCCTTATGGAGGCTTTCAGAGAGCTCCTGGGGGCTGGGGAGGGCAGTAATGAACAAAAAATGGACCATTTATGTCCCCCCAACCCCCAGCAGCACCTTATAAGCCTCCATAAGGCTATGCATGCAATTTCTTTGACAGAAAAGAGGCTTGTTTTTGAGAAAAAGGCCATTTTTTCTCATTTCTGCCCCCCCCCCCCGGAGCACTCTGCAAGCCCCCCCAAGGCTATTCATGACTTTTTTTAAAAGGGGGGAGGAGTTTTCACAAAAGGGGCTGTTTTGGGGAGGTTTGCAGAGTGTAAAAACTTTTTTTCCCCTCTTGGAAAGCTCTTTAACTGGTTGATGAGAATTAGATTGATCAAGTGCTTTGCCAGCAGAAACAAAGTCTTAGGTGCTGCAGATTGTCAGGGATTTCCTTCTCCAGCACATGGATAAATACACCTGGAAATATCTACTTATCTACCTACTCTCTCCTTCTCCCTCCCTACTGTATTTTTCTCTCTATCTCTTTTTTATTTCTCTCTCTCTATCCCTCTACCTACCTATCCTCTCTCTCTCTCTATCCCTACATACCTACTGTATTTCTCTATCTCTCTATCTCTCTCTATTTCTCTCTCTATCTATCCCTTTATCTACCTCCCTACCTAACTGCTCTCTCTCTCCCTCCCTACCTATCCCCTCTCTCTCTATCCCTACCTACCTATCCTCTCTCTCTATCCCTACCTACTTACTGTATTTCTCTATCTCTCTATTTCTCTCTAGTTCTCTCTCTCTCTATCACTTTATCTACCTCCCTACCTAACTACTCTCTCTCTCTCCCTCCCTACGTACTGTATTTCTCTCTTTTTCTCTCCCTCTATCTACCTACCTACTTTTTTAAAAAAAAATGGCTCTTCAAAACCTTGGTGGGTCTTATACTCCGGTGCATCTTATACTACGAAAAATATGGTACATGTTGTGGCATGGCAACCTTTATAAATTAGGGGGAGACCCTAAGACAGTGATGGCAAACCTTTTTTGGCTCACGTGCCATAAGTGGGGGGAGCGCAGGGGGGTTGTGTGTGGGCGTGCCGCACCCATGATGCAATGCACGACCCCCCCAGTGCACATGCGCACACTAAAGGCGCTCCCCCCCATTTTTACATGCTTTTTTCGCCCTCCCCAGGCTCCAGAGGCTTTATAAGAGCCTGGGGAGGGTGAAAACAGCCTCCCCCCCGGGACGCCCTCCAGTCACTTCCAGTTTGCTCGGAGGGTCGTTTTAAACGTTCCTAAGGCTTCAGGGACCGTCCGGAGGCTTCCCTGACGCCTTCTGAATGCTCAAAACGACCCTCCGAGCAAATCGGAAGTCACTTCCGGTTTGCTCGGAGGGTCGTTTTGAGCGCTCCGAAGGCTTCAGGGACTGTCCGGGGGGCGGGGGAGGCTGTTTTCACCCCCCCCAGGCGCCTATAAAGCCTCTGGAGCCTGGGGAGGGCGAAAAATGGCTTTAAAAAAGGGGGAACTCAGCTGGCCAGCGCGCGCATGCGTGCTAGCCAGCTGACAGGGCAGCGCCTCGCGTGCCCTGACAAATGGCTCCTTGCGTGCCATAGGTTCGCCATCACTGCCCTAAGACCATCTAGCCCAACCCCCTCCACTCTGCAGGAATCCCAGTTCAAGCTTCTCTGACTGATGGCTGCTCAGTCTTTGCTCTCAGACGATCCATGAAGAGGAGACTAACTTCTCTGCTTTACTGACTCAGCTCTAAAACAGCTCATCCTTTTATCATATTTTTTCCTCTCGTTCAGTTAAAATCTCCTCTCTTGTAACTGAATTCACTTTTTCCATGTCTGACAGTCTGGAATAAAAGCGAGCGGATCTTACACTCGTGTGTAACAGAGTCAGTTATTGGAAGAGGGTTGTATCCAGTGGTGGGATTCAAATCTTTTTACCACTGGTTCTGTGGGTGTGGCTTTGTGGTCATGTGACTGGGTGGGAGTGGCTTGGTTGTGTGACTTGGTGGGCATGTGACAGTGGGCATGGCTTGGTGGTCATGTGATTGGGTGGGTGTGGCCAACTTGACATCACTCAGGTCAAGGGGTACCTTGCCTGGCCTCTCCTTGCCTCAACAAGATACAATTTCCCTGTCTATTTATTTACTACTAATGAACATCCAAAATACACAATTGAATCCTATGTATAAATGCCATATGTGTACATACATATTACATAGTTTAGTGTGTGTATAGGCACAAAAAAGATACATTATCTACTTTATACACTGTATGTACACACACACACACACACAGCTCTTCTAAAACTGTACACATTCAACCTCACTTATTACGTTTGGAAAAACTCACCCAGAGTCCACTTTCTGCCACACATTTAACTATCACGTCTGCACATTAGAACATTACACAGGCCTTCAGATGTTCTTCCCTAGCCTGCACATGACTGTTAGAGCCAGGAGATGTCATGGATTGAGTAAAATGTGGCAAAATTCACTTAACAACGTTCTTGCTTAGCAACCAAAATGTTGGGCTCAATTGTCATAAGTCAAAGACTATCTCTGCCTTCCTCTGCATGGCAGCCTTGTCCTAGTAAACTCCTTCCCTTTTCTGGCAATTTTCCTCTCTGTTAGAGACACCAAAATAATCCAGAGGATATAAGGTCTCCTGCTGGAGCAGGGGGTTGGACTAGATGACCTCCAAGATCCCTTCCAATCCTAGATTGCTGTGCTGTTTCAAAGAGTCTTCTGGAGTCTTCCTTCCTCTCTTCTTTTTTCTCTCCCTCCCTCCCTCCATGTATGTATATATAAATCCATCCACCCATCTATATCTTATTCACTTTCTTTCCCCCCCTCCCTCTCTCCCCCCTCTCTTTCTTTCTTTACCTTTTCTTTCTTTTTTATTTCTTTCTTGTTTCTCCCTTCTTTTTCTTTCTCTCCCTTTCACCCTCTTTCTTTCTTTCTCTTTGTATCCTTCCTTTCCTCCTTTCAAAGCTAGGAGATCCACCTGAAACAAAAACTCATTTGGATGAAACCGGCCATTACATACACACACACTCTCTCTCTCTCCCTCCCTCCCTCCCCCTCCCTTTCCCCTCCCTCCCTCCCTCCCTCTTCCAATCATCTCTGTGCCTCACCTCATTGTTTGCTTTTAGCGGCAGGCCGTTCACCAAAGTCCTTTCCAAGGGTGCTCTGGGGATCCCCCCCCCCCAAAAAAAAACACCAGGTTGCTTCTGGAGGGGGCAGGCAGATGGGCAGCATTCCCCCCTCCCTGGGCGCCTACAGCCTCGGAGCCTGCAGCAACTCCCGGCCCTTGCACAGCAAAGGCAATGAACAACTTCTCACTTGTCAGAAGATTTTCTTTAGTGGGGAAGGGCCCAGAGTTGCTCCAAGGCTGCAGGCACCCAGGGAGGGACGTGGGGGGATGCTGTCCGTCTTCCCTCTCCCAAAGCAACCTCGGAGGTTTTCAGCTCCTCTGCAGAGGCATTTTTTTAAAAGAAACCTCCCCCAAAGCCACAAGATCTGGAGCTGTCAGTCTCCAGTAAGATGTGCATCTCGTGGCCTGACCCAGCCCATCCCCTGCCCCACCCGCCACCCCCAAATTGCACCTCATTGTGAGCGTCTCTCAGCCATTGTGTGCAGGGAAAAACCTTGCACAGTAAAGAAAAACTTCCCAAGAGTTTGAGAAATTGTTAATTACGTCACACTCATGAGAAGGTTTTCTTTACTGTGCAAGGTTTTTCCCTGCACACAACGGCTGAGACACCCCTGCAGTGGGGTGCAATTTTGGCCCACCCCTCACCCCAAGGCAAGGCCCATCAACTCAATAAGACTCAATAAGCCAGGGGTTGCTCCCTCGACCGGCTCCACCGAAGATCCCCTTCATCCTTTTTGAGTCGGTCTGCTTTGCCGCCTGGTGAACAACTGAGCCAAACCGTTCCTGCCAAGCGGCGTCCCCCAACTCCTGGTGCCCAACTGTTAAGCCAACCGATGGTTATGCAACTGGAGCCAACTGGGTGCAAAGCTAGGTTGACAATGAGCCTCCGAGGTCTCCCTCCTGCCTGTTTGCCCAGCGCTCGCTCAGCTGCCCCCTCTGATCCCCCGGCTGGCCGCAGGCACTCACCGGCAACTGGAAAGCGAGGTCATCCACCGCCTTCTTGTCCAGCACTTGCTCAGAGACCTCCTACCCTCTGGCTCACCCCCCCGCTCCCCCCCAACATCCCCCACGCCTGGGCACAGACACTCACCGGTTCTTTCTTCTTCTGTTTCCAAACTAAGCCCCAGTTGGTTGGTTGGTTGGTTGGTTGGTTGGTTAAAGTGCGCTTGGATCCGAAAGCTCCATCACTGGAGGCTTTTAAGAGGGAGAACTTTTCGGCTGCCAGCTGGCAAAGAAAGCTCTCAGCCATGACCGGCGCTGTTGTGGCTCAAGCCGGCTGGGTGGACAAAGGAGCAGGTGGCAGCTGAGGCCTCAGTCTGACACGAGCTGAGGGCCTGGTCTGGGGAGGTGGGGAGTGGCTCGCCCAGGCAGCTACTGCAACAGCAGGACTGGCCAAGTCCCACCCCGTGTGTTGCACCCCCCTCCCAGCTTTCGCTCATGCCTCCTTGTCGTTTTCGGGTGTGCAACACGCGGGAGATCCTAGCTGTAGTTTACTCGTGAGCAACATTGGCCAGGAGAGGCAGGGAGAAAGGCCAATGGGGCTCACGAGTAAACTGAGGTTCCTAAGTGGGATCGAGCCAGGGGTGGGTTCTGGCTACCGCTACTGCTGGTTGCTCTGCGCATGCACAGAAGCCAAAAACAATATGGCCGAGAGAACCAGTTCAGGGGTGTGGCCAGCCTGGGTTGCGCTGGTTCCAGCAACCCAGGCCACCAGGTTACTACCGTTTCGGCCAAACTGGTCCAAACAGGTAGGAACCCACCTCTGATCTGGAGGTGTTTTCCATCAGGATTACAAGGGAGAAGATTAGCCTGAAAGATTTCTTCTTGATCAACCCATGATTTCTGGGAATCAATCTGTTGTTTTCAAAGAGTTTATGAATAATCTTTTTTTTTCTCTGTTCATTTTATTTCTTATCTGCTTTAAAATGTTCCCTATAATTGACCAACTGTGTCTATTATATTTTCTCTATAGTTTGATAATTTCTTCTCAAACTTTTCATTCACTTATGATGATTATGGCAGTATTTGTATCCCATTTAACCATATTTGGAGATGAGACAATTGTAGAAGAAAGATTCAATGTGGGATAAGAAACAAAGTTTTCTGTTTTTCCAATTCTGGATGTTCCCATTCTAGTTTCATCCCTTTCTGGAGAAGAATGAATTTTGGAATATTTCCCACTTTAAACTGTACTTGGACCAAAATGGAGAGATAAAAGCAGATCTGGCCATTTGGGGCTTCTTGGTTCTCTCCAAAGAGAATGTCAAAAAAGAGATTCTGGCATATTTTATAAGACAGAGACTTTCTATCAGACAAGATGCTCTTTCACAGCTAAAGTTGCTCAATAAGGTGGGATAAATTTTGGTGTCTTTTCTCTGTTTTCCAAAGCCCGAGGTCCCATTTCAAGTGGGCAAAGCCTAGAGTCTCCAGGGTGGTTGGCCTTCCATGCCAGTTGGTATCATCTAATGGAAGTTCTTCAACAGATGGGACCTAAGTGGAGGGGCTTTGCCATGTTTTATGGAAACCTTTCAAGATTGTACTGGTCAGAGGTTTCTTTCTTCATCACAGTTTTATTCTATCTTTAAAAAATCTAATGGAATAAAACTTTCCTTAAAATTATTATAGTAAACTTTATTCTCAGTTTTAATATGAATATATCATCATACTTAAATCTTTTTTTCAATTCCATCCCTCTAGACTATTAAGTAGAAAAGTACCTTATTGCAATGTTAAATTCCAAAAGGAAAAGGGAGGAACTAAATGAAGAATCTTCCAGTTGTTATACCTCCTGCATCTGTTTAGAAGTAGTCAGAGATTTCATATTTACCTCAGTGAAGACCAGAGGCTACTTGTCTCCATCCATTTCCCCCTCCATTTTCCATGGACGGAGAGTCCTAACATCTTTTCTTTGGCTTTCCTTGTTTTTCTGCTCAGTCCCTGCCTCAGTCCAGATGTGTGGAAAGTTGTCGTCCTGGATTTGTCAAGAGGGCTCGAGAAGGAGAGCCAGTTTGCTGCTACGACTGCATTCCTTGTCCGGAGGGGACCATCTCCACTCAGGAAGGTGGGTGAGACTGGAGGAAAGGAAATGGAACTGATTCATTAGATACATGAAATAATAAAGTTTGGTTCTGAACATCACACAGGAAATTATTCGGATCCCAATTCTTCTCTCACTTTCATAGACGATTAAACAAAAATTGATTTTAAAAAAAGTCTTATACTTTGTACCGTCTCTCACTAGAGGTACTAATAAATGTGTCCTAGACAATATCTCCTGGTATCACTTGTTGTCCAAATAAGGTATTTCCTGAAAGGTATAAGGAGGGAACAGTAAGTGAATATGATTTTTCTCTCAGATGCAGGAAAATGCACCAAGTGTCCGGATGACAAATATCCAAATGAGGACAGAATCCAATGTATCCCCAAAGTTATAACCTTCCTGTCTTATGAAGAACATCTGGGCATCATCCTGGTCTCTTTTGCCCTACTCTTGTTCCTAATTGCAGGCCTTGTTTTAATCATCTTCACTAAATACCGAGAAACTCCCATTGTCAAAGCCAACAACCGGGATCTCTCCTACATCCTCCTGGTCTCCCTCCTGTTTTGCTTCTTGTCTCCTCTTCTTTTCATTGGTCAACCAAGGAAAGCCACCTGCCTTCTCCGACAAACAGTCTTCAGCATCATCTTCTCAGTTGCCATTTCTTCTCTCTTGGCCAAAACCATCACAGTGGTGCTGGCTTTCCTGGCCGCAAAACCAGGAAACCGAGTGAAGAGATGGCTGGGGAAGAGCTTGGCCAACTCCATCATCCTTTCTTCTTCTGCTGTCCAAATTATCATCTGCTCCATCTGGCTGGGAGTTTCTCTCCCATTCCCTGACTCTGACCTCCACTCCCAGCCAGGAGAGATCATCCTGCAATGTAACGAAGGGGCCGTTGTCATGTTCTACGTCACCCTCAGCTACATGGGCTTCCTAGCTGCCATCTGCTTCACGGTGGCCTTCTTGGCCAGGAATCTGCCTGGGGCCTTCAATGAAGCCAAGCTGATCACCTTCAGCATGCTGGTCTTCTGCAGTGTCTGGGTGACTTTTGTGCCCACCTACCTGAGCACCAAAGGGAAATACATGGTGGCTGTTCAGGTCTTCTCCATCCTGGCCTCCAGTGCTGGTCTGCTGGGGTGCATCTTCATCCCCAAGGGCTACATTATCCTTCTGAGGCCAGACCTGAACACAAAGGAGCATCTCACAGCCAGAACAAATGTAAAAACATGAGAAAAAACACCATGATATTTAAGAATGGTATAATGTCCATTTATTTGAACAAATACCTGAATTATTTCCACTTAGATAGTATGCAGGAATCAAAGAACATATCTACATGTTTCCAAATGGGAAATTGTTGAAGGATTTTAATTCTTATAACTGCCTTCCTTTTCACCTCAATAAATGTTGCTAAAGAGAACTCTGCTAAAGCCATTCAGAGGAATTTGTTGTTCACCAACTGCCAATGAGTTTGACACCTTTTAAAAAAGATTTTTTTAAAAAAATGATTCCTATGGACAGCACTAAAAGTGTATGTGTGAGAGAATGAATAGGAAAAATGGTAAGATAGATTCTATGGGAGCCAAGCTCCAACTACCATGTTATTTGATAATCTCCACGAGAACCATTGGCCATCCCACCAAGCCAGAGAAGGTGGGGGCCTCCAGGTCCTCTTGCTTAGATGTTCTCATCCAAGGAGACCTGCTTAGTTCACCTTTCCCATAGTTGCTCCTGCCCTGTTAAAGAAGCTTTTCTATGAGATCCGCCATCCTGTCTCCATCTCCTTATTGGGTGATAAGGACAGCACAAACAGCCAGTTCTTTTCCCCAATGCATAGGCCAGGTTGAGACTGGAGTCCAGAACATGTGGGTGGAGAAACCCCACAGGAGAGTCAGACTGCATCCTGAGGAGATTGGGCTCCTTGTGGCTGTACCAGGTGAATAGTTGGAAGCAGGAGATCGGGTGTGTCTCAAACTCCATCAGAGGAAAGAAAGAGGGTCTCCCTCTCTTCAAGGTGAGAAGCCCAGCAGTGCAACTCTTGAAGGTCTGACCTGCTGGGTTGTCCTCAGTCATCTCAGGCTGCTTCCAGCCCCAGAAGCCCCAGAAATAAGCCCTACCAAGAACTCAGCTCCAGGCTCCTCAGAAGCTAGCAGAAGGGAGAAGAAAGGGGAAGTTCTTATTACAAGATCCTGAACACCTCTGGAGATAAATTCCAATGGACTATCAGGCAATCAAGGTAGTCCTCCATGTATGACCACAATTTCTGTTGCTAAGCAAGGCAGTTCTTAAGTAAGTTCTGCCTCATTTTACAACCTGCTTGCCACAGTTGTTAAGCAAATGAGCGTGGTCATTAAGCAAATCTTAGGTTGATCCCCTCTTCCTTGTTGGCCTTTTGTGGAGGGTTGGAGGTTTCTTCTGAGTGGCTTCTCCAGAGCAGCAAAGGCAGGAGAAGACCCACAAGTGGGAGGCCGCCAATCAGGATGACTCATTGCAGGGGATTCTTCCTCTTTCCTGGAACTGAGGAAGGAGGCAGGAAGTGGGAGAGGGGAAAGGGCTCCTGGGTGCAAACATAGAGTAGATGTCCAGGAGGGAATCCAGGAGGTCTCTTAATCTGTCCCAGGGGTGGCTTTCCCCAGCTTGGCCATTTCAGATAGGTTCAACCACAACTCCCAGAATTCCCAGCAGAGCGTTGATTGCATCATCATGGATGCTTCTGACCTATGGGCCACCCAGCCCTGGGCCTTCTTGGAATTGTAGTTGATGCACCTGCTGGATGATGGAATGGAGAAGGGGACTCCTAGAGGCCATCCACTTGTGTGCAATTTGCAGACTGGATTTGGGTGAAACATGAGGACGTAAACCACGAGGACATAAAGCCAAAGGATCCTAAATGTTGGAATTCCTATATTGTTTAATTCAGTGTTTGTCCTCTCTGGCAACTGAAATGTATTAATTATTAGTTTTAAATTTATTGAATTTAGCTGGAGTAGAAAGAAGAAGAAAAAGATAACTATAGAAAAAAGACCATTGTGCCACAAGACACAAATACACACGCAAACACACAGTTCACAATTCTTCATATATTCAAGATATAAAGTTTTATGCAGCAGTTTCCGTAAAGGACACCCATAGTTATAACAGCCAAAGCCCAGTTAACATCTTTAAGTAACTGTTCAGAAGCTGCAGGATTTCCTGGAGGAATCAGGCCCACAAAGTTCCCCTTCGAAGGTTGGAGATCAAAAGGCAGAGAGGCCATTTCTTTGCTCTCTCCATCAGGATCCAGATAACTGAGGTGCTGTCAGCCTCTGCATCGCTACTCGCTTTCGGCTGCCATTGAAACGGGGAGGGGGGCATGGTATTTGAGAGGGGATTAATTGGTACACGAGAGATAGAGGAAAAGAGAGTTTTGTTGTCACCATCTACTGCGCATGCTGATGCCTGGGGTTTAGAGTTGGTCAAGGCCAACCATCCTGCATACCAACCTGATGATGTTTCTTGGAGATGCAACCCACATGATACCTGAGGGATTTACGGATTGGACAATGGGATGGGGGTTGTTGGGGGTTGGACATATATTGATATGTATGATTTTGCATGCTTCTGCTTCAGATCTTGCTTTACTTTGCTGCTATCTTTTTATAACCAGTAAAAGTACTCTTAATTCTACAAAATGGAGTTGAGTGGTTTCTTTCTTGGTTGCTGAAGGAGGTTGGCCTGAGGGGGGCCCTTAAAGAGGAGAGGGGTCTGGGCAATGACTGGGAGCTACCGGTCCAAGTGAAAGTCCCAGGATCTGGTCACAATGTTGAGGTCCCCTTTTATTCTAGGTCTCCCAGGGCTGCAGCAGCAACAGACACAACATCAAAGGTTCTGTCTCTGGTCTACAAATGGAGCCACACCAGTGTTGGCAAACACACCTGGGTCCCTCTTCTCGGAGGAAGGTGGCCTTATTGGTTGCCAAGCATGAATCACGAGGATGCATGAATTAATATCTGGGGGCCACCAGATTGGGGAAGGCTGTTCTCATTCATTATCCACAACTGATAGAGTCTTAACAGCCATGAATCCACAGGTGGAAGGCCCCTGTCCAGTAATTAATGGTCGGTTCTGTCCAATTTTTTAGATATGATAACTGCAACCTCAGTGTGATGGTGCATTTCTTGAAGACACACGGATTGTTCCTTTATCTGAGGAAAGTATTCACTACATGGGGAACAGTCAAGTCTATCATATGCCTTTTTAGGTCCCCTTCTTTGTAAATGGAATTGCATCAAATCAAATCAAGTTTATTACAATCAAAGACCAGAACAAATAAAAACACTCAAGGAATATCCAGTTAAAAATTATAGAATGAAATAATAAACAGATAAAATCTATATTAAAAGCACAATTGGGCATCTGTCAGTTACACATGGCCTAACGATACTATAATAGCACTCCTTAACCTGTGAGGCCGAAAGTCATTAAATACTAAAAGGAAAAGGAGTCATAATGCAAAAGGGTTTCCTACATCAGTTGTGTAAAAGAGCTATGGTGGATTAATCACGTGTTTCCCATGGATCCCCAGTGCTTCTGTGGAGAATCGAGCCACCTTTGCTGTAACCACAGTCTGTTCGGCCTTAAGCAGCCACTGGAGCTAAGCAATGTCAGAATGGCCAGGATGCCTATCGGTTATTGGGAGGATATGTTTCTTTTTAATATCTCCATAGAAAGAGCATCAAAGGAGTCTGTGTCCAACTGCCTATCCAGGAGAGGAGGGAGGATTGGGGGGGGGGGGAGAGGGAGGGAGGGAGGTGGGGGACTGACTTGCTACCTTGTGTGCCAGGTGAGTCTGGCCAGAGCCGGATCTGGGAGCTGGAACCAAGCAGCCAAATGGACTGAGCAGACGGGGGCCGAACAGCCTGCAGGAGAGGAGGGGAGAGGAGAGCAGTCAGAAGCTGAAGGGGAGCCCAGGGGTCCCCAGGAGAAGCCTCGGGGGAGCAGAGAGCCCCGAGGCAGCAAGGCTGAAGGAGCAGGGGGGCAGAACGGGAGGATAGGGCTGGGTGGAGGGTCTCGGGGGCAGGCAGAAGCTCCTGCTGGTCCAGAGCCTCTCAGGGGGAAGCAAGAGAAGGAGGAGGCCATGCATAACATCTACCTGTACTTTCGCTTTCCCCTCTCATGCATACACCCCATGCCACCCCATAGATGGCCTCTCCCCCCCGGTCAAACAAGCACATCCACACGACACCAGACCCGACTCTCCCCCCATAAAGAAACTGGCAAACATCCCATTCAACCCCTCTGGCTCTAAGCCTATGGGGAACCCCCCAAACATTCCTCATCAAGCACAGGGAACTTCACCAACCGTAACAGTCTAAGAGAGTTGGAAGGGACCTTGGAGGTCTTCTAGACCAAGCTCTGCTCAAGCAGGCTAATAGTGGAGTCTTTAAGAGAGTTCTGACTTCAACAAGCTAAGAGAGATCTAACAGAATGAAATTCAAAGTAGACAAAAGTAAAGTCTTAAACTTAGGCAAGAAAAGCCAAAGGAGCACATATAGACTGGGTGAAATCAGGCTTAATAGCAGTAACTGTGAGAGGGATCCTGGAGTCTTAGTGGAGAAACAATTAAATATGAGCTAGCAGTGTGCAGCGGTAGCAAAAAAAAGCCAGTGCAATCCTAAATTGCATTAACGGAGTGATACAATCAAGATCAAGTGACGTACTAATACCACTCTGTAAATCCCTAGTAAGACCACACCTAGAGTACAGCATACAGTTTTGGTCATCACACTATAAGATGTTGAGACTCTAGAAAAAATGCAGAGAACAGAAACCAAGATGATTATGAGCAGAGGTGGCACATGGGTTAGAGTGCAGAACTGTAGGCTACTTCAGCTGACTGCTAGCTGCAGTTTGGCAGTTCAAATCCCACGAGGCTCAAAGTTGACTCACCCTTCCATCCCTCTGAGTTGGGTAAAATGAGGACCCAGACTGTTAGAGGCAATATGTAAAAGCACTCTGAAGCGACATATAAGTGCTATTGCTATTAGGGGACTGGAGGCTAAAACATATGAAGAACGGTTGCAGGAACTGGGCATGGCTGGTCTAGTGAAGAGAAGGACCAGTGGAGACATGAGAGCATCTTCCAATATTTGAGGGGCTGTCACAGAAAGGAAGGGGACAAGCAATTTTCCAAGGCACCTGAAGTCCAGACAAGGAATAATGGAGGGAAACTCATCTTGGAGAGATTCAACTTAGAACTAAGGAGAAATTTCTTGATAGTGAGACCAATCAACCTATGGAACAGAAGTTGCCTTCAGAAGGTGTGGGAGCTTCATCCCTGGAAGATTTCAAGAAGAGACTGGACTGCCATCTGTCAGAAATGGTGTAAGGTCTCCTGCTTGGGTGGGGGGCATTGGACCAGATGGCCTACAAGCTCCCTTCCAACTCTGTTAATCTTTTCTAGTTTCTAGAGAAGCTGGGAAGGATTCCACACTGGATGTCTGAAACTGTGAATGCAGAAATGCTTAATTCCTTCTTTGAATTTCTTTTTAGGCACAAAGGAAACAAATGAAAAGAACGATGAGAGAGATAGAGTCAGTATACAATTCCAAATAGGCACAAAATTCATAGAGTGGCTGACCAATTGCACCCAGTGAGTAGTCCTTCATGGAGCTACAACTACATGGGGGAAATATTCAGAGGGGTACCTCAAGTTTCTGCCTTGGGCCCTGGACTCTTCCATATCTTCCCAAATGATCTATGTGAGGGGACAGAAAGGGAACTCATCAGGGTTGCAGATGGCACCAAGTTTGTGGGAATTACTAGAATATAAGCTGAATATCCAGAAAACATAAATATTGGATGCTACCTAACAAGATGCCGTTCACTGGTGAGAAAAGCCAGGATCTGCACTTAGGAGACCCCAATGCCTAAGTACAGAACAGGGGGGTACCTGGCTCAGCAGTGGTACCTGTGGAAGGATCTCATGGCAAAGCACTTAAGGATCAGCCAGAACTCTGCTGCAGAGGACAAAATAGGCCCAGGCAGTCTTAGGCAGAAATAAAAGAGGGGCAGATTCAAGAGGGAGAGAAAGGCTGGTACCGCTTTCTGTCTCACTGGCCAGACCATCCTTGGAATACTTTGTCCAATTCTGGTCACCCCAGAAAAGAAAAAGATCTGGACAGTGTGAAGAGAGGAGGAACAAAGATAATTTAAGATCTAGAGGCCAAATCGTTTGATGAACGGTTGAGGGAGTTCGCTATGTCCAGCCGAGAGAAGGTGGGAAGGATTGGGCAGCCATGTTAGAATCTTCCGGCACTTTCAGGGGCTACCACAGAGAAGAGGGGAGGGACTTCACTCCCAGAGCCCTGGAGGGAAGGAGAAGAGGAAACAAATGGGAGTTTGTTAAAGAGAGACCCAATGTAGAAATCAGGAGAAGTTTTCAGACAGTAGGAACAATTAAATCATGGAATAAGTTGCCTCCCAAAGTAGTGAATGCTCCATGACTGGAAGTTTTCAAAGTGGACAAGAAAACCATTTGACTGGGATGGTATAAAGCTCCTGCCTTGAGCAGAGGGCTGGACTAGAAGACCTCCAAAGTCCCCGCCAGCCCTATAAATCTACATCCTATGTTCTACCATCCCTAAGATTACTTCACCACCCACCGGCCATTGACCAGCTCCAGTTGGCCTTGGTTGCCCCTGGCTTCCCCCTCCTGTTGCTTCTCTCTTGCAGCTTCTGGAGCAGCAGGAGTTTCTGCCTGCCCCAGAGACCCTCAAGCAAGCCCTGTCTTCCAGCTCTGCCACCAGCTCTGTCAGCCTTGTGGCCTCTGGTGGTCTCTGCTGTCTCAAGGCGTCTCCTGCAGACCCCTCAGCTCCCAGTTCGGCTTCTGGCTGTTCTCCTCTCTTCTCCTCTGGGGGGGCATAACATTGGTATGAGATTTATATTGTATGGCGGGGGGGGGGGTGAAAAGGGGGAAAATCTGTTTGTACAAAACTCTTTTAATAAAAAAAAAAGAAAAAGAAATCCGGAGAATCCAGGTTTTCCTGCACCTGCCCAGATGATGAAAGGGAAATATGCATAAAATATTATTCCTCTTAAAAAGGCCTTGGGAGAAGGTGCCTGAAGAAACAATGGATCCAATTATGTACAGTCCCTAACCAAGTATCCTACACATCCACTCATTTAGCAACAGTTCCAAGTTCCACGGTTATTGAATAAAGCCCTTTATGATGGGTCCTCACACTTATGACTAGTGCAGCACATAGTCGCCACTTGGGTGCCTGGCAATCAACATGGATTTTTGACAAGGAAAATCAGTGGGCAAAATGGTGTTTGTTTCGTGACTGCAGGATTCACTCAACAATCGCAGTGATTCACTTAACAACTGAGGCAATAAACACTGTAAAATTCAGCACAACTCGACCACCTAGCTTAGCAATGGCATTTCTGGTCCCAATTCTGGTCGTAAGTCGAGAGGTAGCTGTAGGGTGCAGCAGCAGGCTGATTTGGAAAAGCTTAAGCAGGGATGGGATACCACCAGGAAATGCCAGGGTTAGATTGAAAAGAAGGCAGTGGCCAACCTATCTTGCTATGAAGAAAATTAGGTGGGGCCCCTTAGTGACTTTGAGCCAATCAGTAAGTGACTCTGAGTTCTAGTCCCACCTTAGGCATCAGAGGCAGCTGGGGACTTTGAGGCAATCACCAGGAGGCTCTGATTTGAATTCCCAGGGCCCAGCTAGGACTTCATGGCCAATGTCAAATGTCCATTTCTCCCCCCATTTTCCATGGATGGAGAGTCCTAACACATTTTGTTTGGCATTCCTTGTTTTTATGCTCAGTCCAGATGAGTGGAAAATTTGTCAGAGGGCTCAAGGAGGAGAACCAGTCCTTTAATTTCCCACTCTTTCATTTGTCCATAAAGCCTTTCCCTGCTTCTATTCCAAGTGGGCTTGTGTGTAGGAAAGGCTGGAGAAGAGGCTCAGGGGAAAAAGCCCTTGAGACTCTCTCTGGGTGGAGGTCGAAGGGATCCTGTGTAGAGGCAGCCTCATCGTTGACCAAATGCTTGGCCTCCTGAGGGTGCCCCCCCCCCCAAGAAAACGATCTGTCTCAAGATCCCGTGGATCAGGCAGTGGAATTCCCCGATGGTTCCCTCTCTGCGCAAAGCGAAGGGATTGTAGAAAGTCTGCTGAGCCCAGAATGCAACTTCATAGAACTTTGGGATTTTGGAGGGTCCAGAAAGAAGCAGGACCAATGGGAATTCTCGCTTCCTTAGCGTCATCAGTCTCCAGGCAGAGTCTCCCTCTACTTCACCCAGTGCAGGAGAGCGTTCCAAGCAGAGAAGCCCCAGTTGGTTCTGGAGGCCAAGATCCCCCCTCCCACTTTCCCCGCCTCCCTCCCTCCGCAGAACTGGCTCTCCTCCTTCAGATGAAGCCCCAAAGGACTCTGCCCGGAGACCGATGACGCTCAAGCAGGGAGAATTCTCATTGGTGCTGCCTCTAGTTCTGGCCTGGCCCTCCCACCTCCGAAATCTGAGACAAATGCTCCACCCCCCCTTCCAGATTCCTACTCTGGAGGTGGGAGCATCAGGCCAGGGAGACACATGCACGCGCTGCTGAGCCAGGGCGGGGCTTCAGACGACGCAATGCCTGAGAAATGCGGGATGTGCAGAGAAATGCAGGATACATCCAGCGAATCGCGTTTTTCTCAGGATCCGGCGAAGCCCCAGCGGACCAATAGGAATTCTTTCTTGTGTAGCATCATCGGTCTCCGGGCAGAGTCTCCCTTGACTTCACCCAGTGCAGGAGAGCTTTTCAAGCAGAGAAGAAGCCCCAGTTGGTTCTTCAGGCCAAGATCCCCCCTCTCACTTTCCCCGCATCTCTCCCTCCTCAGAACTGGCTCTCCTCCATCAGATGAAGCATTGGTGCTGCCTCTAGTTCTGGCCTGGCCCTCCCACCTCCGAAATCCGAGACAAACGCTCCACCCCCCCTTCTAGATTCTTACTCTGGGGCAGGGAGCATCAGGCCGGGGAGACACACGCACACGCTGCTGAGCCCAGAACGGGGCTTCAGACGACGCAATGCCTGAGAAACGCGGGATGTGCAGAGAAATGCAGGCTACAACCAGCGAATCGCGTTTTTCTCAGGATCCGACGAAGCCCCAGCGGACCAATAGGAATTCTTTCTTGTTTAGCATCATCGGTCTCCGGGAAGAGTCTCCCTTGACTTCACCAGATGGAAGAGTTCGGTGCATAGAGAGACGGGAGGGAGGGGGAATAAGTTCAGTCTTGTGGAGCCGCAGCTCAAGGGGGTTCATGCCAGCCCTGGAGGGGAGGGTGAACTTCCTTTTGCCCTCTCCTGACCCAGCATGGAATGGGGCTGCAGTAGATGCGTGAATCTCTCTCTCTCTCTCTCTCTCTCTCTCTCCTCCCTCCCTCCCTCCCTCGCTCTCTCTGTCTCTCTCTGTCTCTCTGTCTGAAAGGGGCTGCCGGAGGGCTGCTTGCATCCGCAGCGCTGTGGGGTTTTCTGACCCACCACAAATAACAGCTCAAATTTGGGGTTCAAGAATCGTTGTGGATGTCAATTGGGGGGGGAGAAGGGGGGAAGCGGGAATCCCTGGCTGAGAATCGTGAAGAGAGAAAAGAAAGGGGAGGGTCCCGTCTAGGGCTGCCATGAACCCCCCTTGAGCTGCAGCCTCCCCCCCAATACCGAACGGATCCCCCTCCCAATTTCTCACCTTCTCTCTCTGCCACGAACCCCCTGCTCCTTCAGGTGAAGCCCCAAAGGACTCTGCCCGGAGACCGATGACGCTCATGCAGGGAGAATTCCCATTGGTGCTTCCACTGGTTCTGACCCCTCCCACCTCCAAAGTCTGAGATCAAAGCTTCCTCCCCCCAATTTAGAACCACTGATTCACAGTTTCATTTCAGAAATGAAGGTTTCTGCCTTAGGAAGAGGTGCTGCTCTGGATGAGAAGAGGGGGAGGCGCACCCCATAGCCAGGGAAGACTTGGGGGTCACAGATAGCCCCAAATCAGAAGGGAAGCTACGGAAAGCCCTCAGCGATTTCCCTCCTTCAAACACGCATCTCTCCTGCTCAGTCCGTCTGGACGAATCAGCCTGTTCAGATTCCTCTTTCCCTCTTTCTTTCTGTGGGTCAGGCTCCCCCTTTTCCTTGCAAAGCAGTCCCAAATGAAGATCCCGGAAGAAAGTTTGGCCGTGTCTCCCCCCCCCCATCCCTTCCCAGGTCCTTTTGGCTGGAGGGGCAGAGAGGAGCCAACGCCTGGCTTTTCCAGAGGTGTCTGTGGATGGAAGCCTCTCTGGGGCTTTCTATGCCCCTTGACAAAAGCTCCTCTTCAATGTAGGTTTTCTGGCCATGAAAAAGAGCTTTGAGTGTGTTAGTTCAACCCCAGTTTGACATTCCTTTGAAAGACTGTTTATATCTTGTGTTACACGAAAGGTCAGTTTATATTGGGAAGGAAAGTTGGGTTCTGCCAGCTGGATGTTTCTGATCCGGCCATTACTAAGTGAATTACAGGTTTTTTTTTTTTTAATGCTACATATGATAATGAGACTCATACAGCCGGACTTTTATTGTTTTTAATACTTTTATTAATTTTCCAACACTGCACTGTTGCCCTGGCTGGTTGATGCTCTCAGGCCCAGTTCCCTTGGGGTCTTTGTGCAATGCACCATGGGAGGATCGGCATAATTTTTCCTTTTCCGTTCCTGTTTTGATGGCCGCAGCTGCTCCTTCGGGTGCCCCTGGACAAGAGAACTAAGAGTTTATTGGTCACTTTCCCAGCCATGCCCTTGCAGCTCCTCCAGCTTCACCTTACGACCCTATTCGGCCATGTTCCCTTGGGCTATTTTCCCCCCAGAAAAGGCAGAAGGGAGCAGTTGCCTTAGCAAGAGCCTTGGGAGGAGCCCCCCCCCCCGCTTTCTCCCTCCTTTCCCTCCGTGTTTGCCATCTGTTGAGCAACTTGATCCCTAAACCTCCCATTCAATCTGTCTGATCCTTTTTCACCCCCACTTTGGAGAGAGAGATTGGGGATTGTGTCCATGCCAACCTGGGATGCTTGGTGGCAGGGAAAAGACATTGGCTGCCCTCCTTAACTTTAGGAGGAATCTGGCTGCCTTTTCTGACTAACCTTTAAAAACAGGCAGAAGCTTTTCTGATGACGTCAGATGCAACTCACAAAAAGCTTCTGCCTTTTGAGAAAAATTACTAATAGTAAAACTCCCTATTTTGGACACGGTAGAGTAACATGGCTTCCTATGCTCCAATGTCTCTTTAATTTGACACTCAAATGGTTAGTAAAAATAGTGTTGGTCATCAGCTTCATTACTGCAGTGGAATAGATTGGCACTGGACCAATAAGTTATAATCGGGATACTTTCCTGTTAGTTCAAGCAGTGGTGAATAGGGCTTTAATTCAGCCATAGGGAAGAACCCAAAGTCTCTGCACCAAAGAGTTAAACAACAAAGCTTGAGTCTGGGACAAACTGTATAAAATATATACCATCCTCCTTCCGATACCGATAAGTCTGCTATTCTCTATAACCTTAACACAGATAATAAGATTTGTACTGTCCATGGTTTGAGTCAAATGTACAGAAGCTTAAGCGAGGGCATCTGGGCACCAGGCACTGAATTATACGCCACCTGCTATAATGTAAGACATCCCCCCAAATAAGATTTATGTCATTTTTAATACTTAAAATGGTCAGCAGGGCACAGAACCAGTTGTTAAATTATTTCAATCCAACCACTGACTCAAACGTGTTACATATTTGCATCCCATAATATCATACGTTCATTAAATTGAGGTCTGAGATCAGAAGGGGCATGAATTGTAAGGGACACAGTTGCTTATAGTTCAAGAAAGAGATAAAGCAGACCCCAATTTGTACGGACAAACTTTTTCTTATCCGGAGATAGTCTCCAGCCACTTTATCTTCCCAGGGTAGCAATGTTGAAGGCTATTCCTACCTTCCAGTATATAACGATCCTGAACATCATTTTAAAAGAGAGAAAATAAGTCAGATTAAAATACAAACTTAACTATGTTAGTTAATAAGTTACAAAATCCATGTCATGTTTGTTTGTTTGTTTGTTTGGATTTATATGCCGCCCTTCTCCCAAAGGACTCAGAGCGGCATACAACATTAAAAAACACACATCCCAAAAGTTAAAAAGAAATTAAATACATATCCAAAAAACAAACCCAATTTATAGGACAATACATTTTAAAAATTAGATAAAATTAACAGGCCAGGCCGGCTTGCTGGAAAAGCCAACTTTTTAGGGATCGTCGGAAGGACTGGAGGTCAGGGATTATGTGAAGCTCTGGGGGCAGCTCATTCCAGAGGGAAGGCGCTCCCACAGAGAAGGCTCTCCCCCTCGAGGTCACCAGCCGACACTGTCTGGCCGACGGCACCCTGAAGAGGCCAACTTTGTGGGATCGTACTGGACGGTGGGAGGCTACTGGTGGCAGTAGGTTGTCTGGCAGGTACCCTAGGCCTAAGCCATGGAGTGGTTTAAAGGTCATAATTAGTACCTTGAATGTGCCCACGGGTGGGCTTCCATTTTTTTTACTACCGGTTCTGTGGGCGTGGCTAGGTGGTCAAATGACTGGGTCGGCATGGCCAACTCAATGTCACTCACGTCAAGGGGTGCCACACCTGGCCCCTCCCCTCCCAGCCATTCCTTGTGGTTCTATAGTTCTGTAAAAATGTTGTTCACCTTTTTTTAGCTTTATTACCTGCATACTATAGATGTACTTTCATGGACCACAGAAAGGAGGAAATGGCTGACATGCTTTGCCCAAGAGGGTGATAGGCCACAGGCTTTTAAGGGGCTGCCACAAAGAAGGGGGGGGGGTCAATGCATTTTCCAAAGAAGCAGAAGGCAAAAGGAGAAGCAATGGATGGAAACTGAACCAAGAGAGAAGCCACCTCTATCGTCTTGGCTTCAGGTGTCCCTCTTGGACTGGTGGTCTGACTTACATGGAATGAGGAGGACGGACTGAAGACTGAAGACCGGAAGGAAAACTCTTTCTAGGGGTGGATAATCAGGAGGGAATCCGGGGTCTTAAGTTCTCCTGAAGGCCTATTGTAGCTGTTCAGATGAAGCGTTTGTGTATTCAGGAAACGGAAGAAGTGTAAAAGGGAGGCAAATTGAAGCCACCCAAAAAAAAGGTGCTAGGAAGGGTCTTCAAACAGCCTCCCTCATTCCATGGAGCCCAAAGTCTCCCCCAGGAACCTCAATGGAGGAAATAGGAACGGTGGGGAACAGAGGAACAGCAGACTCAACCGCTTCATCCGAGATCTGGGGGACAAGTGAACTGTGCAGGTCTAGTGGGAAGTCGGCACGCCCTGCCTACCTGGAGGACTACGTCATATACGTAGGCAGGGGATTGGACACTGTTCATTCTAAGAGAGGAGGGATATTACATATGTATGTACATACGTCAGAAATCTACATAAGTTTTCATGCTCGCTGCGGATTGACTGTCCTAACTGCGGGAAACTTAAACTGCTGTCATTGGCTGGCTGGTCTGCCTGGAGCTCCTTAAAGGGCGAGCTCCAGCAGCCCAGCCGGCAGAGCGCAATCACATTTTGCTGGAAATAAAAAGTGCTGAAATCACTAGTGACTCTCGCCTGCTGCATTCACGCCGATCTAACAAAAAGAATCCTGGCAGGCATTGTAGGGAGACTGGCAAGCAGGCAGAACTGACTACTGAACCCATCCCTCCTTCCTTCCTTCTCTCCCTCCCTCTCTCCCCTCCCCTTTTTCCTTCATTCCCTCCCTCCTTCCCTCCTTTCCTTCCTCCCCCCCTCCCCCCTCCCATGGGATGAGAAGTTTTCTTTATTTCTCCATCTTTTTCCACTTGGTTTTATAATCTCAATCTCTCTCTTTCTCTCTCTCTTTCTCTCTCTCTCTCTCTTTCTCCCTCTCTCTCTCTCCCCCCCTCTCTTAACTCTGCAAAGTTCTGGTAACTAGTTTTTCACTAAAGTTGATTTTGTTTAATGGACTGGTTGCACTGTTGCATCAGTCATTTTCTGCTTGATCATTAACTTTCAAAATAAAGTAAATTTTGGCTTCAACTCAGCAGGGAGCTACTTCAGATCTGTGACATGCTCTGGCATTATCTGACCCCCGGAGTTTTATCTTCAGTCACTATGCAAACAAATATCAGATTTATTTGTGTCTTCAGCCACAGGTGCTATGTATTCCTTCCGGGGCCAGTTTCAAGCCTGGAGCTCGCAAACCTCTCAAGTCTAGATGACTGATTTAATTTGATCTCTGCCCCTGTTATTATGAGTCACATGGGGATTATTTCCCTTTCATTTCCCTCTAGAGAATTTCCCAACAACCTTTGAGTCCAAGAACGAGTTGAATTATCCAGGGATCCCTCTTGAGGGGGAGAATTATGATAAAAGTTTCAGCTCTGCTCTTTGGCTGAATCCTCCAGGGGAGACTTTGGGCAGAGAAATATGGAGCTTTGTGGACAGGCAGGGTCTGTGCTCTTGAATGTCTGTCTCTCTCCTTTCCAGGTGAAGCTGAGTGTTTCTCTGCGATTCAATCAGAAAAGCAACTGGATCATAGTCCACCTTGTGAGAGTCCTTTGATTTCTTCTAATTGTTCTTTGGAAACGGGAAGGAGATTGATTGATTCACCCCATGAATTATGGACCTCCTGCTTCTGCTACTGATGCTGCTTTTGTCCCTTCCAGTCTCTGGGAAGCTGAGAACGAAATGCCCACTGAGTTTGGAGCATCAGGATGGAAAACGACCACAGAGCTTTTACAGCCCAGGAGACCATCTCATCGGGATAGTAACCACTGGAGATGAAAGATTGCATATAAAGTTGCTTTTCAATGTGGCTCCTTCTGTTCAGTTGGTTTTCCATGATTTGTAAGTCATTTAGAGTAATGGAGTTGCTCTCCCTCCATTCTAACACTCTCCTTCTTTTCTGTTTTTAATTTTTCATCTATTCCTGTATTGGGGGGGGGGTATGTCTAATTTTCTGAATGATTTTGCTTTCCATGGCTTCTCTCTTTTTTCTGATTTTGTGAAAGAGACTCAAATTCTTTTGGAAGGGTGTCAAAAAAAGCTTAAAAGGATTGCAGGTTATTTTCCTCTCTCAGTTCAATCCTTAATTTATCACTTGAACAATGAATGTTATTTAAAGTAGCTGTTGAATCAATTGTAGTTGCCGTATCTCAGCCAATTTCCATATTTGTGTAACTGATCAATGCTTTTGGATCAATGTTGGCTTAAGGCTCAGTAGGCTTCTGGAGGATTATATATTAAAAGCAGTATTTGTTGTTGCTGTTCATTGTAACAACATTTTTTTACCATAGGAATTCTTATGGTTTTCAATTTGGTTTACGATTCATTTTTGCCATTCAAATGGTCAACAAGAATTCCCAGCTCCTGCACAATCTCACACTTGGCTACAACATCCATGACAACTATTTGAGCACTTTCCACACTTCAGATGCCTTGCTGGACATTCTCTCCACTGGAGAAGCCAATGTCCCCAACTACGGCTGTGGAAAGAAGGAGAACCTTCTGGCTCTTCTTGATGGAGCTAGAAGGGACATCTCCGTCCAGATGTCAACATTAGGAGGCACCTACAAAGTCCCACAGGTTTGTGTATGCTTTTCTCCATCTGGAAAAGTGAGGGGTGGGTGGTGGTGGGTGAGCAATAGATGCAATCATGTCTTTTCCATGGAATTCAAGAGCTGCTTTTCTCCATATTAGCAAAAATGACAATATTTCACCCCATTACGTTCATGTTGAGATGAATCATAAAATACCTGAAATGCAAGCAATACATTCCCTGGAGAAGACATTCTACCAACTATTTAACTGATCAAAAAAAAAAAAAATCCCTGTTTTTTGGGGCCCCTATTGGCATCTTCATTTCCACGTATAAATAATATCCAGTCGGATTGAAGTTGGCAATAGTAGCATTTTATCTATCTAAAAAGTGGAATAAAAAGGACTTTATAGGCCAAACAGACTAGCAGATATTGTGGCTGAAATGTATGCCTGGATCCTCTTAGTTAAACTTGAGAAAAATGCATTCCTTGCAGAAGAAACAAAAGGTTTTAGGTAGTGAATAGCTATATAGATTTTATAAGAAATATTGCATGTCCATAATCTAATATTGGTAACAAATTTGTCTTGAAATATCTCATCTATATCAGCGAAGTAAAACACGGTTTTGCTGGCTTTCTAGATGTTAGTGCATTTGTCATAATTAACTGAGAAATATTATATAGGAAATTGATTGCCCTCAAAATGGAGCTCCACCTGTTGGCCCTGATCCAGGCTCTTTCTCCAGGTCCTCATTTGAGATGGAGGTTGGGGCTCAATGGAGCAATGAGAAGAAGGATTGATACTTACAAAGGAGGAAGGGAAGGATGCATATTTGAACCCTTGTTATTCTCTCTTCATATTGACAATTTACTTCAACTAATGAAGGATCCAAAAACACATCATAAATAAATGTTATTTCTTTCTTGCCAAAAATTACTAAATTAGTGGACCAGTGAAATGCAGTGCACATAGTTTCCAGTACTTGGATTTTAGAAAGGCTTTGGCAAAGTAAACCGCCATCTACTTCTTCGTAAGCTAAAAATATGTGGGATAGACAGCATCACCCCCAGATGGACTCAGCCTGTGGTCCTCAGTGGAACTACATCTGCATGGAGGGAAACAAGCAGTGGGGGACCCCAAGGTTCCATTTTAGGCCCAGTTCTCTTCAACATCTTCATGAATGGTTTGGATGAGGGATAGATTGGGAACTCATCACATTTACAGATGACACTAAACTGGCAGGAATAGCCAACAACCCAGAAGATACGCTCAAGATCCAGATGGATCTAGATAGACTTGAACCCTGGGCCTATCTAACAAAATGAAATTCAGTGTAGAGAAAACTAAAGTCTTACACTGAGGCTAGAAAAGCCAAATGTACAGGTACAGATGAGGTAAAACCTGGCTCAATAGCAGTAACTGTGAGAGGGATTGTTAGATACCCCCATGGCCTTCCCCACCCTGAGATACAATACAATAGCAGAGTTGGAAGGGACCTTGGAGGTCTTCTAGTCCAACCCTCTGCCTAGGCAGGAAACCCTATACCGTTTCAGACAAATGGCTATCCAACATCTTCTTAAAGATTTCCACAACTTCTGGAGGCAAGCTGTTCCACTGATTAATTGTTCTAACTGTCAGGAAATTTCTCCTCAGTTCTAAGTTGCTTCTCTCCTTGATTAGTTTCCACCCATTGCTTTTTGTTCTACCCTCAGGTGCCTTGGAAAATAATTTGACTCCTTCTTCTTTGTGGCAACCCCTAAGTCTTATACTAAGGCTAGAAAAACCAAATGTACAGGTACAGATTAGGTGAAACCTGGATCAATTGCAGGAACTGTGAAAGGGATCTTGGAATCTTAGTGGACAATCTCTCAAATGTGAGCCAACAATGTGTGGCAGCAGCCAAAAAAAGCCACTGCAATCCTAGGCTGCATCAACAGAAGGATAGAATCCAAATCAGGAGAAGTATTGGTACCATTTTATAATGCCTTGATAAAACCACCCTTGGAATAGGGCATTGATGGCGAACCCTTTTGGCACCAAGTGCTCTTGTCAGGGATGCAATCTGGAAGAGGAGTTGACCAGTGTGCATGTTGGTCCATACATGTGCACCAGGCAGCTCCTCTTCCTGTTCCTGGCACTGCCACGCATGTAAAGGCCAGCTGATCGTCATGCTCACACGCACACAAGAAACCCGGAAGAGCAACTGGCAAGGCCACGCGTGCCAGTCGACATGGCTTTGCGTTTCACTCAGCCCAAGCTAAGAATCTGAAGCAGAGGGCACCATTTCCCCTCCTGAGGCCTTCGTGCATCCCATTTTTGGCCTCCCCAGCCCCCAGAAGCACTCTGCCGGCCAAAAGCTTTGGTCTTACTTTGCAGTTTCAGTCCGTGGGCCTTGCGAAGGTAAGGCCTGCACTCAGCCGGTGGGTGGGGACTGGCAAGTGGGCGGGGTGATTTGGGAAGGGCAGCCTCATGGTCCCACGTGGGCTGGATTAATGGCTTCAGTGGCCTGTATCCGGCCCGTGAGACGTAGTTTGAGGACCCCTGGTATAGGGTCTCCTTCTTGAGCAGGGGGTTGGACTAGAAGACCTCAAAGGTCCTTTCCAACCCTTTTATTTTGTTATAAGTTCTGTTATGGGTACATATGTTTAGCATGCTAAATACCTATTGGAACATGCTGATTTACACTGTGATATTATCATACTTACACATTGGATTATATACCCCGTGAGGAAGACTTGGGTTCTTTTCTCATAATAATTATCTGATAATTAATACCGGTAAATCAAGTTCAAAAGTTATGGTCTTTGGGAAATGACATCCTAGCCATAGATTGTCATCCAATAGAGCAAGTAAGACCTTTCCTTCCCTGGGGTTGTTTTCTCTGAGACTGAATCTTGGCTCCCTCATCATCAAAGGAGCTCAGTTAGATCAAAGACATGAGTGAAAGTGGTGCTTAGATGAAAACCTCATAGCTCTCCAGCTTCCTCAGCCCCAATTATTGAAGAATATGAGGCCAAGGTTTCCCCCATGTTCTTACATCAATCTGATGTTTGGGGCTTCAGAGAGAAACCACCAGCAGAACCAACCCAATCACAGCCTCCGAGGAGTATCTTGGGGTGGACAAAAGGACTCCAGCTGCTGCCTCCCATACCCCTCTGCGCATGCCCCCCCTCACACATTTTTGCCTTACAGGTTGGTGCTGGAGGCTTTCCAGGGCCAAAACATGCACCTGCCCCTATTTTTCACCTGCACCAACCTGGAAGCCAAAACAGGGCATGGAGAGGCCACACACAGACACCCCCCACCCACCCAATTTGGGGCCTGGAAAGACTCCTGCTCCAACCTGGAAGCCAAAACGGGGTACACGGGTGCAGCGCGAGGCCCCAAAATGCAATGCACAGACATCCCCCAAATGTGCCCCACCTCCCCATGCATGCGCGGCAGAGACCCGAAGACCAGCTGGCAGCAAGAGGCACATGGCCATGCACAGTGGAGCTGGGCTGGCAGCTGGTGTGCCCGCAGAGAGCAGTGCCAGAGGTTCGCTATCATGGGCTTAATTCAGCTATTTGAAAAGAGTCAGGTTCCACATTTAGGCAAGAAAAATGAAATGCACAGGTACAGTGTAGGTGGTACCTGGCTCAATAGTAGTAACTGTGAGAGGGATCTTGGAGTCCTAGTGGACAACCATTTAAATATGAGCCAGCCGTGTGCAGCAGCTGCCCAAAAAGCCAACACAATTCTAGGCTGCATCAACAGAGGGAGAGAATCAAGACCATGGGAAGTGTTGATGCCACTTTATAAGGCCTTAAGAAGTCCACACTTAGAGCAACAAAGATGATTAAGGGACTGGGGGGGCCAAAACATATGAAGAATGGTTGCAGGAACTGGGTATGTTTAGCTTAAGAGAAAGAAGGACTAGGGGAGACATTATAGCAGTGTTCCAATTTCTCAGGGGTTGCCACAAAGAACAGGGAGTCAAGCTATTATCCAAGGTACCTGAGGGTAGAACAAGAAGCAATGGGTGGAAACTAATCAAGGAGAGAAGCAACCTAGAACTAAGGAGAAATTTCCTGACAGTGAGAACAATTAATCAGTGGAACAGAATTTGCCTCCAGAAGTTGTGAATGCCCCAACACTGGAAGTCTTTAAGAAGAGGTTTGTTTGTTTATTGTTTGTTTGTTTGTTTGTTTGTTAACTCTCTCATTATAATCTCCTTCCTTCCCTTCTTTTTCCTTCCCTCTTCATTCTTTCTTCCCCTCTTTCCTTCTTTTTGCTTCCTTGCTCTCTTCTCCTCTTTCCACCTTTTTCTTGGTCTTTCCTGTCCCTTCCTGGATGCTCCAATGCAAAAGGGGAAACATTCCTTGCCTTGTGATCAAATGCCACTTTGCTAGTAGTTTGTGGCCACTGAAAAGACGGAGAACAAACCAGGCTCAGTTTATTCCATGCTTGCATTTCATGGGGACAGACTACAGGACAGCAAAACTGTCAAAATGATGGCTCTGGTAGTTGATCAGAGCTCCTCTGTTTTTTATTTGCAACAGCTTTAGCATTTAAGAGCAGAGCTAAGTTAGTTGCTTTTCTATGAATACATAATGATCCTTGAAAGATCTCTTCTGTAGGGACCCTGCCATGGTCTAATTCCGACTGGAAATATAGCAAAGGAAACTATTTTCCCCACTTGCTTTGTCCCTTTTTCCCCACTGGAAACAGCTGTTTGCAACCCACAAGGAGGGGATACTTTCCTAAGAGCTCAGAATTCAAGGATACCAATGTGCCCATGACCACCACCAGATGGATTCATAACTGCTGACCAACCGCACTCAACGTGTAGTCCTCAATGGAACTGTATCTACATAGAGGGAAGTATGCAGTGGAGTACCCCAAGGCTCTGTTTTGGGCCCAGTACTCTTCAACATCTTCATCAATGATTTGGATGAGGGAATAAATGGGGAACTCATCAAATTTGCAGATGACACCAAGCTGGCAGGAATAGCCAACACTCCAGAAGATAGGCTAAAGATACAGAAGGATCTTGACAAACTTGAACATTGGGCACTATCTAATAAAATGAAATTCAATGGTGAAAAGTGTAAGGTTCTACATTTAGGCAACAAAAACAAAATGCTCAACAGTAGTAACTGTGAAAGGGATCTTGGAGTCCTAGTGGACAACCATTTAAATATGAGCCAGCAGTGTGCAGCAGCTGCCAAAAAAGCCAACACAGTTCTAGGCTGCATCAACAGAGGGATAGAATCAAGATCACGTGAAGTGTTCATACCACTTTATAATGCCTTAGTAAGGCCACACTTGGAATACTGCACTCAGTTTTGGTCGCCACGATGTAGAAAAGATGTGGAGACTCTAGAAAGAGTGCAGAGAAGAGCAACAAAGATGATTAGGGGACTGGAGACTAAAGCATATGAAGAATGGTTGCAGGAACTGGGTATGTCTAGTTTAATAGAATGAAGGACTAGGGGAGGCATGATAGCAGTGTTCCAATATCTCAGGGGTTGCCACAAAGAAGAGGGAGTCAAACTATTTTCCAAGGCACCTGAGGGTAAGAACAAGAAGCAATAGGTGGAAACTAATCAAGGAGAGAAGCAACTTAGAACTGAGGAGAAACTTCCTGACAGTTAGAACAATTAATCAGTGGAACAGCTTGCCTCCAGAAGTTGTGAATGCCCCAGCACTGGAAGTCTTTAAGAAGATAGCCATTGGTCTGAAATGGTATAGGATTTCCTGCCTGGGCAGGGGGTTGGACTAGAAGACCTCCAAGGTCCCTTCCAACTCTGCTATTGTATTGTATCTCAGGATGGGGAAGGCCATGGGGGTCCTAGTGATAGAAGAGACCCTCAAGGCCTCCCCAACCCACTAAGATACCTCCTGCTTCTCCCTCCCTTCCTGCAACAAGGACTCACTTACTTTCCAAACCTCTGTCTCCTCTCTTGTTTCTCGGCTTCTTTGCCTTTGAAGAAGGGAGAGGAGAGTTGGCTGGGAAATGCTTTTCGTGCCCAGAATGGACGCGCCTGGGTGCTATAATATTGTGCACATTCAGGCACCCATCTTCTTTTGCAGAGTGAGGGACCCAGAAACTTTCATTCTCGGGGGTGGGTGGGTGGGGAAAGTGGTTACCTGCAGGTCTCCTGCTCCTCCCCTCCCCCCAACTACTTTCCACTTAGCTACTTAATGAGGCTTCTTTGTCTCAAGGAACAGCAAATGGGGCCAGACAGAGACAGGCAATCCAAGTGTGTTTGGCAGAGAAAGCATATTTCAGCCAAGGCTCCCAAACTGCTGCCAATGGTGTGGGCAACAGCTGAGCATGCAAATGGGGCCAGACAGAGACAGGGAGGGTAAGAGAGTAATCTGTGTGTTTGTGTGTGTGTCAGAGAAAGCGTGCTTCAGCCAGGGCACCCAAACTGGTGTGGCCGACACCTGAGCAGGGAGGCAGTGTGTGTGTGTGTGTGTACTTTCATCCCCATTCAAGCAGGGCCTCTTATTTCCTCCCCAGCACAGTTGGGGCATGAAGGCTGCTGCCACCTAAGCACCATGATTGCCCCCTCCCCAGCCAGCCAGCCAGCCCCACCTGACCTGCTCCCTGCCGGCTCCTGCAAAGCCTCGCCCTTCTCCTCCTCCTCTTCTTCTTCGTGTCGTTGTCCTCCTCCGCCCAAGTGGCAGTGGGCTCCCCAGGACAGGTTTTCATTTCTGCCAGAAAACCCTGGTGGACTGGAAGTGAGTGTGAATGGCCTGGCTCTCCAGGGCTTCCTGGGTCAGTTGGAGGCTTCCTTCAGCCTTCAAACAGTTGCAGGGCTTGTTTGGGGTTTTTTGCTTCCAGGTTGGTGCAGGAGGCTTTCCAGGGCCAAAATGGGGGGGGGGGGGACCCTGTATTTTCTGCACCCCATTTTGGCCCTGGAAAGCCTCCTGCACCAACCTGGAAGCACAAAATAAAAAATAAAACCCCTGCAACTGTTTGAAGGCTGAAGGAAGCCTCCAACTGAGCCAGGAAGCACTGGGGGGGTGGGGGGGAGAGGCCATTCACACTCACTTCCAGCCTACCGGAGCTTCCTGCACAATGTGAGCCCCCCTCCCCCCGCATTCTCACATGTCCCCCGCCCTGGCCCTCCACAAAGGCCCAAAAACCAGCTGGCCGGCAGGAGGTGAGCCTGCATGTGGATGCTAGTGGAGCTGGGCTGGGGCGGCTGGAGTGCCAGGAGAGGACGCTCTGCATGCCACAGTTTCCCCATCACGGCTCTAATCCTTTCAATTCCTTTTTCAGATCAATTATGTAAGAGCTTCAGAGACTCTGAGTGATAAAAGTCGATTCCCCTTTTTCCACCACATGTTCCCCAAAGAAGGATTCCATTACCCAGCAATTGTCCAGCTGCTCCTCCACTTCAGATGGACCCTGATTGGCCTCTTTGCTTCAGACACAGAAAAGGGAGAGAATTTCATGAGGATTTTCCCTCCTGTGCTTGTCAGGAATGGAATTTGTGTGGTTATATCACAACTGTTCTCAACAACTGGACACACAGCAGCCCTCAGGGATTCCCTCTCTAAGTGGAGACAAGTCAACGTCTTAGTTCACTTCATAGAATTTGATTCCGTTTGGGACAGAATTCTTCCTTTCCATTTAACACTTATGCGTCTGCCAGGACCCATTGAGGGGAAAGTCTGGATCCTCACAAGTTTTAAAGCATATCAAATAAACAAGCGCAGACTTCTCAAATACATCCATAGTATTTGGAGCTTTGGTTATCTGCCAAAAGGAAGGCCAAAAGATTCTGCCTTTAAACCCTATTTCTTTTTTGAAGTAAAGTTTCAAGATCATTATTTTCATTGTTCTCTTTCAAAGAATGTCTTTTCTGTCAAAGGCCGCAGAAGATGCACCCAGAAAGCCCCACTGGAGACCCAGGAGAAAAGGGACAGAAAAAGGGAACCAAATCAATATCACCGTTACAGTTTCATGAAGACTCTGGCCCAGGCCCTGAATGCTGCCTATTCCTCCAGATCGAGGAGGGGAAGGAAGGAGGGAGAAAAGATGTTGGGGTCTCCAAGACTGCAGCCATGGCAGGTATGGGGGGGTCCCGATATGGATCCATTAATCTTAGATCCTTTGGAGGAGGAATCCAGAGGAGAAGGAGGGGAACCATCTCAACAGATCTGGCCAATTCAATTACTCAGGGAATTAATGGTTCCAAAGAGTAGATACCATGGCATTTTTATATTTAGCACTGCTAATTGGAAAATGCTGTATTCTTTCTAAAATAAATTCCTGTATTTGTGGGTTTGTAATTAGCCTGGTGGAATTCCACCTTCCTTCCGTCCCCATTGCACGTGGGTCTGTGTGCAGCTGGACAGGCAGCTAAGCCCCCCTATTCTCCTCCAATGAAAGGGAGCCTGGCGTGGATCTGGATGCTTTATTGGGAGAAGAGGGCAGGTGAAACTGAGGAGATGCAAATGGTGGGAATCAAATAGAAAGACGAGATAGGCAGCATTAACTAACAGCCAGCAAAGAAGCAGCTGGAACCTCTCCAGCGATGCTCCGTGTGAGGGAGGGAGGCTGTCTCTGGATGACCAGGGGTCTCGGTCACAACGGCTGCTTCCGTCTTCTCCAAAGGCTGAGAGAAAATGGAGTCTGGCTTCAGACCTTATAGTGAGGCTTATCTGCCCCCGGCCACTAGGTGGGGCTAGAGCAACAACAGCACAACAGTTACCGTATTTTTCAGAATATAAGACTCACCTTTTTCCCTCAAAAAAGAGGTTGAAAATCTGGGTGCGTCTTATACATCGAATACAGCATTTTTTGCCTCCCGAAGCCCCGCCCCCTTCACCAAAATGGCCGTGCATACCCTTATGGAGGCTTTCAGAGAGCTCCTGGGGGCTGGAGAGGGCAGTAAGGAGGAAAAAATGGACCATCTTTGCTCCCCCCAGCCCCCAGCAGCACTCTATAAGCCTCCATAAGGCCATGCATGCAATTTTTTAAAACAAAAAACAGGAGTCAGTTATTGGAAGAGGGTTGTATCCAGTGGTGGGATTCAAATCTTTTTACTACTGGTTCTGTGGGCATGGCTTGGTGGTCTTGTGGGTGGATGTGGCTTGATGGTCATGTAATTGGGTGGGTGTGGCTTGATGGTCATGTAACTGGGTGGGTGTAGCCAACTTGACATCTCTCATGACAAGGGGTACCTTGCCTGGCCTCTCCTTGCGTCAAGAAGATACACTTTCCCTGTCTATTTATTTACTACTAATGAACATCCAAAATACACAATTTAATCCTATGTATAAATGCTATATGTGTACATACATATTACATAGTTTAGTGTGTGTGTAGGCACACAAAAAGATACATTACCAATATATATACTGTATGTATACACACACACACACACACACACACACATACACAGAGCTCTTCTAAAACTATACACATTCAACCTCACTTATTGCATTTGGAAAAACACACCCAGAGTCCACTTTCTGGCACACATTTAACTATCACTTCTGCACATTAGAACATTACACAGGCCTTCAGATGTTCTTCCCTAGCCTGCACATGACTGATAGAGCCAGGAGATGTCATGGATTGAGTAAAATGTGGCAAAGCTCACTTAGCAACACTCTTGCTTAGCAACCAAAATGTTGGGCTCAATTGTCATAAGTCAAGGACTGTGTCTGCCTTCCTCTGCATGGCAGCCTTGTCCTAGTAAACTCCTTCCCTTTTCTGTCAATTTTCCTCTCTGTTAGAGGCACCAAAATAATCCAGAGGATATAAGGTCTCCAGCTGCAGCAGGGGGTTGGACTAGATGGCTTCCAAGGTCCCTTCTATTAGAGCAGGGGTTGGACTACAAAATGACCTCCAAGATCCCTTCCACCCCTTTCAAACATTGTTGTGCTGTTTGAAAGAGTCTTCTGAAGCTATGGTTTATGTCCTTCGTTTCTCTCATTTTCTCTCTTTCCCTCCCTCCCCCCCTCCATCAGTGGTGGGTTTCTGCCGGTTCGCACCGGATTGCGCGAACCGGATCGTCAATGAACCCGGAAGTAAGTTCCTGCCCCGCCCCTGTCGCTCACTCGCTCGCCCCCGCCCATCCAGAAGCCGCTCCATTGCTCGCTCCCCCCGCCCGTCTGCACTATCCTAGCCTCGTCCACCGCTCACTGATTGACTACCTCACCAATCGCCCCGCCCACCTCTAAGAACCCCATCTAAACCCACTTACTTTTTTCCCTGCTTGGCTCTCTATTGCTGCCTGCCGACTCCGAGGAGGTAAGTAAGCAGCTGCAACTAAGTTGGGGGGGGGGGCTGCCATGGCCTTGCACTATAAGCAAGTCCGGTTACTTTTGCGGCCTTGCAAAGATTCTGGGCTCACTTATAGTGCAGGGCCACCAGAAGGCATGGGGGTGGGGGTGGGGACGGCGGCGGGAGATTACGCGGCGCAGCCGGCCTCTTTGACAAGTTCGAGGCCCTCCCAAGGCCTTTGCAAGGTCCCCGGACTTGCCTAAGATGCCTGGCTGCCAGAGAGCACGGGCGCAGGGGTGGGGATGGCAGTGGGAGCTTACACGGCGCGGCCGGTCTCCTAGGACCTCCTAGGCGCCAGCTGCAACGCGCAAACTACTGTCCTTCTCCCAGTGCTCAGAAAAGCAAATCCGGGAAGATGCTTTGGTGGCGGCAGGCGTCCTAGAGGCTGCCTGCTAGCAAAAAAACTAGTCGGGCTTCCTTTTCTGAGCACGGGGAGAGGGGCGGTATTTTGTAATGAGGTTGTAATGAGGGGTCCTGGGTGCTCTCTGAGCTTGGTGCAGACGTTTCATTACCAAACATCATTAGTGCTAGAAGGAGTGGGGTTGGGGGGGGGGGGAAGGAGGAGAAAGATAGAAAGACAAAAAGGAGAAAGAGGAGTTGGGGGAAACTGGGATCCTTGCTGCTTTCTGAGCTTGGTTGTTTTCTTATATACATTTCATTACAAACTAGGTAACATCATCAGTGCTAGAAGGGAGTGAGGATGGGGGCTAGAGAAAGAAGGACAAAAAGGAGAAAGAGAAGGAGAAAGAGGAGGTGGGGGAAAGTGAGATCCTTGCTGGTTTTTGAGCTTGGTGGTTTTCTTACAGACGTTTCATTACCAAACTAGGTATTATCATCATCATCAGTACTAGAAAGAGTGGGATATATTGAGAGGAGGAAGAGGAGTGTGGGGGGTATAGAATATTTTTAATGGTTTTATTTTAATTTATTGTGTGTAGAATATCTTTTTTAAAAAATTATTTTCAGGGAATTTTTATTTATTGTTTATGGAATGTTTATTACAAGAAATGTTATTCCTTTTTGCAAATGTTTTATTTGTGATGCAATATGTTGCTTTTAAGTGTACAGGTTGGTGCATGGTTTATGTGTCTCAAGGTGGCTGCTTTTCTATGGGTAGGCCAGGTTGGTGCAATGCAGCTTTGCCAGATTTTGTGTGTTTCTGTGTGATACCTGGTTGTTTAGGTAATTGTGAGGTGGCTGCTGGTTCTGTGAGCTTCCTGGCACTGTCCTTTATAATTTCCCACAATGCCTTGATGGTTTTTATTCCAGTGGTTTTGTCTTTCCTGTTCTTGGGGTTAGGGGAAAAAAACTGGTTTCATTTGCAGTCTTTTTTTTTGGGGGGGGGGTCTTATTTTTGGTGTTTTCCTGGCACTGTCATAGTTTGTGTGGGTGTGGGTGTGTAATGTCCCGCAGTTATCTACGCATTAATAATGATCTAGTACTAATAATATTTCCTATTACATTTTAGGGACTTTTCCTTACATAATTGGTGTTTTCTTTCATACTTTTGGATTTCTAATTTCTGTTTCTGTTAGTTAGCAATTGCTAAAACAAATCCCACATGAAAAAGTATTCAAAGCCTTCTTGATTTTAATTGTCAATTTATTTATTCCTGCACATTGTAATATTTATTCATTTTCATATCTCTGTTTTTCCACTGTTGTGCAAACACAATTCCAGCAGCTGCTAACATGTGTAAAATTAAATATATATTGTACTCCCTTTCAAATAGGCAACAAAATATTTCTGGTTTTAATGCCATATCTTGCTTTACCATGGCTTCTAACTAACTTCTGAATAGCTACTTGGACCGACCTAAGTACTGAATTCATATGTTCCTGTTTTTGGGAACTGAGAACAAAATTTCAGAAAAAGGAAATCTGTATTGCTCTGGGAATCTACCTTTGACATTCATTCTTGAACTAAAGACTATATCTTTCCTGTTTGTTTATATCTTTCCTGTTTCTCATCCTTCCTGAAAAGACTGTACATTGTTGGTTGAAAGCAGAGGTCCCTTCTGTTACCTGTAGTCCTCAGCTTACAATCACAATTGAGTCCAATATTGTTTTATTTCTTTTGCAGTTAGTATTATTTATTTTTGTACCTATTTTAATCTTATTGTAGTTCATCCATTGGGGCAAAGAATTCAGTGACATCGTCTTGGCCACTCCCACCCAGTCACATGGCCAGCAAGCCACTCCCACAAAGCAGGCCACACCCACAGAGTAGGTTCCAAAAAATTTTGAAACCCACCACTGCCCTCCATGTATCTATTGACCCTTCCATCCAACTATATCTCATTCACTTCCTCCTCCCTCCCTCTCTTTCTTTCTTTCCCTTCCTTCCATAACTCCCTCTTTCTTTCTATCTCTCCTTTCTTTTCCTTTTCTTTCTTTTTCCTTTTCTTTTGTCTCTCTCTTTCTCTCTCTTTTTACGCCTTCCTTTCCTCCTTCCAAAGCTGGGAGATCCACCTGAAAGAAAAACTCCTTTGGATGAAACCACCCATTTCACACACACACACACACATGCACACACTCTTCCAACCAGCTCTGCGCATCGCCTCATTGTTTGATTTTAGTGATGGGCCGGTGGCCGAAGTCCTTTCCAAGCGCCCGGCAGCATCGCTCGCATCCCAGGAAAGCCCGGCTGATTAACTTACTGGAATGCGCTTCGATCAGTGCCTCTTCTGTGCAGGCAAGCTTCTCTCTCTGGAGCAGGCAGAAAAGGGGGACTTGAGGGATACGTGTGTGTGTGAGAGAGAGGGGGGGAAGAAAAAGAGAGTGAGAAAGAGGAATCAGAAGCTTTTCAACCTTGTGGGCCGCCTGGGTGGAGGCGGAAATAAGGCGAGGGCCTCTCCCCATTTCCTCTGGATCTCTCTCCCTCTTCCTCAATTTTTCTTTCCTCCCATCCATTCTCTCCCCCTCTCCTGAGAGCGAGGCGGCACTGCTTTGCCTGGGAGTTTTCTGGGCTCTGGAAGGGGCAGCGGGGGGGGGGGGTGTTCCCCAGAACTTCTTTGGGAGAAGCGTCTTTCTGAACTCTGCGTTGGAGGGCGTGTGCATGGAGTGTCCACTGAGGGGCTTTTAGCCGGAGGCACCTCTGGCCAGGGGGGAAATTGGAGTGGCTCGGATGAACCAGGAGGGACAATTGAAATCTGTTGGCTGAGCTGGTCAATCACCCCCCCCCCCTCCCAAGCCGAACTTTCTTCCCTCCCTCCGGTCACCGCAGAGCTGCTGCAGCCTCTCCCCCAACACGCTGCCCAGTTATGGGCCCAGCCTGCCCTTCCCTGCAGTATTCGGGTGGGAGGGGGTCCTCTGTTTGGGGATAGAATTTGGCTGCAAAAACGCAGAGGGGTGGGCAGCCTTGGAGGGCCTGTTCACCCTTCCCCTTTTCCTCTCAGCCCTGCAAAACTAGAAATCTCCCCCCCTCCAAGCAGCAACTGAGACTGTGCAGGGGGGAGGGGGGGCAGGAGAAGAAGATGTGAAAGATCCCAATTCTGCAGCAAGAGGAGTTTCTGCAATGGGGAGGGGGAGGGGGTAGACCCAGCTTCCAAAGGCCTTTTAGCCATAATTGCCATCAGAGCAGATGTTGGGGAGGGGGTCAAGGAGGAAAGGGGTCCCCTGACTCTCCCTCAGACCCCCAGGAAGGAAGGAAGGAGGGAGGGAGGGGAGGGGAGGGGAGGGAAAGGAAAGGAAATGGGAAAAAAGGAAAGGATGAAAAACGGAGGGAATGGGAAGGGAAGGAAAAAGGAAAAGAGAAGGGAAAGAGTAACAAGGTGAAGAATGGCCACTGCTGGAGTGGTCGGGAGCAGCCTGAGGTGGGCATTTGGGAGCAGGCCAAGACGAGCAGGAGGCCACGGCAAAGGCAGGCAAACAGGCTGGGCTGCATGGACACGTGGTTGAGGCAAGGGAGCCAAAGAGCAGCTGCAGCTATGACTCTAAGGCACCAGCCAAGGCCTGCGAGGCAAGTAGTGGTGGGGAGAGACGTGGCCAGGCAGAATTTTTACTACCAGTTCACCCGAACTGTGCCAAACCATCTGAATCCCACCACTGGCTTCATCTTCCCTTCTCCAACCGAGAAATTGTGTCAGTTGGAAAAGGGGCTCCCAGACTCCTCTTGATCTTCAGCTCTTCTCCTTGTGGTCTTTCCTCAAGTCTAAGAGCAACTCCTTTGATCGCTTCCTTGGCTTCATTGTCTTTCCCTGAAGTTCACGTAGATTTTTTTGGTGCAAATTCTCCTCCACGTGTGATGCCTGCAAGAGGACCTGGTCCTTGCGTTGGGGTCTCCCCAAACCAGCACGTTCACTTCCTGAGATTCTAATGGCTGCATTTGCCTTCTTTCCATGGACATCTCCCGGCTGACTCAGATTCTGTTTCCAGTTAACTATGATTTTGAGATCATTTTCAGAAGCATACATATCAAATTTGGTATCCCTCATCTTTCTTCTAGTCCATCATTCATCTTCTTATATGAGACTATATTATTAGTCAAGTCCTAGTAGCTAAAAAGCAGATATTTTTCTACTGTGTGCATCCTACCACACACGTCCCTGCGACCTATCCGCTCACACAGAGAGGGGCTCCTCCTGGTGCCGTCTGCTAGTCAATGCCAGCGGGCGACACCTAGGAGTAGATCCTTCTCTGTGATGGGCCCAACCCTCTGGAATGACCTCCCCCCTGACATTCGAACTACCACCGACCTCCGTTCCTTCCGGCAAAAGTTAAAGACTCACCTATTTCAATCAGCTGGCCTGGCACTTTCTTAGTTTTACCTCCCGGGGATTTATTCATTTTAATTGGGTTTGGGGTTTTAAAAAGTTTTTAATACACTATATACTATATTTAATATTTATTATTCTATGTACAGTCTTGCAACCTCCTCCACCTACGTATTTAATTATTTAACTGTTTTGTATGTATTTTATAACGTATTTTAGTGACTGTACACCGCCCCGAGTCCCTTTCGGGAGAGGGGGCGGTCTATAAATATGAATAATAAATAAAATAAATAAAAATAAATAATCATAAATATTGTTTCTGGAAACTTGATATTCCTTTATAAAATTTTATTTTATTCCAAGAGGTAAAATATAAATTTTGGAAAACTTTTTAAATGAAGTTTCAAATAAGGCTCCTAAGTTAAAAGACTTTATATTCTTTAAATCACATCAAATTCGGTTACTTTAAGATAGTATTAATGACCATATTAATGACAACATAGAAAAATTGATGACCAATGGCAAATTGTTATCCATCACATTCAGGTTTTATGGAAATATTAAAAAGGGTCAAACATTATTTGAGTTTCATTTTGAAGACAGTTTTTATCCATTTTCATACCACCCCTCAGGTTTCCAATCACATCACAAAAATTGTTTGTGAGTCCTTTACTGAAATCCAGTTCTATCACCAGTTCCCATAATCTACTTAGGAAGTGTGATGATGTGTGAGAATGACTTTTGGGATGAGGAGAAGAGAGGCTGCCTAGGGAAGGATCAGACAAGAGGGGAGAATCCTGCAGCTGCTTAATGGGAGAGAAAGAAACTCAGAAAGGATCCTCGATACCTTTTCAGGCTGAGAAAAGTGTTGGTGGGAGATTTGTTCTTTCAAATTTTCAAAATTTTGTTAATGTCGCATCACAATTAATTAGAATTAGCACATCTGGAGATATTTTCCATCAGGATGACCAGGGAGAAGATTAGCCTGACAGGTTTCTTCTTGATCAACCCATGCTTTCTGGGAATCTACCTGTTGTTTTCAAAAGGTTTATGGATCATCTTTTTTCTCTGTTCACTTTATTTGTCATCTGCTCTAGAATGTTCCCTATAATTGACCAACTGTGTCAATTATATTTTCTCTATATTTTGTCAGTATACGATTGACATTTTTTTCTCAAACTTTTTCAAACTAATTAAGATAATGGCAGTATTTGCATCCTATTTAACCATATTTGGAGATTAGGCAATTGTAGAAGAAAGATTCAATGTGGCAGCTATGACTCTAAGGCACCAGCCAAGGCCTGCGAGGCAAGTAGTGGTGGGGAGATGGCATAATGTGGCATAAGAAACAAAGTTTTCTGCTTTTCAAATTCCTGGATGTTCCCATTCTAGTTTCATCCCTTTCTAGAGAAGAATGAATTTTGGAATATTACTGACCTGAAACTGTACTTGGACCAAAATGGAGAAATAACAGCAGATCTGGGCATTAGCAGCTTCTTGGTTCTTGGTGCCAAGAGAAAGACTCTGGCATATTTTAAAAGACAGAAACTTTCTATAAAAGAAGATGCTCTTTCAGAGCTAAAGTTGCTCAATAAGGTGAGATACATTTTGGTGTCTTTTCTCTGTTTTCCAAAGCCTGAGGTCCCATTTCAAGTGGGCAAAGCCTAGAGTCTCCAGGGTGGTTGGCCTCCCATGCCAGTTGGTGTCATCTAATGGAAGTTCTACAACAGGCGGGACCTAAGTGGAGGGGCTTTGCCATGTTTTATGGAAATTTTTCAAGATCGTACTGGTCAGAAGATTATTTTTTCATCATATTAATTTCATAATAAAAATCTAATGGAATAAATGTTTCCTAAATCTTTTACAATAAATTTTATTCTCAGTTTTAATATGAATATATCATTATATGAATATCTTTTTTCAATTCCATCCCTCCTGACTTTATTAGACTTTATTAGTAGAAAAGTACTTTATTGTAATGTTAAATGCCAAAAGCAAAAGGGAGGAACTACGTGAAGAATCTGCTAGTAGTTAGTTATACCTCCTGCATCTTCTTAGAAGAAGTCAAATATTTCATATTTACTTACATGAAGACCAGAGGTTATTTGGCTAATGTCAGTGTCTATCTCTATTTTCATAAATGTTGACTACTAACACATTTTCTTTGGCATTCCTCATTTTTCTGCTCAGTCCCTGCCTCAGTCCAACTGTGCGGAAAATTGTCATCCTGGATTTGTCAAGAGGGCTCGAGAAGGAGAGCCAGTTTGCTGCTATGACTGCGTTCCTTGTCCGGAGGGGACCTTCTCCACTCAGGAAGGTGGGTCAAACTGCGGAAAATGGGAGGCTTTGTGGAACTGGATCCATCTAAACATTTTCATGAAAGTGCAAGTTAAAAGACTGATTGAAGTTCACCAGGTTTTTTTTTTTTTAACCTGCACAATTTCTTATCTAAAAAGAGGTAAATCAAAAAGACTTTGAAGGAGGGGCTGGGAGGAGATGGGAGGAGGGGGTGGCAGACTGGGCAAGCTTTACTAGCACCAGAGGAAACATCTCCCCTGCTGATGGATTCAGAGTCCAGACATCACAGGGTTTATTCCAAATTCTCTGTCTGCCTCTTGCAGAGTTTATTCTTTTTACAAGCAAAAGCAAAGAGCACATAGCCTCAGCATCTTATTGGTGCATTCTCCTTGTCAATCTCTAAGAACATCCCAGCCAGGATAGAGTCTTACATATCTAGATGATGTCTGGCACTGCTAATTAGGAGCTCATGGGAATCTGATGTAACCAGCTACTGAGATCATGGCAGTGTGCTGTGCATGTCTGTACGTAACCTTTCCTCCATTCCTACACCCTGCTTTTTGTCTGGATATGTGCTGCTAAGTTCATCATACTAGGAAGATCTGAATTCTTTGAAACTTGATGAGTTGTTTTAGGTTCACCTTCTGAAAGACCTTGCAATTCACTGTATATTGGATTCTCCCCTTGAGGATCACTGAGAAGGTGTCACTGGTCCATAATGTGGTGCTGTGGATAGTTATGGGAGGGGGACTCATTACACAAATATTCTGCCTGTCATGTAGATCAATCAATCAGTAGAGAGCTGGAAGGGACCTTGGAGGTTTTCTAGTGCTACCCCCTGCTCAACCAGGAGACCTGATACCATTTCAGACAAGTGACTGTCCAGTCTCTCCTTAAAAACCTCCAATGTTGAAGCAGCCACAACCTCTGGAGGCCAGCTGTTCCATTGGTTAATTGTTCTCAATGTTAGGAAATTTCTCCTGAATTCCAGCTTACTTCCAGATGTTACAAGATACTGTAGATTTCCTCTAAGTCCAGTATATTAACTGCCATGTGGCAGGACACAAGATGTTTGCCTAAAAAGATTATATGATTCGTTATTAACCTCTAATAATGTAGCTTCCTTTGAGTTACATTACACATTACACCAGAAATAATTAACACCCTAGGACTTTCCTCACCTTCATATACCTAGCTACTTTTTAAAAAGATTACACCCTTCTTATGCTAGTTGTAACAAAAAATAAAAGGACAGAATTTTAAAGAAAATTGATTTTTGGTTTCTCAGATGCAGAAAAATGCACCAATTGTCCAGATGATAAATATCCAAATGTGGACAGAGTCCAATGTATCCCCAAAGTTATAACCTTCCTGTCCTATGAAGAACATCTGGGCATCATCCTGGTCTCCTTTGCCCTACTGTTCTTCCTAACCACAGGCCTTGTTTTAATCATCTTCATTAAACACCGAGAAACGGCCATTGTCAAAGCCAACAACCGGGACCTCTCCTACATCCTCCTAGTCTCCCTCCTGCTTTGCTTCTTGTCTTCTTCTCTTTTCATTGGTCAACCAAGGAAAGCCACCTGCCTTCTCCGACAAACGGTCTTCAGCATCATCTTCTCAGTTGCCATTTCTTCTCTCTTGGCCAAAACCATTACAGTGGTGCTGGCTTTCCTGGCTACAAAACCCGGAAACCAAGTGAAGAGATGGTTGGGGAAGAGCTTGGCCAACTCCATCATCCTTTCTTCTTCTGCTGTCCAAATTATCATCTGCTCCATGTGGCTGGGAGTTTCTCCCCCCTTCTCTGACTCTGACCTCCACTCCCAGCCTGGAGAGATCATCCTGCAATGCAACGAAGGGGCCGTTGTCATGTTCTACGTCACCCTCAGCTACATGGGCTTCCTGGCTGCCATCTGCTTCACGGTGGCTTTCCTGGCCAGGAATCTGCCTGGGGCCTTCAACGAAGCCAAGCTGATCACCTTCAGCATGCTGGTCTTCTGCAGTGTCTGGGTGACTTTTGTGCCCACCTACCTGAGCACCAAAGGGAAATACATGGTGGCTGTTCAGGTCTTCTCCATCCTGGCCTCCAGTGCTGGGCTGCTGGGCTGCATCTTCATCCCCAAGTGCTACATTATCCTCCTGAGGCCAGACCTGAACACAAAGGAGCATCTCACAGCCAAAAGAAATGTGTAAATGTGAGACTGAGGAATTTCAAATTTTATCATGTCCCACAGTCTAAACCAGTAATTCTTAATCTTTTTTTGGCCATGCCCCTCCTAAGCATCTTTAAAATCCTGTGACATATAATTCTTACTTTACTCAAAGAGTGAACTCTGCTCACACGGAGGAAGCCTAAAAGGCCATTAAATTAGTTTAAACAAGGTTCAAATTGCCCCCATTAAAAATCAAATTGCCCCCCTGTGAAGCATGGGCCCCACGTTGGGAACCACTGGTCTCAACATAGACAATGGTCCAAGCTGTTCTGCATGCATGAGTGGGCCAACTCTTTTTCTTCAAATAAATAAAGGATGCGTGGAAGATTGTGAGGAGACAATTTTTTGGGAGAAATGGGGGCATGTTGGCAAGATAGAAATATTGAAGGAATGTAAGGAGCAACGTTGACACCCTCATTTCTCAGGACATTTTGCCCAAACTGCTTTTATTTACACAATAACTCTTTCTTGAGGGTAGCAACAATTCAATGGTAGGAAGGTAACTTCTACTCTCACTAATTATGAATATTCATGCTTACATCTATTAAATAAACTATGCACTTGTATGATTGTCATTTTCTCCTCCTTTCCTGGAATGTATAAATATGTGTGCATCCTTTTTGTCTGTAAGATTTCCTCTCACTATTTTATGGAGGGAAATTCCTCCAGTGGAGACTGAATAAATAAATCCACTGAGCTTGGATTATTGGGTTTTTGGGTCCTGCGTTTGATTCCACAGAAACTGGTGTCAGCAGTGGGATTCACAGTCTTAGATCTGCCACCAGGGACAGCAGATGGGAAACCCCTGTAGGGGGACTATGGTGAGATTGATTCCATATGACCCTTCCCCCTGCCCCATAAAGGCCCCATTGAGGAGCTTCTGGGAGGCCACAGTCTGTGTCTGAGAGTCCATTGTGGCTGGGGAGGGTTTGTGGTCCCTTTCATCCCAATTCGCAACCACTCTGGCCCTGCTGCAACCTCAGCTGAGCAACGGCTGGAGGTGTCCAGGAACCGAGGGGGGATTTGGCTTTGGGGACAGGATCAGTGTGACCTTTCCATGTGGAAGAACGGAGACTCACCCAGAGACTCTGTCCTAACCCCCCTTTATCCTACTGTCTGAAGGGAGGAATTCAGCTGATGTTAGGCAGGGAGGGCAGTGGATGATGGGGCTCAGGAAGACTCTGCTTGGGGAAGGAACCTTTCCCAAAGAAACAGAGAAACTGACTGTGTCCCAGGGCTGGGAGGGGGTCCAGGGTCCTCACTGGGGCCTCCACAGGAAGTGAAAATGGAAGAGATGATTAAAAAACCCCTCTACCTCCCTGGTGAGAAGAGAAATTCCTGGATCTGCACACGGCCAGGACAGATTCCATGCAAACAGAAGCAGGAAAGTCCGTTTTTATTTTTGTTAGATTTTTTCCCACTGTTTTATTATTTTTTCAATTAACTAAAGGAGGTGAACATGTCCAACTCGTCTTCCTCTTCCTCCTCTTTTCCCCACAACAATCACCCTGTGAGGTGGGCTTGTTTGGAAGAGAGCATCTGTCCCGAGGTCAGCAAACAGGCTTTCAGGGCTAAGGCAGGACTTGAACTCAGGATCTCCTGCTTCCTAGACTGCTGCCTTAACCATTGTCAATGTTAAAGCAAGGTGGATTTGGGGCAAAGGTCCTGCTGGTCACTACTGCCGCCTTGTCTTCCAGCAGGAGCCGGGAGTCCAGCAGGACCCCAAGTTTCCCCCTGGGTCCTTCTGGCGTAGAGCAGCCCCATCCAAGAGCAAAGGAGAGAAACTCCTGGACACAGAGAGCCCCTCCCTCCCCCAGTCACAGCCCTCCCTCTTGCTAGGGTTTAGCTGGAACTCACTGAGTGTAGGAGGCAGAATAGAGTCTGGACCTGAAGTCCTAGCTGGGCCCTGGGAATTCAAATCAGAGCCTCCTGGTGATTGGCTCAAAGTCCCCAGCTGCCTTTGATGCCTAAGGCGGGACTAGAACTCAGAGTCACTTATTGATTGGCACAGAGTCACTAAGGGGCCCCACCTACTTATGTTCATAACAATATAGGTTGGCCACTGCCTTCCTCTCAACCTACCCCTGGCATTTCCTGGTGGTCTCCCAACCCTGCTTAAATACAGCCCTTCTTAAGCTTCTCCAAACCAGTCTGCTGCTGCATCCTAGGGGTAGTCCTCGACTTACAACAAGAATTGGGACCAAAAATGCCATTGCTAAGCTAGGCAGTCATTAAGTGAGTTGTGCTGAATTTTAAAATGTTTATTGCCTCAGTTGTTAAGTGAATCACTGCGGTTGTTGAGTGAATCCTGCAGTCATGAAACAAACACCATTTCGCCCACTGATTTTCCTTGTCAAAAATCCATGTTGATTGCCAGGCACCCAAGTGGCGACTATGTGCTGCACTAGTCGTAAGTATGAGGACCCATCATAAAGCGCTTTATTCAATAACCGTGGAACTTGGAACTGTTGCTAAATGAGGGGATGTGTAGGAAGGATACTTGGTTAGGGACTGTACATCATTGGATCCATCGTTAATTCAGGCACCTTCTCCCAAGGCCTTTTTAAGAAGAAGAATATCTAATATTTTATGCATAGATTTCCCTTTCATCCTCTGGGCAGGTGCAGGAAAACCTGGATTCTCTGGATCTCTAATACCAGATTCCAGATCCAAGGGACAAAACTCCCAATCTGGACTCCAACACCAGAGAAGGGGCAGAATCTGGGGCTCCCCGACCTCTCCAGGCGACCGAGGATTCCCCCTTCAGAGGGAGCCACTCTGGCTGAAGAGAATTCGGGGTTCGAAGCCTCTTCAGGATTGGCTCATCAGTAGATAAGCCCCCTCTCTCCCCCCCCCCCAAAGGCAGCCAGTTGGCTATTATTCAAATCTTGGCTTGTGACATCAGAGGCTCCTCCTGGACCACATAATGGAGGCTCTGCTCAACATCCCTGGAAAGCGGCTGGATTGGATGGATGGCACTGGGGGCATCGCAGTGTCTCCCTCGCCTGGGCTCCTCAGGAGGGAGAGACCCTTCCCTTTAAGGCAGAATTAAGGGGGAGAGATTAGATAAGGGGGAGTTCAATGAACATGACAGATGTTTGATACCTGCCGGGTCTGCAGCCTCCGTATCGGTCACCAAACTCCTCATCCAACAGGTCAAAGGTTCCTGTCTCTGGAAAGGGGCTGGGAGCAGCCGTCTGAGGGTCGACAATGTGATCTAGGGGAAAAATTGGATTCAGGATGTCCCAGTGGGAGAGGCATTAAGACACCAAAGGTAGAAGCTGACCTGGGGAGATTAACCTAAAAAGGGATTCCATTGGCCAGATGTAATTATTTCCCAAACAGACTCATCCTGCTGGTTGACTTATTCATATATTTTTATTTTTTATTACTCAGAGTTTTATCCACCTTTATTCTTTCTCTAAATAGCTCAAGACAGTGAACATACTGGAGACTCCATCATCCTCACAACAACATCCTTATGAGGTAGGCTGTGGCTGAGAGAGAGGGACTTGCTCAAAGGGACCCACCAGGATTTCCTGCCTTGGATGGGACTGGTAAGTACTTGGAGGGGGGGCTCTTTCCTAATCCAAATGGTCCCTCCCCTTTCCCTTTCATGAGAAACCCCCTAGCAGTGCCAGAGGGGGCCGAATTGACCGATCACAGATTCTGACTCCTTTGGAAAGTCTTGAGAGAAGAGAAGCCTCGAATTGGAGTCAGAATCAAATGGGAAGTCATGATAGTTTGAAGGGAGATCAGTTGTGATGGATTAAGTCAGAATTTCTCAAACTGGGCCACCTGAAGGCGTCTGTGGACTTTATGCAGTTAGCAAACTTATCTGAACTGAGAGAAGAAGTGACTGTGTCTTTCCATTTTCCAAACAGGTCAGCAGCAGGGAAGAAATGGTCCTTTAGGGAATATACTTGGGTTGTTTTCTCAATGAGCAGTGATGGCCTCCATGATCTCCAGTTTAACCAGATTCCGTTGACTTTCAGATACAGGAATCCATGAAAGAGAAACAACGGATGAAAGAGCAGCACAGTTGTCTCAAGCAGACAGTGGATCAATTTCAGACCACAACAGAAGACCTGCAGAAAACTCTGCTGGACAACAAAGGAAGCTTGGACCATGCCAACACGATGATCCACCAGTTAGAGAAAGAATCTTTGGTGAAACACAGTGAGGAACTCCAGAAAGAAATGTCCGAGGTTCCTAGCCAAGTGGCCTTCCTCAAACTTGAGAAGGCTGCCTTAGAACCTCTGAGAAACTTCTCAAAGAGGTCTGGGACCTTCTTAAAAACTCAAGTAGCACCTCTAGAGTCTGCAGCATGAACTGGCTGAGATGGACCAAAGTTGCACTTTGTGGAGAAAAGCCACTGAAGCAGAAAGTCACCATTCTTCAGAATGTGAGGGGAAATGAGAAGAAGCACCTCAACCATCTGCAGCAGCAGCAGACCTGTGTTTACCAGGCCAGAATGGAAGACCTGCAGAAAATTCTGAAGGACAGCAAAGAAGAATTGACCCATGTCAGAATGGCGATCCAAGAATTACAGCTGCAGAACTGGTGTTTGGAGAAAGGCAGGGAAGATCTCCACAGGGAGGTCACCAGCCAAGTGGCCTTCTTCAGAAATGATGTTGGCACTCCTGAGTGACCAGCACATGGGACAACTTTGCCGACATTCTCTCTCCCCATACCTGGAATGGAGGAATGGCGGCCTTTTACCCATTTGAAAGAGAAAAGAGATTCTTCCCCTCCCTTCCCTTGTCTTGCCACCCAGTGTGCCAGGGGAGTCAGGAGAGCCCCACCCTTACCAGCTGAAGCCCCTCCCTTACCCCCACCTTACCAGTCACTGCAGGACTGTCAGCTGAGCTGAAAGCCTCCCAGCCACCGAGCATCAGGGCCTGAGAGCACTGAGGAATCCCAGGGCTCCGAGCCAAGAAGGAGGGTGGGGGTGATGGCCGTGGCAGTGGTGAGGTGAGGTTGGTAGCGGTGGATCCCCAGGCTCAGCTCCAAGCCTGGGAGTACCATCTGAGGCCGAGGGGCAGCAGTGAGGAGAGTGAGGGCTCTGCAGTCTGGAGGGCCTAGAGTCTGGCCAGAGCCGGATCTGGGAGCCAGAACCAAGCAGCCAAATGAGCCAAGCAGCTGGGATCTGGGCAGCCCACAGGAGAGGAGAAGAGAGGAGAACAGCTAGAAGCTGAATTGGGAGCCGAGGGGTCTGCAGGAGATGCCTTGAGGCAGCAGAGACCCCCGGAGGCCACAAGACTGACGGAGCTGGTGGCAGAGCTGGAAGACAAGGCTGGGTTGAGGGTCTCGGGGGCAGGCAGAAACTCCTGCTGCTCCAGAGGCTGCAAGAGAGAAGCAACAGGAGGGGGAAGCCAGGGGCCACCAAGGCCAACTGGAACTGGTCAGGTGGATGGTGGGTGGGGAAGTAGTCTTATGGATGGTAGAACATAGGAAGTAGATTTATAGTGCTGGAAGGGACTTTGGAGGTCTTCTAGTCCAACCTCTGCTCAAGGCAGGAACTTCATACCTTCCCATTCAAATGGTTCTCTTGTCCACTTTGAAAACTTCCAGAGATGGAGCACTCATTACTTTGGGAGGCAGCTTATTCCATGTTTTAATTGTTCCTACTGTCTGATAACTTCTCCTGAGTCCTAGATTGGGTCTCTCTTTAACAAATTCCCACCTGTTTCCTCTTCTCCTTCCCTCCCGGGCTCTGGAGACAAAGTCTCTCCCCTCTTCTCTGTGGGAGCCCCTAAAAGTGCCGGAAGATTCTATCATGGCTGCCCAATCCTTCCCACCTTGTCTCAGCTAGACATAGCAAACTCGCTCAACCGTTCATCAAACGATTTGGCCTCTAGACCTTAAATCATCTTTATTCCTCTTCTCTTCACACTGTCCAGAATCTTCACTACCTTTTCTTTTTCGGGGTGACCAGAATTGGACAAAGTATTCCAAGGATGGTCTGACCAGTGGGATAGAAAGTACTACCAGCACTTCTCTCCCTCTTCCCCTCTTTTATTGCTGCCTGTTAGGTAGCGTCCAATGTTTATGTCTTCTGGATATTGAGCTTATATTCTCGTAATTCCCACAAGCTTGGTGCCATCTGCAAACCTGATGAGTTCCCTCCCTGTCCCCTCACATAGATCACTTAGGAAGATATGGAAGAGTCCGGGGCCCAAGGCAGAAACTTGAGGTTCCCCTCTGAATATTTCACCCCATGTAGATGTACCTCCATGAAGGACTACTCACTGGGTGCAATTGGTCAGCCACCTTAGGAATTTTGTGCCTATTTGGAATTGTATACCGATTCTATCTCTCTCATCAACCTTTTCATATTTTGTTTTTTTCCCTTTGTGCCTAAAAAGAGATTCAAAGAAGGAATTCAGCATTTCTGCATTCCCAGGTTCAGACATCAACGTGTTGAATCCTTCCACTCTCTTTAGAAATTTGAAAAGATTAACAGAGTTGGAAGGGAGCTTGTAGGTCATCTAGTCCAACACCCCCCACCCAAGTAGGAGACCCAACATCATCTCTGACAAATGGCTGACCAGTCTCTTCTTGAAACCTTCCAGGGATGAAGCTCCCACACCTTCTGAAGGCAACTTCTGTTCCATTGGTTGATTGGTCTCATTGTCAGGAAATTTCTCCTTAGTTCTAGGTTGAATCTCTCCTTGTTCAGTTTCCATTCATTATTCCTTATCCGGCCTTCAGGTGCCTTGGAAACTAGCTCGTCCCCTTCCTTTCTGCGACAGCCCCTCAAATATTGGAATATTGCTATCCTGTCTCCCCTGGTCCTTCTCTTCACTAGACTAGCCATGCCCAGTTCCTGTAATCGTTCTTCATATCTTTTAGCCTCCAGTCCCCTAATCATCCTGGTTGCTCTTCTCTGCGCTTTTTCTACATTCTCAACATCATTTTTATAATGTGGTGACCAAAACTGTATGCAGTACTCTAGGTGTGGTCTTACTAGGGCTTTATGGAGTGGTATCACTACCTGCCTTGATCTTGATTGTATCCCTCTGTTAATGCAATTTAGAATTGCATTGGCTTTTTTTGGCTCCTGCCGCACATCGTTGGCTTACATTTAATTGGTTCTCCACTAAGACTTCAGGATTCCTCTCACAGTTATTGCTATTAAGCCTGGTTTCACCCAATCTATATGTGTACTTTTAGCTTTTCTTACCCAAGTGTAAGACTTTACTTTTCTCTACTTTGAATTCCATTTTATTAGATCTCTCTTAGCTTGTGGAAGTCAGAACTCTCTTAAAGACTCCACTGTTAGCCTGCTTGAGCAGAGCTTGGACTAGAAGACCTCCAAGGTCCCTTCCAACTCTCTTAGACTGTTACGGTTGGTGAAGTTCCCTGTGCTTGATGAGGAATGTTTGGAGGGCTCCCCATAGGCTTAGAGCCAGAGGGGTTGAATGGGATCTTTGCCAGTTTCTTTATGGGGTGAGAGTCGGGTCTGGTGTGGTGTGGATGTGCTTGTCTGACCGGGGGGAGAGGCCATCTATGGGGTGGCATGGGGTAAATGCATGAGGGCAGCAGGAGGGAGCAAAAGTACAGGTAGATGTTAGGCATAGCCTCCTCCTCCTCTTGCTTCCCCCTGAGAGCCTCTGGAGCAGCAGGAGCTTCTGCCTGTCCCCGAGACCCTCCACCCAACCCTGTCCTCCTGTTCTGCCCCCTGCTCCCTCAGCCTTGCTGCCTCTGGGCTCTCTGCTCCCCCAAGGCCTCTCCTGGGGACCCCTCGGCTCCCCTTCAGCTTCTGGCTGCTCTTCTCTCCCCTCCTCTCCTTCAGGCTGTTCGGCCCCCGTCTGCTCAGCCCATTTGGCTGCTCGGTTCCGTCTCCCAGATCCAGCTCTGGCCAGACTCACCTGGCACACGAGGTAGCAAGTCAGTCCCCCCACCTCCCTCCCTCCCTCTCTCCCCCAATCCTCCCTCCTCTCCTGGATAGACAGTTGGACACAGACTCCTTCGATGCTCTTTCTGTGGAGATATTAGAAAGAAACATGTCCTCCCAATAACCGATAGGCATCCTGGCCATTCTGACATTGCTTGGCTCCAGTGGCTGTTTAAGGCCGAACAGACTGTGGTTACAGCAAAGGTGGCTCGATTCTCCGCAACAGCACTGGGGATCCATGGGAAACACGTGATTAATCCACCATAGCTATTTTACACAACTGATATAGGAAACCCTTTCGCATTACTACTCCTTTGCCCTTTAGTATTTAATGACTTTGGGCCTCACAGGTTAAGGAGTGATAGTATTGTTAGGCCATGTGTAACTGACAGATTGGATGCCCAATTGTGATTTTAAAATAGATTTTATCTGTGGTTTATTATTTCAGTCTAGAATTTTTAAATGGATATTCCTTGAGTGTTTTTATTTGTTCTGGTCTTTGATTGTAATAAACTTGATTTGATCTGATGCAATTCTATTTACCAAGAAGGGGACCTAAAAAGACATATGACAGAGTTGACTGTTCCCCATGTAGTGAATACTTTCCTCAGATAAAGGAACAATTCATGTGTCTTCAAGGAATTCACCATCACATGGAGGTTGCAGTTATCACATTTTTAAAAATAGGACAGAACCGACCATTAATTACTGGAAAGGAGCCTTCCACCTGTTGATTCATGGCTCTTAAGACTCTATCAGTTGTGGATAATGAATGAGAACAGCCTGCCCCAATCTGGTGGCCTCCGGATGTTAATTCATGCATCCTCATGGTTCATGCTTGGTAACAAATTAGGCCACTTTCTTCCGAGAAGGGGGACCCAGGTGTGTTTGCCAACACTGGTGTGGCTCCATTTGTAGACCAGAGACCGAACCTTTGATGTTGTGTCTGTTGCTGCTGCAGCCCTGGGAGACCTAGAATAAAAGGGGACCTCAACATTGTGACCAGATCCTTGGACTTTCACTTGGACCGGTAACTCCCAGTCATTGCCCAGGCCCCTCTCCTCTTTAAGGGCACCTCAGTTATCTGGATCCTGATGGAGAGAGCACAGAAATGTCCTCTCTGCCTCTTGATCTCCAACCTTGGAAGGGGAACTTTGTGGGCCTGATTCCTCCAGGAAATCCTGCTGTTCCTTGCAGCTTCTGAACAGTTACTTAAAGAGGTCAACTGGGCTTTGGCTATTATAACTATGGGTGTCCTTTACGGAGACTGCTGCATAAAACTTTATATCTTGTATATATGAAGAATTGTGAACTGTGTATATTTGTGTCTTGTGGCACAATGGTCTTTTTTCTATAGTTATCTTTTTCTTCTTTCTACTCCAGTTAAATTCAATAAATTTAAAACTAATAATTAATACATTTCAGTTGCCAGAGAGGACAAACACTGAATTAAACAGTATAGGAATTCCAACATTTAGGATCCTTTGGGTTTATGTCCTCATGATTTACGTCCTCATGTTTCGCCCAAATCCAGTCTGCAAATTGCACAAGAGTGGATGGCCTCTAGGAGCCCCCTTCTCTGTTCCATCATCCAGCAGGTGCATCAACTACAATTCCAAGAAGGACCAGGGCTGGATGGTCAGAAGCATCCATGATGATGCAATCAATGCTCTGCTGGGAATTCTGGGAGTTGTGGTTGAACCTATCTGAAATGGCCAAGCTGAGGAAAGCCACCCCAGGGACAGAGTAAGAGACCTCCTGGATTCCCTCCTGGATATCTACTCTATGTTTGCACCCAGGAGTTCTTTCCCCTCTCCCACTTCCTGCCTCCTTCCTCAGTTCCAGGAAATAGGAAGAATCCCCTGCAATGAGTCATCCTGATTGGAGGCCTCCCACTTGTGGGTCTTCTCCTGCCTTTGCTACTCTGGAGAAGCCACTCAGAAGAAACCTCCAACCCTCCACAAAAGTCCAACAAGGAAGATGGGATCAACCGAAGATTTGCTTAATGACCACACTCATTTGCTTAACAACTGTGGCAAGCAGGTTGTAAAATGAGGCAGAACTTACTTAAGAACTGCCTGGCTAGCAACAGAAATTGTGGTCATACATGGAAGACTACCTTGATTGTCTGATAGTCCATTGGAATTTATCTCCAGAGATGTTCAGGAACTTGTAATAAGAACTTCCCCTTTCTTCTCCCTTCTGCTAGCTTCTGAGGAGCCTGCAGCTGAGTTCTTGGTAGGGCTTATTTCTGGGGCTTCTGGGGTTGGAAGCAGCCTGAGATGACTGAGGGCAACCCAGAAGATCAGACCTTCAAGGGTTGCACTGCTGGGCTTCCCACCTTGGAAAGAGAGAGAGACCCTCTGTTAGATATTAGCATATATCGCTGTAAGTCTCCACTCAGGTCCGCCGCTAGGGCGGGAACAAGAAGTTGTTCTGATTGGATGGGAGGTGTACCCGATCCCTATAAAAGGGGAGATCTTAGACCACAAGCTAAGCTGGATCACTACTACTACTAAATAAAGAGCTGTTGTCACAATCGTCCGGAGTCTGTTCTCTCGTTGCCCGAATCTAACATTGGTGACGAAGGTGGGATCGAGAGACAGATAGGACGAAGAAGCTACCTCCAGAATCCAAGGATTCAATCCAGCCCCAGAATTCGGTGGAAGTTCCGGCAGCCATCTCAGCGCAGCAAATTCGAACGCAGACAAGATGGCGATGCACGCCCCTCCAGCTCCATACGATCCAATCGCCGAGCATTGGGAATCCTACATGCTGAGGTTCGAGTGCTTTCTCGAGGCAAACGATTACACGGGAGTACCGGACTCTCGGAAAAAGAATATGTTCCTGAGCTACTGTGGTCGAGAGGTCTTCGAAACGGCCAGAGATCTTTCCGAGCCAACCCCCATACAGGCGGTATAATGGACGGCGCTACAACAGACATTGCAAACACATTACGCGCCAAAACCTTCCCGCCACGTTCGCCGCCAGGAATTCAACACGAGGAACCAGAAGGCGGGAGAATCAATCAACCAATATGTTGCAGCACTTCGGAAAGCAGCAACGCATTGCGAGTTCAGGGATCTGGACGAGCAAATCCTGGCGCGCCTCATATGCGGGTTAAGAGACATTTCCTTGCAGAAACGGTTGTTGGCCAAACCCAACCTAAGCCTGCAAATCGCGCTCGATGAGGCAAGAGCTTCTGAATCAGCGGACAGATCTTCCGAGACAATACAACGCGGATACAGCGCGATCCAGACCGGAGCCAGACATGCCAGAGTACCTTATGAGGCCGATCAAGAGGTCGAGGACAGAGAGTTCGAAGACAGCCATCGAATGCGGAGCAGTCACGCAAGACCGGTGGGAAAAACCGAATTCCGTTTGCCACCATGTGCAAGTTGCGGAGGGAACCACCCCCGGTCTACCTGTTGTTTCAGAAACGTTGTTTGCTCGCATTGCGACAAACTTGGGCACATCGCACGAGTGTGCCGGAGCGAAGTCCCTGCCTCACAATGGCAGCCTCCGATGTACCGCCGACAGAAGCCCAACCCAGGGGCTTGGCGGAAAAACAAAGGGCGCCCAGAGAGAGAACCGAGGGAGTTAGCCGAGAGAGAATACACACAAAGAGCTGAAAGGGCATATTACCAGAGAGCTGAGAGAGAGTATCCCCAGGATACCGATGCCGAGAGAGAGTTGACCCAGAGAGAACCGATGCGAACCTATCTCACAACGATAGGTCAGGTCCGCACCAAGCGGCCTAAAAAGCTGAAAATCACTGTCCTCCTGGAGGACTCCCCTTGTGAGCTTGAAGTCGACACGGGATCGTCCCTGACGATCATCTCATGGTCCGCCATGAAAAAGGCAATTCCTAGCCTTAAGAAGCGCCAACTGCGAACACCAGACATCCTGCTACGAGACTACCAGGGGAACAGGGTCCCCATCGTGGGTCAAGGCATGTTTCAGGTGCAGTTCAAGGACATCATAGCCCAACTGCCCGTGACCGTCGCCAGCGCACCATTACAGAGCCTCCTAGGACTGGATTGGTTCGAAGCCCTGGGGTTGGAAGTCACTGGAATCAACGCCGTGGAGAACAGCAGCGCTGAACAGATTTTTAAGGAGTTCGAGGATGTGTTCAGCCCTGGTCTTGGTAAGTATGTGGGTAAACCAATATCATTCAATCTAGACCCAAACGTGGCGCCAATCCGACTCAAACCTAGAAGAGTGCCTTTTGCGCTCCGTCCCAAGATTGATAAAGAGATTGATAAGCTCGTAGAACAAGGGATCCTTGAACCGGTGGATCACGCGCGCTGGGAAACCCCCATAGTGACCCCAGTTAAACCAGATGGGTCAGTCCGCATCTGCGCGGACTATAAATGCACAATTAATGTCGCCCTACAACAGAGCGCGTATCCTGTGCCCGTAGTCCAACACCTATTGCACTCGTTGGGGCCAGGAAAATATTTGCAAAATTAGACATGGCACAAGCGTATCAGCCGTTGCCTGTGGATAGCGCCACGGCAGAGGCCCAAACTATAGTGATGCACAGGGGTGCTTTCAAATGCAACCGGTTACAATTCGGCGTAAGCATCGCTCCAGGTCTGTTCCAAAGCATCATGGAACGGCTTTTGCAGGGAATACCAGGAGTCGTCCCCTATTTCGACGACATCTTGGTGTCGGCTGCAAACGAGGAGCAACTATTAAAACGTGTTAGAACTGTTCTGGCCAGAATCAGAGAAAAGGGCCTCCGCCTAAAAAAGGAAAAATGCCAAATTAACGTGCCTAGCGTAGAATTCCTGGGGTATAGAATCGATGGACTGGGTATACACCCAACATCAAAGAAAATTAAGGCGATCCAGGGCGCCCCCACACCACGAAATCAGACCGAGTTGCAGGCGTTCCTCGGACTTCTTAACTTCTACAGCGTTTTTCTAAGACAGAAAGCTACCGTCGCTGAGCCGCTACATCGACTCCTCGCCAAGAACGCGAAATGGACATGGGGACGCCCCGAGGCAGCAGCTTTCGCTGCAGTCAAGCTCCTGCTCACGACCGACTCATTACTCATCCAATACAGCCAAACTCTACCACTGATTTTAACCTGCGATGCATCACCTTTCGGCGTCGGCGCAGTCCTCAGCCACAGAATGCCAAACGGAAACGAAGCACCCATCGCATTCTACTCAAGGACCTTATCATCGGCTGAAAGAAACTACAGCCAGATGGACAGGGAAGCATTAGCCGCTGTGGTAGGAGTCAAACGTTTCCACGAGTATCTCTACGGCCGCGATTTCGAACTCATCACAGACCACAAACCACTGCTGGGTCTTTTGGCGGGAAACCGCCCCACACCAGTCTCACTCTCCCCACGCATGACCAGGTGGACTGTTTTCCTGGCTGCGTATTCCTACAAACTGATACACCGACCGGGTTCCACACTAGGGCACGCTGACGCACTCAGCCGTTGCCCACTTCCAGAACTATTAACAGACCCCACTCCTGAGATACCGGTTTTATTGATTGACTGCTTGGACTCAGGACCAGTCTTTTCTGTGGACGTTGCTAGGTTTTCTGCTAACAACAATGTAATCAGACAGGTACAGACTTGGGTATGGAGGGGATGGCCCAAGGGAAATGTGGGACCCGAATTCAAACTGTTTTTGTCAAAACGCGATGAACTGTCGGTTTTACAAGGTTGTATATTGTGGGGGGATCGAGTTGTTGTTCCATACGCATTGCGGAGAAATGTCTTAGAAGCGTTACATGTTGGGCATCCGGGGATCGTACGGATGAAAGCGTTAGCTAGGAGTGGTGGCCAAACATGGACAAAGAGATAGAGGAATGGGTAGCCACTTGCGATCCGTGCCAAGAATCCAGACCAGCACCCCCTGAAGCGCCCGCCACGGAATGGGAGAAACCGAAAGCACCCTGGTCGCGAATACACATTGATTTCGCAGGGCCAGTCCAAGGGCAAACGTTTCTAATAGTTGTGGATGCATACTCCAAATGGTTGGAAGTAGTCCTAATGACTTCAATTACGGCAGAGGCAGTCATTAAGGTACTACGGCGGCTTTTCGCCACTCACAGCCTGCCCGACCTCCTGGTTTCCGACAACGGGCCCCAGTTCACGGCCATGCAATTCGAAACGTACTTAGCAGGTCAGGGAATTCGGCATGCCCTTGTCGCGCCATTCCATCCGGCTTCGAACGGACAGGCGGAGAGAATGGTGCGATCTTCAAAAGAGGCCCTCGCTAGGATGGGCCCAGGTGATTGGCAAACACGAATTGATCATTACCTACTAATCCAGCATATCACCCCTAGCGCCACGACGGGTAGGAGCCCTGCTGAACTCCTCATGGGCCGCCGTTTAAGGTCTCACCTGGACCGACTTCACCCAAACTACTCTGCCACATCGCCCCCAGACTCCACAAGCAAAATTCAGAATTTTAGTATAGGGGATTGAGTATACGCCCACAACTATGCAGGGGGAATGCTGTGGATTCCGGCAAAGGTAATTGGCATCACGGGTCCTCGATCATACTTGTTGGAACTAGAGGACGGTAGAAATTGGAAAAGACACATAGACCAACTCCGGGGTCGCCTAACACATTCCAACCTGCGATCTGCTAATGAAGACTACATTCCGTCAGAAAATCAGCAACCCGAGAATCCGGACACAGAGGAATACAGCACCACGGAGCCTGAAGTGGAACCAGAGATCAACGACAGAGCGGAACAGCATCCGAGCGAGGGGAGCCTTCCATCCCCCGACTGCGAAACAGAACAAGCGGAACAAGCCGATCTCACACCCACTCCAACTCAACCCGAACTCCGACGATCCACCCGAGTAAGGCAAAAACCGGCATATTTAAAGGACTTTGTCACTAACTGGAACACTCCATCAAAGAGGGGAGGGGTGTTAGATATTAGCATATATCGCTGTAAGTCTCCACTCAGGTCCGCCGCTAGGGCGGGAACAAGGGGTTGTTTTGATTGGACGGGAGGTGTACCCGATCCCTATAAAAGGGGAGATCTTAGACCGCAAGCTAAGCTGGATCACTACTACTACTAAATAAAGAGCTGTTGTCACAATCGTCCGGAGTCTGTTCTCTCGTTGCCCGAATCTAACACCCTCTTTCTTTCCTCTGATGGAGTTTGAGACACACCCGATCTCCTGCTTGCAACTATTCACCTGGTACAGCCACAAAGAGCCCAAACTCCTCAGGATGCAGTCTGACTCTCCTGTGGGGTTTCTCCACCCACATCTTCTGGACTCCAGTCTCAACCTGGCCCATGCACTGGGGAAAAGAACTGGCTGTTTGTGCTGTCCTTATCACCCAATAAGGAGATGGAGACAGGATGGTAGATCTCATAGAAAACTTCTTTAACAGGGCAGGAGCAACTATGGAAAAGGTGAGCTAAGTAGGTCTCCTTGGATGAGAACATCTAAGCAAGAGGACCGGGAGGCCCCCACCTCCTCTGGCTTGGTGGGATGGCCAATGGTTCTCATGGAGATTATCAAATAACATGGTAGTTGGAGCTTGGCTCCCATAGAATCTATCTTACCACTTTTCCTATTCATTCTCTCACACATACACTTTTAGTGCTGTCCATAGGAATCATTTTTTTAAAAACGTTTTTTAAAAGATGTCAAATTCATTGGCAGTTGGTGAACAACAAATTCCTCTGAATGACTTTCACAGAGTTCTCTTTAGCAAGATTTATTGAGGTGAAAAGGAAGGCAGTTATAAGAATTAAAATCCTTCAACAATTTCCCATTTGGAAACATCTAGATATGTTCTTTGATTGCTGCATACTATCTAAGTGGAAATAATTCAGGCATTCGTTCAAATAAATGGACATTATACCATTCTTAAATATCATGGTGTTTTTTCTCATGTTTTTACATTTGTTCTAGCTGTGAGATGCTCCTTTGTATTCAGCTCTGGCCTCAGAAGGATAATGTAGCACTTGGGGATGAAGATGCAGCCCAGCAGACCAGCACTGGAGGCCAGGATGGAGAAGACCTGAATAGCCACCATGTATTTCCCTTTGGTGCTCAGGTAGGTGGGCACAAAAGTCACCCAGACACTGCAGAAGACCAGCATGCTGAAGGTGATCAGCTTGGCTTCATTGAAGGCCCCAGGCAGATTCCTGGCCAGAAAAGCCACCGTGAAGCAGATGGCAGCCAGGAAGCCCATGTAGCTGAGGGTGACGTAAAACATGACAACAGCCCCTTCGTTGCATTGCAGGATGATCTCTCCAGGCTGGGAGTGGAGGTCAGAGTCAGGGAAGGGGGGAGAAACTCCCAGCCAGATGGAGCAGATGATAATTTGGACAGCAGAAGAAGAAGGGATGATGGAGTTGGCCAAGCTCTTCCTCAGCCATCTCTTCACTCGGTTTCCTGGTTTTGTGGCCAGGAAAGCCAGCACCACCATGATGGTTTTGGCCAAGAGAGAAGAAACAGCAACTGAGAAGATGATGCTGAAGACCGTTTGTCGGAGGAAGCAAGTGGCTTTCCTTGGTTGACCAATGAAGAGAGAAGGAGACAAGAAGCAAAGCAGGAGGGAGACCAGGAGGATGTAGGAGAGATCCCGGTTGTTGGCTTTGACAATGGCAGTTTCTCGGTATTTAGTGAAGATTATTAAAACAAGGCCTGCAATTAGGAACAAGACCAGGGTAAAAGAGACCAGGATGATGCCCAGATGTTCTTCATAAGACAGGAAGGTTATAACTTTGGGGATACATTGGATTCTGTCCTCATTTGGATATTTGTCATCCGGACACTTGGTGCATTTTCCTGCATCTGAGAAAAAAAACAATATTCCTTTACTATTCTCTCCTTTTACCTTTCAGGAAATACCTTATTTGGACACCAAGTGATACCAGGAGATATTGTCTAGGACACATTTATTAGTACCTCTAGTGAGAGATGGTAAGAAGTATAAGATTTTTTTAAAATCAATTTTTGTTTAATCGTCTATGAAAGTGAGAGAAGAATTGGGACCCAAATAATTTCCTGTGTGATGTTCAGAACCAAACTTTATTATTTGATGTATGTAATGAATCAGTTCCACTTCCTTTCCTCCAGTCTCACCCACCTTCCTGAGTGGAGAAGGTCCCCTCCGGACAAGGAACGCAGTCATAGCAGCAAACTGGCTCTCCTTCTCGAGCCCTCTTGACAAATCCAGGATGACAACTTTCCACACATTTGGACTGAGGCAGGGACTGAGCAGAAAAACAAGGAACGCCAAAGAAAAGATGTTAGGACTCTCCGTCCATGGAAAATGGAGGGAGAAATGGATGGAGACAAGTAGCCTCTGGTCTTCACTGAGGTAAATATGAAACCTCTGACTACTTCTAACCAGATGCAGGAGGTAGAACAACTGGCAGATTCTTCATTTAGTTCCTTCCTTTTCCTTTTGGAATTTAACATTGCAATAAGGTACTTTTCTACTTAATAGTCTAGAGGGATGGAATTGGAAAAAAAATTAAGTATGATGATATATTCATATTAAAACTGAGAATAAAGTTTACTATAATAATTTTAGGAAAGTTTTATTCCATTAGATTTTTAAAAGATAGAATAAAACTGTGATTAAGAAAGAAACCTCTGACCAGTACGATCTTGAAAGGTTTCCATAAAACATTGAAAAGCCCCTTCACTTAGGTCCCGTCTGTTGAAGAACTTCCATTAGATGACACCAACTGGCATGGAAGGCCAATCACCCTGGAGACTGTGGGCTTTGCCCACTTGAAATGGGACCTCAGGCTTTGGGAAACAGAGAAAAGACACCAAAATTTATCCCACCTTATTGAGCAACTTTAGCCCTGCAAGAGCATCTTGTCTGATAGAAAATCTCTGTCTTTCAAAATACGCCAGAGTCTCTCCCTTGACACCCTCTTTGGTGAGAACCAAGTAGCATGAAATGCCCAGATCTGCTCTTATCTGTCCATTTTGGTCCAAGTACAGTTTCATCTCAGAAATATTCCAAAATTCATTCTTCTCCAGAAAGGGATGAAACTAGAATGGGAACATCCAGAATTCGAAAAACAGAAAAGTTTGTTTCTTATCCCACATTGAATCTTTCTTCTACAATTGTCTGATCTCCAAATATGGTTAAATAGGATACAAATACTGCCATAATCTTCATAAGTGAATGAAAAAGTTTGAGAAAAATTTATCAAACTATAGAGAAAATATAATAGACACAGTTGGTCAATTATAGGGAACATTTTAGAGCAGATAACAAATAAAATGAACAGAGAAAAAAGATTATTCATAAACTCTTTGAAAACAACAGATTGATTCTCAGCAATCATGGGTTGATCAAGAAGAAATCTGTCGGCTAATCTTCTCCCTTGTAATCCTGATGGAAAACACCTCCAGATCAGAGGTGGGTTCCTACCTGTTTGGACCAGTTTGGCTGAAACGTTAGTAACCTGGTGGCCTGGATTGCTGGAACCAGCAGTAACCCAGGCTGGCCACGCCCCTGAACCGGTTCTCTCAGCCATATTGTTTTTGGCTTCTGCGCATGCGCAGAGCAACCGTCAGTAGTGGCAGCCAGAACCCACCACTGGCTCGATCCCACTTAGGAGCCTCAGTTTACTCGTTTAAACTGCAGCTGGGATCTCCCACATGTTGCACGCCCAAAAACGACATGGAGGCATGGGCGAAAGGTGGAAGGGGGGTGGAACACACGAGATGGGACCTGGCCAGCCCTGCTGTTGCAGTAGCTGCCTGGGCGAGCCACTCCCCACCTCCCCAGACCAGGCCCTCAGCTCGTGCCAGACTGAGGCCGCAGCCGCCACCTGCTCCTTTGTCCACCCAGCCGGCAGGAGCTACAGCAGTGCCGGTCATGGCTGAGAGCTTTCTTTGCCAGCTGGCAGCCGAAAAGTTCTCCTTCTTAAAAGCCTCCAGTGATGGAGCTTTTGGATCCAAACGCCCTTTAACCAACCAACCAACTAACCAACCAACCAACCGGGGCTTAGTTTGGAAACAGAAGAAGAAAGAACCGGTGAGTGTCTGTGCCCAGGAGTGGGGGATGTTGGGGGGGGGGAGGCTGGGGGGGGGGGAGCTGGAGGGTAGGAGGCCTCTGAGCAAGTGCTTGACAAGAAGGCGGTGGATGACCTCACTTTCCAGTCGCCAGTGAGTGGCTGCATCCAGCCGGGGGATCAGAGGGGGCAGCTGAGCGAGCGCTGGGCAAGCAGGCAGGAGGGAGACTTCGGAGGCTCATTGTCAACCCAGCTTTGCGCCCAGTTGGCTCCGGTTGCATAACCATCGGTTGGCTTAACGGTCGGGCATGGGGAGTTGGGGGATGCTTCTTGGCAGGAGCGGTTTCCCTCAGTTGTTCACCGGGTGGCAAAGCAGACCGACTCAAAAAGAATGAAGGGGATCTTCGGTGGAGCCGGTCGAGGGTACAACTCTTGGCTTATTGAGTCTTATTGAGTTGATGGCCCTTGCCTTGGGGTGAGGGGTGGGCCCAAATTGCACCCCACTGCAGGCGTCTCTCAGCTGTTGTGTGCAGGGAAAAACCTTGCACAGTAAAGAAAACCTTCTCATGAGTGTGAGGTAATTAACAATTTCTCGAACTCTTGGGAAGTTTTTCTTTACTGTGCAAGGTTTTTCCCTGCACACAATGGCTGAGAGACGCTCACAATGAGGTGCAATTTGGGGGTGGCGGGTGGGGCAGGGGATGGGTTGGGCCAGGCCACGCGATGCACATCTTACTGGAGACTGGCAGCTCTGGATCTTGTGGCTTTTGGGAGGTTTTCTTTAAAAAAATGCCTCTGCAGAGGAGCTGAAAACCTCCAAGGTTGCTTTGGGAGAGGGAAGACGGACAGCATTACCCCCCCTCCCCCTGGGTGCCTGCAGCCTTGGAGCAACTCTGGGCCCTTCCACACTAAAGAAAATCCTCTGGTGAGTGAGAAGTTGTTCATTGCCTTAGGTGTGCAATGGCCGGGAGTTGCTGCAGGCTCCGAGGCTGCAGGCGCCCAGGGAGAGGGGAATGCTGCCCACCTGCCTGTCCCCTCCAGAAGCAACCTGGAGTTTTTTTGGAGGGCGGGGATCCTCAGAGCACCCTTGGAAAGGACTTTGGCGATCGGCCTGCCCCTAAAAGCAAACAATGAGGCGAGTCACCTCATTGTTGGAAGAGGGAGGGAGGGAGGGAGGGAGGAAGGGAGAAATAGTGTGTATATGTAATGGCTGGTTTCATCCAAATGAGTTTTTGTTTCAGGTGGATCTCCTAGCTTTGAAAGGAGGAAAGGAAGGGATACAAAGAGAAAGAAAGAAAGAGGGTGAAAGGGAGAGAAAGAAAAAGAAGGGAGAAACAAGAAAGAAAAGAAAGAAAAGGGAGAGAGAGAGAGAGAGAGAGAGAGAGAGAGAGAGAGAGAAAGAAAGAAAGAAAGAAAGAAAGAAAGAAAGAAAGAAAGAAAGAAAGAAAGAAAGAAAGAAAGGGGAGAGGGAAACGAAAGTGAATAAGATGTAGATGGGTGGATGGATGTATATATACATACATCAAGGGAGGGAGGGAGGGAGGGAAAAAAGAAGAGAGGAAGGAAGGTTCCAGAAGACTCTTTGAAACAGCACAGCAATCTAGGATTGGAAGGGACCTTGGAAGACATCTAGTCCAATCCTCTGCTCCAGCAAGAGACCTGATATCCTCTGGATTATTTTGGTCCCTCTAACAGAGAGGAAAATTGACAGAAAAGGGAAGAAGTTTACTAGGACAAGGCTGCCATGCAGAGGAAGGCAGAGATAGTCTTTGACGTATGACAATTGAGCCCAACATTTTGGTTGCTAAGCAAGAGCGTTGTTAAGTGAGTTTTGCCACAGTTTACTCAATCCATGACATCGCCTGGCTCTAACAGTCATGTGCAGGCTAGGGAAGAACATCTGAAGGCCTGTGAAATGTTCTAATGTGCAGAAGTTAAAGTTAAATGTGTGCCAGAAAGTGGACTCTAAGTGTGTTTAAACACAGTAAATGAGGTTGAATGTGTACAGTTTTAGAAGAGCTGTGTGTGTGTGTGTGTGTACATACACATACAGTATATATAGTAGATAATGTATCCTTTTGTGTGCCTATACACACAGTAAACTATGTAATATGTATGTACAAATATGGCATTTATACATAGGATTAAATTGTGTATTTTGGATGTTCAGTAGTAGTAAATAAATAGACAGGGAAATTGTATCTTGTTGAGGCAAGGAGAGGCCAGGCAAGGTACCCCTTGACGTGAGTGATGTCATGTTGGCCATGCCCACCCAATCATATGACCACTAAGCCACACCTACCCAATCACATGACCACCAAGCCATGCCCACTGTCACATGCCCACCAAGTCACATGACCACCAAGCCACTCCCATCCAGTCACATGACCACCAAGCCACGCCCACAGAACCAGTAGTAAAACTTTTTGAATGCCACCACTGGATACAACCCTCTTCTAATAACTGACTCCTGTTACACACGAGTGTAAGATCCGCTCACTCTTATTCCAGAGTGCCAGACGTGGAAAAATGAATTCAATTACAAGAGAGGAGATTTTAGCTGAATGAGAGAGAAAATATGATAAAAGGATGAGTTGTTTTAGAGCTGAGCCAGTAAAGCAGAGAAGTTCAGTCTCCTCTTCATGGATCGTCTGAGAGCAAATCAGTCAGAGAAGCTTGAACTGGGATTCCTGCAGAGAGGAGGGGGTTGGGCTAGATGGTCTCAGGGTCTCCTCCTAATTTATAAAGGTTGTCATGCCACAACATGTACCGTACTTTTCGGAGTATAAGATGCACCAGAGTATAAGATGCACCAAGGTTTTGAAGAGGCAATTTTTTTAAAAAAAGTAGGTAGGTAGGTAGAGGGAGAGAAAGAGAGGGAAATACAGTAGGTAGGTAGGGAGAGTGAGAGAGTAGTTAGGTAGGGAGGTAGGGCGGTAGATAAAGGGATAGAGAGAGAGAAATAGAGAGAGAGAGAGAGAAATACAGTAGGTAGGTAGGGATAGAGAGAGAGAGGATAGGTAGAGGGATAGAAAGAGAAATAAAAAGAGATAGAGAGAGAAATACAGTAGGTAGGGAGAGTGAGAGAGTAGTTAGGTAGGGAGGTAGGGCGGTAGATAAAGGGATAGAGAGAGAGAGAGAGAGAGAGAGAGAGAGAGAGAGAGAGAGAGAGAGAGAGAGAGAAGTACAGTAGGTAGGGAGGGAGAGAGAGAGAGAGGGTAGGTAGGTAGAGGGATAGAGAGAAATAAAGAGATAGAGAGAGAAATACAGTAGGTAGGTAGGGAGAGAGAGAGAGTAGGTAGGTAGGTAGGTAGATGTTTCCAGGTGTATTTATCCATGTGTTGGAGAAGGAAATCGATGACAATCTGCAGCACCTAAGACTTTGTTTCCGCTGGCAAAGCACTTGATCAATGTAATTCTCATCAACCAGTTAAAGAGCTTTCCAAGAGGGGGAAAAAAAGTTTTTACACTCTGCAAACCTCCCCAAAACGGCCTGTTTTTGTGAAAACGCCCCCCCCCCTTTTTTAAAGTCATGAATAGCCTTGGGGGGGGGGCTTGCAGAGTGCTCCGGGCCCCCCCAACAATGAGCAAAAAATGGCCCGTTCTTCTAAAAAACAAGCCCGTTTTTTGTCAAAAGAATTGCATGCATAGCCTTATACAGTGCTGCTGGGGGTTGGGGGGAGAAACAATGGCCCATTTTGCTCATTACTGCCCTCCCCAGCCCCCAGGAGCTCTCTGAAAGCCTCCATAAGGGTATGGACGGCCATTTTGGTGAAGGGAGAGGGGCTTTGGGAGGCAAAAAATGCTGTATTCGATGTATAAGACGCCCCCAGATTTTCAGCCTCTTTTTTGAGGGAAAAAGGTGCTTCTTATATTCCAAAAAATACGGTAACTGTTGTGCTGTTGTTGCTCTAGCCCAGCGATGGCGAACCTTTTTTGGCTCGCGTGCCACAAGTGGGGGGAGCGCGGGGGGGTCAGGTGCGGGCGTGCCGCACCCATAATGCAACGCGCCTCCAGTGCGCATGCGCGCCCAACGTGCCCATTTTTGCATGATTTTTTCGCCTTCCCCAGGCTCCAGAGGCTTTATAGGAGCCTGGGGAGGGCGAAAAGAGCCTCCCCCGCCCCCCCCCGGAGGCTTCAGGGAACGTCCGGAGGCTTCCCTGAAGCCTTCGGAACACTTAAAACCACCCTCCGAGCAACCCGGAAGTGACATCCGGGTTGCTCGGATGGTCGTTTTAAGCGTCCTTGCACCCGGCCTTCACATCGCTGCCGTCGCTGCTGCCACCGCCGCTAGGACGGGCTCGGCCGAAGGGAAGTCAGTCAGGCTTCGGCCGCGCCGCCCTCGCCTCCTCCTCCTCCTCTAGCCGCGCCATCGCAAGGATTAAGGTGAAAGGGGGGGAGACGGGGAAAGCGAAGGGGGCTTTGTTGTCCTCCTTCTCCTTCTCCTCCTTTCCCCCTCCGGCTCAAACGCGGCGCCGGGGCCTGGCAGGCAGTGAACGAGTCGGAGCCTGCCGACTGGAGGAAGAGGGTGAGAGGCGGGTTTTGTGAACGGCGGCAGCAGCGGCGACAATAGTCGCAACTCGGCTGCCTGCCGCCTTTCCCCTCATTTGTCTCCTAGCCGGGGCGGCCCGCCGCCGAGTTACGACTATTGCCGCCGCTGCTGCCACCGTTCACAGGACCCGCCTCTCACCCTCTTCCTCCAGTCGGCAGGCTCCGACTCGTTTGCTGCCTGCCGGACCCCGGCGCCGCGTTCGAGCCGGAGGGGGAAAGGAGGAGAAGGAGAAGGAGGACAACAAAGCCCCCTTCGCTTTCCCCGTCCCCCCCCCCCCCACTTTCGCCTTAATCCTTGCGATGTAGTAAGGGAACCCTCCGGACGTTCCCTGAAGCCTCTGGGGGGGGGGCAGGGGAGGCTCTTTTCGCCCTCCCCAGGCTCCTATAAAGCCTCTGCAGCCTGGGGAAGGCGAAAAAATCATGCAAAGCCCCCTTCGCTTTCCCCGCCCCCCCCCCTTTCGCCTTAATCCTTGCGATGGCGCGGCTAGAGGAGGAGGAGGAGGCGAGGGCGGCGCGGCCGAAGCCTGACGGACTTCACTTTGGCCGAGCCCGTCCTAGTGGCAGCGGCGGCGGCAGCGATGTGAAGGCGAGGTGCAAGGACGCCGAGCCTGAGGCGCCGCGCGGCGGAGGTGATCCGGGCCCGGGCGATGGAGACGCACGTCTCGTGCCTGTTCAGGGAACGTCCGGAGGCTTCACTGAAGCCTTCAGAGCGCTTAAAACGACCATCCGAGCAACCCAGAAGTCACTTCCGGGTTGCTCGGAGGGTGGTTTTAAGTGTTCCGAAGGCTTCAGTGAAGCCTCCGGACGTTCCCTGAAGCCTCCGGGGGGGCGGGGGAGGCTCTTTTCGCCCTCCCCAGGCTCCTATAAAGACTCTGGAGCCTGGGGAAGGCGAAAAATAGCTTTTAAAAAGGTGAACTCAGCTGGCCAGCGCGCGCATGCGCGCTGGCCAGCTGACAGAGCAGCGCCTCGCGTACCCTGACAATGGCTCCACGTGCCACTTGTGGCACGCGTGCCTTAGGTTCGCCATCACGGCTCTAGCCCCACCTAGTGGCCGGGGACAGGTAAGCCTCACTATAAGGTCTGAAGCCAGACTCCATTTTCTGTCAGCCTTTGGAGAAGACGGAAGCAGACGTTGTGACCGAGACCCCTGGTCATCCGGAGACGGCCTCCGTCCCTCACACGGAGCATCGCTGGAGAGGTTCCAGCTGCTTCTTTGCTGGCTGTTAGTTAATGCTGCCTATCTCGTCTTTCTATTTGATTTCCACTCTTTGTATCTCCTCAGTTTCACCTGCCCTCTTCTCCCAATAAAGCATCCAGATCCATGCCAGGCTCCCTTTCATTGGAGGAGAATAGGGGGGCTTAGCTGCCTGTCCAGCTGCACACAGACCCACCTGCAATGGGGACGGAAGAAAGGTGGAACTCCACCAGGCTAATCACAAACCCACAAATACAGGAATTTATTTTAAAAAGAATACAGCATTTTCCAATTATCAGTGTTTAATATAAAAATGCCATGGTATCTACTCTTTGGAACCATTAATTTGCTGAAAAATTAAATTGACCAGATCTGTTGAGATGCTTCCCCTCCTTCTCCTCTGGATTCCTCCTCCAAAGGATCTAAGATTAATGGGTCCATATCGGGACCCCCATACCTGCCATGGCTGCAGCCTTGGAGACCCCAAGATCTTTTCTTCCTCCTTCCTTCCCCTCCTCGATCTGGAGGAATAGGCAGCATTCATGGCCTGGGCCAGAGTCTTTATGAGACTGTAATATTGATAGTCACTTTGGGTGCTTTTTCTGTCCCTTTTCTCCTGGGTCTCCAGTGGGGCTTTCTGGGTGCATCTTCTGCGGCCTTTGACAGAAAAGACATTCTTTGAAAGAGAACAATGAAAATAAAGATCTTGAAACTTTTCTTCCACAAATAAAAAGGGTTTAAAGGCAGAATCCATTGGCCTTTCTTTTCCCAGATAACTAAAGTTCCAAATACTATGGATGTATTTGAGAAGTCTGCGCTTGTTTATTTCATACATGGAGAAATTTGTGAGGATCCAGACTTTCCCCTCAGTGGGTCCTGGGAGACGCATAAGTGTTAAATGGAAAGGAAGAATTTTGTCCCAAATGGAATCAAATTCCATGAAGTGAACAAAGACGTTGACTTGTCTCCACTTAGAGAGGGAATCCCTGAGGTATGCAGTATATCCAGTTGGTGAGAACAGTTGTGATATAACCACACAAATTCCATTCCTGACAAGCACAGGAGTAAAAGTCCTCATGAAATTCTCTCCACTCTCTGTGTCTGAAGCAAAGAGGCCAATCAGGGTCCATCTGAAGTGGAGGAGCAGCGGGACAATTGCTGGGTACTGGATCCCTTCTTTGGGGAGCATCTGGTGGAAAAAGGGGATTCGACTTTTATCACTCAGAGCCTCTGAAGCTGTTCCATAATTGATCTGGAAAAGGAATTGAAAGGATTAGAGCCGTGATGGGGAACCTGTGGCATGCAGATTGTCCTCTCCCAGCACGCCAGCCACCCCAGCCCAGCTCCACTAACATCCACATGCAGGCACCCCTCCTGCCGACTAGCTGGTTTTCGGGCCTTTGTGGAGGAGGAGGTATGAGTATGCAGTGGGGGGGGGGGGGTGCTCACATTGCGCAGGAAACTCCGGTGGGCTGGAAGTGAGTGGTTCCTGGCTCAGTTGGAGGCTTCCTTCAGCCTTCAAACAGTTGCAGGGTTTTGGGGGTTTTTTTTGCTTCCAGGTTGGTGCAGGAGGCGTTCCAGGGCGAAAATGGGGCATGGAAAGCGCAGGGTTTTTCCCCCCGTTATTCCCGAATTGTGAGCTCTTAGGAAAGTATCCCCTCCTTGTGGGTTGCCAAGGGCCAGGGCGAGGGATGCATGAGTATGCAGTGTGCGTGTGTGTGTGTGTGTGTGTGTGTGTGTGTGTGTGTGTGTGTGTGTGCTCACATTGTGCAGGAAACTCCGCTAGGCTGGAAGTGAATGGTCTGGGCCTCCAGTGCTTTCTCGCTCATTTGGAGGCTTCCTTCAGCCTTCAAACAGTTGCAGGGGTTTTATTTTTATTTTTTTGCTTCCAGGTTGGTGCAGGAGGCTTCCCAGGGCCAAAATGGGGTGCAGAAAGCACAGGTGTTTTTTCCCCCCATGTTGGCCCTGGAAAGCCTCCTGCACCAACCTGGAAGCAAAAAACCCCAAACAAGCCCTGCAAATTTGTGAAGGCTGAAGGAAGCCTCCAACTGGCCCAGGAAGCACTGGAGAGCCAGGCCATTCACACTCAATTCCAGCCCACCAGAGTTTTCTGCCCCAGGGCAGAAATGAAAACCTTTCCTGTGGAGCCCACTGCCACTTGGGCGGAGGAGGAGGATGACGACACGAAGAAGAAGAGAAGGAGGAGAATGGCGAGGCTTTGCAGGAGCTGGCAGGGAGCAGGTCAGGTGGGGCTGGCTGGCTGGCTGGGGAGGGGGCAATCACGGTGCTTAGGTGGCAGCAGCCTTCATGCCCCAACTGTGCTGGGGAGGAAATAAGAGGCGCTGCTTGAATGAGGATGAAAGTACACACACACACCCTGCCTCCCTGCTCAGGTGTCGGCCACCCCAGTTTGGGTGCCCTGGCTGAAGCACGCTTTCTCTCTCTCTCTCTCTCTCTCTCTCTCTCTCTCTCTCACACACACACACACACACACACACACACACACACTTAGATTACTCTCTTACCCTCCCTGTCTCTGTCTGGCCCCATTTGCAGGCTCAGCTGTCGCCCACACCATTGGCAGCAGTTTGGGTGCCTTGGCTGAAGTATGCTTTCTCTGCCAAACACACTTTGATTGCCTGTCTCTGTCTGGCCCCATTTGCTGCTCCTTGAGACAAAGAAGCCTCATTAAGTAGCTAAGTGGAAAGTAGTTGGGGGGAGGGGAGGAGCAGGAGACCTGCAGGTAACCACTTTCCCCACCCACCCCCGAGAATGAAAGTTTCTGGATCCCTGACTCTGCAAAAGAAGATGGGTGCCTGAATCTGCACAATATTATAGCACCCAGGAGCCTCCATTCTCGGCACAAAAAGCATTTCCCAGCCAACTCTCCTCTCCCTTCTTCAAAGGCAAAGAAGCCGAGAAGCAAGAGAGGAGACAGAGGTTTGGAAAGTAAGCGAGTCCTTGTTGCAGGAAGAGAGGGAGAAGCAGGAGGTATCTTAGTGGGTTGAGGAGGCCTTGAGGGTCTCTTGTATCACTAGGACCCCCATGGCCTTCCCCACCCTGAGATACAGTACAATAGCAGAGTTGGAAGGAACCTTGGAAGTCTTCTAGTCCAACCCCCTGCCCAGGCAGAAAACCCTATACCGTTTCAGACAAATGGCTATCCAACATCTTCTTAAAGACTTACAGTGTTGGGGCATTCACAACTTCTGGAGGCAAGCTGTTCCACTGATTAATTGTTCTAACTGTCAGGAAGTTTCTCCTCAGTTCTAAGTTGCTTCTCTCCTTGATTAGTTTCCACCCATTGCTTCTTGTTCTACCCTCAGGTGCCTTGGAGAATAGTTTGATTCCCTCTTCTTTGTGGCAACCCCTGAGATATTGGAACACTGCTATCAGGTCTCCCCTAGTCCTTCTTTCTATGAAACTAGACATACCCAGTTCCTGCAACCGTTCTTCATATGTTTTAGTCTCCAGTCCCCTAATCATCTTTGTTGCTCTTCTCTGCACTCTTTCTAGAGTCTCCACATCTTTTCTACATCGTGGCTACCAAAACTGAATGCAGTATTCCAAGTGTGGCCTTACCAAGGCATTATAAAGTCTTGGTTCTATCCCTCTGTTGATGCAGCCTAGAACTGTGTTGGCTTTTTTGGCAGCTGCTGCACACTACTAGCTCATATTTAAATGGTTGTCCACTAGGACTCCAAGATCCCTTTCACAGTTACTACTGTTGAGCAAGGTACCACCTATACTGTACCTGTGCATTTCGTTTTTGTTGCCTAAATGTAGAACCTTACTCTTTTCACCATTGAATTTCATTTTATTAGATAGTGCCCAATGTTCAAGTTTGTCAAGATCCTTCTGTATCTTTAGCCTATCTCCTGGAGTGTTGGCTATTCCTGCCAGCTTGGTGTCATCTGCAAATTTGATGAGTTCTCCATTTATTCTCTCATCCAAATCATTGATGAAGATGTTGAAGAGTACTGGGCCCAAAACAGAGCCTTGAGGTACTCCACTGCATACCTCCCTCCATGTACATGGAGTTCCATTGAGGACTACACGTTGAGTACGGTTGGTCAGCCAGTTACGAATCCATCTGGTGGTGGTCATGGGCACATTGGTATCATTGAATTCTGAGCTCTTAGGAAAGTATCCTCTCCTTGTGGGTTGCAAACAGCTGTCTCCAGTGGGGAAAAAAGGACAAAGCAATTGGGGAAATAGTTTCCTTTGCTATATTTCCAGTCTGAATTAGACCATGGCAGGATCCCTACGGAAGAGATCTTTCAAGGATCATTATGTATTCATAGAAAAGCAACTAACTTTGCTCTGCTCTTAAATGCTAAAGCTGTTGTACATAAAAAACAGAGGAGCTCTGTTCAACTACCAGAGCCATCATTTTGACAGTTTTGCTGTCCTGTAGTCTGTGCCCATGAAATGCAAGCATGGAATAAACTGAGCCTGGTTTGTTCTCAGTCTTTTCAGTGGCCACAAAGTACTAGCAAAAGTGGCATTTGATCACAAGGCAAGGAATGTTTCCCCTTTTGCATTGGAGCATCCAAGAAGGGACAGGAAAGACAAAGAAAAAGACAGAAATAGGAGAAGAGAGCAAGGAAGCAAAAAGAAGGAAAGAGGGGAAGAAAGAATGAAGAGGGAAGGAAAAAGAAGGGAAGGAAGGAGATTATAATGAGAGAGGGTGAGGATGTGAGGTAAATCCTGCCTTAGCGCTTGATTACCAACAGCCCTGTTGCCTTTTACCATCTCCTTGTCCTCTCCTCCTGACCTCTCCTGGTGGTCTCCCATCCTATCATTGAGGATGCTTTGGTTACAAAGCTAGGTCTCATAAGGAGAGGGAGTGGGCCTCCCTCTGACCCACATACTTTGACCTCCTGCACACACCATGGGCAACCAAGGAGAGTGAACACAGCAGCAGTGGGAGCTGGCCGTGCCCACCATGGCCTCCGAAGTCAACCACAATGGGGCCCTCATTGAAATTGAGTTTGACACCCCTGGACTAACAGATGACCTGAGTGCTGCATGTGTTGCTCTCAAACTTACAACGTATGAGTCAAGTTTAGAAAAATTATCAGCTTGCATTCAACAGCAAAAGTCACATTAATCAAAAGCATGCCAAATGCAAACGTTTACCTTTCAATAAAAAGGTGTTTGTACCATTGAAAGCGCTGTTATTGTAGGGTTTTTTTCAGAGAAAAGACGTTAATCATGTCAAATTATATCAAATTATGTTTCTATAGCAATGATGTTCTGTGCAAGCTATAAGATGTTTGGAAAAGTTTTTGGCACATGCCTTTTTTTCTCTCTCAGCCTGCTCTGTTAAGGTGGGAGACAAAAAGGTCATCCAGTCTTTTGCTTTCTGCAGAAATAAAAGCTGATAATCCATCGCTTCGTCTTCAGAGTTTCACTGGAATTATCAGATTCTGAGCTGCATTCAAAAACCTTACACAATGAAGAATGCTGTGTTATATTTGGGGTCAAATCAAGTCCAAACTATTATATTTTAATAAATCCAATCTTGTTTTCATGAAGGCATTAGAATAATTTGTTAATTGGACATTGTTTAAAATATTAAAGACTGAATATTAGCAAGATTGTATTTTAAAAGTGGAAAATAATAAATAAATTAAAAATATATAAACAATGTAAGTCATGTTACGGTATCTCACCCCTACAATTTATTTCAATTAGATTAACATGTGCAAATGCCAACTGAAGTATTCTATTCCAATAAAGGGCCTACTATAATTTTTGAGGATTGCTGCATATTTTAATGCTTCTAAGGCCCAGATTCTTTATGGAGGAATCTTTTTAGCTTCTCCAGTTGTACAAGAAACAGGGAGACCTCAGTTCCTCATACAATTTGTCTGTAGTAGAATCCAAGATTGGTCTTTAATTGAAGTTTTGTCTGTTCTAACAGCCACAATTTTCAGAGTCTGTTAGTTTCCATAGATTAAATTTTATGCCAATACCCATATTTTCTCATTTTAGACAAAGTAGAAATTGTGTAAATTCCCAAATCAGCTCTGAGGGGCAGCAGCTGGTGTCCTTTTGTCCACCCCAAGATCCTCCTTGGAGGCTGTGATTGGGTTGGTTCTGCTGGTGGTTTCTCCTTGAAGCCCCAAACATCAGATTGATGTAAGAACATGGGGGAAACCTTGGCCTCAGATACTTCAATAATTGGGGCTGAGGAAGCTGGAGAGCTTTGTGGTTTTCATTTAAGCACCACTTTCACTCATGTCTTTGATCTAACTGAGCTACTTTGATGATGAGGGAGACAAGATTCAGTCTCAGAGAAAACAGCCCCAGGGAAGGAAAGGTCTTACTTGCTCTATTGGCTGACCATCTATGGCTAGGATGTCATTTCCCAAAGACCATAACTTTTGAACTTGATTTACCGGTATTAATTATCAGATAATTATTATCAGAAAAGAACCCAAGTCTTCCTCACAGAGTATATAATCCAATGTGTAAGTATAATAATATCACAGTGTAAATCAGCATGTTCCAATAGGTATTTAGCATGCTAAACATATGTACCCATAACAGAACTTATAACAAAATAAAAGGGTTGGAAAGGATCTTTGAGGTCTTCTAGTCCAACCCCCTGCTCAAGAAGGAGACCCTATACCAAGAGTCCTCAAACTACGTCCCACGGGCCAGATACAGGCCACTGAAGCCATTAATCCAGCCCACGTGGGACCATGAGGCTGCCCTGCCCAAATCACCCCACCCACCGGCTGAGTGTACGCCTTACCTTCGCAAGCCCCATGGACTGAAGCTGCAAAGTAAGACCAATGCTTTTGGCCGGCAGAGTACTTCTGGGGGCTGGGGAGGCCAAAAATGGGATGCACGGAGACCCCAGGGGGGGAAATGGCACCCTCTGCCTCAGCTTCTTAGCTTGGGCTAAGTGGAACGCAAAGCCATGTTGACTGGCACGCGTGGCCTTGCCCGTTGGTCTTCCGGGTTTCTTGTGTGCATGTGAGCACGACGATCAGCTGGCCTTTACATGCGCGGCAGTGCCAGGAACTGGAAGAGGAGCTGCCTGGTGCACATGTATGGACCAACACGCACACTGTACAACTCCTCTTCCAGATTGTATCCCTGACAAGAGCACTTGGTGCCAAAAGGGTTCGCCATCAATGCCCTATTCCAAGGGTGGTTTTATCAAGGCATAAAATGGTACCAATACGTCTCGTGATTTGGATTCTCTCCTTCTGTTGATGCAGCCTAGGATTGCAGTGGCTTTTTTGGCTGCTGCCACACATTGTTGGCTCACATTTGAGAGATTGTCTACTAAGATTCCAAGATCCCTTTCACAGTTCCTGCTATTGAGCCAGGTTTCACCTAATCTGTACCTCTGCATTTGGATTTTCTAGCCTCAGTGTAAGACTCAGGGGTTGCCACAAAGAAGAGGGGGTCAAACTATTTTCCAAGGCACCTGAGGGTAGAACAAGAAGCAATGGGTGGAACCTAATCAAGGAAAGAAGCAACTTAGAACTGAGGAGAAACTTCCTGACAGTTAGAACAATTGATCAGTGGAACAGCTTGCCTCCAGAAGTTGTGGAAATCTTTAAGAAGATGTTGGATAGCCATTTGTCTGAAACGGTATAGGGTTTCCTGCCTACGCAGGGGGTTGGACTAGAAGACCTCCAAGGTGCCTTCCAACTCTGCTATTGTATTACTTTACTTTTCACTATATTGAATTTCCTTTTGTTAGATAGGCCCAGGGTTCAAGTCCATCTAGATCCATCTGGATCTTGAGCCTATCTTCTGGGCTATTGGCTATTCTGGTCAGTTTAGTGTCATCTGTAAATTTGATGAGTTCCCCATCTATCCCTCATCCAAACCATTGATGAAGATGTTGAAGAGTACTGGGCCTAAAATGGAACCTTGGGGTCTCCCACTGCTTGTTTCCCTCATGTAGATGTAGTTCCACTGAGGACCACAGGCTGAGTCCATCTGGGGGTGATGCTGTCTATCCCATATATTTTTAGCTTACCAAGAAGTAGATGGTGGTTTACTTTGTCAAAGCCTTTCTAAAATCCAAGTACTGGAAACTATGTGCACTGCATTTCACTGGTCCACTAATTTAGTAATTTTTGGCAAATAAAGAAATAACATTTATTTATGATGTGTTTTTGGATCCTTCATTAGTTGAAGTAAATTGTCAATATGAAGAGAGAATAACAAGGGTTCAAATATGCATCCTTCCCTTCCTCCTTTGTAAGTATCAATCCTTCTTCTCATTGCTCCATTGAGCCCCAAACTCCCTCTCAAACAAGGACCTGGAGAAATAGCCTGGATCAGGGCCAACAGGCTGAGCTCCATTTTGAGAACAATCAATTTCCTATATAATATTTCTCTGTTAATTATGACAAATGCACTAACATCTAGAAAGCCAGCAAAACCGTGTTTACTTCGCTGATATAGATTAGATATTTCAAGACAAATTTGTTAGCAATATTAGATTATTGACATGCAATATTTCTTATAAAATCTATATAGCTATTCACTACCTAAAACCTTCTGTTTCTTCTGCAAGGAATGCATTTTTCTCAAGTTTAACTAAGAGGATCCAGGCATACATTTCAGCCACAAGATCTGCTAGTCTATTTGGCCTATAATTACTAGAGCCCTTTTTATTCCACTTTTAGGATAGATAAAGGCTACTATTGTCAACTTCAATCCGACTGGATATTATTTATATGTGGAAATGAAGATGCCAGTAGAGGCCCCAACAACCAGGTATATTTTGTGATCAGTAAAATAGTTGGTAGAATGTCTTCTCCAGGGAATGTATTGCTAGCATTTCAGGTCTTTTATGATTAATCTCAACATTTATTATTATTTATTATTTATTACTTGAACTTATTAGTCGCCCCCTCTCCCCACAGGGACTCGGGGCGACGTACAAAAGTATTATATAGCGTACAGAGGAGGTAAGAATAAATAAATAAGTTACAATACCTAAAAAAGTTAAAACCCCAGTGAAATTAACCCTTAAAAACTAAAATTACCAATTAAAAATGCCCTGGGCTGGAGAGGTTGTAGTATTATGCCAGGTCAGCTAGTCGAAACAGGTAGGTTTTCAGCTTCATACGGAAGGAGCGAAGGTCGGTTGTTGTCCTGATGTCTGGGGGGAGGTCATTCCAAACGGTGGGGCCCACTACAGAGAAGGCCCTACTCGTGGGCGTCGCCCTCTGGCACTCTCTGGAGGACGGCACCCGGAGTAGTCCCTCTCTGTGTGAGCGGACGGGTCGCAGGGATGTATGGGGCAGGACGCGATCCCGCAGGTAACTAGGCCCTGTGCCATGGAGCGCTTTGAAGGTGGTAACCAGCACCTTGAAGCGCACCCGGTAGGCCACAGGAAGCCAGTGCAGCTCGCGCAGGATGGGTGTTATATGGGAGAACCTCGATCTCCCCATAATTACCCGCGCGGCTGCATTCTGGACCAACTGCAGTCTCCGGGTGCACCTCAAGGGGAGCCCCATGTAGAGAGCGTTACAGTAGTCCAGGCGAGACGTCACCAGCGCGTGAGTGACTGTGTGCAAGGCCTCCCGGTCCAAAAGGGGCCGCAATTGGCGCACCAGGCGAACCTGGTGGAACGCCCCCCTCGCCACGGCTGCCACGTGATCTTCCATAGACAGCCGGGCATCAAGGAGGACGCCCAAATTGCGCGCCCCTTCCACCGGGGCTAATTGATCGTCCCCGATGGCCAGCGATGGCATATGCTGGTTGAACCGGGAAGCCGGAAGCCACAGCCACTCTGTCTTGGAGGGGTTGAGCCTGAGCCTGTTGTCATCCATCCAGACCCGTACGGCTTCCAGACACCGGGACATCACTTCAACAGCCTCGTTGGGGTGGTTTGGGGTGGAAATGTACAGCTGAGTGTCATCAGCGTACAGATGGTATCCCACCCCAAAACCACGGATGATCTCGCCCAGCGGCTTCATATATATGTTGAACAGGAGAGGCGAGAGGATCGACCCCTGTGGGACCCCACAGATAAGGGGCCTCGCGGTCAACCTCTCCTCTCCTGCCAACACACATTGCGTCCGGCCAGAGAGGTAGGAGCGGAACCATCGTAATACGGTGCCCCCGACCCCCAACCCCTCCAGACGGCGCAATAGGATACCATGGTCGATGGTATTGAAGGCCGCCGAGAGGTCTAATAGGACAAGGATGGAGGAACAACCCCCATCCTTTGCCGTCCAGAGATCATCCACCAACGCGACCAAGGCTGTCTCCGTGCTGTGACCGGGTCGGAAGCCGGACTGTCGCGGGTCTAGATAATCAGCTTCCTCCAGGTGGCGCGGAAACTGCTGAGCCACCACACTCTCAACAACCTTTGCTAAGAAAGGAAGGTTGGAGACAGGACGGTAATTTGCTAGCTCCGTTGGGTCCAGAGAAGGCTTCTTGAGCAGGGGCCTCACCACCGCCTCTTTCAAGGCGGTTGGTAAAAGGCCCTCACCCAGCAAAGCGTTCACCAGCCCCAGTAGCCAGCCTCGTGAGCCCTCCCAGGAGGCCAGTACCAACCAGGAGGGACACGGGTCCAATAAACATGTGGTGGCTCGCAGTCGCCCGCGCAACCTGTCCAAATCTTCGGTGACAACAGGGTCAAACTCCTCCCAGCATGGTCTCTCAAGACTAGCCTCGGACGTCCCCACTGGAGCACTGAGGTGGGTCCATCCCCTTCGGATCCGATCGATTTTATCCTGCAGGAACTCTCCAAATTCCTCTGCCCGGCCCAGCAATGGGGGGTCCCGCTGCCCCTGTGACAAAAGGGAGCGGGTCACCCGAAACAGGGCGGCAGGGCGGTTCTCTGCGGACGCTATAAGGGTGGCACAATACTGACGTTTGGCCACTCTTATTGCCACAAGGTAAGTCCTTACATAGGCTCTTACCTGTGCTCGGTCGGATTCGGAGCGGGAGGACCTCCACTTGCTCTCTAGGCGTCTCCTAAGGCGTTTCATCGCCCTTAGCTCCCCGTTAAACCAGGGGGCCCGGGTCGATCGTGGCCGTCGGAGAGGCCGCAAAGGCGCCACCCGGTCCAAGGCACCGGCGGCCGCATTATTCCACGTGGCTACCAGGTCCTCTGCCCGGGGGCGGGGCAGGTCTGCAGGAGGTGGCCCAAGCTCCGCCTGGAACCTATCTGGTTCCATCAGACGCCTGGGGCGGAACCATCTGGGATAGTCTGGTTCCGCCTCCCCGCGGTGGGGAGCAGCGCCAGGGAAGTCCAGCTGGAGAAGTGAGTGATCTGACCATGACAGGGGCGTGATGACTAAATTCCCTCTTCCCAGATCACTCGTCCACTGGTCGGAGACAAACAAAAGATCCAGTATGTGGCCTCCCTCGTGCGTGGGGTCCTGAACTACTTGAGTCAGATCCATGGCTGTCATGGAAGCCATGAATTCCCGGGCTGCCCCGGATGCCTGTCCCGTCGATGGCAGGTTGAAATCCCCAATCACTAATAGCTTGGGGGTTTCAACCGCCATCTCCGCGATCCGCTCGAGGAGCCCGGGCAGGGCCGTTGATGTATGGCGGGGAGCCAGGTATACTATCAACAGGCCCAGCTGACTCCCTGGGCCCCATTTCACGCCCAGAGACTCACAACCAGATATCTGCGACACAGTGAATTCTCTCGGTGCCAAATCTTCCCGGATGATTATCGCTACCCCACCACCCCTACCTTGGGCCCGTGGCTGATGGAATACACGGTAACCTGGAGGGCACATTTCCCTGAGGGGCAACCCCCCCTCCGGGCCCAGCCAGGTTTCCGTTATTCCTGCGAGGTCCGGCTCCCCCTCTGTGATCAAGTCACTGATGAGGGGGGCCTTATTAATCACGGACCTCGCATTACATAACATCAGCCTAAGGCCCAGGCTCTGCCGATCCTGTCCACCTAGACTGCAGGGGTTGGTACAAGCGACCGGGCGTATCCAGCGGCCCCGGTCTCCCAACCAACTGTATGTTCTTCTAGTGTCCTCGCGCCCGCCCCTCCCTACGACCGTCGCAATTGGAATTCCCCTTGTAGGAATGGTGTTTCCTCCCACCCCCACCACTCCGCTCCCCTCCGTCCTGATCCCACCTGTTGACCTGGCTATGTCCATACCCCAAGGCCAAGTAACCCTCCCCCCCTCCCTGGAACCCCTTAAAACCTTTAAAAAACATTTTACTAAAAAACCCCTAATCCCCCGCTTCCTCCACCTCTCTGGGTTAATAAACCCCTCATCGAGGTGGGCCCTCATCAGGGCAAGGGGGCATGCCTGCGAGAGGGGGGACCCTCGCAGTCGAAGAATGTCAGACCTTGAATAGATAAAAATGTTAATCAATCCATGACTATGAACGTAATGGGGTAAAATATTGTCATTTTTGCTAATATGGAGAAAAGCAGCTCTTGAATTCCATGGAAAAGACATGATTGCATCTATTGCTCACCCACCACCACCCACCCCTCACTTTTCCAGATGGAGAAAAACACACACAAACCTGTGGGACTTTGTAGGTGCCTCCTAATGTTGATATCTGGATGGAGATCTCCCTGATAGCTCCATCAAAAAGAGCCAGAAGGTTCTCCTTCCTCCCACAGCCGTAGTTGGGGACATTGGCTTCTCCAGTGGAGAGAATGTCCAGCAAGGCATCAGAAGTGCGTAAAGTGCTCAAATAGTTGTCATGGATGTTGTAGCCCAGTGTGAGATTGTGCAGGAGCTGGGAATTCTTGTTAGCCATTTGAATGGCGAAAATAAATACTAACGCATCTAGAAAACCATAATCATCCCTATTGTAAAAAAAAATATGTTATTATAATGGACAGCAACAAATACTTTTTAATATATATATAAGCCTCCAAAAGCCTACTGATCCTTAAGCCAACGTTGATCCAAAAGCAATGATCAGTTATACAAATATGGGAACTGGCTGAGGTATGGCAACTACAACTGATTCCACCCGTACTTTAAATAAAATTCATTATTCAAGTGATAAATTATTTATTTATTTATTTATTTTATTGAACTTATTAGTCGCCCCCTCTCCCCACAGGGACTCGGGGCGACGTACAGAGCAATAATCAAGATAGCACCATAAAATCGTGCAGAGGAGGTAAAAATAAGTCCATAAATAAGCATACTTACAAAGTTTAAAACCCCAAAAATATTAAAAACAAAATTTCCCATTGTAAAATGACCTGGGGTGGCAAGATAGTAATGTTATGCCAGGCCGGCTTGACAAAACAGGTAGGTCTTCAGCTTCATACGGAAGGAGCGAAGATCGGTTGTTGTCCGGATGTCTGGGGGGAGGTCATTCCAAAGGGTAGGGCCCACCACAGAGAAGGCCCTACTCCTGGGCACCGTCCCCAGGCACTCTCTAGAGGACGGCACCCGGAGTAGCCCCTCCCTGTGTGAGCGAGTGGGTCGCAGGGATGTATGGGGCAGGACGCGATCCCGCAGGTAACTAGGCCCTGTGCCATGGAGCGCTTTGAAGATGGTAACCAGTACCTTGAAGCGCACCCGGTAGGCCACAGGAAGCCAGTGCAGCTCGCGCAGGATAGGTGTTATATGGGAGAATCTCGATCTCCCCATAATAACCCGCGCGGCTGCATTCTGGACCAACTGCAGTCTCCGGGCGCACCTCAAGGGGAGCCCCATGTAGAGAGCGTTACAGTAGTCCAGGCGGGACGTCACCAGCGCGTGAGTGACTGTGCGCAAGGCTTCCCGGTCCAAAAGGGGCCGCAACTGGCGCACGAGGCGAACCTGGAGGAACGCCCCCCTTGCCACGGTCGCCACGTGATCTTCTAAGGTCAGCCGATCGTCAAGGAGGACGCCCAAGTTGCGCGCCCCTTCCACCGGGGCTAATTGCTCATCCCCGATGGTCAGCGATGGAATATGCTGATTGAATCGGGAAGCCGGGAACCACAGCCACTCTGTCTTGGAGGGGTTGAGCCTGAGCCTGCTGTCATCCATCCAGACCCGTACGGCTTCCAGACATCGGGTCATCACTTCGACAGCCTCGTTGGGGTGGTTTGGGGTGGAAATGTACAACTGAGTATCATCAGCGTACAGATGGTAACTCACCCCAAAACCACGGATGATCTCGCCCAGCGGCTTCATATAGATGTTGAACAAGAGAGGCGAGAGAATCGACCCCTGTGGGACCCCACAAATGAGGGGCCTTGCGGTCGACCTCTGCTCCCCCGTCAACACACATTGCGTCCGGCCAGAGAGGTAGGAGTGGAACCACCGTAGCACGGTGCCTCCAATCCCCAACCCCTCCAGCCGGCGCAATAGGATACCATGGTCGATGGTATCGAAGGCCGCCGAGAGATCTAATAGAACAAGGATGGAGGAACAACCATTTAATTAAGGATTGAACTGAGAGAGGAAAATAATCTGCAGCACTTTCAGCTTTTTTTTCCAGGCCTATTTTTCGATTTGAGTTTCTTTCACAAAATCAGACAAAAGAGAGAAGCCATGGAAATCAAAATCATTCAGGAAATTAGACATAATCTCCAATATAGGAATAAATGAAAAATAAAAACAGAAAAGAAGGAGAGTGTTAGAATGGAGGGAGTGCAACTCTCTCACCCTGAATGACTTACGGATCACGAAAAACAAACTGAAGAGAAGGAGCCACGTTGAAAAGCAAGTTTGTATGCAGTGTTTCCTCTCCAGTGCTGACTAGACCGATGAGATGGTCTCCTGGGCTGTAAAAGCTCTGTGGTCGTTTTCCATCCTGGTGCTCCAAACTCTGCGGGCATTTCATTCTCAGCTTCCCAGAGACTGGATGGGACACCAGCAGCATCAGAAGCAGAAGCAGGAGGTCCATCATTCATGGGGTGAATCAATGAATCCCTTTTCTGTTTCTAAAGAAGAATTAGAAGAATTCAAAGGACTCTTACAAGGTGGAATATGATCCAGTGTCTTTCCTGATTGAAACACAGAGAAACACTCAGCTTCATCTGGAAAGGACAGAGACAGACATTCAAGAGCACAGACCCTGCCTGCCCCAAAACTCCATATTTCTCTGCCCAAAGTCTCCCCTGGAGGATTCGGCCAAAGAGCAGAGCTGAAACTTTTATCATAATTCTCCCTCTCAGGAGGGATCCCTGGACAATTCAAAAAGTTCTTGGACTCAAAAATTGTTGGGAAATTCTGTAGAGGGAAATGAAAGGGAAATAATCCCCATGTGATTCATAATAACAGGGGCAGATATCGAATTAAAGCCATCATCTAGAATTGAGAGTTTTGGGGTCTCCATGCTTGAAACTGAGCCCAGAGGGAATATACAGCACCTGTGGCTGAAGAAACAAATAAATCTAAGATTTGTTGGCATAGTGATAAAAGACAAAACTCCAGGGACCAGTTAATGGCAGAGCATATCACAGAACTGAAATAGTTGGCAGCTGAGTTGGAACCAAAATGTACTTTATTTTGAAAGCTAATGCTCAAGGGCACCACACAAAAGGGCTGATGCTATAGTATGGCCTGTCTCCAAGAACAAAATCAACTTTATTGAAAAACTAGTTACCAGAATTTTGCAGTTAAAAAAAATGAGAGGGAGGGGGGAGAGGAGAGAGAGAGGTTAGAAAAAACGAAATCAGGGCTGCCTCTAACACCGTGGAATGAACGCAGGAAGGAAGGAAGGAGAGGAGGAGACTGGGGGGGGGAGAAAAGTTTAAAGAAATGAGTAAAAAGATGTCAAAATCAAGGCATGAAGTAAGCATGCCTTAGGAGATAAATTCCCCTTTTCTGATGTTATGATATTACTTTTATAGTTTCAACTTGGGTTGTTGAGAAGAGTTGGTTCCTACTGTGCTAATAATTGTTTTAAAATTAATAAATGAAAGTCAACAGTTAGGGTGTTTGGAAAATAACATCATAGCCATAGATGGCTATTTGATGGTGAGTCAATAGAGTGAATTAACATCTTTCCTTATTTAGGGTAGTTTTCTCCAGAACTGAAAGTTCACTCACTCTTGTTCAATGAAGCGCCTTTAGAGCAGGGGACTCAGTGAATTTGCTGCTTAAATTTTAAAAACCATCCAGCTTCCTTAGCCCAATATATTAAAGTCTGTATTTCCAAGCTCCTCTATCAAACTATAGTTAAAATAGTTCATGCTTAGTACAATTCCAGTCCCAGAATCTGAAGAGTATCTTAGAGATGGATAAAAGAACTTTAGCTTCTGCCCTCAGAACTAATTTTGGAAGTTGTTCATTTTTCTCTCTCACTAAAATTAGGGAATATTATTATTAATCTAAAATGAAATTAGTGGAAAATGAGAGAACCCCAAAATCTGGTCTGTCAGAACCAACAAAATTTAAATTACAGCCCACTTTCCTTGAACATCTGACAAATCCTATTAGGAGCTGTGGTTTCCCTGTCTCTTGCGTCCTCGGAGAACAAGTTCAAGAGAAGGCCACACAAAGAATCTGGGATATCCGAGCAGAGAAAGACGCACCCAACCTCAGTAAGGTTGGCACATTGAAGTGGATGAGCTGCTACAAACAGACCTCCCAAATTTCCAAGTATTGAGACACAGAAATGCCTTAATATTGCAGGGTCGTATTTATTTGAGCAACATTTGAAAAGCTAGTCATAATGGTTAATTAAAGAAATATAATCAACTGCTTATAATGAAAAGGATTTTATTTGTGGAGCCCCAGTTAAGAAGATGTCATGCATCTTAATAATACATCTGTTATTGGAATGTCTACTGTCTAAGAAAGAGAAAGATCTTGGACTGCATTGTTAGACAAATGACCCATTGCTTAAATCAAAACAATTGATTTCCTTGGTGGTCAGAATTCCAAAATTACATGTAATGCAGCCCCTTATTGGAGCAAAACTCTTCCATTGAGAACTGGATATGTGGATATGACTGTGGCAAATTTTAAGGGTAATGCATAAATATGTTTTCCAGTGTTTATTCATATTCTTTCTAACTTATTTTTTTATTACTTTCCATTTTTATATATGAACTTATTATGCTCCGTGTTCTACATTATTCATCTTGACATGGCTTAATGGCTAATTGACAATAAATTCTTCTAATAGGTTCCTGAGAACCAGGTTGGATTTATTAAAATCTAACGTTTTGGATTTGATCTAACCCCCAATATAACACGGCATTCTTCATTGCTTTTTTAGATCAGTGATAGAATTGCTTCAGAGACCCTGAGAGATAAAAATCAGTTCCCCTTTTTCCACCAGATCTCCCCCAAAGTAGGATTCCAGTACCCAGCCATTGTCCAGCTGCTCCTCCATTTAGATGGACCCTGATTGGCCTCTTTGCTTCAGACACCGAGAAGGGAGAGAATTTCATGAGGACTTTAATTCCAATGCTTGTCAGGAGTGGAATTTGTGTTGTTGTATCACAACGATTCCCCACAGATGGAAATACAGTTCCCCTCTCTAAGTGGAGACAAGTCAATGTCTTTGTTCACTCCCTGGAATATGTTCCTCTTTCAAACAGAGTTCTTCCTTTCCATTCAGCACTTGCACACTTGCCAGGACCCACTGAAGGGAAAGTTTGGATCTTGTCAATCTTGGGTGAAGCGACAATGAGAAGGCACAGGCTTTTCAAATATGTCCACAGTATTTGGAACTTTGCTTTTCAGGAAAAAAGTCCTAAGGATGATCCCTTTGAACACAGTTTCTTTGCGGGACCTCAATATCAAGATGAGTATTTTCACTGTTCTGTTTCAAAGTCCATCTTCTCAGTCAAAGACAGGGGAAGATGCCCCCAGAAAGCCCCACTGGAGACCCAGTGGAAATGGAACAGGATCCAGGTCCTAAATAACCCCAATGTGTACAGTATCACCAAGACTCTGGCCCAGGCCTTGAATGCTGCCTATTCCTCCATTCTGAGGAGGAGAAACAAAGGGGTTGAAGAGAGTTTGGGGCCTCCAAGGCTGCAGCCATGGCAGGTAAGGGGTCCCGACAAGGATCCATTAGATTTCCTTACTTTTTAGGAAGCATCCAAAGCAGTGACGTGCGGTGAGGTTTATGGCTGGTGAGGCACTGATGTCATCACAATCAGATTTACAAACATTAAAATCCTACAAATTGTCTTATCCAATATTTGATTGGCAGCACTTAAAGGGTTATGTTTAAGGTCTCATATCAGCAATCTTTACACATACTGTAGCACACAAAAAAGCACATTTGCCATCAGAGCAGATGTTGGGGAGGGGGACAAGGAGGAAAAGGGTCCACTCCTTCTCCCTCAGACCCCCAGGAAGGAAGGAAGGGAAGGAATGGGGAGGGAAAGGAAAGGAAATGGGAAAGAAGAAAAAGGAAGGGAAAGGAAAAAAGAAAGAAAAGGAAATAGAAAAGAAGGAAAGGAGAAAGGAAAGGAAATGGCAAAGAAGAAAGGAAAGGATGAAGGGAGGGAAAGGGAAGGGAAGGGAAAAGAAAAAAGGGAAAGGAAATAAGGAAAGGGAAGGAAAAGAAAAAGGAGAAAGGAAAGGAAAAGAGAAAGGAAAGGAGAAAGGAAAAGAAAAGGGAAAGAAAAAGAGAAAGGAAAGGAAATAGAAAAGAAGAAAGGAAAAAGGGAAGGAAATGGCAAAGAAGAAAGGAAAGGATGAAAAAAGGAGGGGAAGGGAAGGGAAAAGAAAAAAGAAGGGAAAGGAAATAAGGAAAGGAAAAGAAAGGAAAGGAGAAAGGAAAGGAGAAAGGAAAGGAGAAAGGAAAAGAGAAAGGAAAAGAGAAAGGAAAAGAGAAAGGAAAGGAAGATAGAAGGACAGAAAGGGAAAGGAAAGAGTGGAATGGATTGGTACTGCTGAAAAATCAAGTCTCAAGATCCCATCGACCACTTTGGCTCAGGCAGTCCAATTCCACGCTGCTTCCCTCTCTCCACAAAGCGAAGGGAGAAGTCAAAGCAATGCCTGAGAAACGCCGGATGTGCGGAGAAATGCAGGCTACAATCAGTGAATCGCATTTTCCCAGGAACCAATGAAGCCCCAGAGGACCAATGGGAATTCTCCCTTCTTCAGCGTCATCAGTCTCCGGGCAGTCTTCCTTGACGTCAGGAGAAAGTTGGAGGCGGAAGAATTGTGTGTCTCTCCAACTTCAGGATTTTTTAGGCTTTTAACCCTCGCTTAACTCTGCTCGAGCGATCATAAAACGCCTTAGAAGTCAGACTAGACTAGATGAGGTACACAGTTGTTCTGCCTCATAGTAGAGGGTGCTTTTTTAGAGGCTTTTTTAAACAGGTAGGCAGTCATTCACGGTGAGGCAGCAACTAGTTCAGCCTGACCTCAACTCTCGCCTTTTTCCTTTTACATTTTTTTTCCTTTTCATGATGGCAGTGGTGAGGCTGTGCCTCCCCTGCCTCCCCTGATTGCATGTCACTGGATCTGGGATCTTTTAGGAGGAAAACAGGAGAATTAAAAAAAAAGTAGAATAATGTGGCTGCAGAAGCATTCAGGCACAGCTGAAGCCCCTGAAAATCTACTGATTTCTCATATACCCCAATAAATGGCTGAAGCTTTGTTTCCTGTAAGGAGAAACTGCTGGTTGTTATAGCAGAAAGAGAAAAACTGAATTTTATATATATACACACAGACACACAAAACACACCAAGTTATGTTTAATATTTTTTTAATTTACAAAACAATGTCATGTTTCAAGTGAAAAAAAGTAAGGAGGCCAATTTCTCTCTGTTCTTTATAATTTACAGGAAGACCATGGAAATTTCAAGGCTCTTGTCAGAAAAAGAGGAGCTCCAGTTGAAGAACAAGGAGCTTTGGGTGAAAAGTATCCCACAAATTACAGAAAAGAAGGAGCTTTCCAAAGATTTTGAAGAGAAACTGAGCAGTGAGCAATGTTTAGCTAGCAGCCCTGACTTTTCTTCCAGAATTTAATCTTAAATACTCCTTAGCTCTCTCTCTCTCCCCTATTACCCATAGTTCTAGGTTGAATTACATTGCCTGGAATAAGGTTGGGAAAAATAAAACCTGACTCTTTTCAACTTGTTCAAAACACAGGAAATTATACATAGACATACAACCATTCACTAAGGCTGCATTACTATTACTATTAGTTTTCTCATCGTTCCTATCACCCATCTCCTCCCACTTACGACTGCAGGACTGTAGCTTTGTGGCTTACATCCTTACGATTTATATTGATATTGATTGTTTCCTGATTGCTTATTTGTATCCTATGACTATCATTAAGTGTTGTAGCTTATGATTCTTGACGAAAGTATCTTGTCTTTTTATGTACATTGAGAGCACATGCACCAGAGACAAATTCCTTGTGTGTCTAATCACACTTGGCCAATAAAGTATTCTATTCTATTCTATTGAATTGCAAGCCAATAAACAAAATACCAGGTATTTTAATTAGTTTTAATTTTAAACAAGTCTGATGACTCATGTAACAAACCCAAGGAAGCTAATTTTACTCTGGTTTAGATCTTTTACATAAGAAATATTTCAGGTAAGACCAGCTCAGAAAAGAGAATCGAGATCTGAGTTGCAGGATTCAAAAACAAGATGGGGAGAAGGAGGAAGTCCTCAGAGAAAACAACCAACACAGAATCAATAGTTTGGGGAAAGAACTCAATGACGTAAACAAGGAAAGCCATCATCTCCACTGCAGAGTTCGGGAACAAGCTGGGGAGGACCAGGAGCTTCTCAGGGAGAACCGAGCATTGAGGGAACAACGGGACAGGTCAGAAATACCGTCTTTCCCTGAAAATAAGCCCCAGCCTGAGTTTTTTTGGGTGGGCCAGTATAAGTGAAGGGGTGGGCATGGCCAGCACAGGAGGCAGCTTTTCCCTTCCCCGGTCACCTCATGGAGGCTCCGCCCCTTAATTATGGCTCACGGATCAGCTGAGCGAGTGAGGGCCAGGCAACTCGGCTCAGATCTCTGGAGCCCCTTCCCAGCCGCCAGCCTGCCAGGGCTCCCTTCACCAACCATTAAAACCAGAAATTGACTCTTCTTCCTCCATCCCTTCTCTCTTTCAGTAATGGACCCAAATGAGCTGTGGCAGCCATCCAGGGAAAGACCCCAGACCATCTTTGGAGACCCCTGGAAAGTCACATTGTTCATAGTTGGGGTCTATTTATTCGTTGGCCTCTGCATTTTTTACCACCAATGCAAGTAAGTTGCTCCTGTTAAAGGAAGTATCATCACCACAACCTGGGGAGCCCTGGGCCACTGAAAGCCCCCCCCCCAAAATGTTGATGGAACTAATAGGAGAAAGGATAGAATCCCTCAGGGCTGGAAGGGACCTTGAAGGTCTTCTAGTCCAACCCCCAATCTTTTCTTGAAAATCTGGAGCCCCCATTAAGAATAAGCTTCATTATCATTGTTAAGAAAACAGTGTACCACTCAATTATATTTGATTCTTTTCCTCTTCTTCAATCCACAGAAAAAGGTGTCTGCAAATGTTACCAGAACAACGAAATGAAGACGTGAGGCTGACATCATCACGGTGGAACCGAACATACTGGAACCCATCTACCCCAACATCATCTTAATTGATGAGCGAAGGATGTCAGACGTTCTACCTTGCACGACAATGTGATGATTGGTGTTTGTCAGTTTTTCTTTATTTTTCTATTTTAAAGGCATTTTGTTATTGTTGTTGTTATTTAATTCTTAACGCCTTTTGTTCTTTGCATTTCTTGCTTTGGGGTTTTGGGTGGGGGTGGTAACATGAAAGAAAATTAGGAGCCTTTAACCTTAATTTGGTTGCTCAGGGTTTTTTTATTGTTTTGTTTGTTGCTTACTATTTCATTATGAGTAAAATATTCAATCTGTGCGTCTTTTGCCCCAGCACAAATCGCAGCCATGGGTAAAATTCCAGCCATCACATTGTTGACCAGGGCTGAATGTCTGACATTGTCTTCCATCAATGATGGTGATGTTGGGATCGATGGATTCCAGTATGGAGGTTCCACTGTGATGGAGGCCTCCTCCTCATCTTCAGCTGGTGGTTCTGGTGATGCCTGTAACACCTTCAACGCAGAAGCCAAACAACACACAGATTCCAAAGATGACCAAAGTTGTTTTCCAGGGTCTCCAAGGAAATTCTGAGGGTTCTCACTGGATGGCCACACGAGTTCAGTCTCTTCCATTTCTGAACAGAATTGAAGGGATTAAAAAAAGATCTTGAAGGTTATCTCAAATCCAGATATATATTTACATTACAAAATAAATTTAAAAGAATCAAATCAACTTTACAAGCATTTCCTCTTCAGTTTTTTCCTCTTTGCACCTTCTGACAAGTTATGGAGACCCCTGGAAGGCGACTTTGCTTGTCCTTGGGGTCTATATCTTCATTGACCTCTGCATATTTTTCCACCAGTGCAACTAAGTTGCTCCTGATCAGGGGAGTGGCATCACCACAACCTGGGGAGTCCTTGGGCACTGAAAGCCCCCCAAAATGTTGGTGGAACTAACAGGAGAAAGTATAGACTCCCTCAGGGCTGGAAGGGACCTTGGAGGTCTTCTAATCCAACTCCCAATCTTTTCTTGAAAATCTGGAGTCCCCATTAAGAATTATCTTTATTATCATTGTTAAGAAAACAATGTACCAGTCAGTTATATTTGATTCTTTTTTTCTCCTCCAATCCCCAGAAAAAGGTGTCTGCAAGTGTCAGCAGAGAAACAAAACGAAGATGTGGAGGTTGATATCATCACTGTGGAACCGTACATACCGGAACCCATCTACCCCAACATCCCCATCATTGATGAACAAAGGATGTCAGACGTTCTACCTTGCATGACAATGTGATGGAAGGTAAGTGTTTGAACTAATCTGGTTGTCAGTTTTTTTCTCATTATTATGATATTATTGTTATTTAATTCTTAGATGGATTCTATTCAAGAGGCAGAAAAACCCAGCTGACTGCAGTCAGTGGGCAACTTGGAGGCTGCAGGAAGTGAGTGGCCGGAGGACTTGTCCAAAAGAAGAGTCCTAGCTGAAGGGAGAGGATTTGGGGTCTCTTGAGGTCACCTGGGATCCTTGTTTGCTTTGCATTGCCTGCTTTGGGTTTTTGGGTGGGGATGGCTGGCCTTGAAAGCTAAAAAGGAAGAAGAGTGGGAGCCTGGTAGTTTTAAATATTAATTTGGTTGCTAAGTTTTATTTATTATTTCTTGCTTACTTATTTTTTTTAATTAAAATATTAAATTGGTGCTTCTTTTGCCCCAGGATAAATAGCTGCAGTGGGTGAAATCCCAAAACAACTGGAGCCCAATTTGGACCCCATCGGCATTGACAACCTCACCATCGGTCAATTGCCAAAGGCCGCCTTCCTTGGAAGAGCTGACATCCAGTCTGAACATCTGGCTGACTGTGTGAAGAACCACAATCCCCCCCATGAGGCAGAACCTTGATGTGGTTGTGGGGCTTGTGTGCTCTGAGGAAGATTAGGGCTACAACTGACGTTCAAGCATACTGGACAGGACTCATGAGAGGAATCGGACAAAGAGTGCCTCCCCCCTAAACAATTGGGGAAAACACACATAACAGAAACCCAGATTGGCTCTCTAGTGTCCCAGGTCAAGAAGGATAGTGCCAGGGGTTCAAATTCCTGGACATCTGGTGGGAAATGACCTGCAGGACTCAGGGAGGATGGCTGAGCATCCAGGACTGGCAGCTGCTGAACAACTGGAAGGAAAGTCTTTTTCTGACTCTCCCCAAGATGGCATCCAGTCTCAGCAGGGTGTTTTTCCCCCCTGCTGAGAGATTCCTGGTTTTCTCACCTGAACTGGTTCTTTTCGTTTTTCTTTTTATGTACTTTTTATGTAGTTTTATTTAACTTTTGGGGCTTGTTTGTAATTTTTTTACGTTTTTTTGGAGGTTTTCAATAAAATAAAAAATTGATTAAAAAAATGATATGAGAAAAAGTACAAATGAAATCTTAATGATTCACATTGTAGTTGCCAATCATTTGTTCTTATATGAAATAAAAGGGTCTTGTTAAGTCCTACTGCTACACATTATCTATTTTTCTACTAGATTTTACTTATGCACTCTATTAGGAAATCGTAGATATTGTTCTAAAAGCTGAATGGTATTTTGAAAACAAGATAAAAGTAGCTTTATCCAAGAATTGGTATACATGTTGCATCACAATATCCTATTTCTTCAACTATCCCACCTGCATTAATGATAATATAGAAGACTAGATGAGCAAGGACCAATTGCTATTCATACCTCCTCAGTTTTATGAGGCATTATCTTAATTAATTAACTTAATTATGAGGAAGTACTGTAGTTAATACTTTGCTGGGTCAAGGTACATCATCAGCATTCAAGCAAACTATTAAGGAAATGTAAAGATATGTGCAAATAAAATATGGCACCAGGCTAGAAAGTGGAAGATCCTGAGTTCTAGTCCCACCTTAGTCATCAAAGCCAGCTGGGTGACTTTGGGTCAGTCGCTCTACCTACCAACCTCACAGGGTTGTTATTGTGAGGGGAAATAGGAGAAGGAAGGTGTGTTTGATATGTTCACTGCCTTGAGTTATTTATAAAAATAAGGTGGGGTAATAACAAATAAATGACCTTGGGGAGAGAAGGAGAAGATGCTGCATAGGGTATAATCAGATAAGGTGGGAGAGCCCCCTGGTGCATAATTGGCAGAGAAAGAACCTCCGAAAGGACCATCCCTCACTTTTCAGGCTTTCAAGAGAGCTGGTGGGAGATTCGTACTTTCAGACATGCAAGATTCTCTTATGTATCCTTCCAATAAAGTAGAGTTACATCATGTTTCCCATCTGGTGTACCTGGGAGAAGATGGGGGGACTTGCTACCTTGTGTGCCAGGTGAGTCTGGCCACAGCAGGATCTGAGATCTTGGATCCGGCTGCTGCAGACTTTTGAGATGCTGCTTCTCATTTTCCCTCATATTCTGAAGAGGGTGACTTTCTCAGTTGGCCATAGTGGCTTTTCTGCACATGGTAACTGTGGTCCATCTCAGCCAGTTCATGCTGTAGACTCTGGAGGAATTTCTTACCTTCTGGCAGAAAGTTCCTCACCTCTTCCAGGTCATTCTCAGAGTCAGCCTTCTCTTGGTTGAGATGGACACTTGACTAGTAGTGACCTTATGCAGTTCTTTGTGGAGTTCTTCAATGTGTTTTACCAAAGATGTGTTCTCTAGCTCTAACTCTAATGGATGGCATGATCTTCTGCAGATCTTCTGTTGTGGTCATAAGTTGATCCACTTTCTCCTGGAGACAGCTGTGCTGCTCTTTCATCCATTGATTATCTTTCTGGAATTCCTGGGTCTGAAAGTCAAAGGAGTACCTCCGTTCATCAACCTGGAGGTTGGGACCATCATTGGTTGCTGAGAGATCATCCAATGATATTGACCATATGACCATTTCTTCCTTGTTGCTGACCTGTTTGAAAAACGGAGAGACACAGTCACATCCTCTCTCAGTTCAGGGCTAATTTTGCTAACCTGCCTTCTCCACTCTGGCTTTTTCCTAAAGTTTTGGAATCCATCATTTTCTCTAGCATGAGATGCAGTGGGAGAGAAGAACCAATGGACAATCTGCAGAGCTTGCTGGCTGGAAAATTCTGGGAATTGAAGTCCTCCCCCCACCATACTTTAAAGGGGCCTAGGAGAAACACCAACATAATCCCTCAGTACTGATCTCTCTTCAAACTATCCTGATTTCCCGTTTGATTCCGAGTCCAACTCAAGGTGTCTCATTGCTCAAAAACCTCCAAAGGAGTCAATATCGGCTCTCCATAAATTCGGCTATTTTTGTATTGCTATGATTTCTGATAACAGGAAAAGGTGGTGACCATTGGAATTAAGGCAGACCCCCCCATACCCGCAGTACTTACGAGTCCCATCTCAGCCATGAAAGCCCAGTGAGTGACCTTGAGCCAGTCCCTCTCTCAGCCTTCCCAAGGTTGTCCTTGTGGGGATGAAGGAATCTTAGATATGTTCACTGCCTTGAGCTATTGAGAAAAATAATAAAGGCAGTATAAACATCCAAGCAATAAAAAGTGAAAATAAACAAATATTTCAGTCACTAAGCCAAGTGTACTATTGGGAAATAACTACTCTCTGGCCAACGGAATTGCAGTTTAGGTTAATTTCCCCAAATCATTAAGCAGGTCAATCTCTAGCATTGTGGTTGCAATGCCTGTCCAACTGGGACAGCCTAAAGCCAATCTTTTGGCCTCTAAACCTTGCAGGTTTTTCCTAGTGCACTTCACCGCCAGCCAGCCAACCAGCACCTTTCTGGAGACAAGAACCTTTGATATGTTGGATGAGGAGTTTGGTGACAGGTATGGAGGCTGCAGACACAGCAGGTATCACAAGTCTGTCCCACTTTTCTAATATCTCCACCTTAGTTCTGTCTTAAAGGGAAGAGTCTCTCCCTCCTGAGGAGACCAGGCGAGGGAGACCCTGCGATGCCCCCAGTGCCATTCATCCAATCCATCCACTTTCCAGGGATGTTGAGCAGATCTCCATTATGTGGTCCAGACTCCCCCAAGGATGCTGGAGGTTACCATGGTGAGCTCCAGCCAATGAGCTCAGGAGGAGCCTCTGATGTCACAAGCCAAGGCTCTGATTGGCCTGGACCTGAGATTTGAACAATATCCACCAACCAGCTGCCTTCACCTAGGGGTGTGGCTTATCCTTTGATGAGCCAATCCTGAAGGGGCTTCGAGCCCCGAATTGGCTTTAGCCAGAGAGGCTCCCTCTGAAGGGGGAACCCTCGGTCGCCTGGAGAGGTTGGGGAGCCCCAGATTCCGCCCCTTCTCTGGGGATGAAATTAAAATGTTGTCCCTTGGATCTGGAATCTGGTATTAGAGATCCAGAGAATCCAGGTTTCCCTCTCCAGGCTCAGATGATGACAGGGAAATACCCATAAAAGATCATATATGATTCATATTCAAAAGGCCTTGTGAGAAGGTACCTAAAGAAACACTTGGATCTTTGCCAGCTTTAGCTGTTTGAATCAATGCCTGCAGAGGCCAGGTATGGCTTAAAGGCCAGACTGTAGACTGCCCCCCCCACAGGCAGTGAGAGGGACAGCTAAATCATGGAAAGACCCAGTGGAGGAAGGACCCTGAGTGCTGTCTGGGGAATTCTGGGAGTTGAAGTTCACTCATCTTTTGGTTGCTAAGTTTGAGCAACATGCTCTAGTAGATCCTGCACTGGGCATTTGGATAGATGACCTCTAAAGTCTCTTTCACTCCATTTGTCCATTATTCTAACTGCTTATGTCTTTATGGAGGGCAAACGGATCCTCTCCAAAATGGGATTTGGGCAACAAAATGGAGGATGTGGGGTCTTTGCCAGGTTGAGCTGTCCTACACACTGCCTGTGGAGGCCAGGTATCACTTAAAGGCCAGACTATAGACTGCCCCCTAAAGGCAGTGAGAGGGACAGCTAAAGCTGGCACAAGACCCATAGGGTCCTCCATTTTGTGGTGGGAAGGAGGGAAAACTGGCAAAGGAGAAAAGTGGAGAATCGGGGGGGGGGTGTTCCTCCTTTTTTTCAACCATGTTCTGTGTGTGAAGCCTTCTCTCTTCTTTTGGCACCTTGAATAAAAGTCCATCTTGGTTTAAACCCTGGAGTTTCCCCAGGGCCTTCTTGCTCCCTCCTCAGCCGGCTGAGCTCCTGACTCCGAAAGCTGGAGCTGGGTGGGGAAGGGTCTCGGATCCTCTCCTGGGATCCCAGAGGGCTGGTTGTGGGGGAACTGAGGGGGGGGGTCAGGACGGGAGGGGGTGGCAAAGGGAGACCCAAGGGGCCAGGGGCTCTTCCCCTCCCACAGACAGGGGTCTCAGAAGTGAAGGGTCTCCAAGGAGGCGGAAGTCATTCCCTAATTTCATGGGGGCCGGAGGGGGGCATTGGAGACTGGAGGGTCAGCAGGGAATCCGGCATTTTTCCCTTTTTCATCAAAATAATATTTCTCAATTCCTGTCAGACAGCAGAGGAGACACACACCAACCGAAGGGTTTTAGTTCTCTTCCTAGCAAGTAGGAACAATGGATGGGCAGGAATGGGCAGGGCAGAAGGTCAGCTGAGAAGACACAAACTGCCTCTGATCAGATCCATAGGACACACTTAGCCTGGTCCCTTCACCCATGAAACTTTCATTCATACTTGTAACTGTCACCCATGGTTTCTTTTCTGAGGCTGAGCCTGTTGGCCGAGGGCTCAATTACAGGAGCCCCAAAATACATTTATTCAGTGGAAAGAAGATGAACAAGAGTTGATAAATGGAATAAGTTGGGGAAACTTTTCTTCCTGCAACCTAGGCTGAGGAAATCGTCTCTCAGCCACCCTGAGGCAAAACGCAGGTCCAGGTGCAGCTTCCTGAGAGCCTTTAACAAACCATGGATGATGGTAGCTGCTCCCCCTCCTCTCCCCTGGGGTCTCCCCTTGAGGCAAACTCAGAAATCGGGCTGGGGAGATTCCAGACCGAGAAGGGGCTTCCTCCCTTCTGGGCATGGCCAGCCCTTAGTGAGACATGGCAGAAGACATTGTGAAGGAGAGCAACCTTGTTCCACATCAGCCTGGCTGATTCAGGAGGATCAGCCTGATAGCCAGGCAATGAGGAGAATCTGAGGGATCTCCAGTGGGACATCTTTGATGTAGTGGCCATCCTCTGCTCCTCAAGATCATGAAGGGCCTGCCTATCCCTTCAACCTCTCCCTCTCGCTCAGCCCCCCAGTTCTCCCTTCTAGTCCAAAGTGGACGTGTCCACGTCTTCCCCTCCAGATAAGAGACATAATCCCCCATCAATGGATTCAAGTAATCCAGGCACTCCAACTGCACCTTCTAAGCCCTCGGAGGTCTTTTGTGCAGCTTCACACGCACAGCCTCGGAGATGGGGATGTCACAAAGGTCCCACCCCACCAAGTACATCCACACAAGCAGAGGAAGGGCCACTAGCTTCCCCAAACAATATTCTGGGTCGATGTGACAAAAAATCAGTTCGCACCCTCCACCACATTGTGATCTCAGCTGCACCCACTTTGTTTAATAAACTAATGAACTTCAAAGTGGAAAGGAGCTGAGTGTCTTCCATGAACACGGAAGGACAACAGATAGAGTGGAAAAGTGGTCAAAAAAATTCTATCCATTCTATAAGTTTCTCACTATTTACTCAATGATACAGTATACAGCCTGTCACTTTCCTGCCTCTTTGTCAGCTCTCATTCAAAAATTGATATCACTAAGAGATAGGAAACGTAATTTCACTTCAGGGATAAACAATTTTAAAACCAGCTCCAATTTTGGATTCATTTATATAGATTTAATACAAGAAAATATCCAACAGGCCCTACAGTAAACAGTAGGAAGTGTTCAATGTTCGTTGCTTCCTTGGCATTAGAAGACAGGCACCACTAGAGTTGGGTGACATCAACCTCAAGCGGCATCAAACTTCATAGCTCTGGTGACCTTCCTCAGCAGACCCTGGAGACAAAAGACCACGTTGGAGGGCAGCAGAAGTCAATTCCCTTGTTATTCAGATATGCATCACGTTCTGGACATGTCCTGACAGGAAAGATCACAACCACTACAGAACAGAGCCCCCATTGTGTTTCTGTGGTTTTTCACTAACATGTTTTTCTCCAGCTAATCCTCCTTACAAGCACCGACAAAGAAGTTTAGGGTCCCTCGTGGAAAAGTTGTTCCCAGTTTTCTGTTATTCCTCCAGCGACTGTCTTTGATGTAAACATCAGACTGAAACAATATGGAAGGGATCTTTCATCAGAAAAGGATAAATATCTTAGGTCACATTCTGTGTGGCATATATCTTCAGGCAGGCGATGTCTGTGCCATTGAGTGTACTTTTCTTTCTTTTTCAGATGAAGCCTGGAGTGTCTTTCTCTATATCAGGAAAGCCACTGGATATTCCATCTTGTGAGACTGCTTTGAATTCTTTTAACTTGTGTCGTTGTTTTTCTTGAGAATTGGGAAAGGGATTGATTCAGCCCCAAGAATTATGGACCTCCTGCTTCTGCTTCTGATGCTGCTGGTGTCCCAGCCAGTCTCTGGGAAGCTTAGAATGAAATGCCCGCTGAGTTCGGAGCACCAGGATGGAAACAATCCATGGAGCTTTTACAGCCCAGGAGACCATCTCATTAGTATGATCAACACTGTAACAGAAATATCTCATATAATGTTGCCTTTCGACCGTGCTCCTTCTAGTCCTTCTAATCATTCGTAAGTCATTCAGGGTGGTAGAGTTGCATTCCATCCATTTGCATTTCTATCACTCTCGTTTTTTCTAATTTTATTTGTTTCTATATTTCAAGGCCTCTTTAATTTCCCAAAAGGTTTGGTTCTCCATGACTTCCCTCTTTTGTCTTATTTTGTGGAAGAGACTCAAATCTAAATATGGAGCTGAAAAAAACCTGAAGGAAGTTGACATTATTTTCCTCTCCCTGTACAATCCTGGGTTTATCATTTGACTACTGAAATAACTGATCATTGATTTTGGATCAATGTTAGCTTAAGGCTCAATACGCTTGTGGAGACAAAGAGGGTTGAATTTGGAAAAAAAGGAGTTTGTTGTTGCTGTTGAAGATAATAACATGAACATTTTAATTTTACAGTAGGCATTCTTTTGGTTTCACACAAAGACTACGCTTCATTTTTGCCATTCAACTGTTCAACAAAAATCACCAGCTCCTGCACAATCTCACACTTGGCTACAACATCCATGACAACTCTTTCAGCACTTTATGCACTTCAGATGCCTTACTGGACATTCTCTCCACTGGAGAAGCCAATGTCCCCAACTACGGCTGTGGAAGGAGGGACAACCTCCTGGCTCTTATTGATGGAGCTGCCAGGGACATCTCCATCCAGATATCAACATTAGGAGGCACCTACAAAGTCCCACAGGTTTGTGTGTGTTTTTTCCTCTATCTGTCAGAATGAATAGAGGATGTTGGTGGGTGAGCAATAGATCCAATTGCATCTTCTCCATGCTTTTCATCATATTAGTGAACATGTCAGATTCTTTTTTTTATCTTACTATGTTAGTATTCAAATTAATCATAAAAAATCTGAGCAATAAGGTCCCTGGAGGGGACTTTCCAATGGATGTTCAGCTATTCAAAAAATATCCCTGGTCAGATTTAGGGTGGCAATAGTAGTGTCTATGTATTTAAAATAGAATAAAAATGACTTTAGCAATTACAGGCCAGTTAATCTAATAGATATTGTGACTAAAATATATCCGACATTCTCCTTAGGGAAACTTGAGTTTGGGTAGAATAGAAGTGCATTCCTTAGAGAAGGTCAACAATGTTTTGGGTAAAGTTATATAAATGTGTATATTAAACAATGCAAAGATTAATAATCTAATGTTGACAACAGATTGTCCTGAAATATCTAATCACAAAATATATCAGTCTGGTAAACTGGGGTTTGCTCGTTTTATACTTAGTGCAGCATTTGAAATAGTAAACGTAGAAATATTGTGGAGGAAATTGATTGCCCTTAACATGGAGCTCAGACTGTTGGCTCTGATCCAAGTCCTTTCGACAAGCCCTTGTTTGAGAGGGAGGTTTGGGCTGAATGGAGCCATGAGAAGAAGGAGCAATACTTTCCAAAGGGTAAGACAAGGGTGAATATTTGAGCCCCTCCTATTTAGTCTATATTAATGACTTAAATATTATAATAAGTACTAGGTATAGTACTTATAATGAAGGGTCCTGAAGGAGACATGTCTATGGTGATAAATACACATTGGTACAGACTGCTTTATACTGACAATACTTATTATTATAATGCTCATAAAATGGATTGCATAGATTATTAAGAAAGCTTGGCTCCCACTGAAATAATCATTCAATGATTATTGATACATCAAAGTCAAAAGATATAATCTTTGGCAGACAACATCTGTTATGTATCATAAGTTTTCCCTCTGGTCCGTTTCGCTAGGGGGCGCTGTGCTAAACGCTGATTGGCTGACTGTTTGACAGCCGGCATATATAAAGGGCTGTCAAAGCAGGGCTCAGCTGTTGCCTGTTAGCTGAAACGCGCGAAATGCGAAGTGCCGTGTTTGGCAACCTGTTAGCAATAAACTGTTAGCCTTTGTTAAGTCCTGGCTCGCCTCCGTTTGTCCACCCGTGTTCTCCCAGCTAGAACAACATCATAGCCATTGGATAGCGAGCCAATAGAGCAAGTAAACGCTTGACTTAGAATGGATATTACTTTCCACATCATCAAAGGAGCAAAAGCACACTGGTAAAAGTACATCTTAAAAAAATATAGCTATCCAACTTTCATTCCATTTATTAAAGTATATGATGCCAAAGTTACTGCCAAACCATTATATCAAACTGAAGTTTGGGGTTTAATATATATCACTACTAGAACAACAAACCCAGTCACAGCATTTCACAAGTATCTTTGTGGTGGATAAAAAGACTTCAGCTGCTGCCCTCAAAGCTGAATTGGGATTTTACACAATTTCTCCTTTGTCTAAATTAATGCACATAATTATTAGTGTACGCTAACACATGGAATGAAAGCATTCCAAAATTCCCTATGTTAGCAATGTAAAATTTCATTTACACAACTTGGATTGTACAACTGACAAATTATCTTAGGAGACGTGTTCTCCCTTTCTCTTGTACAACTGAAGAACACACATCTATTATTGGAATATCAAATGTCTAACAAAGAGAGAGATCGGTAGATTGGACTGAACATCACACAAATGACTTATTGGGATCCATATATTAAAATAGCATATATCTTGGACCATCAGAATTTATAACACCACATTCTTCATTGCTTTTTTAGATCAGCATTGAACCTGTTTCAAACACTCTGACTGATAAAAGTCATTTCCCCTTTTTCCACCTGATGCTCCCCAAACAAGGGACCCAGTACCCAGGAATTGTCCAATTGCTCCTCCATTTCAGATGGATCTTGGTTGGCCTCTTTGCTTCAGACACGGCAGAGGGAGAGAATTTCATGAGGACTTTAACTCCTGTGCTTGTCAGGAATGGAATTTGTGTGGTTATATCACAACTGTTCTCAACAACTGGACATACAGCAGCCCTCAGGGATTCCCTCTCTAAGTGGAGACAAGTCAATGCCTTTGTTCACTTCATGGAATATAATTCCATTTGGGAGAGACTTCTTCCTTTCCATTTAGCACTCAGGCGTTTGCCAGGACCCACTGAAGGGAAAGTCTGGATCATGACAGTATTGGGCCATTTTACAATTAGAAGGCACAAACTTCTCAAATATGTCCATAGTATTTGGGGCTTTGCTTTTCAGTGGAAATCTAGGCAAACGTATCAGCTCTTTGAACCCAATTTATTTGTGGAACCCCAGTTTGAAGATCATTATTTCCACTGTTCTCTTTCAAAGCACGTCTTTACTGTCAAAGGACGGAGAAGATGCACCCAGAAAGCCCCACTGGAGACCCAAGAGAAAAGGAACACAATGCAGATCACAAATTACCCCTATTTGTACAGTTTCATTCAGACTCTGGTCCAGGCCTTGAACGCTGCATATTCCTCCAGTTCCAGGAGGAGAAGGAAAGGGGTCGAAGAGAGGCTGGGGACTCCAAGGCTGGAACCGTGGCAGGTAAAAAGGACTGACTTAAATGATAAGTTCCATTTCCCCTCCTATTCCTCATATAAAAGTCCTAAAACAATGTTTTCCACTGTATACATATTTTAAGATTCTTCTGGATTAAAACATAAATCTGGTTCCCAGGTTTCTTTGCCTTATCACTAGTCAGCCACATATAATAAAAAATACTGTCTTTACAATTACATTTCCAACAAATAATCTCTTTATTGGCTCATTTCTTCACTTGTGACTGCTCTACAATGTTCTATATAATTGACAAATTTTGTCAATTGTGTTTTGTCTATATATGATTGGCAAATTTTGCTGAATCTTTTGTTTTTCACTTTTTGTGGTAACTCTTGTTCTCCCAACTAAGAATACTTGCAAGTTAGATAATTGTGGAAGAAAGGTTCAAAAGTGAAAAGACCAGATGAGATAAGAAACCAAAATGTCTGCTTTTAATATTCCTGGATCTTTCCATTTTTTAGTTTCATCCCTTTCTGGCAAAGAATGAGTTTTGCAATTTTTCCACCTTTATATTGTACTTGGCCCAAAATGGAGAGGTTACAGCAGATCTGAACGTCAGGACCTGGGTGGTTCTCCCCAAGTTGGATCACATTTATCGGCATCCAGGGACTTTCGAAAGAGGGAGACTTATTATCAAGCAAGACACTCATTCATGGCTAAAGGTGGGTGAAATATTGGCATCTTTTCTCTGTTTTCCAAAGCCTGTGGCCCCACTTCAAGTGGGTTAAGGGTAGTCACATGATGGATGAAATTGAATGTGGGGGATGATAGTTTTCTTAGAGTGCTTGGGAGACTTCAATAGTATATAAGAAAGTGTCCTTCAGATGTTATAATATGGAACAAAGTTCTATGCTGATTCAAACAACCTGGGATCTGGGTGATGATTCGGTAGAACATAGATGATGTGCCTTTTGTCTTTGATGTTTATTATCTCCATAAACCTGGTGAGAGAAGCCATCAAGTGCTGGGAATTGTGGTGCTGATAGCCCCAAGATCTCTTCCTCCTTACCTTCAAATAGAAGGGAAGAAGAAGGCAATTCTGTTGACCAGTTCCTGAGCTCAGGTTTGGACTGAATCCAATGAATGTTATTTAATGCTGCCTGGAGGTCCTATGGATCTCAGTGGGAAATATGTGTTGAAATTAGAATTCAGTTTCTCCAAACTTATATGTCACCTGTCTGTCTTTCCAGAGTGACTCTGGGTAGCTTAATGGTCTATTGTTTGTACAATGTCTCATATATTGTATCACTCACTGACCCAGAAAACTGAAGAACTGAAAGATTTCTTTGAGCCAAAGGAAAGCCCTTCCTGACATCAAATTTAATGAGGGAGAATTTGAAAGAAATGCTGCTTAGATTTGACCTTTGTCTTCTAAGAGGACTCTTCATCTGAAAAATGCTGAATGAATTGAATAGAATTGAACTTTGTGTGGCCAAACATGATTTTACATCAGTACAGAAGCCCTCTGTGTATATGCAAAGCAACAGAATAACGGCTATCATCTTCATACCAATAAAAGGGGGGAGTAAAAAAGATAACAAGAAGGATAAATCATATTACTGGCACACTACATACATGGACATTAAATAGCACTGAGAGTAGCTGAATGCCATGGTTACTCTTGAGCTCACTCCAGTCTCTCTGGGCGAAATGGGGGCTCCAGATTTAACTAAAATGTGGGTCTGCCTTTCCATGCCAGTTGGTGTCTCCTAATTGTAGTTCTTCAAAAGAAAGGACCTTGTCTTGGATAGTTAGGTGGGCTTTAGAAATACCCCTTTCTCATGCTCACATCATCTGGGCTGCCGCAAAAGACCTCCCCCACCTGCCATTTTGAGGGACCTCAGGGCCTCCCATCCCTCTCACCTCACGACAACTCTAGAAAGAAAGCAGTCTGTTTTATTTTTCTAGCAACACCTTGGCAGCCACATGAATTGAAGAAACAAATATAAAAGAAACAAAGAACACCTGGCTTAAAGTTTAGAGCCCTAATTTGAAAGGATTTTTCCCTTTGTATCTTAGCTGGATGACTGTTTTGGACTACTTTCAAAAGGGAGAAGGTTTTCAATCTTTTATGTACTCCAGAAGAAATCTCTGGAGACCTCACTGGTCAGAGTTTCTTTCTTCATCGCAGTTTTTGCTATTTCAATAAATCAGATGATTTAAAAATTTAATCCATCTAAATGTAATAAGTTATATAATTTAACATGAATAGATCATCATATCTATGGAGAGTCTCAGTCTTCCAGGTGTTTTTTCAAAAGGCAACTGGACTGGACACAAAATGTTCTCAAGGAAAAATAAACCCCAGGGGACCTTTGGGATCCTCATACTTTAAAACCAGAGGTATGAGAAGAATGGAGGGATGCCTGTTAATAGGGCCATGAGGAGAAACTGACTGCTTGTAATTAATGCTTAAATGTTTTTTCAATTCCATCCCTCTCGACTTTATTAAGTAGAAAACTCCTTTCTTTGCAATGTGAGATGCCAAAAGCAAAAGGCAGGAACTAAATGAATAATCTTCCCATAGTTGTACTTCCTACATCTGTTTGGATGGAGTCAGAGATTTCATTTTTACCTCAGTGAAGCCCAGAGGCTAAATACCTAATGTTCAGGTCTACCTCCATTTTCTATGGGTGATACGTCCTAAAATATTTTTTTTTTGGCGTTCCTTGTTTTTTCTGCTCAGTCCCTGCCTCAGTCCAAATGTGCGGAAAGTTGTCATCCTGGATTTGTCAAGAGGGCTCGAGAAGGAGAGCCAGTTTGCTGCTACGACTGCGTTCCTTGTCCGGAGGGGACCTTCTCTACTCAGGAAGGTGGGTCACACTGAGGAAAATGGGAGGCCTGGTGGAAATGGATGAAGCTCAACTGTCTTCCTGCTTATTTTCAAAATGCACAAATTCTTATCTAAAGGGAAGGCTGATCAAAAAGATCTTGAAGGAGCAGCTAGATAAGAAGTAAGGCAGATTGTGTAAGCTTTATCATTTCCAGGATAATTCTTCCACGTTTTAGTTTGGATGTGTACTTTCATGGTTTTTTTTCTAGTAACATCTCAGTTCTTTGAAACTTTAGGATTTGTCTTAGGTCTGTTCTAAAGCATTGGTGTCAAACTTACCATGTCACATTGCCATCACGTGAGGTATCACAATGTTTTTCCCATCTTCAGGCTGGTGGCTTCAGCTTCATGCTTGTGTGAGCAAAGCGTGATCAGAGCTGGCGTCTTTCTATAAATATTGGTGCATGTGTGTGGAGTGCTGGCTTTGTTGCTGTAAGCCGGTTGGTTGGCTGTGTTGTTACATCTTGATTAGTTGATGGAGTTGATGGTTGCAGATTGCAGTTGATGTTTCGTAATATCCTGTGTGGCTGAGGTACTAGCTGTGTGCCCATTAGTCTTTTGTGTTGTAACAACCTGAGTAATGGGCTGTGTGATGACATCCTGAGCTCTAGTGTAGTGATATCCTGAGTCCTGTGCTGCAACATCCTGGGTAGTTGGCTGTGTTGTGACATCCTGAGCTTTTGCGTTGTAGCCTCCTGAGTTCTGTGGTGTAATGTCCTGAACAGATGGCTGTGATGTAACATCCCAGAATTTGGTTTGGCTCTGAGTTTGCGGTCTGGCCATATGTTCATGGCGTGTGTCAGTTTGCTCTGTGTGGGGGTCGGGGGGGGATGCAGCAGCTGGTGATGTCGCTGTGGTTTGGCTTCTGGATGGTGGTTGCATTTCGCCTATGGTATGGGTTTGGGTTTGAGTCTGGTGAGGGTGATTGGTGGTGGCGTCCTGTGTTGCTCAGGGTCCGGTGTCGGTTTTTGTGCCTGGGACTTGTTTGTTGGCTAGGGCTAGTTTACAGATGTCTGTTTTTGATTTTTCAGATACGGAAAAATGCACCAGGTGTCCAGATGATAAATATCCAAATGAGGACAGAATCCAATGTATCCCCAAAGTCGTAATATTCCTGTCTTATGAAGAACATCATCCTGGTCTCTTTTGCCCTACTCTTCTTCCTAACCACAGGCCTTGTTTTAATCATCTTCATTAAACACCAAGAAACTCCCCTTGTCAAAGCCAACAACCGGGATCTCTCCTACATCCTTTTGGTCTCCCTCCTGCTTTGCTTCTTGTCTTCTTCTCTCTTCATTGGTCAACCAAGGAAAGCCACCTGCCTTCTCCGACAAACGGTCTTCAGCATCATCTTCTCAGTTGCCATTTCTTCTCTCTTGGCCAAAACCATCACAGTGGTGCTGGCTTTCCTGGCCACAAAACCAGGAAACCGAGTGAAGAGATGGTTGGGGAAGAGCTTGGCCAACTCCATCATCCTTTCTTCTTCTGCTGTCCAAATTATCATCTGCTCCATCTGGCTGGGAGTTTCTCCCCCATTCCCTGACTCTGACCTCCACTCCCAGCCTGGAGAGATCATCCTGCAATGCAATGAAGGGGCCGTTGTCATGTTCTACGTCACCCTCAGCTACATGGGCTTCCTGGCTGCCATCTGCTTCACGGTGGCTTTCCTGGCCAGGAATCTGCCTGGGGCCTTCAACGAAGCCAAGCTGATCACCTTCAGCATGCTGGTCTTCTGCAGCGTCTGGGTGACTTTTGTGCCCACCTACCTGAGCACCAAAGGGAAATACATGGTGGCTGTTCAGGTCTTCTCCATCCTGGCCTCCAGTGCTGGTCTGCTGGGCTGCATCTTCATCCCCAAGTGCTACATTATCCTTCTGAGGCCAGACCTGAACACAAAGGACCATCTCACAGCCAGATGAAATGTGGAAATATGAAGTATAACATCACATTATTTAAGGAAGTGCAAAGATTCCTTTTATTTGAAAGAAGGCATTATTTCCACTTGGATAGATGCAGGAATCAAGAAAATGATATGTGTATGTTTTTAAATAGGAAATGTTTGAATGACTGGTATTCTTGTATCTCCTTATTGATCACCATAAATCTAGCTAAAGAGAAGAACTCTGTGAAAATCATTCAGAGGAATGTAATATTTGGCAACTACCAATGAACCAGACACCTTATGAAAAATAATTGGAGCAATTATTCTTGCTGACAGTGGTTGAAAGTATATATTGTATTTTTTGGGCTATAAGACGCACCTAGATTTAGAGGAGGAAAACAAGAACAACGTTTTTGGCCTCTGTACATTCCATTTTTGCCCTCCCTGACCCCCAGCGTCATCGGTCTCCGGGCAGAGTCTCCCTTGACTTCACCCAGCGCAGGAGAGCTTTCCAAGCAGAGAAGAAGCAGAGAAGAAGCCCCAATTGGTTCTTCAGGCCAAGATCCCCCCTCCCACTTTCCCAGCCTTTCTCTCTCCGCAGAACTGGCTTTCCTCCTTCAGCTGAAGCCCCAAAGGACTCTGCCAGGAGACCGATGACACTCAAGCATGGGAAATTTTCATTGGTGCTGCCCCTCGTTCTGGACCCTCCCATCTCAAAAGTATGAGATAAAGGCTCCCTCCTCCCCAATGCAGAACCGCGGATCCCTCCTCTGGGTCTGGAACAGTGGTGGGTTCCTGCTGGATCGCACCGGATCGCGCGCGCTCCCTTTCAGCGCTCCACCTGGCTTGCACGCTCCCTTTCAGCGCTCCACCTGGCTTGCGCGCTCCCTTTCAGCGCTACACCTGGCTCGCGCGCTCCCTTCCGGCGCTGAAACCGGAAGTACAGTCTTGCCCCGCCCCTGGCGAAGCAACGACGCCTGTCTGCGCTCCACCAGCTCGGCTGGGAACGGAGATGTTTCCTCAGCGGAGCGGAGCGCCTGAAAAGACTTTTCAGGCGCTCCGCTCCGCTGAGGAAACATCTCCGTTCCCAGCCGAGCTGGTGGAGCGCAGACAGGCGTCGTTGCTTCGCCAGGGCCGGGCAAAACTGTACTTCCGGTTTCAGCGCCGGAAGGGAGCGCGAGAGCCAGGTGGAGCGCTGAAAGGGAGCGCGCAAGCCAGGTGGAGCGCTGAAAGGGAGCGCGCACGATCCGGTGCGATCCGGGAGGAACCCACCACTGGTCTGGAAGCATCAGGCCAGACACACAGGCACAGGCGCACGCTTCATTTCACAGATGACATTTCAGCCGAAGGAAGAGTTACTGCACTGGATGACAAGGGGGGGAGGGGAAGCCCCGCAGCCAGCTAGGACCTGGGGATCACAGACACCCCTCCAATCTGAAGGGAAGCTAAATCAGGAAGAGGCGGAGAGGTTCTGCAGGGATCCCTCCTAGCCCAAGCGGTTTCTCCAATTCTCTGTCCCTCAACCCCAAACATGAAGGAACCCCCACCCCTCTTTCGTTGGGCCAGGAGAAAATTTTGCCAGTGTAAAAGTGCAGATGGAGAGTGGAATTGTGATGAGTTTTCCCCCCACAGGGATTTGCATATTTCAGCTGTGGAACAAGAAGTGCTCCTAAAACAAAAGGCTCCTTTTTATTATTATTATATTATCATGGCATAAAATAGAAAATAAAGTTAGTATAGAAGCAGGAAAGGAAAGCAAGAGAGAAGAAAAGGAAGGGAAAGGAGTGGAGTGGAATGGTGTGGCTGAAAAATTAAGTCTCAAGATCCCGTGGATCCCTTTGGCTCAGCAATCCAATTCCACGCTGCTTCCCTCTCTCCGCAAAGCGAAGGGATTGCAGAAAGGCTGCCGAGCCCAGAACGGGGCTTCAGACCACGCAATGCCTTAGAAACACGGGATGTGCAGAGAAATGCAGGCTGCAACCAGTAAATCAACAAACCGAGGAAGCTCCAACAGACCAATGGGAATTCTCCCTTCTGCAGCATCACCGGTTTCCGGGTAGAGTCTCCCTTGACTTCACCCGATGGAGGAGAAAGTTAGGTGCAGCGAGACGGGAGGGAGGGGGAGGGGGAATCTTTTCAGTCTTGGGGGCCCGCAGCTCAAGGGGGTTCATGCCAGCCCTGGAAGGGAGGGTGGATTCCCCCCCCCCAATCCTACATGGAGTGGGGCTGCAGTGGACTTGGGGGTCTCTGAGTGGGCTGGTTGGGGAGTCCTTGGGCGCCTATGCGCGCACGCACCCACGCTCGCACACATACGTACTTCATCATTGGGAGTGCCCCTCCCCCAACCCTGTGGGGCCACTGCCCTCCCCCTCCCTCCTGGGAGCTTCTGCCTTTTATCCCTTCCTGGCAAAGGGGCTGCCGGAGGGCCGCTTGTACCTGCAGTGCTGTGGGGTTTTCTGACCCTCCGTAAATAACAGCTGGGTTTGGGGTTCAAGAATTGCTGTTGTGGATATCAATGGGGGGGGGGGGATAAGAAGAGGGGAAGCGGGAATCCCTGGCTGAGAATCATGAAGAGAGCAAAGGAAGTAGAGGGTCCCACCTGGGGCTGCCATGAACCCCCACCTCCTTGAGCTGCATCACTCCTCCCAAATTCAGAACGGATCCCCCCTCCCAATTTCTCCTCTCTTTGCGATGGACTCCCTCCTCCTTCAGGTGAAGCCACAAAGGACTCTTCCCAGAGACCGATGACGCTCAAGCAGGGAGAATTCCCATTGGTGCTGCTGTTGGTTCTGGTCCTTCCCATCCTCCAAAGTCCTAGATCAAAGCTTCCTCCCCCCAATTCAGAACCGCCGATTCACACGTTTCATTTCAGAGATGAAGGTTTCCGCCATAGGAAGAGGCGCTGCACTGGATGAGAAGAGGGGAGGCGCACTCCATAGCCAGGGACGACTTGGGGATCACAGAAATCCCCCAATCCGGAAAGCCCTCAGCTACACCAGAAAGAGGCGGAGAGGATTTGCAGGGATCTAATACTGACAGATCCTCTCCCCAGCTCAACCCCCCTTCCCGGGGAATCCTCTGCTGGGCTCTCTCGGGAAAAGCTCCGCTTCACTCCATGGAAGAAAAAACGTGATTTCCTTCCTTCAAACACCCCCTTTCTGATTCCCCTCCTCAACCCCGATTGTGTCAGTATCTCCCACGTTCTTTCTGTGGGTCAGGAAGATCCCCCTTTTCCTTGGAAAGCAGCCCTGAATAAAGATCCCAGAATAAAGTTTGGCCATCTCTCTCTCCCCCCCCCCCCCCCCGCGCGTGCCTCCCCCATGCATCCCTTCCCAGGTCCTTCTGGCTGGAGGGGCAGAGGGGAGCCAACGCCTGGCTTTTCCAGAGGTGTCTGTGGATGGAAGCCTCTCTGGGGCTTTCTATGCCCCTTGACAAGCTCCTCTTCAATGTAGGTTTTCTAGCCATGAAAAAGAGCTTTGAGTGTGTTAGTTCAAGGCCAGTTTGACATTCCTTTGAAAGACTCTTTGAATCTTGTGCTGCACAAAAGGTCCATTTATATTGGGAAGGAAAGTTGGGTTCTGCCAGCTAGAATGTTTCTGATTCGGCCATTACTAAGTCAGTTACAGGGTTTTTTTTTAATGTTCCAGATGATAATGAGTCTCTTAGAGCCAGACTGTTTCTGTTTTTACTACTTTTATTCATTTTTCAACACTAGACGGTTGCCTTGCCTGGTTGATGCTCTCAGGACAAACCATATAAAACATATCCCATCCTCAGTCTGATACTCTTCTCTGTAACCTTAACACAGATAATAAGATTTGTACTGTCCATGGGATGAGTCTTCTGTTCAGAAACATAAGCGAGGGCGCCAGGTGCTGAATTACACGCAGACTCCACCGTCTACTTTAAAGAGAGGCATCCCCTCCAAAATAAGACTTAATATTGGCTTTTTTATACATAAAATCATCATTAGGGCACAGAACCGGTTGTTAAATTATTTGAATCCCACCACTGGGCTGCTGTGCCTTGTTCCGACGTTCCCCAGGTGCGCGGGACGGGCAAGGGCTGCCCAACGGCTGTATGTATGGGCAAGGCGAGAGGGGAGCGTGGGGGGCGACTTACTATCCATCCATCCATCCATCTCTGTATATCTGAGACTAGGTTGAGGGTCCATCTCTCTCCGCTAAACAAATCAAGAGAACGTGGCGTTTCTCTTTAATCTCCTTTCCATCAGCCTCAGGATCATCTGCCAGGGGAAGAAGCGCCCCGGACGGGCAGGCTGCCTAACGGGGTCTTGAACACACACGGGACCTTTACGCGGAAGTGGAGAGTGGGTCGGCGCCTCTGGTGGGGGAGAGGGTGGATCGGCCCCTCAGGGCTCCAGAGCAGAGCTCGTTGAAAGCTTCGCAGATTTCTCGCCTTTCCAAGTTACGCTGTGCTTGGATGGGGCGGAAGGGCGCTGGGTCTGCCAGGGGCTGCAGGCCGTTCGGAGAGGCGACGTTGTCGGAGGGTGGGATGCGCCAGTCCCTGATTGAGTCTCTCGATCCCTCGGAGGGAACCTCCGTCCCTTCCAAGACTCCTTCTGGCAAGTCTTCCCCCCCCCCCCAAAGAACAAAGTGGGGCTCTGCATTGGAAACAGGCTTTATTGGACTGTCAGCGCAGCTTTGGAGCGTCCCATGTCAGCTCCTCCAACCCCAAAACCCCTCAGCCTCAGTCCCTCAGTGGGCAGAGAAGAGCAAGAAAGAGGGTGAGGGGTCTGGAGGCTGAACCAGATGGTGGTCGATTAAGGCAGCCCCTCCCCCCAGGGGCTAGTTGGAGAAAGGTTTTTCCCTGCACCAGAGAGGAGGAGGAAGGGGGAGGTTCGTGGGCTGCCTGCCTCCTGCGGGTGGGGCTTGCTGGTTTTTGAGGACCAGTTTCTGGCATGCAGGGGGGGGGGGGGCTGGATTAAGGGACTGGGTGTGTCTGGTGTAACGATTAGAAGGTGTACAGGGGTTGCCCACCAGGGCAGTCCGTCTGGAAGGTCAATGGCCTCTTCCCGTCAGTCCCATCTGGGCCGTGCCATTTATTATGGAATTATAGGAACTGACACGGAATTCCGGGATCAAACAGAAAAGGTTTATTGCGCAAGATTCAGTCGCAACACAAGAAGCAAAGACTGAATCCCGAAGGATTCTAATGCAATCACTATTATACATACTTGTGACATTTCATGATTGGTTACATTTCTGACAGCCCATAGCCCCCCCCCTTCTGTTGCTATGCAGGTCACAGGATTCTTGCATCTATCTACGTTTCCTGCCTAAGTTTCCTGTCTTCAAGTCTGCGGTTACATTTGCTTGGCTAGGTGTGATTTCCTTTTCATTATGCTTCCTCTTACAAGCTCTTATCCTGCTCACTAAAGTTTCCTCTTACAAAACTCTTAACATGCTCCATTATAAAATAAGTCACATATATTAAGATTCCTATTATCCCATATTATTCCATTCCATCTTAAAACGGTATAGGGTTTCATGTCTAGGCAGGGGGTTGGACTAGAAGACCTCCAAGGTCCCTTCCAACTCTGCTATTGTATTATTGTATTATTAACAGATTAACAGAGTTGGAAGAGAAGCAGGGGATGGGATGACATCTTCCAATATTTGACCGACTGTCCCAGAGAAGAGGGGGGTCGATTCATCCTCCGGAGCCCCTGAAGGCAGGAAAAAGGAGCAATGGATGGAAGCTCAGCTAAGAGAGATCCAACCGAGAAGCCAGGAGAAATTTCCTGACAGTGAAAATCTATTAATCAGTGGAAGAATTTGCATCCCGGAAGTTGTGGCTACTCCATTGAGGGAAGTTTTCAAGAAGAGATTGGAGAAGTATTTCTCTGAAATCTCCAGCTTGAGAAACAGGTTGGACTAGAGAACCTCCAAGGTCCCTTCCAACTCTGTTGTTTTGTTATTCTTATTCAGGCCAAAGATGAATTCAGAGACTGCTCAACAGAATTGCTTATTAAAAACAATCTTATACACCTTTGACTATTTACTGGGTGTCAAATACCAATAAGAAATCATTTTATAAAAGTTCTCTTTTAAGGTTGTAGTTCAGCATAAATTTTAATATAGACCACATATTTTCCCATTGTTCCGATATTATGACCAAAATTATAACCAATCCAGTGAATCATGCAACATTTAACATATTCACTGTTAGTGGATTCACCATCTACTTCTTTTTAGCTTCTTATTTTATTCTTCCTTTTCTGATTGGAAATGCATTTGGATTTTGTGAGTTATATCTGGCCAAATCTAAATGGAATAAACAAAAAATGATGATTTTCTCGATTTAGGTACTAATGTTCAACTATTAAAAAGCAATCTTTCAAATAAAAAAAATGTTTGGGTGCAGATAAATAGACAAACAAACTTTGGGTGTGTCCATGAGGCTTCCTGAGTCAAGATAGATTAAAATAAGGACTTTTTAAGTGTCTGTCTGGAAATGGACTCAAATGAATCTCGCTGGACTTTGTCACATTTTGAAATAAACGTCTTAAGTGGAAAAGGAGCAGGAGAGTAGGAAGGCCACAGTTGTGCAGAGACGCATCTCAGGCCAAACCAGTTATTATTGAGGGCAGCAATATAACTTTGCATTGTATTTCTCATTCACGAGGCTGTTTCCAAGGTGACAGAAAACTTCTTGGAAAGAAAAGAGGAAGAAGAAATCCCCAGGGCTTCCAAAATTATAGGGGAAAGGTGTGACACCTGCTACAATTCCTCTGCAGAGCTAAAAGTCAGCTTGTAAATAAGAACTTCCTTCCAAAGACAAAGAACATTCTCCCTCCCTCTGTGTATGTGTGGTTTTTGTTTAACTACACAAAGTTCTGATGACAAGTTTTGACTGAGCCTGATTGTTGGAGAATGGCCACACTATTGCATCAACTGTTTTGTGGCAATTCCCCTGAGCACTAACTTTCAAAGTAAAGTAAATTTATTCTGTTTCCTGAAATAACAGAGAGCTATTTCAGATCTGTGACATGCTCAGGCATTAACTGACCCCTGGGATTTTCTCTTTAACTACTGTGCCAACAATAGGTCAGATTTCATTTTCTTCAGCCACAGGTGCCGTGTATTCCCTCCGGGGCCAATTTCAGAGATGGAGATCTTAAACCTCTCAATGCTAGATGACAGATTTAATTCAATCTCTGCCCCTATCATTATGAGCCACGTGGGGATTATTTCCCTTTCATTTCCCTCCAGAGAAACAGCCAACAAACTTTGAGTACAAAAACTAGTTGGAGAATTATGATAAAAGTTTCTGCTCTGCTCTTTGGACAAATCCTCCAGGGGAGACTCTGGGCAGAGACCCAGGGAGTTGGGGGCAGCTTCTCCTCCCTCTGACTCCGAATGGAAACTTTTCCTGCTGGAGAACTTGGCTTCAGGCAAAAAGTGTCTAAGAGTAATTTCAGACTTTGGACTCCCCTCCCCACTGAAGATCAGGGCTGCCTGGATCCCTTCCCATCAAAGCGTCTCCAGGGCAATCATGAAGGATGAGGCCAAAAGCAGAAACTGCTTCTCCCTTTTTGCAGTTTGTGGAAACCTGCAACCGTCTGAATGCTTGAATCAAAAGATGGCTTCCTATTTCATTGTTTCTTAGCTCCACTTTCCCCTTTGCTCTTATTAAATCAGTAAGAGGCCAATTATGGCTTCTCAATACACTCAGATATGTTTTAGAAAGGGGGAATAGACACACAAAATCTTTCTTCTGAAGAAAGCTTTGTACATATCACCCCAACCCCAATTTAGGTTCCTTGAAACATATTAAATTAAATAGCTTAAATTACATTCCTAAAAAAATAATCCCAGAAGAGTAAAATATTCTGCTTTACCTTTATTATTATGATTAGATTGTGCATATGCTCACACAAAGGAAGCCCACTTTTTGCATTGTGGCCCCATCATGTGCACTGGGCTCAGAAAATGACTCCGTGTTAGGTCGCTTGTTTTAAGAACCTTTAACTCACCTCAGTTCACCCCCTGGCTCAGGGCATCTCAACCTTGGCAATTTCAAGATGGCTGGACTTCAACTCCCAGAATTCCCCAGTCCTTAATCTGTGCTGGCTGTGGAATTCTGGGAGTTGAAGTTCACCCATCTTGAAATTGCCAAGATGGAGAAATACTGCTCTACATAGAAGTCAGCACTACCAAAGAGTGTGTGTGTGTGTGTGTGTGTGCAGGAAACCCATCAATGTTCTTTCTCAATCCCTTTGGATTGAGAAAGAACTACCTCTAGAGAGGGAAGGTTCAGAAATGGGGAATTTTCTTGCATGGAATGAAGTTTAAGGAGCAAAATGGGGGCATAAGCAGAGGTTTGAGGCAGCTGTTTCAACCCCTCTGAACGACCCTCAAAACGTTTAGAGTGCAACGGAAATTGTGTACTGTGCAGTCAACTTTCATTTGCTTCCATGTTTCTTAGGTTTAGCTGTCTGGGGAATTCTGGGAGTTGAAGTCCACCCATCTGAAAGTCTCCAGGGTTGAGAAACACTGGTTGACGCTGATTCAGCCCTGAAACCGGCTTTCCCATCTCTCCTAAACTTTCTTCCCTGATGAAGGAGACTTCGGTTTTTCTACCGATTGTTAAGAGGCTTTTGAGCTTCTCCTTGCAGGGTTTTCCAGCTGAGTTTCTGCCTTGGACCTTCCCACTCTGTTTCACGTGGAGTAAGTAAACACACTGCAAACCATCCCTGTGCAGAAGCCATCTGATTGGAGAGGGAATACTACAAGAAGAACCGGAAATGCATCACGGGAACAATAGAGATGAATATGATACAGGAAACAACTGCTTTTCTGACACCACATTTCATGCAGAGAAAGTAAAGGCAACACAAGCCATCCCTGAGCAGAAGCCATCTTGTTAGAGAGTCATACAAGAAGAACAGGAAATGCATCACAGGAACAATAAAGAAGAATCCTAGAGTGGCAATGCGATATAGGAAACAGGTACAATAGAGATGAATGCTGGAGCTGCCTATAAGGTAGACATAACACCGGTAACACTAGTCTGACCACAAGGGATCAAAGTAAAACAGGAACAGAGAGACTCCCAATTAAGTCTTCAAAGCACTTGGATGGTTTTTGGTGTGGAAAAGCATCAGAATTGGGAATGTCAAAGAGGTCCCACCCCCAAGTGCCTCCACACCACCAGAGAAAGGGAGACCAGGTGCCCCCCAAACCATCTTCTAGGTGGGCATGGCAAGAAATAAAGTTGCTCCATCCATAATGATGTGGGCACCTCTACAAGCTTACCTGCAAACCTCCCAACCCAAGATTCAGTTAATAAATGAAGAGACTTCAAAATATAAAGGATCTCAGTGTCTTACATGAACACGGAATGACAACACGGAAAGCATTAAGGGGAAAAAAAATAAACATTTCTATCCACTCTATAACTTTCTCCCCAATGATACAGTCCAGAGGCTTTCAGCTACCAGCTTCTTAGTCGGCTCTCATCCAGAAATTGACATTGCTAGAAAAGATAGGAAATGAAATTTCACAAGGCACAAACAGTGTTAAAATCAGCCCCAATTTAGGATTCATATACGGAGTTCTGATACATAAAAAAAATCACCAACAGGGCCTCCTCTTAACATTAGGGAGGGTTCATGAGTGTTGATTGCTTCCTTGGCATTAGAAGAGAGGCAGCACTAAAGCTATGGGACATGGAGTGGCACCCAACTCTGGGCTCTGGGAGACCTTCCCCAGCAGTCTCTGAAGACAAGAGGCCATGTTGAAGGACAGCAGAAGTCAATCTCTTTGTTATTGATTTTTTCTTCCTGCATCGTCATTTTCTGGACGTGTCCTGACAGGAAGGGTCACAATCCTCAGAATAACGGTGATCAAAGAGGTGTATCCAGTAGTGGGATTCAGCCAGTTCACACCACTTCAGGAGAACCAGTTGTTAACTTTCTGAACAGTTTGGTGAACTGGTTGTTGGAAGAAATCATTAGGGCAGAGAACCAGTTGTTAAATTATTTGAATCCCACCACTGGGTGTATCTGTGATTTTTCTCCCACATGTTTTTCTCCAGCCTCTCCTCTGCACATGGATCCCAGAAGAAGTTCAGGTTCCCAAGAGGAAAAGTTGCTTCTCATTGTAATTATGGCCCTCTGGGCCTTTGAGATTTTTATGCCTTTGATGTAAATGTCATATTGAAGCAACATGGAAGGGATTTTGCATCAGAAAAGGATAAAATCCTTAGGTCAAGCTCTGTGGGAAGAGGTTTTAGGAGAGGCAAGGTCTGTGCTCTTGAATGCACCTTTCTCTTCTTTCCAGGTGAAGCTCTGATTGTCTCTGTCTGAATCAGAAAAGACACTGGCATTTCCACCTTCTGAGAATGGTCTAAATTCTTCCAACTCTTGTTCGTGGTTAGAAGCGGTCAGGGGATTGATTCAGCCCATGAATTATGGGCGTCTTGCTCCTGCTTCTGATGCTGCTCATGTCTCATCCAGTCTCTGGGAAGCTGAGAATGAAGTGTGCGATCAATTTGGATCACCAGGATGGACAGAATACATGGACCTATTACAAGCCAGGAGACCATATCGTTAGTATGATCATAACTGAAAGAATAATATCAGATACAACATTGGTTTTCAACAGTGCTCCTTCTATTCAGTCTGATTTGTAAGTCATTCAGGGTGATGGAGTTGCATCCCTTCCATTTGCAGTTCTAACTCTCCCCTTCTTTTCTTTTTATTTCACTTACTTTCATAGTGCAGGGCCTGTCTAATTGCCTGAATGATTTGATTTCCATGACTTCCCTCTTTTGCCTGATTTTGTGGAAGAGACTCAGATCCAAAGTTGGGGCTGAAAAAAAAGCTGAAATAATTTCTGATGATTTTCCTTTTCCAGTTCAATCTTGAGTTCATCACTTGAATTCCGACTTTTGTTTAAAGTAGTGATAGAAACAGTTGTAATTGCATCAGCCCAGCCCATTTCAATACTTTTATAATTGATCAGAAAGAGGTTTGCATTTTTTAAAAAATATATTTTGTTGCTCTTGATGATAATGATGGACATTTCTTTACAGTAAGCTTTCTTACGGAGTTTCAAAAACCTTACACTTCATTTTCAACATTCAAGAAATCCACAAGAATCCCCAACTCCTGCACAACCTCACACTGGGCTACAACATCCATGACAACAATCTGAACACTTTACGCACTTCAGATGTCCTGCTAGACATGCTTTCCACTGGAGAAGCCAACATCCCCAACTACTGCTGTGGAAGGAAGGAGAACCTTCTGGCTCTTCATGATGGAGCTAAAAGGGAAATCTCCATCCAGGCGTCAACATTAGCAGCCCTTTACAAAGTCGCACAGGTTTGTCTGTGGTTTTCTCTAACTGGTAAAGTGAAGGGTGGAGGGTAGGGGATAAGCAATAGGTCCAATATCTTCTCTACAGAATTCAGGAGGTGTTTTTCTCCATATTAGCAAGCATCTTAACTATTTTTATTCTATTAATGTTCAAATTCATCATAAAAGGCCTGATGAGCAATAATGTTCCAGGAGAAGATTTTCTACCAGTTATTCCACTATTCAAAAAAATATCCCTTGTTGTAGGACCCTCTATTGGCCATTACAGTTAGTCTATCAGATATTGTGGCTAAAATATAAGCCACATTTCTCTTAAGTAAATTTGAGAGTGGGTAGAAGAAGAAGACAGGGCAGAAGAACAAACATATTTTAGGGAGAGTTATATAAATTTGTATAATCAATTAATAATCTAATATTGACAAAAATTGTCTTGAAATAATTACAAAATATGTCAGTCAGATAAACCACTTTTTCTGGCTTTATTTATATTAGTGCAGCATCTGGCACAGTAAATGGAGAAATGTTATGGAGGAAACTGATTGCCCTCAATATGGAGCTCAGCCTGTTGGCCCTGATTCAAGTCCTTTCTCCAAGCCCTTGTTTGAGAGGGAGGTTTGGGCTCAATGGAGCGAAGAGAAGAAGGTTGGATACTTACCAAGGGGAAAGCAAAAGGTGCATATCTGAACCTTTGTTATTCAGTCTAAATATGAATGACTCACCTGCACTAATGAAGGATCCTGGAGTCTTCATGTCTAATGTACTAAATGCATATTGGAATGGCCTGACTTACACTGATAATATGATATTACTATTATATGTTGGATTGTGTAGGCTGTTAAGGAGTCTTTGATCATATTGTCATTGGATCATTAATAAATCAAAGTCCAAAGTTTTGGTCTTGGAAAAGGACATAATGGTGAGCCAATAAAGCAAATTAACACCTTTCCTTACCTGGGGAGGTTTTCTCTGAGACTGAATCTTGGGTCCCTCATCATCAAAGGAGCTCATTTAGAGGAAGGACATGAATGAATCTAGTGCTTAAAGTGAAACCTCTCAGCTCTCCAGCTTCTTTAGCCCCAACTATTAAAGTACATAAGGCCAAAGTTCCCCCATATTCTTATACTGAGCTGATATTTGGGGCTTCAAACAGAATCACTAGTAGAACAAACCTATCACTGCATCTGAGGAGTGCCTTGGGGGTAGATAAAAGGACTTCAGCTGCTGCCCTTAGAGCCGATTTGGGAATTTACATTACTTCTTCTTTGCTTAAAATCAGACTATATTGGTATTGGTTTAAAATTAAAGCTATGGAAAATGACAGTCCCCCCAAATTGTATCTATCAGAACAGACACATCTCAATTAAAGACCAATCTTGGATGGTACAACTGACAATTCTATTGGGAGCTGCAGTTTCTCTAAGTTGGAGAAAAGGGTAAAAAAATGGTTCCACAAAGAATCTGCATTATTGAAGCAGAGAAAGATGTAGCAATCTTCAAAAATATCATACAGCATGGCCCTTTATTGGAATAAAACACTTCATTTGAGATTTGCACATGTAAGTCTAAGCGTGATAACATGTAGGGATGATACAGCAATATGATTTGCATTTTTATGGGATTTTTTTGCTTAATTTTTTCTTATATTTCATTTTTATACACAGTCTTGTTAATATTCTGTTAATATTTTAAACGATGGCAAAACAAACTATTCTAATATGTTCATCAGAACAAAGTTGGATTAATTTAAAGCTAATATTTTGGGCTTGATCTGATCCTCATATAACGCAACATTCCTGAATGTTTTTTTCAGACCAGAGATAACTTTGCTTCAAAGGCTCTGAGTGATAAAAGTCAATTCCCCTTTTTCCAGCACATGTTCCCCAAAGAAGGGTTTCAGTACTCAGCAATTGTCCAGCTGCTCCGCCATTTCAAATGGACCCTGATTGGCCTCTTTGCTTCAGACACAGAAAAGGGAGAGAATTTCATGAGGATTTTTACTCCTATGCTTGTCAGGAATGGAATTTGTGTGGTTCTATCACAACGATTCTCAAAGACTGGACATGCAGCATCACTCAGGGATTCCCTCTCTAAGTGGAGACAAGTCAACATTTTTGTTCACTTCATAGAAATTGTTTCCCCTTTGGACAGAATCCTTCCTTTCCATTTAACACTTATGCATTTGCCAGGACCCATTGAGGGGAAAGTCTGGATCCTCACAAGTCTTATAGTGTATCCAATAGAAAAGCACAGACTTCTCAAATACATACATAGTATTTGGAAGTTTGGTATTGTTTGGAAAGAAAGACCAAACAATGATGCTTTTGAACCCCATTTCTTTGTGGAAGATTCGCTTGAAGACCATTATTTTCATTGTTCCCTTTCAAAGCATATATTTTCTGTCAAAGGCCGGAGAAGATGCACCCAGAAAGCCCCACTGGAGACCCAGGAGAAAAGGGACAGGAGACGGGTCCCAAATCTCTACTATTATTACACTCTCACAAAGACTCTGGCCCATGTCTTGAATGCTGCCTATTCCTCCAGATCGAGGAGGAGAAGGAAGGAGGGAGAAAAGATCTTGGGGTCTCCAAAGCTGCAGCCGTGGCAGGTATGGGGGTCCCGATATGGATCCATTAACCTGAGATCCTTTGGAGAAGGAGTCCAGTGGAGAAGGAGAGGAACCACCTCAACCTACTTATGCTACTAAAGTTGGACAGATTTGACCAAACTAATTGCTATGGGGAAAATGCTCCAGAGTAGACACCATGACAGATAAATTTTCATATTCAACATAGCTCATTTTAAAAGGCATTTTATTCAATGCATTTTTAAATAAATCCCTGTATATGTGTGGTTTTGTGATCAACATCATGTAACGTTACCCTTATAAATTTGGAGGAAACCCTGAGACCATCTAGCCCAACCCCTTCTCTTTGCAGGAATCCCAGTTAAAGCTTCTCTGACTGATGGCTGCTCAGTCTTTGCCTTAAGACAGACATGTCAAACTCAAGGTCCATGACCCACATTGGGCCCACAATGTGGTTAGATCTGGCCCATGCAGCCATCCTAGAGACAGTGAGGGGCCAGCCCCCCTGCCTCCTGCCCTGCTCCCATGTGCATGCAGCTGACATGTGATGAGCGCCGTCTTGCCCTGCATCCAGCATCGGGTGGCTGCCACGCTGCCATGCTCCCCGCAGAGTGTAGAGCCCCAGCAGCTGTGCGCTGCCTGCCACCAGTGCCTCCGCCACCTCCATGGCTCATTCACCGGCCCAGCCTCACCCACTGGCCCTACAGGCACTTTCCTTTCACTTAGATGCCATTCAGTCAGGACTGGTGTGGGGACCTCCAGGAAGCCACCATGAGCAACCTGGCCAAGGAGAGCAAGCACTGCAGCCACAGCTGTGAGGAAGAGCTCAGGAGCTTGTGGGCTGGGCTCCACTGCCCTCCACTGCCTGGGGCTCTGGACAGCTTATGGCACCATCTGGAGGGTCCTCTGAGTGGCCTGACAGGGACGGTGAGCTCCTTTGTTGGACAAGGCTTTGGCGCTTGCCCTGGTTTCACCTTTCTCCACTAGAGACCTCTGGATTCCCCCTCGAAGCCTTGCCTGTGTGCCCCCCCCCCCCGGAAGCGGAGGAAGACACTGCTGCGTGTGGAAGCCTGGAGGAGAAATTTTGCAGGAAGCCGTTTCCTCCGAGTCCAACTTCTGCCTTGAATGGGGATGGCCACAGTGTCAAAGTGCGTGAAGGGGAGACTGAACTTCTCTGCTTGACTGGCTCAGCTCGAAGAGGGCTCCTCCTTTCAGGATATTTTTCCTCTCATTCGGCCAGAATCTCCTCTCTTGTCACTGAGTTCATGTTACCAGGACTGACTCTCTGGAATAACCCTGAGAAGATTCTAAGCTTTTGTCTGAGCATCTTTCAGTTAGACTGAATCCTCCCTTCTCCCACTGGGAGATTTTGTAAGTTGGAGAACCTGCTCCCAGATTTCTTTCTTTCCACTTCCGTAGAGCAAGATGGCTCTCCTCCTCCTTGTCTTTCTTTGAGGCCAAGAGCAGCTCCTTTGAGCTCTTCCTCAGCTTCCTTGCCTGACCCAGGTTTTGTGCAGGGTCTTCTCCAAGTGTGGGGCCTCCAAGGGGACCTGGGACTTGAGTTGGGCTCTCTCCAAACCAGCATGCTGGCTTCCTGGGAGTCCGATGGATGCATTTGCCTTCTTTCTTGCTGACTCACATTCAGTTTGCAATCATCTAATATTTTGATATTGTTTTCATAAACAACCTTATTAAGTTTTGTATCCCTCATCTGTCTTCCACTGCTTTATTATATGAGATCCTATAGTTTATCAGGTCATAAAAATCAGACATTTTCCCACTTCTTTTTTACTAATGCACGCCTTTAAATTAGGAAATCAGAAATAATTCCTTAGAAATTTAATACTGTTTAAAATATGTCAAATTAGCTTCTTCTGAGAACTGTTATAAACACTGCATCAAATTTTGAATTACAGAGATTTATCAATTCTTCTGTACTGACAGCACAGAAAAATGGATCACCCAGGACAAGTTATTATTCATATCTACCCAGTATTATGAGAAATATTAAAAACATTAAAAGTTATTTGAGTACAATTTTTATGACAGTTTTTATCCACTTAATCATACTATTGACCTCTCATTTAACTAAGTTTCTAGTCACATTACAAAAAAATTTATTAGTACTTTACTGAAATCAAGTTATACTACAAGCATTGCTATAATCTGTGAGATTTACAGGTTCAGATATACAAACCTTTATTAAAGTAGCATTACAATAAAGTTGAATTAGTTCATCTCATGATGTTTTCTGTCTGGTCTACCAGGGAGAAGATTAGCCTGACAACTTTTTTGCTTTCTGTTAATCAACTTGCTGTTTCCAATGAATGTATGAATAATCTCATTTTATCTGTTATTCATTTTATTTAACACCTGCTCTAGTAGATTTACTATAATTGAGTGTGTCAATTATATTTTCCCAATATATATCTTCTCAGTGTATAATTGACAAATCTTGCTGAATATTCTTTCTTTGCTTATGAAGATAATGTTCTCCTAACTAAGCATATTAGAAAATTGTAGAAGAAATATTCAAATCTGTGACAAGAAACAGTTTTTTGCATTTCAAATTCTTGGATGTTTCAATACTAGTTTCACCCCTTTCTGGACAAGAATATGTTTTGCAATCTTTCCCACTTAAAACTCTACTTGGACCAAAATGGAGAAATAGCAGCAGATCTGGCCTTCTGGGGCTCCATGGTTCTCCCCAAGGAAGATGTCAGGAAAGAGATTCTGGCATCTTTTGAAAGACAGATACTTATTATCAGACAAGATACTCTTACACAGTTTAGGCTGCTCAACAAGGTGGGTGAAATTATGGTGTCTTTGTTTTCCAAAGCCTGAGGTCTCATTTCAAGTGAGCTCAGCCTTGTCCCCAAGGTGGTTGACCTTCAGGTTGAACTGAATGTGGGGAGTAGAAACCTGATGGTTTTCTTAGACTGCTTGGGAGGTTTTCATGCTATTCCATTTTGTAGCATCTACAATCTAGTATCTTCATCAGAAATCCAGAAGGGCTGGGGAGTGTGTAGCTACTTGCATTGGTTTTGTTTGCTTCTTGTACACAAATAGCAAAGAAGAAGGCAATTCAGTTGACCAGTGACTGAGTTTAGGTTTGGAGGGGTAAAATTAAATCATGATTGGATGGTGGTCCTTTGGGTTCCACTGGGAAGAAGCTTCATCTTGTTCTGCTTGGGGAAAGTGTTCATAGTCTGGGAAGTTCTTCCACAGACCAGATCTAGTCAGAGTTATCCATGCCTCCCTTTCACACACACACACACCCTGGGATGGAGCGACTGACCTTCTTCTCCTAGGAAGGACCTCCAAGACTCTCTGTTCGCATGAAATCACCATGACTGTCATGATGTTCCCAAGGACAGATGATCCCTGACCCAGACAACTGAAGCACTGAAACAAGACTTTGATCCAAAGGAAAGCCATTCCTCATCTATGAAGTTACAAGGGAGAAATTGAAAGGAAACGCTAGATTTGGCCTTTGTCTTGTAAGAGGGTCCTTTTTGAGGGACATGTTCTCAGGATCTCACACTCATCTCAACTCACTCCAGTTCTAGAAACTAGGCAGTTAGTTTTAGTTTGACTTCTCCAGTGTGGCAGACACCAAAATTGAACAATAAATATGCAAATCAACAAAGAATATCTCCTTTAAAATAGTCAGTCCTAATTTCTAAGAAATATTTCCTTTGTATTTTAAATTTGAGAGAGTTTTGGACTGCTTTCAAAGGAGAGAAGCTTTGCAATGCTTTACATACTCTAGAAGAAAACTTTCCAGATCCTACTGGTCAGAAGTTTCTTTCTTCATCACAGGCCATGATGAGGAAGTCCTGGCTTTCACTTACTGCTTAAATCTTTCCTCAATTCCATCCACTCAGATTTTATTAAATAGAAACTTCCTTTATTGCAATGTAATATGCCAGAAACAAAAGGGAGGAATTAAATGAAGAATCTGCAGTAATTGCATCTCCTAAAATTATTTTGAATCACTTAGAGATTTCAAATTTATCTAAGTGAATCCTAGAGACTACTTGGGTAATGTCTATGTTTACCTCCATTTTCCATGGATGGAGAGTCCTAACACATTTTATTTGCCATTCCTTGTTTTTCTGCTCAGTCCCTGCCTCAGTCCAGATGTGTGGAAAGTTGTCATCCTGGATTTGTCAAGAGGGCTCGAGAAGGAGAGCCAGTTTGCTGTTATGACTGCATTCCTTGTCCGGAGGGGACCTTCTCCACTCAGGAAGGTGGGTGAGACTGGAGGAAAGGAAGTGGAACAGATTCATTACATACATCAAATAATAAAGTTTCCTATGATGGTTCTGAACATCACACAGGAAATTATTTGGGCCCCAATTCTTTTCGTTGTCATGATCAGTCCAGACCTTGAAAGGCATATCCCCCCCTTCCAGGAATTGTCTCCAAGTGAAGCAGGGACCACCTGATCACCAATGCCTCTTTCTGCCAAATGGCCCACTTCCTTTAAGTAGCGGTGAGTTTTTTGGAGATGTAAGCGCACAGCAAGAGGTGTCCTTCTTTATTCTTTTGCAGTAGCACTGCAGCTATTGCTACATCACTGGCATCTATCTGGATTATGAATGGTCGCTCTGGGTCGGGGTGTTGCAGGTCTTGGGCAAAGAGCCATTTTAATTTCTCAGAGGCTTTTTGACAGTCCACTGTCCACTTTAGCGGTTGGTTTGCTTTTGGCTTTGTTGGGGAAGGCCCCGTTTTTAATACCTCAGTCAATGGGAGGGCAATTTCTGCGAAAGCCGGAATGAACTGCCTGTAGAAATTGGCAAATCCAAGAAAGCTTTGTAGTTGTCTGCAAGTACTTGGAGGTTTCCAGTCTAACACAGCTTTCCCTTTTCCTGAATCCATTTCTATCCCCTCATTGGAGATGCGGTAACCCAGGTAATCTAGTGCGGTTTTGTGGAATTCACACTTCAACAACTTTGCATAGAGCTTGGCAGCTAGAAATTTCTCCAGGATTTGTGGTACCAGCTTCACATGTTCTGCCAGAGTTTCAGAGAAAATCAAGATGTCATCAAGATAAATGAGTACTCCATGGTACAGGTGCTCATGTAGCACCTCATTTAAGTACTGAATGAAGACTGTGGATGCTCCTTGTAGCCCAAATGGCATAACTTTGTATTGAAAGCTGCCAAGGTGGCAGTTAAAAGCAGTCTTCCACTCATCTCCCTCTCTGATTTGTATGCAGTAATATGCATCTCTCAAATCCAGCTTGTCCAGCCATGGAAGCCCCAAGATAATTAATTCCAGCATCTTTGGAGCCACAATGAATCTGAGGAGCTCATAGTGATGGCCTATTTGTAACTTTACTAGTTTGGTCATTAGCGTGGCTGGGGTCCCCCCAATTAGCGTTCCATCTACCTGCTCAAACCAAATGCAATGGGCTAGAGGTCTTGTGCGTATGCCCAGTTGCTTTACAATCGACATGTTGATTAAGCATTGGGTGCAGCCTGTGTCCACGACTGCTTCAATTTCCCCTTCCACCCCGCCTTTCATGTAGGGGACAAAGTTTTCATATCTACCAAATACATAAGATTAAGAATGAGATTCCACTTCCGGTTTCTGTGGACGACGGACATATTGTCCGCCACTCGCTGTCCTGGTGGGCCCCCCTGATTCAGGGGGGGCACAGGGTGCCTTGTAGGAGCGTCCTGCTGAGGGGGCGGTGTGCTGGAGCCCTCTGGAGTGGCAGCGGTCGCAGGGGGCTGCCAGCTTTGCCTTAGGCACCGGGAGGCTTTTGGGGGGTGCGCTTGCCATGCGCGCCTTCGTCCTGAGGAGATCAGAAGAAAACGCTCCATGTGAAGGCAACAGCAGAAATGCGATGAGGGAAGAATTCCCCCGGGGTCTTTTTCTTACTTCTTTGAACAACTAAGTAAATAAGGATTAGCAGCTTTCTTAAGACTCTTTGATCTTGGCAAAGTGTTAAGATTGGAGAGGGGGGTTTTCTTCCCCCCCTCTCGGAAAAGCGGCTTTATACAATCTCTCTCGGAGGAGAGAGAGAAAATTGGGAAAAAACCCTTTGATATTCACTTCTTTTAAGCTATGGGGTAATGACTCTTTTGAACAATTGCGAAAGAAAGAAAGTGAACTGACTTAATAAACTATGAATGGAAACTCTTTGAATGATTGTTCTCCGATCCCCTGAGAGGGGAGCCAAAATGGCGCTCCCCCTTCGTCTTTGCTGCCGTTACAAATGAACTGTTGTCTTTGAAAAACATTCTGGGTTGGAATTATAAAACCCTGGTGAATCCTAGAGGAATCTCTTTCTACAATCTCCCTTGGATTGGGGAAAATTGATTACAACTAGAGGGGAGCTGTTTTGAAGACTGATATCCCACACTGGATTTTGCCTGCCTGTAGACTTCGCCTGACAGCACGCTCCTATAGACGCCATCCTTTCTGCCTAGACTTATAAACTTTCTCTGAACTTCACAATGCCTGCCAAAAAGGCTCCCATTCCTAAACCAGCCTTGGCTCCATCTTCTTCAGTCTCAAGTCCTGTTCCACAACAATCACAATTGTCTTCTTTTTTACAACCAAAAGCCTCTGAGGGGGAACAACAGTCTCAAGAAATGTTTCATCAAATGTTCCAGACACTCTTAAAGGGACAGGACGAAATAAAAAAGCAGTTGGCGGACTTAAGGGAAGAACTCAGAGAGAATAAACAACAGACTTCACAAAATAGCCAGAAAATAAACACCCTGGAGGAGGGTGCTGTGGGGGTGAGAGAAGAGATGAAGGTTTTACAAAAAAAAAAAAAAAATGCTGGGGTTGAGAATTATATGGAAAAAATGGAATTTGAAAGGATGTCTTTTTTTCTTAGATTTCAAAACATACCTGAAATGGAGGGTGAAGACCTAAGAGAGATTATGATAACAATGCTAGCAGATTATATCAAAAGAGATAGGCAACAGCTAGGGTGGGATATGGATTTTATATATAGAATCAACTCAGCGTACGCTAGAACACACGATGTTCCAAGGGAAGTCCATGTTAAATTTTTTAGAAAGACTACAAGAGATGAGATTCTAGGAGTTCAAAGGGGGGAACCTTTAAGATATAAGGACAAAGAAATAACCATTCTGAAACAGATACCAAAAAGAATAAGAGATAAGAGGAAGAAATTCTTCTTTCTAACTAAAAAACTGTATGAAAAAAAACATCTGGTTCAGGTAGCTAATTCCAGAAGGCTTGTTGATTTTCTGGGAGGGGGGCAGAGTGAGAATTAATACAGTAATGGAGGCAGAAGCCTTCATGGAAAAACACAAGAACCTCCTAGATGAAACAAGAGATAGTGCACAGGACATGAGGGGGGGAGGAGCCATGGCTCAGCCAGCAGACAGGGGAGAAGAGACAGCAATGAGACTTAGGTCACAGAAATGATTTAAAAACACACTGCAATTGTTAAAACAATGAAATGGTCAGAAGTGATATAAAGTATGGTTAAAGATATTATAGAATTTGAAGTAAACCTAAACTGCTAATATGTATGTAATAATGATATTTTGAAAATAAGAGAGAGATGTAAGACTCCGGGGAAATACCACCTTTCATATGATGTAGCTGTCAAAATTTTTCTCCACATTTATGTACCGTATTTATTCGAGTATAGCGCGCAATATTTTGTACCAAAAAAAGAAATCAAAGTTTGGGTGCGCGTTATAAATGAGGGCTGGGGTGGGGTGGCAGTGGCGGCCGGTCCATTGAGGGCGCAGGCAAATTGTAAATTTGCACTGCACCTTTTCCGGGCTGCAGCCGCTCACTGTACGCGAGGGTGAAGAAAAAAAAAAGTCCCCTCGTCGCGTACAGTGGGCGGCCCGAACTGGGGGTGAGAATTCTTATTATCCGCTGTATGGTCGCCGCTTCATTTCCTCGCCTCGTTCACACGTTACGGCAAGCATTGCGTTTGTACAATTCAGTGTTTTGCGTACCGTAATTCAGTGTTCTTCATATTTTAATTGATATACTGGTACGCGTTAGATGGCAACTCAGGGTATCAAGAGAAAACGTTCTGCATATGACGCTTCATTCAAGCTCAAAGTTGTTGATCATGCTGAAATTCACGGAAATCGAGCAGCTAGCCGAGAATTCACTGTACCAGAGACGAATGTTAGAGAATGGAGAAAACAGAAAGTCGTCCTGAAAGATATGAATAAAACAAAAAAAGCACAACGAGGGAGACAAGCCATGTACCCAGACATGGAGAAGGAACTTTATGAATGGATCATTGACCAAAGAAGTAGTGGGTACATCGTCACATCACTCCACATTAGACTTCAAGCCTAAAAGTTTTGCAAAGATTCAAACTTCAAAGCCTCTAATGGATGGACACAAAAGTTTATGAAAAGGCATGGACTTGCAATACGCCAGAGAACAAAGATAGCACAGAAGCTGCCTAATGATTTAGAAGAGAAGATCCTGGGTTAAAACATCATGGGAAGACATACCAAAAGAAATGATCATCAAGAGTTTTTTGAAGACAGGCATCAGCAATAAAATGGACGGCACAGAAGACGACCTGCTGTGGAATTCAGACTCAGAAGAAAGCGAAGAAACTGGAGAAACAGATGTTCCTGCCAACTGGGACACTGATGAAAAATTAACTCGAGAAGAATGGGAACAACTCTTTAGTGTATCTGATGATGAATCTGACTTTGAAGCATTTTAAATAAATATTGTTACTGGTAATTTTATTTCGGTATTGTGTTTATACCAGTTTACGCTGTCAATAAATGATTTTTATCATGGCCGCACGTGTTCAACAACTTTTTTTGTCAATTACAATGCTTGGTGTGAAACAAAATTTTATACCGATTTTTAATCGAAAATTAGGGGGTGCGCGTTATACACGTGTGCGCGTTATACTCGAATAAATACGGTACCCCTTTCCCCAAAATACTTGAAAAAACCAATAAAACTTTTTTTTTAAAACAAAGAATGCCTAGCAAGAAATTTGGCCCCAAAATTTCTAGGTCCATTCCCAATAGTGAAGATAGCTAACCCAGGTACAGTTCAACTCAGTCTACCCAGAAGTCTAGGGAAAATTGACCCAGAATTTCATTGTAGCTTGTTGAAGCCAGTAATTGGGTCCACCCAAGTTCCCCTCCTCCTGTAGTGATAGAAGGGAAGACACATTATGAGGTGAAAAGAATCTTAGACTCCAGGCTGTATAGGGGTCACTTACAGTATTTAGTGCATTGGAAGGGATACCCTTTGTCCGAAGCTACTTGGGTGAAAAGCTAAAAGCAGATAGGTTAGTAAAGCAATTCCATGATAAGTTTCCCGATAAGCCAAAGGGTCCCCCTGGGGCGGGGGGAAGAGGTGGTTAATTCTGTTACGTTAACTTTTATGTTATTCTTTTTTCAGGAAACATTTTTCTTCTGAGGAGAGGTCGCCTGTCAGGCCTGTAGCCGGTTCCTTTTGGGATCTTTGGCCTGCCTCACTAATATTCTATTCTACTATGCTGTTTCATTAGTGGGGAATTGGGAGGGGGAATAGTAAGGAGTAGAATGTGATGTTACCAAAATAAAATTCCTTTCTAGAATCCAAGGTCATCCTTTGTCTCTACACCTCATCACCTGACCGGAAGTGGATGGGTGGAACTGCCAGCATGGCAGTGGAAGATTGGACCATGTGATGGACTTGTGGGTGTGGGGGCAAGATCATGAACTCTCAACTGGTTGGGGAAAACCAGGAAGCTCAGATTCGGGTTTTCACAGATGTGCCAACATGACTCTCTTAATAAATTGAAATTTAGAGGAATACTTTGCCTAGGACTCAGATTTAATTTTGGATGTTATTTGGAACCTTGACACTCTTACTTTCATAGATAATTAAACAAAACTTGATTTTTAAAATAAGTCTTATACTTTTTATTTTCTTTCACTAGCGGTAGTAATAAATGTATCACTTGTTATTCACATAAGGTATTTCTTCAAAGGTAAAAGGAGAGAATAGTAAAGGAATATGGTTTTTTTTCTCAGATGCAGGAAAATGCACCAATTGTCCAGATGATAAATATCCAAATGTGGACAGAGTCCAATGTATCCCCAAAGTTATAACCTTCCTATCTTTTGAAGAACATCTGGGCATCATCCTGGTCTCTTTTGCCCTATTCTTGTTCTTAATCACAGACCTTGTTTTAATCATCTTCATAAAATACCGAGAAACTCCCCTTGTCAAAGCCAACAACCGGGACCTCTCCTACATCCTCTTGGTCTCCCTCCTGCTTTGCTTCTTGTCTTCTTCTCTCTTCATTGGTCAACCAAGGAAAGCCACCTGCCTTCTCCGACAGATGGTTTTCAGCAGCATCTTCTCAGTTGCCATTTCTTCTCTCTTGGCCAAAACCATCACGGTGGTGCTGGCTTTCTTGGCCACAAAACCAGGAAACCGAGTGAAGAGATGGTTGGGGAAGAGTTTGGCCAACTCCATCATCCTTTCTTCTTCTGCTGTCCAAGTTATCATCTGCTTCATCTGGCTGGGAGTTTCGCCCCCCTTCCCTGACTCTGACCTCCACTCCCAGCCTGGAGAGATCATCCTGCAATGCAACGAAGGGGCTGTTGTCATGTTCTACGTCACCCTCAGCTACATGGGCTTCCTGGCTGCCATCTGCTTCACGGTGGCTTTCCTGGCCAGGAATCTGCCTGGGGCCTTCAACGAAGCCAAGCTGATCACCTTCAGCATGCTGGTCTTCTGCAGTGTCTGGGTGACTTTTGTGCCCACCTACCTGAGCACCAAAGGGAAATACATGGTGGCTGTTCAGGTCTTCTCCATCCTGGCCTCCAGTGCTGGTCTGCTGGGCTGCATCTTCATCCCCAAGTGCTACATTATCCTTCTGAGGCCAAACCTGAACACAAAGGAGCAGCTTACAGCCAGAACAAATGTAAAAACATGAGACATAATGCCATAATATTGAAAGAATTGTAAAATTCCCTATTATTTGAAAGAAGACATTAATTATTTCCACTTAAATAGTATGCAGGAGTCAAAGAAAATCATATCAACATGTTTGGAAATGGGAAATGGTTGAATGAGTGTAATTCTTGTAACTCCCTTCCCTTCCAGCTCAATAAATCTTGAAAGTCATTCAGAGGTTTCTTCCTTCCCCACTGACTTCGCTTGTCAGAGGTCAGAAAAGGGGATTACATGACCCAGGGACTCTGCAACCATCATACATAAGTACATGCCAGTAGCCAAGCATCTGACTTTGGTTCATGTGACCATGGGGATGCTGCAATGGTCATAAGAGAGAAAAATGGTTGTAAATCAATTTTCTCAGTGCCATTATAACTTCCAGTGGTCAATAGAGAACCGGTTGTAAGTTAAAGACTCCTTTTACCATTGCTAGGAGTTGGTCCTGGATGATTTGGGCCCAGGGCTGCTTTGGAGGCCATAAACTCCTGAGCTGCCTCGGACCTCCCACCTGGGGATGGCTGTCTGGAGCCCCCCAGCCCCATAAGCCCAGGGGACTCCACCGCCCGCCCAGCCCCAGAGCCCCGGAGGTCAGGCAGGGAGTCTGGTGCAAGAACAGCAGCCCTCACTGACCCCTCCAGGTGCCCAACTGAAGAGGCAGCCTCTTTCATCTGGCCATTTGTGGGACAAGGGCCCTGCATGCCCCACAAGCATCCCCCTCCCCTCCCCTCCTGTCCCCTGGAGTCTCAGCTGGTTCCAAACCCAGAAACCGTCCAGGCAGAGCTCCCTGAGCAGAATCGCCCCCTCCGGTCCCAGCCAGGTCTCAGTGATGCAGCCAGAAAAGCCATTTCCTCCACCATGAAGTCCTGGATGAAGAGAACTTTATTGCAGACTGGCCTGGCATTCACCAACGGTCCAGGGCCTTCAGAACCTGCCACCCAGGACTTGAATTTGAGTCTGAGAGGCTGGACGGAGCCACAGGAACGAGATCCCTCTGACTCAGTCCCCATGAGTGACCCATTTCTCAACTCTCTCCATATTTTCCTCTCTCCCCATCACTATTGGGATCTTCTGACCTGCTCAGACTCCTTTGAAGCCCTCCCCACTTCCCAGTTCATGGCCATATGGGTCCCGGTCTGTGGCTCTCAATTCCATCACTCAGTTGGGGGGGTTTAAGGGGAGGAAGCCCTGCGGTGCTTCCACGTTAGCCTCAGCACCAGAAGGAGCTACCACCCCCCCATCTCTCCCACTCCAGAGGGGGTCTCTCCCACTGGCCAGTTGGGGGCAAGTGGGGAAGGCAGCCAGCATTCACACACACACATAAATACGCACACACATACTGTCTCTGTTTCTGTCTCTGACCAGTGAGAGTTGTGTATTCTGGGGGATGGTTCAGAGCTCTGGGGCCATGAGATGTGCCTGAATTGCATGTGGGGTTCAGCCTCATCCCTGCAGGAAGAAACGGGCCCTCCTTGAGGTTGGAGTCTGCAGGTATCCAGAAAATCTTTTCCTGAATTAAAAACTCTGCTGTCCCCTTTAAAAGCTCTCTCCCTCCCAGCCTTTATCACACAAGCAAAGATCAAAGTTATATTCAAGAATTACAGTGGTGACATCCTCACATACATTTCCTCAAACATCTTTCTGCCAAAGGAAGCGGGGGCTGTAAGGGTCATAATCTTAATACTGAGGACTAGAAACATGGGAGAGCACTCATTCCCACGCCCTCTTTGCTATCACAATAGCAGAAGGCTGCATTTCCGAGACTACAGGCAATTTAAATAAAAACACTCAGAGGTAGCAACCACAAACAAGGTGTTTTGGGCATAAATAAATCCCGTGTTCTTTTCTTGACAGCCTGGTTGAGAAGGAGCCAAAACCTGAGATGTTGCTTCATTCTCAACCCAGATTGCAGAAGGTTTAGCTCTTGTCTTGTGAATGTCACCATGGACCCCAAACTCAAAAGCAGATCCTATAAAAAGTTTTCCTTCCTGTGTGCAGACAGACTGCCTTGGCCATCACTGATTGGGGGTAAATCTAGGTGAGTTCACAGAACATGCTTAACCCAGGTTAATGGGAGGGAACTGCTGTGCCCAATGGGGCATGCCGTGCTTAGCGTGATGCTTCCCACGTTTACATAGTAAAGAGGAAAGTTCCACCAGACGGACAGAATGTGTCAAATGGGGTAAAAAGATATGAAAATCTCAGTCAATATTTTCAGAGGCTCTCTGGGTGACAGAGGATGAGACCCTGCTTGTTAGAGGTTCCTTTTGGAATAGAAGGGAGAAAGATTGGTTCCTTCTAAAGCCCTTGCCCGCACACACACACACGCACACGCACACACACGCACACACGCACAAAAATACTGAGGACCAATCATGGGCAGTGCCAGGCCGAGATGAGCCCAACTTGCTAAAACAGCCATCGAAATGCCTGAAAAAAGCTGGGTGCCCTTAACATCAGCTGTGAACTTGGCTCATTCAGTCTGTTGATGAAGCCATACAACCCGGGAAGAAGGGTTTCTTCCCAGAATAACAGTAATTCCAAGGTCAATTTCACACATAAGTGGAGGACTACCTGCATGTACTTTTCACAAGTGAATGGAAAGTAGCAGACTTTGCAAATTCAGACAAGGAGCCGAGGGATGGATCTGATTGTCTGAAAGGCCTGTTTCTCTTTTCCAGCCGATCAGCTTCTGAGTGTCAGAATCTTTTTTGAAAATATCAAATATGAAGATGCCCTTAAGATTCTACAGTGTTCTGAGCCACACAGAGGACGGCTTGTTCTTAAAAGAACTCTGGTTGGGAAAGATGAGCCGGAAGGAAGATATTTGGCAACACAGTCTAAAAAGGGGGAATTAAGTCAGGTAATGTATTGTTCTTGAATTATATTATGGATTAAGGTGGGCATCAGGAAAATCTACCTGTAAGCGAAGTAATTTTAGGACTTTAAAAAAAAGTTTCCCCATCCTACCCAAAGGGAAATAAAATTATGAGGACAGGTGGCTTGCTTAGGTCCTGGTTCTTCCCTAGGAAACATACAGTGAAAATACAGCGTCTTCCAAAGTCAGGCTGCATGGAAAATTTCTTATATAAATTGTTTGAATTGAATAAGAACAGTATACAAAAGTTAGAACATTTGGAAAAAGAGAAGGACGATAAAGCATTTTTAAAATTAATTAAAAGGTGAAAAAAACCATACTGATACTGATATCGCCATCCCGATTGCCTGTTGGCTTCCAGATGCAATTCAAGTTTCTGGTTGTCACCTTTCATGCTTCAGGGCCTGGATGATGTCACCTTTCATGGTTCAGGGCCCAGATGAGGTCACCTTCCATGGTTCAAGGCCTGGATGATGTCACCTTTCATGGTTCAGGGCCTGGATGATGTCACTTTCTGTGCTTCAGGGCCTGGATGATGTCACCTTTCATGGTTCAGGGCCTGGGTGATGTCACCTTCCATGGTTCAAGGCCTGGATGAGGTCACCTTTCATGGTTCAAGGCCAGGGTAATGTTACCTGCCCACCTGGGAACGTCTATCAGAGAGGTCTGGTATCCTCTTGAACAGGCATCACCACCTACGGAGGCCACAGAAGCCTCCCTTAGCCGTCAGTCAGGGGCCTTTCTCTGGAACAGCATCCTACCAGGCATATGGATGGGCCTTTCCATTGGGATCTTCAGAAAGACAGGAGTTGGGAGTATCTCACCAACCTCAGATGAAAGATCTCTCTGGATAAGCAAATTTTTATATTGTGGTTTTTAAATATTTTATTCCTGATAATTCTTTGCACAAATGGTATTTATTTTAATTCAAATTACATATTTGAGGAGTTGATTATAATTGTCCTATAATCCTTGTAATTTTTAAAAAATGATTATAAATGGTACTCCATATGCATTATTTTTCATAAACAAACATTTTCCTTTTTAGAATTTTTCTCCCCAGGGAATGGATCCAATGGAAAGACCTGAAAAGAGAATCTCAGAGGAAGATAAAACAAACTTAATTGTAAAACAGAGAATGGGAAGACAAAAGAAGAACCGGAATAGATACAGTAGCAGCCTCTGAAGTCTTCCCTTGCTGGGACTGTTCCTTGCCAAGGAGAAAAGGGCCACACGCTCAGTCTTCACGCCTTTAAAAGGAAACAGAAGTGTTCAAAGCAGCTGTTGATTGCAATGCTGGTTTCATGTTATTAATCTCATAGTATCTATATAAATCTTCATGCTGGATTCTAACATAGAAAATAATTATAGATCATTAGAGAAATTGTAAGAAATGTAATAAATTTTTCAATCCTGAGTCTATTATTTATTCTTTTGCAACATTTTCTTCCTACAAAACGGAAAGCAAATTACATGAGTGTGTGTGTATGTGAGAGAGAGACCTTTATCTGTCTCACTCAGATGAAGGTCTCTTGTGCAGCCACACCAGCCTTCCTCTCAGCCTAGCATGCGTTGTTGTCAGGGGCAGAAATGTGGGCAAAAGTGTGGAAATTTGTCAGAAACCTGTTTTTTCACTACCATTTATTAGGATACCATAAATCACTGTATTTGCAAACAATTTTTTAGTGGGGCCATTGCTAAATGAGGCCCGTATTTAGTATTTGTTTAGAATTCCAGTCTCCCTTAGTAATACAGGAGCAATTACTTCTGTATTATTAGATTTCTCTTTGAAGAATCTGTTTTGTAGTAAGTCCCATGCCTGCACTGAGGGTGAAGGATTCCTCAGACCAGACTTTGAAGTGCCTAGAAATTATATAAAATAAAAGAGAACAACATTGTAGTATGCATTAACATACCCCCACAAAGGCAAAGTCCATAGCTTCTTTATATTAACAATTGTCCTTAAAAAAAAGTCTTTTCACAACTTTCTTTTTTAAAAAAATATTTTTTAATTTTTGGATAAACACAAACAGACAAAGCACAACAAACACCACAAAAATATCTTCCATTACAAATGATAGAGTGTGTCAATTAGTTACAAAGAGCTTTGTGCATCCCTTCCACAGTCATCGCCTACAATTCATATCAAGTTATATGTTTTAAATCAAATATATTTATATATATTACTATCATCATACCTCAATCTTCATATGACTATGATTGTTTTTCCGTACCTTTATATAAAATATTCCAAAATTTAAAGCAAAACCACATGATGGCATTCTGTTATGTATTCTCAATATCATCCAGTAACATTACATCTTTATGACACTTTCTAAATAAAAAATAATAATTATTTTTAATAACAAAGATTCTAGACCTCCTTTCCCTAATCACTGTTTACAATTTTTATCCAATTTCCCTTTTATCATGTCAATACAAATATTACATTATTATCATTATCAATCATTTATTTAACAACATCCATCATCATTTCATTTTTATTTTTATTTATTTTTTGCTCTTAGTTTAACTAAATTTGACTTACTCTTTTTTTTAATATTATAAGCTTTTATACATAACAGTGTTTCTAAACTTCCTTTCATGATCACCATTTAGAATTTATACCAAATTTTCTCTTATCTAACCAATACATATGTGTACATTGTTATCATTATCAATTATTTATCTAACTATATCCATTATCACTTCATTTTTAACATAATGCTCTAATTTTAACTAAATTTGACTAGTATTTTTAGTTTTTATATCTCAACCTGTGTCTTTCCAGTAATAGTGCAGTTTTATGTCTTTTGCCATTTGTGGAATTAGTCTTCTGATTATTTCCTGAATCAAATTTGTGTGGAGTTCTCTTCGCAACTTGTTGCTTTTTGCATATCTTGTAAAATCTCCAGACCCTCCGTCCGCTTCTTTAATCAGCTTATCTTTCGTTATCAGTAGTGCTTTTGTAAAAGTTTCTCTCCTTGGATCCATCAATTCTTCTCTCTTTTCTTCTTCTAAACCTTGAAATCTGGGGTAGAGCTCCTTTCCATCTATCTTCCCTTTCCATGTTCCACTCTTTCCATCTCCAACCACACTCAGTTCACTGTCAGTATACACAATTATCTTGCCTCTTTGTTCATTTTTCCCTTGGGCTTTTAGGACTGTAACCTCCACTTTTTCCATTTGCTGGATATTTTCAATTTTTTCATCAAATTTTACTGCATTACAATCTATATTTTCCAATATCTTCTCAATTCTCTCTAATAATTTTCTAATACTTTTCTAATAATGTTTCTAATAATTTTTGAATTTCAAACATAATCTGTTTTAATGTTATGGTTTCTTTTTGTTGTGCCATACTTCCAACTAGTAAACACTGCCATGCTAGTTTCAAAATAAGATTTTGTTTTCACTTCACTGCAGCAGCCAAAGAAGCATCCAAAGAGCACCTGTGTAAACAACCCATGCTCTTCTTATCTCTTCTGTAAACAAGCTGAAGCCTTTGAAGTGCAAAGTCAAAATGATCAAAGAGAAAAAGGGAAAGCAATATTCCCAGGACTCAACCACCAACCTCCAAGTGGCAGTGTAACTTCTTTTCCCTCTGATGTTACTACCCTCTTTATATTCCTTTTATATCTTCTTTATAATCCAGGCTTAAAAGAAACAAAATTCTTAAATGGAGCAAAATAAAAAGAAAAAACCTCTCCAAACCAATATTAAAAAAATAAAGAAAAAGATTTAATCCATAGGTTAAAAAAAAAGAAATAGAAGAAGAAAAACCAATACTTTCACTTTAAAAAGTAGGGAATACTTGCATACTTCCATCCATAATACTTCCATCCATAAATAATAATAATAAAAAAGGATAACATACTGTCCAATATAGCTTAATTTTGCTGCTTATTTTTCTTTTCTTTGTAACTTTAATTTAGCTTTGATATTTTTTTTTGGGGGGGGGGCAGTCTCTTTCATAACAATAAAATTTCCTCACCAGATGGACACACTTTCTCTTTCCGCTTTCCTCCCATTGCGGAGCTGTCCCAACTTCAGCAGCTTTTGACTGTGCTTCTGTCGCCGGCAAGAAGAGATTCTCTTGGATCAATCAGGGACTTTGCGATGTCCCTGAGATCAGCAAGACGTACTCTTTCCTGTCACTGTCTCTTTGGGACGGTTTAGGTCCAAAAGGACTGTCCAGTGGCAAAGGTATTGACTGCGATCTCTGAGCTCCGAGATCGCATGTCGTATCGTTGCGACGTTAGCTCCTGTTCTCTTTTCACAACTTTCTGTTGGGAACTCAAAGAATATACAGGAATCTCCCACGTCTGTCTTCCATCATTTTATGGCCTCTGAGGATTGTTGCACTGAAAGAGAGGAACTGACCATACTGGTAGTTCCTTATTTTCTCTATTTACTATCAGAAGGGAAAGCTATAATGGAACATTATTTTAGAAGCAATATTTCATATTCCACCATCTCGGGAACCAATCTCAAAGAGGCTTCTTTCTATCTCCCATCCACAAAGGAGCCTCTAAGGACCAGGGGTCTCATCCTTGGTCAGCCACGAAGCCTCTGAAAATATTGACTGAGATTTTGAAATATGTTTACTCCGTTTCATATATTTGGGTGCCTGGGAACCTTCCCCCATTCTGTATTAATGTGTGAAGCAGGTCATCAGGCTAACCTGGCATCTGATTCATGCATTCTGGCATGGTACATTATACCAACATAGCCGTTCTCTTGCATGAACCTGGATTAAAGGTGTTGTATGAACTCCCCTAGATTTACCACCAACCAGTACGCGATGATGGTCAATGCAGTCTGTTTGCACACAGGATAGGAAACCTTTTATAGGATCTGCTTTTAATTTCAGGGTTTTCCGCAACCCACTGTAATACATTGTTTAGCACATTGTGTGAACCGATTCCAGGTTTGGCATTCAGGCAATAGAGCTGGGATAATGGGAGAGAGACAGAAATGAACCTTTGTAGATGGAGGAAGTCAGAGATTTCCCGCAATGTCTTGACAAAGCTTGATAGAGACTTGCAGAGATCTGGCCATGTGTCTTTCATTTTTTTTATAGTAGATTTGGAAGGGACCTTGGAGATCTTCTAGTCCAACTCCCTGCCGAGGCAGGAAACCCTATACCGTTTCAGACAAATAGCTATCCAACATCTTCTTAAAGACTTCCAGTGTTGGGGCATTCACAATTTCTGGAGGCAAGGTGTTCCACTGATTAATTGTTCTAACTGTCAGGAAGTTTCTCCTCAGTTCTAAGTTGCTTCTCTCCTTGATTAGTTTCCACCCATTGCTTCTTGTTCTACCCTCAGGTGCCTTGGAGAATAGTTCAACTCCCTCTTCTTTGTGGCAATCCCTGAGATATTGGAACACTGCTATCATGTCTCCCCTAGTCCTTCTTTCTCTTAAGCTAGACATACCTAGTTCCTGCAACCATTCTTCATATGTTTTAGTCTCCAGTCCCCTAATCATCTTTGTTGCTCTTCTCTGCACTCTTTCTAGAGTCTCCACATCTTTTTTACATCGTGGCGACCAGAACTGAATGCAGTATTCCAAGTGTGGCCTTACCAAGGCATTATAAAGTGGTATTAACACTTCACGTGATCTTGATTCTATCCCTCTGTTGATGCAGCCTAGAACTGTGTTGGCTTTTTCGGCAGCTGCTGCACACTGCTGGCTCATATTTAAATGGTTGTCCACTAGAACTCCAAGATCCCTTTCACAGTTACTACTACTGAGCAAGGTATCACCTATACTGTACCTGTGCATTCCATTTTTGTTGCCTAAATGTAGAACCTTACTCTTTTCACCACTGAATTTCATTTTATTAGATAGTGCCCAATGTTCAAGTTTGTCAAGATTCTTCTGTATCTTAAGCCTATCTTCTGGAGTGTTGGCTATTCCTGCCAGCTTGGTGTCATCTGCAAATTTGATGAGTTCCCCATTTATTCCCTCAACCAAATCATTGATGAAGATGTTGAAGAGTACTGGGCCCAAAACAGAGCCTTGGGGTACTCCACTGCATACTTCCCTCCATGTAGATGCAGTTCCATTGAGGACTACATGTTGAGTGCGGTTGGTCAGCCAGTTACGAATCCATCTGGTGGTGATGCTTTCTAACCCACATTCTTCTACTTTATCTAGTAGTAGGTTATGGTCTACCTCCTCTTCAGAGGATCAACTGGGGACTTTGAGGCTCTTTCTCCTGCTTGGAGCCTCACAGATGTTTTTGAATGCTGGTTTCCAGAATTCCCAGTTAGGCCAGGCCTGAGGATACTGGGGTTGCTCACCACATCAGAAAGGCTGGGTGTTTATGGAGCCAAATTTAAAAGGGGAATGTGGTTATTACCCTCACTGGGTTGGCTTCAGCTCTCTCTCCTGCCAAGTGTTGGGAGAAATAATGGATGCCGCTGCTTTCAAGAGTCTTTTTCCAAGTCCTGTTTATAGATCTCTGTCCTGCCTGAGCAGCCACAAGCTGCCTTCCCATTTGCACCTTCCAAATGTGTGGACTCCAGCTCCCATAATCCTCAGCCACAGCTATGCAGTTAGCAGAGACAATTAGCAAATGGCAAAGATGGAGCGTTAGAGAAGGTTGTTCTCGCCCATCCACCCTGATGTCATTTTTTACCCTATGCGCATGCGTGAAATGCTCTGCAAATGTGTGGCGGTGCGCACTCGCATTTGTGAACTGGTAGCAAAGGTAAGTGAATACCACCTCTGCAGGGGAACATGGGATATGGGCAGTGGTGGGATTCAAAAAAATTTACTATTGGTTCTGTGGATGTAGCTTGGTGGGCGTGGTGTGACTTGCTGGGTGTGGCAGGGGGAGGCTACTATAAAATCCCCATTTTCACCCCACTCCAGGGGAAGGATACTGCAAAATCCCCATTCCCTCCCAATCAGCTGGGACTCGGGAGGAAGAGAATACATGGGGGCAGGGCCAGTCAGAGGTGGCATTTATCAGTTCTCCAAACTTCTCAAAATTTCTGCTACCAGTTCTCCAGAAATGCTCAGAACCTGCTGAATCCCACCTCTGGATATGGGCTTCTGCATTCCCAGGTCTCTGAAGATGGAAGTTGAATTTTGCAGATCAGCTTTCCATCTGCAGCAAGAGGACCCTGAGCTCTCCTTCCCTCCGTCCCTCCCTCCCTTCCTCACATGGGGTGAGAGGCAGCCTTGGTTTCTCCATTTCTCTTCACTTGGTTTTTTTCTAACTTCTCTCTGTGTTTCTGTCTGTGTTGTTTTTTATAAACTTTGCAAAGTTCTGGTAACTAGTTTTTCAGTAAAGTTGATTTTGTTCTTAGAAACTGGCTGCACTATTGCATCAGCCCTTTTGTGTGGTACCTTGAGCATTAACTTTCAAAATAAAGTAAATTTTGTTTCCTATTGGTAATAGCTGGCAGCTATTTCACATCTGTGGCATGCTCAGACATTAACTGACCCCTGGAGTTTTGTCTTTGACCTCAATGCCAATAAATGTCACATTTCTTTTTGTCTTCAGCCACAGGTGCCGTGTATTCCCTCCAGGGCCAGTTTCAAGCATTCTCAATTCTAGATGATGGATTTAATTCCATCTCTGCCCCTCTTATTATGAATCACATGGGGATTATTTCCCTTTCATTTCCCTCCAGAGAATTTCCCAACAACCTTTGAGTCCAAGAACTGGTTGAATTATCCAGGGATCCCTCCTGAGAGGGAGAATTATGATAAAAGTTTCAGCTCTGCTCTTTGACTGAATCCTCCAGGGGAGACATTGGGCAGAGAAATATGAAGTTTAGGGACAGGCAGGGTCTGTGCTCTTGAATGTCTGTCTTGCTCCTATCCAGATGAAGCAGAGTGTTTCTCTGTGTTTCAATCTGGAAAGACACTGCATCATATTCCACCTTGTGAGAGTCCTTTGAATTCTTCTAATTCTTCTTTAGAAACAGAAAAGGGATTGATTGATTCACCCCATGAATGATGGACCTCCTGCTTCTGCTTCTGATGCTGCTGGTGTCCAATCCAGTCTGTGGGAAGCGGAGAATGAAATGCCCACAGAGTTTGGAGCACCAGGATGGAAACAATCCACAGAGCTTTTACAGCCCAGGAGACCATCTCATTGGGATAGTCATCAGTGGAAAGGAAACATTACATACAAACTTGCTTTTCAATGTGGCTCCTTCTCTTCAGTTGGTTTTCCATGATCCGTAAGTCATTCAGGGTGATGGAGTTGCACTCCCTCCATTCTGACACTCTCCTTCTTTTCTGTTTTTATTTTTCATTTATTCCTATATTGGGGATAATGTTTAATTTCCTCAATGATTTTGATTTCCATGGCTTTTCTCTTTTTGTCAGATTTTGTGAAAGAAGCTCAAATTGAAAAATAGGCCTGAAAAAAAAGCTGAAAGGGCTGCAGATTATTTTCCTCTCTCAGTTCAATCCTTAATTTATCACTTGAACAATGAATTTTATTTAAAGTAGTGGTGGAACCAGTTGTAGTTGCTGTACCTCAACCAAATTCCATATTCGTATAACTGACCATTGCTTTGGATCAATGTTGGCTTAAGGCTCTGTAGGATTTTGGAGGCTTATATATTTTTAAAAAGTATTTGTTGCTGCCCATTATAATAACATTTTTTTTACAATAGGGATGTTTATGGTTTTCTAGATGCTTTACTATTCATTTTCGCCATTCAAATGGTCAACAAGAATTCCCAGCTCCTGCCAAATCTCACACTTGGCTACAACCTCCATGACAACCAATTGAGCACTTTCCACACTTCAGATGCTTTGCTGGACATTCTCTCCACTGGAGAAGCCAATGTCCCCAACTACGGCTGTGGAAGGAAGGAGAACCTTCTGGCTCTTCTTGATGGAGCTACAAGGGACATCTCCATCCAGATGTCAACATTAGGAGGCACCTACAAAGTCCCACAGGTTTGTGTGTGTTTTTCTCCATCTGGTAAAGTGAGGGGTGGGTGGTGGTGGGTGAGCAGTAGATGCAATCATGTCCTTTCCATGGAATTCAAAATCTGCTTTTCTCCATATTAGCAAAAAAGTCAATATTTTACTCCGTTATGTTCATGTTGAGATTAATCATAAAAGGCCTCAAATACAAGCAATACATTCCCTGGAGAAGACATTCTACCAACTATTTAAGTGACCAAAAAATATCCCTGGTTGTTGGGGCCTCTATTGGCATCTTCATTTCCACATATAAATAATGTCTACCCTATCCAGTCTGATTGAAGTTGGCAGTAGTAGCATTTTATCTATCTAAAAAGTGGAATAAAAAGGACTCTAGCAATTATTGGCCAAATAGACTAGCAGATATTGTGGCTGAAATGTATGCCTGGATCCTCTTAGTTAAACTTGAGAAAAATGCATTCCTTGCAGAAGAAACAGAAGGTTTTAGTGAATAGCTTTATAGATTTTATAAGAAATATTGCATGCCAATAATCTAATATTGGTAACAAATTTGTCTTGAAATATCTAATCTATATCAGCAAAGTAAAACACGGTTTTGCTGGGTTTCTAGATGTTAGTGCATTTGTCATAACTAACAGAGAAATATTATATAGGAAATTGATTGCTCTCAAAATGGAGCTCTACCTGTTGGCCCTGATCCAGGCTCTTTCTCCAGGTCCTTGTTTGAGAGGAAGGTTGGGGCTCAATGGAGCAATGAGAACAAGGATTGATACTTACCAAGGAGGAAGGGAAGGATGCATATTTGAACCCTTATTCTCTCTTCATATTGACAATTTACTTCAGCTAATGAAGGATCCAAAAACACACTGAGGCTAGAAAAACCAAATGTACAGGTACAAATTAGGTGAAACCTGGCTCAATAGCAGGAACTGTGAAAGGGATCTTGGAATCTTAGAGGACAATCTCTCAAATGTGAGCCAACAATGTGTGGCAGCAGCCCAAAAAAGCCACTGCAATCCTAGGCTGCATCAACAGAAGGATAGAATCCAAAAAACGAGAAGTATTGGTACCATTTTATAATGCCTTGGTAAAACCATCCTTGGAATAGGGCATTGATGGCGAACTCTTTTGGCATCAAGTGCTCTTGTCAAGGATGCAATCTGGAAGAGGAGTTGACCAGTGTGCATGTTGGTCCATACATGTGCACCTTGCAGCTCCTCTTCCATTCCTGGCACTGCTGCGCATGTAAAGGCCAGCTGATCGTCATGCTCACATGCACACAAGAAACCTGGAAGAGCAACGGGCAAGGCCACGCATGCCAGTCGACATGGCTTTGCGTTCCACTTAGCCCAAGCTAAGAATCTGAAGCAGAGGGCACCATTTCCCCTCCTGGGGCCTCCGTGCATCCCAATTTTGGCCTCCCCAGCCACCAGAAGTACTGTGCCGGCCAAAAGCTTTGGTCTTACTTTGCAGTTTCAGTCTGTGGAGCTTGCGAAGGTAAGGCCTGCACTCAGCCAGTGGGTGGGAACTGGTAAGTGGGTGGGGTGATTTGGGTGGGGCAGCCTTATGGTCGCACGTGGGCCGGATTAATGGCTTCAGTGGAGTTTATCCGGCCCGTGGGACATAATTTGAGGACCCCTGGTATAGGGTCTCCTTCTTGAGCAGAGGGTTGGACTAGAAGACCTCAAAGATCCTTTCCAACCCTTTTATTTTGTTATAAGTTCTGTTATGGGTACATATGTTTAGCATGCTAAATACCCATTGGAACATGCTGATTTACACTGCAATATTATCATACTTACACATTGGATTATATACTCTGTGAGGAAGACTTGGGTTCTGTTATCATAATAATTATCTGATAATTAATACCGGTAAATCAAGTTCAAAAGTTATGGTCTTTGGGAAATGACATTGTAGCCATAGATGATCAGCCAATAGAGCAAATAAGACCTTTCCTTCCCTGGGGTTGTTTTCTCTGAGACTGAATCTTGTCTCCCTCATCATCAAAGGAGCTCAGTTAGATCAAAGACATGAGTGAAAGTGGTACTTAAAAGAAAACCTCATAGCTCTCCAGTTTCCTCAACCCCAATTATTGAAATATACGAGATCAAGGTTTCCCCCATGTTCTTATATCAGTCTGATGTTTGGGGCTTCAGAGAGAAACCACCAGCAGAACCAACCCAATCGCAGCCTCCGAGGAGTATCTTGGGGTGGACAAAAGGACCCCAGCTTCTGCCCTCAGAGCTGATTTGGGAATTTACACAATTTCTACATTGTCTAAAATCAGAAAATATGGGTATTGGCATAAAATTTAATCTAGGCTACGAATTATCAGATTTTATTTCTGCAGAAATAAAATATCCCACCTTAACAGAGCAGGCAGAGAGAGAAAAACAGGCATGTGCCAAAAACTTTTCCAAACATCTTATAGCTTGCACAGAACGTCATTGCTATAGAAACATAATTTGATATCATGCAAATTTCATGATTTTTGTCAGCGCTCTGAAAACCATCGACTGTAGAAGGGAAAAGAAATCCATTTTTTGGAGTATAACTCATAGCTTTGTTAGGGAATGCTGAACAAACATTTTAAGGTACAAGCAAGGTTACTTGGCAGATTCCACATTTTACTTTTCACAAGACGTTACTTTGCTAGGCTAAGCTTGGCAATTCGCCTAGAAGTTTTATCTATGTAGTTGGCACGTTAGGTTACAATGGAGCTTCTCTCAACAGCACTTTAACAAAAGCTGAATTAGGTTACACTCTGTGTATGCTCTAATGCAGTGATGGCAAAACTTTTAGGGACCGAATGCCCAAACTGCAACCCAAAAACCCAAAACCCACTTACTTATCTCGGATTGCCAACACGGCAATTTAACCTGAATAATGAGGTTTTAGTTTAGAAAAACAACTCATACATGATTAACGTCTTATATCTGAAAAAAAACCCCACAGTAACAGCGCTTTCAATGATACAAACACCTTTTTATTGAAAAGTAAACATTTGCCTTTGGCATGCTTTTGATTAATGTGACCTTTGCTGTTGAATGCAAGCTGATAATTTTTCTAACCTTGACTCATACGTTGTAAGTTTGAGAACAACACATGCAGCACTCAGGTCATCTGTTAGTCCAGGGGTGTCAAACTCAATTTCAATGAGGGCCCCATTGTGGTTGACTTCGGAGGCCACGGTGGGCATGATTCCCACTGCTGAAGTGATCACTCTCCTTGGTTGCCCATGGTGTGTGCAGAAGGTCAAAGTATGTGGGTCAAAGGGAGGCCCACTCTCTCTCCTTACGAGACCTAGCTTTGTAACCAAAGCATCCTCAATGATAGGATGGGAGACCACCAGGAGAGGTCAGGAGGAGAGGACAAGGGGATAGTAAAAGGAAGCAGGGCTGCTGGTGATCAAATTCTAAGACAGGATTTACCTCACACCCTCACCCTCTCTCATTATAATTTCCTTCCTTCCCTTCTTTTTCCTTCCCTCTTCATTCTTTCTTCCCCTCTTTCCTTCTTTTTGCTTCCTTGCTCTCTTCTCCTCTTTCCGTCTTTTTCTTTGTCTTTCCTGTCCCTTCCTGGATGCTCCAATGCAAAAGGGGAAACATTCCTTGCCTTGTGATCAAATGCCACTTTTGCTAGTAGTTTGTGGCCACTGAAAAGACTGAGAACAAACCAGGCTCAGTTTATTCCATGCTTGCATTTCATGGGGACAGACTACAGGACAGCAAAACTGTCAAAATGATGGCTCTGGTAGTTGATCAGAGCTCCTCTGTTTTTTATGTACAACAGTTTTAGCATTTAAGAGCAGAGCAAAGTTAGTTGCTTTTCTATGAATACATAATGATCCTTGAAAGAGCTCTTCCGTAGGGACCCTGCCATGGGTCCACCACTAGATTGATTCGTAACTGGCTGACCAACCCCACTCAATGTGTAGTCTTCAATGGAACTGCATCTACAATGGAGGGAGGTATGCAGTGGAGTACCCCAAAGCTCTGTTTTGGGCCCAGTACTCTTCAACCTCTTCATCAATGATTTGGATGAGGGAATAAATGGGGAACTCATCAAATTTGCAGATGACACCAAGCTGGCAGGAATAGCGAACACTCCAGAAGATAGGCTAAAGATACAGAAGGATCTTGACAAACTTGAACATTGGGCACTATCTAATAAAATGAAATTCAATGGGGAAAAGAGTAAGGTTCTACATTTAGGCAACAAAAGCGAAATGCACAGGTACAGTATAGGTGGTACCTTGCTTAACAGTAGTAACTGTGAAATAGATCTTGGAGTCCTAGTGGACAAACATTTAAATATGAGCCAGCAGTGTGCAGCAGCTGCCAAAAAAGCCAACACAGTTCTAGGCTGCATCAACAGAGGGATAGAATTAAGATCAGATGACGTGTTAATACCACTTTATAATGCCTTGGTAAGGCCACACTTGGAATACTGCATTCAGTTTTGTTCGCCACGATGTAAAAAAGATGTGGAGACTCTAGAAAGAGTGCAGAGAAGAGCAACAAAGATGATTAGGGGACTGGAGACTAAAACATATGAAGAACGGTTACAGGAACTGGGTATGTCTAGTTTAATAGAAAGAAGGACTAGGGGTGACAAGATAGCAGTGTTCCAATATCTCAGGGGTTGCCACAAAGAAGAGGGAGTCAAACTATTTTCCAAGGCACCTAAGGGTAGAAAAAGAGGCAATGGGTGGAAACTAATCAAGGAGAGAAGCAACTTTGAACTGAGGAGAAACTTCCTGACAGTTAGAACAATTAATCAGTGGAACAGCTTGCCTCCAGAAGTTGTGAATGCCCCAACACTGGAAGTCTTTAAGATGTTGGACAGCCATCTGTCTGAAATGGTATAGGGTTTCCTGCCTAGGCAGGGGGTTGGACTAGAAGATCTCCAAGGTCCCTTCCAACTCTGCTATTGTATTGTATCTCACGGTGGGGAAAGCCATGGGGGTCCTAGTGATAGAAGAGACCCTCAAGGCCTCCCCCACCCACTAAGATACCTCCTGCTTCTCCCTCCCTTCCTACAACAAGGACTCACTTTCCAAACCTCTGTCTCCTCTCTTATTTCTCAGCTTCTTTGCCTTTGAAGAAGGGAGAGGAGAGTTGGCTGGGAAATGCTTTTTGTGCCGAGAATGGACGCTCCTGGGTGCTATAATATTCTGCAGATTCAGGCACCCATCTTCTTTTGCAGAGTCAGGGATCCAGAAACTTTCATTCTCAGGGGTGGGTGGGGAAAGTGGTTACCTACAGGTCTCCTGCTCCTCCCCTCCCCCCAACTACTTTCCACTTAACTACTTAATGAGGCTTCTTTGTCTCAAGTAACAGCAAATGGGGCCAGACAGAGACTGGCAATCCAAGTGTGTTTGGCAGAGAAAGCATAGTTCAGCGAAGGCACCCAAACTGTTGCCAATGGTGTGGGCAACAGCTGAGCATGCAAATGGGGCCAGACAGAGACAGGGAGGGTAAGAGAGTAATCTAAGTGTGTGTGTGTGTGTGTGTGTGTGTGTGTCAGAGAAAGCATGCTTCAGCCAGGGCACCCAAACTGGTGTGGCCGACACCTGAGCAAGGAGGCAGGGTGTGTGTGTACTTTCATCCCCATTCAAGCAGGGCCTCTTATTCCCCCCCCCCCCAACACAGTTGGGGCATGCAGGCTGCTGCCACCTAAGCACCATGATTGCCCCCTCCCCAGCCAGCCAGCCAGCCCCACCTGACCTGCTCCCTGCCAGCTCCTGCAAAGCCTCGCCATTCTCCTCCTCCTCCTCTTCTTCATGTCATCGTCCTCCTCTGCCCAAGTGGCAGTGGGCTCCACAAGACAGGTTTTCATTTCTGCCCTAGGGCAGAAAACTGTAAAAGTTTGGCCGAAGGATGAGGCAGGACGCAATCTGAGGCAACTAACAGGCAACTTTTATTAAAGGCAAACAGCAACGTATTTACAGCAGTGATTTCAGCACCTTCCCTGCCTGACAGCTATTTATACAGAACTGTCAGGCAGGGCAACCAATCAGAGGCTCCTGACAGCCCGCGCTCAGCCAAGCTGCGTCTTAGCCAATCAGGCACAGCTTGGGTGTTGCTGGCTGCCAGGACACAACACTCCTTCCCCCCCAGTGAGGACGCAGGCGCGAAGGCGGTACATGCATACTCGCTAAGGTAGGTGGGGCGGCGCCGGACCCACCCTGATCTTCTCAGTGCAGGTGGAGTCGTCGGTGGAAGAAGAGGTGCCTGTGGAAGCTCCTCCCTGGAGGGAGTGTAGCTCTGTGTCACGTCATCCGGGCCTGCAGCAGAGGACGGACTCGAAGGCCCAGGTAGGACGGGGCGAGGGGGCGCGGCCGTAGGAGGCAGGATTGAGGACAATTGCCGGTAGGCGGTATCTCGGTAGGCGAGGCCTGACTGGGGGAAGGCCTCTTGAAGAAACAAACCAGGAGGGGCGTGAACAGACGGAGATGGCAATGGGAACGGCTGCCTGTCGGCGGGCCCTGGGTAGGCGAGGCCTGACTGGGGGAAGGCCTCACAGGGGTTTGGTTCTGCCGGTTTCGGTGGAATGGTGGCTGGCTGCGGGTCGGATTGAGCGGGACCCTCGCCTGGGTGGCGGCGCCTTAGTTGATCCACATGGCGCCGCCACTCTGACCCATCGGCAAGGTGGACCCTTTAAGAACAGGGGCCGGTTATTTCTGCGATAGATGCAGGTACCCACTTAGGACCCCCCATAAAACTCCTAGCCCAGACCAAATCCCCCACCCCGAAAGAGCGGGGAGGGGCCCCCATGCTGCAAGGCTGCTCCCCTGAATAGAGCGGATGCATCCTACCCATGGGTGTCCGCAGGCGCCTGCCCATCAGGAGCTCAGTGGGGCTCTTGTTGTCTATAGGGCAAGGGGTGGAGTGCTAACCTAGCAGGTACACTGCTACCCTTGCCGGCCAATCGCCCCGTTCCATTCTGCCGAGCGCCTCTTTGGCCGAGCGGACGGCTCATTCTGCCCGCCCAGGCAGGGTGGTACGGGACAGTGGGTGCGTGGCAGATGCTCTGCATGGCCAGGAACTGTTGGAAAACCGTGGAAGTGAATTGGGGCCTGTTGTCGGACACTAGGATGTCTGGCAACCCATGCATGGCAAACAGGAATTGCAATGCCCTGATGGTACTCTCAGCCGTGGTGGATGTCATGAGGACTAGCTCCACCCAGTGGGAGTATGAATCCACGGCCACGAAAAAGACCTGGCTATGGAAGGGGCCCGCAAAATCCACATGTACCCTTGACCAGGGCCCCCTAGGGGTCTCCCACTGCCGAGTGGGAACTGCTGGTGGAACAGGGCGTGACAGATGATATAGCAGGCCACCCAGGCAGCTATATCATCATCCAAGTGGGGCCACCAGAAATAGCTGCGCGCCAATACCTTCATCCGCGCTATGCCAGGGTGGTCCACGTGGAGACGAGCTAGCACCTGGTGGTGATGGGGCTGGGGAATGATGACCCTGTCTCCCCACAGCAAACACCCGCTGTGGATGGCCAGTTCCAGCTGGCGGGATTTAAACGGTCGGAATTTCTCTGTGACCTTTCCCAGGGACCAGCCCCTCAGGGCCCAAGAGACTACTTGGACAGAATAGGGTCAGCCTTGGTGTGGGTTGCCACATCCGAGGCTGTTAGTGGCAGGTGGAGGGAGGCAATGGAGAGAACAGACAGTGAAGGTACCGGGGCAGGGGCAGCGGCCGGCTAAGGGCGTCAGCGTGCCCTAGCTGCTTGCCAGGACGGTACAGCAGCGTATAGGAATACGCTGCCAAGAATTCCGTCCAGCGGGTCATCCTAGGGGGAAGAATGGGAGGGGTAGGTCAGTCACCAGCCAGAAGCCCAAGGAGCTGCTTGTGGTCAGTGTAGAGCGTAAAGTGCCGACCATAGAGGTAGTCGTGGAATTTTTTAATCCCGGACACCGCAGCCAGAGCCTCCTTGTCAATCTGGCTGTAGTTCCTCTCCGCCGGGAATAAAAAGCCATGGGGGCTTCTGAGCCATTTGGGAGGACATGGCTCAGAACTGCCCCCAGACCAACAGGGGAGGCGTCACATGCTAGAGTCAGTGGCAGCCTGTCACTATATTGGACTAGGATGGCCATTGACTTGAGCATGTCTTTGACAGCCATGAACGCATGCGCTTCGCGGCTGCCCCAGCGCCAGGTCGCAAATCGGTCAAGCAACCGATGAAGCGGCTCGGCTAGTGATGCCTTATGAAGTAAAAATGGCACGTAAAAGTTTAAGAGCCCCAGGAACACCTGAAGCTCCGCTTGGCATGGGGGCGTTCCGGATGGCAGCAACCTTGGCAGGGGTAGGGTGGATGCCCTTGGCATCGACCAGGAAACCCAAGAATTCCACCCTTGGCATAGCAAGCAAACATTTGCTGGGCTTCAATTTGAGACCCGCGGCCCTGAAACGGTTGAGGACCTTCCGTAAGACTTCGATGAGCCCTGAGCGGCTGTTTGCAGCGATCAGGACATCATCGAAGTACAGAACCAAGCCAGGGAGCCCATGGAGTAGGCGCTCCATGAGGCTCTGGAAGATCCCCGGGGCTACGGACACGCCGAATTGGAGGAGGTGACAATGGAAAGTGGGTGACGATAGTTTGTGTAGCCGCCGAATCGTCATCCACCAGGAGCTGCTGGTAGACCTGCACCATATCCAGTTTGGCAAAAATACAGCCCTGCCCCAGAGAATGGAGCAGGTGCTGCACTACAGGGACTGGATAGGGGTTTGCCTGGAGGGTGAGGTTGATGGTCAACTTATAGTCGGCGCAGAGGTGAATAGACCCATTGGCCTTGACGGGGACCACAATAGGGGTCTCCCATCTGGAGTGGTCGACGGGTTCTAGCACGCCCTGCGCCAACAATTTGTCCAACTTGGCATCTACCTTAACCCTAAAGGCAAAAGGCACCCTGTGGGCCTTCAGCCTGATGGGAGCAACCTGGGGGTCAAGGTTAAGCGAAATGGGGGTGCCCTTATATATCCCCAGTTCCCCACTAAACACGTTTGCGTAGGAAGCCAGAAGGCTTGCTATGTCAGGGGGGGGGGGTCAGAGACAAGATGCACCCCTTGCAGGGATAGGCCCAGGGCGGGGAACCAGTCTAAGCCCAGGAGGGCTGGTAGGGGTTTTTTCCACTATTAGTGCAGACAAACGTCCAGTAAAATCCCCGTACCTCACCCTCACAGCATAACATCCCAAGGTGGGAATTATAGTCCCCTGGTAGTCCCACAGGGTAGTGTCCGGGGAAGACAGCTGGCTCTTCTTGATGCCGGGGCAGAGGCGGGTGAACTCTGCCCATGATAGGAGGGAATGGGAAGACCCAGAGTCGACCTCCATGAGGCAGGGAGACCCCTCGATCAGGACGGAGACCCAGATCCTAGGCGCACCTGCGGCCACGTTGTAGACCGACTCTGGTGGGCTGGAAGTGAGTGTGAATGGCCTGGGTCTCCAATGCTTCCTGGGTCAGTTGGAGGCTTCCTTCAGCCTTCAAACAGTTGCAGGGCTTGTTTGGGGTTTTTTGCTTCCAGGCTGGTGCAGGAGGCTTTCCAGGGCCAAAATGGAGAAAAAAAAAACCCTGTGCTTTCTGCACCCCATTTTGGCCCTGGAAAGCCTCCTGCACCAACCGGGAAGCAAAAAATTAAAAATAAAACCCCTGCAACTGTTTGAAGACTGAAGGAAGCCTCCAACTGAGCGAGAAAGCACTGGAGGCCCAGACCATTCACTTCCAGCCCAGCGGACTTTACTGCACAATGTGAGCACACACACACACACACACACACACACACACACACTGCATACTCATGCATCCCTCGCCCTGGCCCTTGGCGATTTTAAAACCCACCACTGTTAGCAACCCACAAGGAGGGGATTCTTTCCTAAGAGCTCACAATTCGGGAATAATGGGGTGGGGGGACTCTGCGCTTTCTGTAGGAAGTTATCACCCAGCTCTCTCCCAGAATAATGAAATATCCTAGGAAATATTGATAAGGCAGAATATTATATTTTCCTGGATGTGAAAAAAGGAGAAACACATTTTAAACATGAAGTAAATTCCTGCAGCTTCCTGCCCATCCCCACTTTGTCAATGGGCCATTAAGAAGGCCAAGCCAGTCCCTTTACACAATAAAGAGTTCTCCCCATGAGAGAGGGGGATGGGAATGAAGGCATGATAATATAAGCCTTTACTCAACTGACCACATGGCACCTGAGAACTCTGAGAATTCAACCAAACCTGGACTCAGCCTAGAGAGTTGCCCCTGCATGGGCCCATGTGAGTCTGACAACCAATCAGAATACATTTCTTACACAGGAACAGGAAACAGAGAGGTGGGATTGAACAGGTTATAAAAAACCTAGCAAGCCCCTCCCTCGGCCTTTCTCTCCTTCTCCACCAACATTGAAGCATGTGATCACCTTTTCTGTTCAGGACTCAAGCCATGTGGTCCTATCCACCATTAAAACCATCTTTACAAGCAGCCTCCATGTCTCCAGTGTCTTTTTCCCCACTTGGAGCCAAACCCAGAAGGACATTTCTTTCATCATTTCTGTCAGGGGAAATTTCACCCTGAGCTAATGAGGTCTTAGACCGACGACTTTTCCAAACAGCATATCTTCAAGAAATCGAACATAAAATCCTGAGAACAAGTTCTAATTAAAAACAAGCTTTAATACAAAAATAAGAAAATAGAAATAAAACAAATCTACCTAATTGTTACATTTTTGGCAAGAGCAGTTTGTTGCCCACCTTCTTGGCAGATGAACAGAAGAACAAAAGGGAAGAAGTCTCTGGAATGTGTGGTGTATTAGAAACGTGTTAAGCATGCGCAGTAAATCATTGTCAGATAAGAAAAACTTCTCTACAATATAACATAATAGAGGCTCAAGTAGACAAACAAAATAACATAGTGACACCCCTTCTTTTGTCACTTGGGCTGATATTATCAAATCATCAAATAAGGCACATCTTCTTTCGCAGATACTCGTGTTGTGCTGCTGCAAGTGGTTTGTTGAGCATGTCAGCAATCTGACAACAGATACATTATCTTCCATCACGGTGATTGGTCGAATCGGACGTGTCCAGATATCTGTGATCAAAGCATCAAACCACGTTAGAGAATTACAAGCATCTGAAACACAAGCATATTCAGCTTCAGTAGATGAACATGAAACAAAACTCTGTTTTCTCACTTGCCAGTAAACAGGACAACCATTTAGGAACATCATGTAACCAGAAGTGCTTTTGCGTGACTTCTTGTCGCTCGCCCAGTCGGCGTCGGCAAAACAAATCAACTTTGGTTGATCAGTGTGTGTTGGTTCTAGCAATAACTTCATGTGTTTAGTGTGTTTTAGGTATTTCAACAACTTCTTAATGCATGACCAATGAAATTGTGTTGCCTTACCTACGTGTCGTGATAAAAGATTAACACTAAGTGCGATGTCAGGTCTGGTCCAACTACTAATGTATAATAGTGAACCAATGACTGAACGATAAAGTGTTTGATCCTCGAACTCAGGACTTGGTTCATGTGTTAAGTTGTGAAAATCTGTTTGCATGGGTGTCTTTGTTGTGCTAGCATCTTTCATGTTGCAATGATGTAGAATGTGGTCAATTTTCTCCTCTTGTGAAAGACTAAACCCCTTCTGTGTCTTTTCAATTTGAACACCTAAATAAGTGCTAATGTGTCCTAAAGATTTTAGTGTGAAGTATCTCTGCAAACTTTTGGCAAAAATCTCACTCATTTTCTTATTTGGACCAATATAAACAATATCATCAACATAAACAAGAATTATCTCATATGCATTGTTAGATCTTTTTGTGAACACGCATTCATCAGTTTCGGACTTAATAAAGCCCATTGAATTTAGTTTGTCAGTAAGACATAAATACCACATTAAACCTGACTGTTTCAGACCATAAAGACCTTTGTTCAGGAACCAGGTATCCCCTTCTTGCTTTCGGAATCCTGGAGGGCTTCTCACGTAGATCTCTTCATCTAGGTCTGCATGTAGATAAGCTGTGTCCACATCAAATTGGAAAACTTCTAAACCAAGAATAGTTGCAGTGGTTAAAGCAATTTTTACACTTTCAGTTCTGACTGTTGGTGAGTAAGTGTTTGTGTAGTCCTCAGGATAACGTTGAGCGAAACCCTGAGCTACCAGTCTGGCTTTGTATAAAGACTCACCATTCGGTTTCTTCTTGATTCTGTAGACCCATCGGGTGCCAATGACTTTCTTGTTTGCTGGAGGTTTTGCAGGTGTGAATACATTAAGTTTCTTCAAACTGTCCATTTCATCCTGCATTGCATCATACCACTTGTCTTGTTCTGAATCAGGAAGCTGTTTGATTTGTGTGAATGTCTCTGGAGGAAGAGTAACGTTGCAAATCAAAGGTACTGGTGTTTTTGTCAGTTGCCATGAATAACGTTGTGGAGGGATTCCTTTTGTGGCCCTCTTGGAGCGTCTAGGAACAACAGACCAGTCTTCTTCTTCTTCATCATCATCATCCTCGTCCTCACGTTCGTCGCTAGCATCAGCATCCACGGGTTGCGAAGACGGAACATCAGGTTGTGAAGAACTGGTAGAAGGAACATCTGCCTGCGAATTATCATCAGGCTGCGTGGCATCTGGAACACCATCTCTAGGAAAATAAACTTCAGGATCATTGGAATGAATCCTGGACCAGTCAGTATCTTCCTCAAAATTAGCAGATTGTGAAATGACAATCACATGTTTAGTATCAATGAATTTGTACCATTTTGAATTATCATCAATACCCATAAATCTTAGTCTCTTTGCTACTGTACCTCCCTTTCTCCTTTGACTTAAGGGAGTGTTCACCATAGCATATGAACCAAAAATGTGGAGGTTCTTGAGATCAGGCTTGTAGCCATACAGCATGTAGAAAGGAGTTTGATTGATTACACTGCTCCAAGTACGGTTGACAATGTAATTTGCATATTTGATTGCTTCACCCCAGTATGCGTTACTGAGATTGGCATCTTCTAGAAGACAACGCATCATGGTTTGTAGAACCCCTTGTCTTCTTTCTACGACTCCGTTATGAGCCGGTGTATATGGAGCAGATGTCTGATGAAGAATTCCATTCTTACGCATCCAGTCCTGGAAACGCTGAGACATGAATTCTGCACCACGGTCACTCTGGATTCTGGCGATGCGAACTTGGTATTGTGTAGAAACAAACGCTGCAAAGTCTTTAAAGATCTGAAAGGTCTCAGATTTCTCTCTCATAGGATATACAAATCCATATCTAGAATGATTATCTACAATTGTTAAAAAATACTTTCTGCCACCAAGTGTTGGTGGGAAAGGACCCACTATGTCAGTGTGTACCAAATCAAAAATGCGTGTTGACCGGCGTGTAGCGTGTTTTGGAACTGGAGCCGCCTTGGATTTAGCCTTTTTGCAAACGGCACAATCCAAAAACACCCTACACCCCTTTAGATCCAAACCTTTTGCGAACTCCGGCATCTTTCTAAGAACACGGAAACTGGCATGCCCCAATCTTCTGTGCCACTTGTGAATACACCTGGAATGCAAAGGTTTACCAGTTAGTGAATTCTCAACATTAACAGTTTCATGAGGAACCTCAGGTTTGCTCTGAGCAACCTGCTTCTGTTTTCTCTGTTTGTTGGCTTTAGGAGCCTTTGGAACAGTAACGGGTTCTCTCTCTGAAACAACTCTCTCTGGGCCCATGCTGTCCCTTTTTGGAGTTTGCATACTTGCCTGTGCTTGCCCTTTAGGCTTTGGCTTTAAGTAATAAACACCACCAATCAGCATGGTTTCAGCAACAATATCTCCATCTTTAACTATGTAGCTTGCTTTTTCGAGGTGGTGACTTTGACTAAGCAAATTACTGGTTGCTGAAGGTATGTAATAAACATCAGGGATGAATGTATCGAGCTCTTCAATGTAAACAGTTCCTTTTCCCACGACCTTGCAAGTGTGGTTTGAAAAGGTGTACAGTTCTTGATATTCGGGCTCTGGCTCGCCCATCTCTGTGAAAAGTTCCTTTCTGTGGGTAACGTGTACAGCTGCTCCACTATCTAAAGTCCACAAAAGATGTCTGTCGTACTTTGGATCAGGTTGTGGAACGTTGGTTATGGCCAATGTTGCGAGTGGAGCTTGTGGATCACGCCTTGGACCACAACGACCTTGCCTTCTGCCTCTACCTCTGCCTCTGGAGTCTGTTCCTCTGGGCTGGTAAGTGATGGGAGCTGGAACTCGTTGGGGACAATCCCGGGTGTCATGTCCCATACGATTGCAGATGTAGCATCTTGGCATCCTTGGAACGTAACCTCTTCCTTGGAAGGGCTTTTGATGCTGGAGGTCGTTGCAGATGTGGCATAGCTAATTTGATAGCTTCCTCCTCAACTAAAAGTCTGCAGATATGATTGACTGTGTGTTGGGCAATAGGCACGTAGTTAATCTTTGCAATGGCATCTTTCCATTCATAATTCAATGAATTAATGATGATGCTGACCATTTGGATATCATCAATAACGTGGCCACTTTCTCTCAATTCACTTCTCATTCCTTTCAGTTTGGTCAAATGTCCACCAATTCGTTCACCAGGTTTCAACTCGAACCATGGAACTCAGACATGAGCAAACATGAAGATTCGATTGAAATGGGCCTGTAGCAATCTTCCAAAATAGCACAAATTTGTTGGGCTGTTGCATCAGGTGGAAAGGTAACCTGCAGTTCAGTATCCATGGACATCAGCAATGTTGTGGATGCCCTATTCTCTAGGTCTCTTATTGCAGGAGTCCAAGGTTGTGCAGGAGGATTAAAAACCATGCAGTGGGTACCTTCTCTGCGAAGCAAGAGTGCAATCTCACTGACCCAGGCTTTATAATTCTCTCCTGACTCCTTTAATTTTGACTCACCAGTCAATGGAGTGACAGAAAATGTCTGCTGAGGGATATCCATTTGAACAACTTGCTGTGCAGGTTGAAAAGCTGGTTGTTGAGCCAGGGGGCACTGTAATTGCACCATTGGTCTTTGTGTGGCAACATTAAATTGGCTTGCTTGAGGGGCTGGCATTTGCCTTTGGTTTTGCCTTGTTCCATCGAGGGAAAATCCAATACCACCAGGGGGAGTTGAAGATTTAACCTTTGGAGGCATTTGCATTGCAGCTTGGACATCTGGACGAGCTACAGATAAATATTTTCTGCCAGGAGATGGCAGTGCAGCATCACTTCTTGGCTGCAAAATTTTTGGGTGCGTGGCTTAAGTAGAACAAAGGAGATCACGAGACCTCAGTGACGTGTACATGTCTCTCTGTTCTGATTCGTCTGACACTTTTTCCACCAGGGGGTGTGTCTTAGGTTGTGGGGAAGGAGAAGGCAAGATGGCGTCCTCAGACATTTTGGAAATGGGGAAACCCCTCCTACTTGCCTAAATCTTTCATATTGTTTTCTAGCTTGAAAAACCTGTTTTTCAAAAAAGTTTATCCGGTCACGATAGCTTTTCATATCTTCCCCAGGCCCTGAGAAGGATTCATAAGTTTCACTTTCTGCGTGGGGGTGATTTTCCTCTGCCGGCAGTTGCTGCAAGGGCTTTGGCCAGACATCAATTGTTTCATAATCTCTAAGAGTTTGGGAGTGAATTTGCTCTGGCAACGTGGAACGCTTTGGTTTAGCCCTGAGCGTTTCATAATCTTTTGGAGATATTTGGGAACGTGCATAATCAGAAGGGAGGTTTACTGACCTCGGTCGGTAGATTTCACCTCCTGGAACAGTTTCCTCTTGTTGAAATGTTTTCCCCACAGCAGGGTCTTCACCCAGTCCGGTTACTGGAGTTTGGGAACTTGGAAGCCAGCGTGAAAAATTCTCCACTTCTGTGTCAGAGGGAAGGGATCTCTCTGAATGCGCTTCATGTCTGTCTTTTTTCTTTTTCTTCCTTGGCATGGTTAGTTAGCCTGGTCATTTATCTCTTGAAGATAACTTGGAAGGAACAGCCGTAAATTATAGCCATCTTCCCTGCTGCCATTTATTGTCAGGGGAAATTTCACCCTGAGCTAATGAGGTCTTAGACCGACGACTTTTCCAAACAGCATATCTTCAAGAAAGCAAAAATAAAATCCTGAGAACAAGTTCTAATTAAAAAAAGCTTTAATACAAAAATAAGAAAATAGAAATAAAACAAATCTACCTAATTGTTACATTTTTGGCAAGAGCAGTTTGTTGCCCACCTTGGCAGACGAACAGAAGAACAAAAGGGAAGAAGTCTCTGGAATGTGTGGTGTATTAGAAATGTGTTAAGCATGCACAGTAAATCATTGTCAGATAAGCAAAACTTCTCTACAGTACAACTTATAATAGAGGCTCAAGTAGACAAACAAAATAATGTGACAATTTCCATGCCCCATTTTGGCCCTGGAAAGTATCCTGCACCAACCTGGAAGCAACCCCCCCCCAACCCTGCAACTGTTTGAAAGCTGAAGGAAGCCTCCAACTGAGCCAGAAAGCTCTGGGGGGGGGAGGGGGAACAACCCATTCACACTCACTTCCAGCCAGCCAGAATTTCCTGTCCAATGTGAGTCCCCCCCCCACTGCATACTCAAGCATCCCCCGCCCTGGCCCTCCACAAAGGCCCCAAAAGCAGCTGGCCGGCAGGAGGTGCGCCTGCATATGGATGCTAGTGCAGCTGGGCTGGGGCGGCTGGCGTGCTGGGAGAGGACGCTCTGCATGCCACAGGTTCCCCATCACGGCTCTAATCCTTTCAATTCCTTTTTTCAGATCAATCATGACAAAGCTTCAGAGGCTCTGAGTGATAAAAGTCGATTCCCCTTTTTCCACCATATGGTCCCCAAAGAAGGAATCCAGAACCCAGCAATTGTCCAGCTGCTCCACCACTTCAGATGGACCCTGATTGGCCTCTTTGCTTCAGACACAGAAAAGGGAGAGAATTTCATGAGGACTTTGACTCCTGTGCTTGTCAGGAATGGAATTTGTATGGTTATATCACAACTGTTCTCAACAACTGGATATAAAGCAGCCGTTAGGGATTTCCTCTCTAAGTGGAGACAAGTCAATGTCTTTGTTCACTTCATAGAATTTGAAACCTTTTGGGAGAGAATTCTTCCTTTCCATGAAATACTTATGCGTCTGCCAGGACCCATTGAGGGGAAAGTCTGGATCCTCACAAATACTGCCATGTATACAATAAACAATCAAAAACTTCTCAAATACATCCATAGTATTTGGAACTTTAGTTATCTGACAAAGAAAAGGCCAAAAGATTCTGCCTTTAAACCCTATTTCTTTGTGGAAGAAAAGTTTCAAGATCATTATTTTCATTGTTCTCTTTCAAAGAATGTCTTTTCTGTCAAAGGCCGCAGAAGATGCAACCAAAAAGCCCCACTGGAGACCCAGAGGAAAAGGGAGAGAAGAAGGATCCAAAATTACTATCATCTTTACAGTCTCATGAAGACTCTGGCCCAGGCCCTGAATGCTGCATATTCTTCCAGATCAAGGAGGGGAAGGAAGGAGGGAGAAAAGATGTTGGGGTCTCCAAGGCTGCAGCCATGGCAGGTAAGGGGGTCCCGATATGTGATTGTGCGGCTGGCTGCCACACGGTGACGACCTCGTCTGCTTTTGGGACCCTCGTGAGGGTGCACCTGAGCTAGGCTTGTGGACCCCCGAAGGGGTGAGAACCCTCGTTAGGGTGAGCCTAAGCTAGGTGGGTCTGGCTCTGCTAAGGAAGCACGAACACCAAGGTGTGTAAAAACGCACCAACCAGCTCAGCAGGATGCCAAAAGAACCCCTACTGGCTGATTGAGACGGTATTTATTAAGGCATACAAGAAGGGTTTTCGTAATACAACACACGATTACATGATTGGTTAAAACCTGTTGCAGGGCAAAACTTAAGCAGGCTAGAAGCTTTCCATAGGATGTGGTTTTCTCTCATGCCTGGAGTTCTCCGGACAGGCTTTGTGGTTTAGCGTTTCTGCGTAAATAGCAGGTGCTTTTAGCTTGACAAAGGATGTGGTATTTATGTCGTTAGGCATGTTAGCTACATCTCCTCTGTTTTGACTTTATTAAAGCTGAAAACATGGAGCTTTTACGTCCATGGAGGTGAGTGCTATCTCAAGTCGCGAGGCGCCCTCCGACCCCAAGCTTCCTGTGTCCGCACCTACCATACTCTCAGCGTCATCTTCCAAATCATTATCCGAGGAGAAATGTAGCAAGGGTTGCTTACTTTCATCTGTTGGCACCAACATATATGTATTATTCTCAAGCATCATATTAATTTGTGCAGCAGCTTTTGCTTCAGCAATCGCATTCAAGCTACGCTTTATCATAGATATAAAAATAGGTAATAAGCAGGGTAATAATATACATCCCATAGCAATCATTGCAACTAATATGAAGATAGCTTTCAAACCTGGGAATTTGGGTAAAATACCATCAAACATACCTCCAAAATCAATTCCAGTCCATGTCTGTACAGGAACATGGGCTATTTTCATCATTCTGTCAGTGATTTCCTTGATTACATGACCACTATCATCAATTTCAATACAACAATTACTTAAATTAAATTTTCCACAAACACCTCCTTCTTTAGCCAGTAAATAGTCTAAAGCTAATCGATTTTGCATTATATATGTCCTACTTTTTACACTTTCAACAGCCAATTTATTTAAGGCTTTTGCAGTATCGTTAGTGATGATTTCTACCACCGCTTGAAGTCGTATAATGCGATTTAACAAATAACTGGGATCTCTGCCAAAGGATCCCGTAGTCCCATCATTTGCCCAATTTGCAGGGCCATAATAATTAATAATGCGTTCAGGAGGCCATTCATCATCTTTCCAATCTCCTATTTTTACACCAGTTCCTAGGGATATACTTCGTCTGCTACGGTAAATATTATCTAAGGTATCATAAACAGGCATTCCCAATTGAGTGCGTACAGTCAATGGTAAAAGAAAAAAGCTAGGACAAATAGAAGCTAAAAAACAAGAGCCATACCACTGAGGAGGTAACCTATTATAGGCATAAGTTCCACATGCCCAATATAAGCCTGCAGGGGCTTGCCATTCTTTGGTATCTTCAGGTGTTTTTAAATAAGCCAATGCAGGAATGTTTGACAAAACAGGAAATTTGAGCATGGATCCATTAGCGCTCCACCAGGAGCCGTTATTCCATTGGCCCAAACAAGGAGTGTCTCCTACATGGATTGTATGATCAGCAGTATAGTTGCGACAAAAACATTCTTGCCCAATCAGAGAATTATCAATTCTCCATACTTCAGTACCATTTTGGGTAAAAGTATAATTAGATTGATGAATTACCAAATCAGTATAATTAACTTGATGTGCAACCCAAGGCCATTGGTCCCCCATGTTAGTTCCACCACATACAAAACAATTTTTTACAGTAAGTTCTTTAGCTATGGTTTCAGCGAGGCTAATAAACATATTATGAGCTTTTGGAGGCATTACCAAGGAGGATAATTGAGAAATAATTTCTTCAAAGTTTTGAAAAACAGAGATGGTTTTACGAACCACTTTAGTTGTTGTTAATTGAACAATAATGTAGCCATACGGATCTGCCCCACCTCCATCTATTCCAAGACCTAGAAAACGGTACTGAGTGCTAGGAGTGGTGGATGTGTATAAATATATACAAACTTGGTTACATTTGTTAAAATCACAGTCTGATGAAGCAGGTTCACGAGTAAGGTTAATGCCTTGAGGACCCCTATAATCAGGTTGAGTAGAAACATCTTTAGTATACCAATAATTGTAAGTGGTAGTAGCTCCTACATTGGATCCAGATATTTTTTGGAAAAGATATTTCCTGTCCTGTAAATATGCACGTTGCCACCCAAGATTGCCACAGAGACGTCCTGCATTACCATAAGAAGATCCTTGACCTTTACTAATAGCCTCACATATGTCAAAACATGCTGATATTTTAGCTTGTCCTCTGGATACATTATGTGTAATGTATCCAGAACTTGATTGGGCTTTTGAAAAAATAAAAGGCAAATTTTCGCTAGGTCCTCCTTTATATCCATATACATAAAGGGAGGCAGTCTGTGGGCCTAAGGACTTTGGATCATAGCAATGAATCTTCCCAGATGATTCGTTACAACGATGGTACAAGGTAGCATTGTGCGTGCAGGATGATAAGTCAGATGTACATTCAGGTTTGATGTTGGAATATAGCAAAGTTTTGGTAATGCGAGTACCTGTTCGTGTGATGGTGATGCAGTCATTACAACTTTGAGTGTCAGACGTAAGTGATGCAGCACGCCGAATTCGTGGGGAATGAGAGGACTGTTTCTGAAACAACAATAAGGTCAATCTGGTGGAAGTGGCAAATCCTTTAACCATCACATTGATATAGTCCCAAATCTGCTGCCTTGGGGTTTTTTACAGTTAATTGAGTAGAACGAAAATGAAATGTTTGTAAATAACGTTCTGAATCCTCAGGAAGCCATGTGTTGTTAAAAAACCATCGCCAAAAAGTACCTTTTTTCTTGATAGGAGATCGTTGTCGACAAGACATGGTGGGAGCATATGGCACTCCTTGTACGAAGGTGTAGCGTACCTGGTGTGTTCGTATGAGGGAATTATATTTTGGAAAGTCAGGTGCGTTTCGGCGAATCCTTGCTCCTGGGAGAGGCTCGCTTACTCCTGGTGCATAGTCTGGAATTTCCTTGGCTTTCCACAAACAAGCATTCACATCGCATGGCTCTGGAAAACAGCAGGAAAAATGGCGAAGCAAAGTTCTTGAAGAGGGGTGAGGAGAGGTGTGGACAAGAGTCATCCAAGAAAGAAAAATTGAAGGTAATGGAGGATAAGCCACAGAGGGTGTTGAGAGGAGATAAACAGTTTGGTTAAAATAGGTGTTATTGGACAAAATTCCAATGCACGAGTAGGAGCCAATAGTTTGAGGAGTTACTTGTAAGGAAAGACGAACTTGACAGGAGTCATGATACAAGTATTGAATTAATATCAAAGGTTTTAAAGAAGGGAAAAGAAATTGGCCCTGATGCTGCAAGGCATAGGGACAAGCAGTGAGAAGAGTGTCTTCGAACACAAAAGTCACATGAGTGTCAAGAGGTGCAAAAATCACCTGAGGGTGAACAATAAATCGAGCAGAGGCATAAGACAACAATGAGAGAAAGAGTTTAAAGAAAAAGGAGTGATATGTCAGGGGGAGAAGAAAAGGCGGGGTCATCTTGATCTTCTTCTGGTATGCGGTGATACGGACGAACACAACGAGCAGGAACCCAGAGAGTCTTGTCGTCAATTTGTACCGCTGCGTAGCCTTTTCCCCAAGTGATCAATTGAGCCGGACCTTTCCACTGTGGATCCGGCAATTGCCTGTAGTAGACAAGAGGTCGGGAGGCAGGGAGAGGAGGTTTAGAAAAGTGACGAGAAGCTGCAGAAGAAGCTGGTGTGCCAGTAAGGTTAAGAAAGTTGATAGTATAAAGACAAGTATTTAGAATGTTTTGCAACATCGGGAGATTGGGGGGGTGTAACCCTTTTGACCCCATATGCCGATCAAGAGCTATTTTCAAGGTTTTATTTGCTCTTTCTACTATTGCTTGTCCTTTTGAATTAAAAGGAATTCCAAATTTGTGAATAATGGACCACCTATAACAAAATTGAGCAAAGGCAGAGGAGGTATAGGCGGGACCATTATCAGTTTTTAAAATTTTTGGACACCCCAATGTTGCGAAAGATCGAATGCAATGATTAATTGTTTGCTTGGTATTCTCACCCCTTTGCGGGGTTACCATAATAAAGCCCGAAAAAGTGTCCACAGAAACGTGAAGATATTTCCATGGGGCAAATGGGGGATATTGAGTAACATCCATTTGCCAAGTTTCACAAGCCTCAGTACCTCTTGGATTTACCCCTTGCGGAATGCTATTGGCTTGGAGACTACAAGTGGGGCATTGTTGAATGATGGCAGTAGCTTCTGCCATTGAAATGCCAAATTGCTTCATCAAGGCTTTTTTGTTTTGATGAAAAAAGGTGTGACTTTCACCTGCTGTCAATGGGGCAGGCTGAGGTGAGACAATAGTTACAGGCATCATTTTGCAGGCCTCATCTGCCATGTGATTTCCTTCCGATAGGAACCCAGGCAGGTGTTGATGACTACGAATGTGTGCTACAAACAAAGGTTTAGTCCTTGCGTGTAGTACTGTTTGCAGTTGTATAAACAATGTCAAAAGGGAAGGTGTTAAAGAGGGTGAGATATAGGCATCAAAAATGTGTAAAGTTAATTGAGCAACATACAGACTGTCTGTGATGATATTTAGAGGTTCGGAAGAAAATAATTCCAAAGCCAAAATGAAGGCTGCTAACTCAGCCTGTTGTGCAGATGTTTGTGTAGCTGTCAATTTCTTATGCCATATCTGTTGTGTATTCCATGTACATGCACCATGATTTTTGGACCCATCTGTGAATATGGTTAACGCATCTTTAATGGGTTGGGATGTTATTGGTGTGGAGAATTGTATCGGAATGGTCTTAATAACTTGTAGCCTTGGGTCAGCTGGCAGATGACATGAAATTTGACCAGGCCATTCCGTGAGTGCATCTTGGAGAAGGGTAGAATTTTGAAAAAGAGGCTCCCATTGAGATAGCTTGAAAGGGAGATAAAGTGTAACAAAATCCATTCCCATTAAGGCACGGGTTCTTTTTCGTGCCTTTTCAATGAGCAAAGCCATTTGGGCTGCTCTGGGTGTGAGTGAATTGCGAGGTGTATGTGCTTGATGTAACCATTCTAAAATGTAAAGTTTAGGTTTTGGGATCATCACTACTTGTATGATGATTCCTGTCAAAAGTTGAGGAGTTGCAAGAAGAGCCAATGAAAGGGGAGTATGTGGAATTGCTCTATCCACCCATGTAGTTTGTAATGTAAGGTTGATCTTTTCCAAAGAATCAAGTTGCTGCTGACTCAAATGTATGGTATCAGAAGGATGTTTAAGGCCTACCAAGCCTTGAAACAAGGGGGAAAGGTCATTTGTAGAAAGGGATAAATAGGGTCTAGCCCAATTAAGAGTTCCCAAGTATTGTTGTAGCTGAACCAATGTGGGATCAGGGGGAAGTGTTAAACGTGGTAATTCAGGTGCCGCAGCAGATGAGATTACTTTGTGACCCAAATATTGCATTGGGTATTGGTGCTGAATTTTTTCTGGAGCTATGTGAAGGCCTGCTGTATGTAACAAGGATTGTAAATGAGGTAACGTTTTTGATACTGTACCTTTAGGTCCTTCTGCTGCCAGCAATATGTCATCCATATAATGGTAGATCAAAAATGTAGGATACTTACGGCGAAAAGGTTGCAAAATTTTGTCAACATAGTATTGACACATTGTGGGAGAATTCATCATACCTTGGGGTAAAGATTTCCATTGGTATCGAGCAGTTGGTTTAGAATTATTATATTCAGGTATGGTGAAGGCAAAAAGAAGTCTATCCTCAGGATGTAATGGGATAGAGAAAAAGCAGTCTTTTAAGTCAATAACAACAAGATCAAAATCTTGTGGGATTAAATTTGGATTTGGGAGCCCACATTGAAGCGCCCCCATGGGTTGTAAAATGAGATTGATGGTCCTTAAGTCTTGCAAGAGACGAAAGTTCTCCACGGGAGCGTGGAGCGCGGAGCTGAGCGTGGAGCGTGGAGCGCGGAGCTGAGTGTGGAGTGTGGAGTGTGGAGCTGAGCTGAGTGTCAGGCGCCTAGAGAGGAACGGAGGAACGGAGAAGAACGGAGATACGAAGTGGGTCTCGTTTGGCTGTGGTTGCCCGTCTGGCTGGTGAGAGCGCCAGACGTGGAGCATGGAACGGATCATCTGGCACCAAACAGAGAACGGAGTGTGGGAGGCGTGAGGGAGAAGCGCGGAGAGGCTGGAGAGACAGGAAGATGATGAGAAAGATTGCAAGTATGTCGGTCTGTTGGCGTGCTGGCGTGTTGGCGTGTGGGCGTGCTAGCCGGGGCGTTGGCCAGAAACCTGGAGGACTGCCTCGTTGTGTGAGAGGCGAGAAGGGAGACGGAGGAAGATCTGAACGAAGCAGCTAAAGGAGGGGTGAGCCGGTTAAAGTTTCTCAGAGCAGAGCAGACACAATTAAATGGCAAACCTAGAACCTAGGTTTGAATCCTTGATACTATTCTGATTGTGACCTTGGCGTTTGCTTTTAACATCTTTTTAAACATCTTTTAAATATCTGCTTTTTAACATCGTTTTAACATCTGCTTTGCCGGTTCCTACACCATCTTGAAACTCTCCTGAATGAAACCCGGGGAGGCGACTAGCCCATTAACTCACCCTTTTCATCTTGGGTCAGGAAAACCTTCTCGACAAACAAATGATTTTACATCTATTTCTTCAGCACCAGTTACCAACTAACTGTACCCCATGATTCCATTTCTATGTACACGAAGCCGGAATTACTGCGGCTGCGGGAATCCCCTTTCTCGCAGGTCTGGCCTTCAGCCCTTTCGAGGGCCCACCTTGAGGATGGGTTTATTAACCCTGAGAGGTGGAGGAAGCGCAAATTAAGGGGTTTTTTAGTAAAATATTTTTTAAGAATTTGTAGGGATCCTGGGGTTGGGGGGTGGGAGGAGGGGGGGGAACAGGTCAGGAGGGATGGTAGAGCCAGGCATCTAGGTGTGGTCGAAGGAGGAGGGAGCGGAGTGGGGGAGGAGAAGGAAGATAGCATTCCTGTGCAGGGCACTTTAATACCAACGGTCGTAGGGAGGGGCAGGTGCGAGGACAGTTTAAGAGCACGTAGTCGGTTGGGAGACCGGGGTTTTTGGTCATTCCCGGTCGTTTGTACCAACCCCTGCATACTAGGTGGTCAGGATCTACAGACCCAAGGCCTGAGACTGCTGTTATGCAATGCGAGGTCCGTTGTCAATAAGGCCCCCCTCATCCACGATCTAATTTTGGAGGGGGACCCGGACCTCGCCGGAATAACCGAGACCTGGTTGGGCCACGAGGGAGGTCTACCCCTTGTGGAAATGTGCCCTCCAGGTTATCGAGCATTTCACCAGCCTCGGGCCCAGGGAAGGGGCGGTGGGGTAGCAGTGATTATCCGGGAAGACTTAGAGCCGAGAGAGTTCACTGTGCCGCAGACATCCGGGTGTGAGTCCCTCGTCGTGAGATGGGGCCCAGGGAGGCAGTTGGGCCTGCTGATAGTATACCTGGCTCCTCGCTATACTTCAGCGGCCCTGCCCGAACTCCTTGAGCTGATCTCATCGGTGGCGGTTGAGACCCCCAAACTTTTAGTGATGGGGGATTTTAATCTGCCGTCGATGGGAGAAGCGTCTGAGGGGGTTCGGGAGTTCATGGCTTCCATGACAGCCATGGACCTGACCCAGTTAATTCAGGGCCCTACTCATGAGGGAGGCCACACCCTGGACCTTGTTTTTGTCTCTGGCCAGTGGACGAGTGATCTGGGAATAGGGGATCTAGACACTATTCCCCTGTCATGGTCGGATCACTCACTTCTCCGGCTGGACTTCCCTGGTGCTACCCCCCGCCGCGAGGAGGCGGAACTGGAAGGTATTAGATGGTTCCGCCCCAAGCGCCTGATGGAACCGGATAGGTTCCAGACGGAACTTGGGCCACCTCCTGTGGACCTGACCCGCCCCCGAGTAGAGGACCTGGTAGTCGCATGGAATAGTGCGGCTACCGGGGCCCTAGACCGGGTGGCGCCTTTGCGGCCTCTCCTGCGGCGAAGAACCACCCTGGCACCTTGGTTTACCGAGGAGCTAAGGGTGATGAAACGCCACAAGAGACGCCTAGAGAGTCGTTGGAGATCCTCCCGTTCCGAATTTGACCGAGCACAGGCACGAGCCTATTTGAAGACGTACCTTGTGGCACTAAGAGCGGCCAAACGTCAACATTGCGCCGCTCTTATTGCGTCTGCAGATAACCGCCCTGCCGCCCTGTTTCGGGTGACCCGTTCCCTCTTGTTTGAGAGACCACGGGAAGCCCCTCTACAGGGCAGAGCAGAGGAGTTTGGGAATTATCTACAGGACAAAGTCGCTCAAATCCGGATGGGATGGACCCCTTTCAGTGGTTCAGTAGAGACGCCCGTTGCGAGTCTTGAGGGACCGCTTTGGGAGGAGTTTGACTCGGTTGCCATCGAGGATTTGGACAGGTTGCGTGGACGTCTGCGACCCACCACATGTTTATTGGACCCGTGTCCCTCCTGGCTTGTACTGGCATCCTGGGAGGTTACGCGCGACTGGCTCCTGGGCCTGGTGAACGCCTCGTTGGGTGAGGGGTCTCTACCAGCCGCCTTGAAAGAGGCGGTGGTGAGGCCCCTGCTCAAGAAGCCTTCCCTGGACCCAACGGACCTAGTCAATTATCGTCCAGTCTCCAACCTTCCTTTTTTAGCGAAGGTTGTAGAGAGTGTGGTAGCACAGCAGTTCCCACGTCACCTGGAGGAAAATGATTATCTAGACCTGCGCCAGTCCGGCTTCCGACCCGGGCACAGCACGGAGACGGCCTTGGTCGCATTGGTCGATGATCTCTGGAGGGCCAGAGATAGGGGTTGTTCCTCTATCCTGGTCCTATTAGATCTCTCGGCGGCGTTCGATACCATCGACCATGGTATCCTGTTGCACCGGCTAGAGGGGCTGGGAGTCAGAGGCACCGTTTTACGGTGGTTTGGCTCCTACCTCTCTGGTCGGACGCAACGTGTGTTGACAGGGGAGCAGAGTTCGACCCGGAGGCCACTCACATGTGGAGTGCCACAGGGATCGGTGCTCTCGCCCCTCCTGTTCAACACATATATGAAACCGCTGGGCGAGATCATCCGTGGTTTTGGAGTGGGATATCATCTGTATGCTGATGATACTCAGCTATACATTTCCACTCCGAACCACCCCAATGAGGCCGTCGAAATGATGTCCCGGTGCCTGGAGGCCGTACGGGTCTGGATGGATGGCAACCGACTAAAACTCAACCCTTCCAAGACGGAGTGGCTGTGGCTTCCGGCCTCCCGGTTCAACCAGGTGCTTCCATCTCTGGCCATCGGGGGCGTCCAACTAGCCCCCATGGAACAGGTGCGCAATTTGGGCGTCCTCCTGGATACCCGGCTGTCCATGGATAACCATGTAACAGCCGTGGCAAGGGGGGCGTTCCATCAGGTTCGCCTGATGCGCCAATTGCGCCCCTTATTGGACCGGGATGCCCTACGCACAGTCACCCATGCGCTAGTGACGTCTCGCCTGGATTACTGCAATGCTCTCTACATGGGGCTTCCCTTGAGATGCACTCGGAGACTACAGTTGGTCCAGAACGCGGCCGCGCGGGTGATTATGGGGAGGACCAGATACTCCCCTGTAACACCTCTCCTGCGCGAGCTGCACTGGCTGCCTGTGGTCTACCGAGTGCGTTTCAAGGTTTTGATTATGATCTTTAAAGCGCTCCATGGCACAGGGCCTAGTTATATGCAGGATCGCATCCTGCCCCACACATCCCTACGACCAATTCGCTCACACAGAGAGGGACTTCTCCGGGTGCCGTCCGCCAAACAGTGTCGGGGGGCGACACCCAGGAGCAGAGCCTTCTCTGTGATGGGCCCAGCCCTATGGAATGACCTCCCCCGTGACATCAGGATTACTTCCGATCTCCGCTCCTTCCGTGTACAGCTGAAGACCCACCTCTTTCAATTATCCGGCCTGGCTCAATCGCAATCGTAATTTTCCCATTCCTCCAAACTGTTTTTTAAATTGTTCTTAAATATTAATTTTATTGGGTTTTTTACAATTGGGGTATTTTAAAGTAGATTTTTAACTGTCTATTGATGTAATTTGTTTCCTCCTCCGTGTATATGTATATGTGTTGTGTATGTATGTACGTTTGGTGTTGTTATGTATTTTATGTTATATGCTCCATTGTACGCCGCCCCGAGTCCTACTTGGAAAGGGAGCGGCTAATAAATCCAAATTTATTATTTATTATTATTATTATTTTTCTTTTTAATAACAAATACAGGTGTGTTATAAGGGCTGGTGGATGGTTCAATATGGCCTAATTGCAATTGTTCATCCACCAGTGCATGAAGGGCCTGTAATTTCTCAATGGGAAGAGGCCATTGATCAATCCAAATAGGGGTGTTAGTTTTTAGCGAAAGCTTAAGAGAAAATAATGACATGATGTTAAGGAATATTCAAGGTAGCATTAAGTTGAGAAAGCAAGTCACGTCCCCAAAGATTAATAAACAAAGGTAAGACGTAAGGTTTAATGTAAGCAGTAAGAGAGGAATGAGAAGTAGATGCAAAAAGCCACTTGGTGCTAACCTTGGCCGATTGGGCTCCGCCCACACCTTGCACTGAAGGAGAATCAGTCAAAGGCCAGGAGGAGGGCCATTCGGATTGTTGGATGACAGAGACGTCAGCTCCAGTATCCACCAGTCCTGTAAAAGGACGTCCATTAAGAGAGACAGTAAGCAAAGGCTTATTAGGCTGGACAGGTTGATGTAAAGCATAAACTGAAGAAGTATCAGAAGAAGGCAGAATTAAAAGAGTTGCAACTATAGTATCAGCCGCTAGGTGGAAGCATCGGTCTCCGATGCCAGCGAGAGAAATGTTTTTTAAAGAGGAGGAGTCATAAAGAAAAGGAGCAGCAACCACACCTTCAAGGATGAGGGTGGAGTTAGGCATGAGCAAAAGTGGTTGGGAAGGCGGAAGTGGAGTCAATAAAGTAACTGACAGTGGGAGAGTAAAAACTGAGCCAGGATCATCATAAGTAAAAGCTTCTGAAAGTGCCACCGGATAGGCGGTGGGTAAAGAAAGCATGTCAGGGGACGAAGCATGCACCAAAGAGTGCCGAGAGGCAATAGACAAAATAGGAGGATCAGCCTTTGGAGTGGGGTTGGCTGAGAACCCCGAAATTAGTTTCCCGAGGGAGGGGTCTCAGGAGGGGGATTAGTACGGCATTGCGAAGCCCAATGAAAACCTTTGCGACAGCGAGGGCAGATGGTTTTAGGCTTCACCGTAGGGGTGGGAGGGGGACCCCGAGAACCCCTAGGTTGGCCTCCACCGCCAGGGAAACGGCACTGACTTTTAAAATGACCAGGCTTTCCGCAATTATGGCAGTTGCCTGGGCGGGAGAGAGCAAGTGTGTCAGATACCGTAGCAGCGGGCGGGGGAGGGATAGCAGCAGAAATGGAGGAGGAAATAGCCGCTGCAAGAGCCCCCATTTTATGAGACGTTGTTCCTATGACACGACAAAGTTGCAAGAACTCAGCGATAGTGACTCCAGGTTTATTAGCAACAGTTTGTAAAACTTTCTGACAATCCTCATTTGCATTAGAATAAGCCAATTTAACCAAAAGTTCTTTCCTTGCAGCCTCATTGTCAATTTGTCTTTCTAAGGCAGTCTGCAAGCGATTAATAAAGGAAGAATATGATTCATTAGATTCTTGCATAATTTTCAAAAAAGCCTGAGTGGCTTCAGTGGACGAGTCATCTACTCGTTTTAAAGCATTCATAGCAAGTAAATGAATCAAGGCAAAGGCACGCCGAGGGCAATTTTGTTGCTGAACAAGGGTAGAAAATGCGCCTGTGCCTTTAAGATGGTCAGCAGTAACTTGAGGCGGAAGACCTTTGAGGACTTCAGCGTCAGCTAGTTTTTCATATTCAGACAGCCAAACAACATATTGAGCAGGATTCATCAGCATAGAGAACAGAGTTTTCCAGTCATACAAAAGCATTACAGAAGTTGCAGAAACGAGAGAGTCTAACAAACCTTGAGTGTAGCGAGACTGTAAGCCATAAGCGGAAACTGCTTCTTTTAGATTTTTTAAAACACGCAGTTCTATGTTGGAATGAACAGGAGGACCGGGAGCACCCGGGGCAAACGTGAGGGGATAGGCAGCAGGGAATTCAGAAGAGTCAAGGGAAAAGGAGGGGGAGCGAACAAGGGAAGAGATGTGACCGCCCTGGGAAGAAGAAGGGTGGGAGGAAGAGGGGGGGGGGAACGGGCAGGAGAAAGAGAAGGGGGGGAAAGAGGGCAATCGGGAGCCGTAGGAGGAAGATAGGGAGGGGGAGGATCAGCAGTTGCAGGAACAGACAAAGAAACTGTGTCAGAAGAGAAAGAGGAGGGGGGGATGTAGCAGGAGGGAGGGAATCTTTGGGATAGACGATCTCAAGGGCAGACATAACAGCGCGCCAGGAAGAGATAACGCCAAAGGGGGCGCGCGGAGAAGAATGGAGATAAGTGCCAAGGCGTTCCCATGTGGAACGTTTAAGAGTTCCGGATTCAGGGTAAGCCGGGCAGTGGCGATAGACATAAAAAAGGAGTTGATCGATATCAGATTTAGAAAGAGGGTAGACAGTGGTGTCGTTGAGTTTCTGCAGACTATTGGCTTGCTTGATTAGAAGGGAAAGCTCAAGCCTATGAGAGGCGTGAGCCTTTGAGAGAGAAGTGCCCATACTTACGAAGCGCTTGCCCGTCAGGTGCGTAAGATGAGAATCAAGGCGCCGAACACGTGGACACGGGACTCGGCGTGAGACAGCCGAAGGCAATTCGGCACGTCGGGGTCACCAGTTGTGATTGTGCGGCTGGCTGCCACACGGTGACGACCTCGTCTGCTTTTGGGACCCTCGTGAGGGTGCACCTGAGCTAGGCTTGTGGACCCCCGAAGGGGTGAGAACCCTCGTTAGGGTGAGCCTAAGCTAGGTGGGTCTGGCTCTGCTAAGGAAGCACGAACACCAAGGTGTGTAAAAACGCACCAACCAGCTCAGCAGGATGCCAAAAGAACCCCTACTGGCTGATTGAGACGGTATTTATTAAGGCATACAAGAAGGGTTTTCGTAATACAACACACGATTACATGATTGGTTAAAACCTGTTGCAGGGCAAAACTTAAGCAGGCTAGAAGCTTTCCATAGGATGTGGTTTTCTCTCATGCCCGGAGTTCTCCGGACAGGCTTTGTGGTTTAGCGTTTCTGCGTAAATAGCAGGTGCTTTTAGCTTGACAAAGGATGTGGTATTTATGTCGTTAGGCATGTTAGCTACACCGATATGCATCCATTAATCTTACGTCCTTTGGAGAAGGAATCGAGAGAAGGAGGGGAACCATCTCAACAGATCTGGCCAATTTAATTACTCAGGGAATTAATGGTTCCAAAGAGTAGATACCATGGCATTTAATTAGCACTGCTAATTGGAAAATGCTGTATTCTTTTCAAAATAAATTCCTGTATTTGTGGGTTTGTAACTAGCCTGGTGGAATTCCACCTTTCTTCCGTCCCCATTGCACGGGGGTCTGTGTGCAGCTGGACAGGCAGCTAAGCCTCCCTATTCTCCTCCAATGAAAGGGAGCCTGGCATGGATCTGGATGCTGTATTGGGAGAAGAGGGCAGGTGAAACTGAGGAAATCAAATAGAAAGACGAGATAGGCAGCATTAACTGACAGCCAGCAAAGAAGCAGCTGGAACCTCTCCAGCGATGCTCTGTGTGAGGGAGGGAGGCCGTCTCCGGATGACCAGGGGTCTCAGTCACAACGGCTGCTTCCGTCTTCTCCAAAGGCTGACAGAAAATGGAGTCTGGCTTTAGACCTTATGGTTAGGCTTATCTGCCCCCGGCCACTAGGTGGGGCTAGAGCAACAACAGCACAATAGTTACTGTATTTTTCAGAATATAAGACGCACCTTTTTCCCTCAAAAAAGAGGCTGAAAATCTGGGTTATACATCGAATACAGCATTTTTTGCCTCCCGAAGCCCCGCCCCCTTCACCAAAATGGCCGTCCATACCCTTATGTAGGCTTTCAGAGAGCTCCTGGGGGCTGGGAGGACAGTAATAAGCAAAAAATGGACCATGTTTGCCCCCCCCCAACCCCCAGCAGCACTCTATAAGCCTACATAAGTTTTGTCATTTTTTTTTGAGAAAAAACAGGCTTGTTTTTTCAAACAATGGGCCATTTTTAGCTCATTTTTGCCCCTCCCCCAACTACAAGCACTCTGCAAGCCCCTCCCCCCAAGGCTATTCATGACTTTTTAAAGGGGGGGGCATTTTCACAAAAATGGACTGTTTTGGGGAGGTTTGCAGAGTGTAAAAGCTTTTCCCCCCCTCTTGGAAAGCTCTTTAACTGGTTGATGAGAATTACATTGATCAAGTGCTTTGCCAGCAGAAACAAAGTCTTAGGTACTGCAGATTGTCAGCGAATTCCTTCTCTAGCACATGGATAAATACATCTACCTACCTACCTACTCTCTCTATCCCCCTCCCTACTGTATTTCTCCCTCTATCTCTTTTTATTTCTATCTCTCTCTATCCCTTTATCTACTTCCCTACCTACCTACTCTCTCTCTCTCCCTACCTACCTACTGTATTTCTCTCTCTATCTCTTTTTATTTCTCTCTCTCTCTCTATCCCTCTACCTACTACTGTATTTCTCTATCTCTATATCTCTCTCTATTTTTCTCTCTCTCTCTATCCCTTTATCTACCTCCCTAGCTCCCTAACTACTCTCTCTCTCCCTACCTACCTACTGTATTTCTCTCTCTTTCTCTCCCTCTACCTACCTACCTACTTTTTTAAAAAAAAATGCCTCTTCAAAACCTTGGTGCATCTTATACTCTGGTGCATCTTATACTCCGAAAAATATGGTACATGTTGTGGCATGACAACCTTTATAAATTAGGAGGAGACCCTGAGACCATCTAGCCCAACCCCTCCTCTCTGCAGGAATCCCACTTCAAGCTTCTCTGACTGATGGCTGCTCAGTCTTTGCTCTCAGACAATCCATGAAGAGGAGACTGAACATCTCTGCTTCACTGGCTCAGCTCTAAAACAGCTCATCCTTTTATGATATTTTTTTTCTCTCATTCAGTTAAAATCTCCTCTCTTGTAACTGAATTCACTTTTTCCATGTCTGACACTCTGGAATAAGAGTGAGCAGATCTTACACTCGTGTGTAACAGAGTCAGTTATTGGAAGAGGGTTTTATCCAGTGGTGGGATTCAAATCTTTTTACTACTGGTTCTGTGCGCATGACTTGGTGGTCTTGTGACTGGGTGGGTGTGGCTTGGTGGGCATGTGACTGGGTGGGCATGGCTTGGAGGTCATGTGATTGGGTGGGCGTGGCTTGGAGGTCATGTAACTGGGTGGGCGTGGCTTGGAGGTCATGTGATTGGGTGGGTATGGCTTGGAGATCATGTGATTGGGTGGACATGGCTTGGTGGTCATGTAGCTGGGTGGGCGTGGCTTGGTGGTCATGTGACTGGGTGGGCATGGTTTGGAGGTCATGTGATTGGGTGGGCATGGCTTGCTGGTCATGTAACTGGGTGGGCATGGCTTGCTGGTCATGTGACTGGGTGGGCATGGCTTGGAGGTCATGTGATTGTGTGGGTGTGGCTTGGTGGTCATGTAATTGGGTGGGCGTGGCTTGATGGTCATGTGATTGGGAGGGTGTAGCCAATTTAACATCACTCATGTCAAGGGGTGTCTTGCCTGGCCTCTCCTTGCATCAACAAGGTACAATTTCCCTGTCTATTTATTTACTACTAATGAACATCCAAAATACACAATTGAATCCTATGTATAAATGCCATATGTGCCTCATATTACATAGTTTAGTGTGTGTATAGGCACAGAAAAAGATACATTATCTACTTTATACACTGTATGTGTATGTACACACACACACACACACACACACACACAAACCTCTCTTCTAAAACTATACACATTCAACCTCACTTATTGCCTTTGGAAAAACACACCCTGAGTTCACTTTCTGGCACACATTTAACTTTAATTTCTGCACATTAGAACATTACACAGGCCTTCAGATGTTCTTCCCTAGCCTGCACATGACTGTTAGAGCCAGGAGATGTCATGGATTGAGAAAAATGTGGCATGTTAGCACGGCTATGGAAAATTCCAACTCTGGAAGTACATCCTCTGTAAGTTCACCCAGTTGAAAGTTCATGATCTCTCCCCACACCCACAAATCCATCACATGTTCCAATCATCATCTTCCACGCTGGCATGTACACCCATCTTCTTCCGGCCAGGTGTCAAGATGCGAAGACAAAAGATGACCTTGGCTTCTACAAAAGAATGTCAACAATCCATTCTACAATCCTACTCCTTTCTATTCCCCCCTCCCAACTACTACACTATTGAAACAGCATAGAAAATTATAAGAAAGTGTGGCAGGCCAAAGATCCTAAAAAGAACATAACTACAGGCCTGACCCCACCTGAAATAAAAACTCATTTGGATGAAACCGGCCATTACATACAAACACACTCTTTCTCTCTCTCTCTCTCTCTCTCTCCCTCCCTCCCTCCCTCCCTCTTCCAATCATCTCTGTGCCTCACCTCATTGTTTGCTTTTAGCGGCAGGCCGATAGCCAAAGTCCTTTCCAAGTGTGCTCTGGGGATCCCCCCCTCCCAAAAAACCCCAGGTTGCTTCTGGAGGGGGCAGGCAGATGGGCAGCATTCCCCCCTCCCTGGGCGCCTGCAGCCTCGGATCCTGCAGCAACTCCCGGCCCTTGCACAGCAAAGGCAATGAACAACTTCTCACTCGCCCGAAGATTTTCTTTAGTGTGGAAGGGCCCAGAGTTGCTCCAAGGCTGCAGGCACCCAGGGAGGGGGTGGGTGGGGGAATGCTGTCCGTCTTCCCTCTCCCAAAGCAACCTCGGAGGTTTTCAGCTCCTCTGCAGAGACATTTTTTTAAAGAAACCCCCCCAAAAGCCACAAGATCCGGAGCTGCCAGTCTCCAGTAAAATGTGCATCTTGTCGCCTGGCCAAGCCCATCCCCTGCCCCACCTGCCACCCCCAAATTGCACCTCATTGTGAGCATCTCTCAGCCATTGTGTGCAGGGAAAAACCTTGCACAGTAAAGAAAAACTTCCCAAGAGTTCGAGAAATTGTTAATTACCTCACACTCACGAGAAGGTTTTCTTTACTGTGCAAGGTTTTTCCCTGCACACAACGGCTGAGAGATGCCTGCAGTGGGGTGCAATTTGGGCCCACCCCTCACCCCAAGGCAAGGCCCATAAACTCAATAAGACTCAATAAGCAAGGGGTTGCTTCCTCGACCGGCTCCACCGAAGATCCCCTTCATCCTTTTTGAGTTGGTCTGCTTTGCGCCCGGTGAACAATTGACCCAAACCGCTCCTGCCAAGTGGCGTCCCCCAACTCCCCGTGCCCGACCGTTAAGCCAACCAATGGTTATGCAACCGGAGCAAACTGGGCGCAAAGCTGGGTTGACAATGAGCCTCCGAGGTCTCCCTCCTGCCTGCTTGCCCAGCGCTCGCTCAGCTGCACCCTCTGATACCACGGCTGGATGCAGCCACTCACCTGTGACTGGAAAGCGAGGTCGGCCACCGCCTTCTTATCCAGGACTTGCTCAGAGACCTCCTACCCTCCTGCTCCCCCCCAAGCCTCCCCCCCAACATCCCTCACACCTGGGCACAGACACTCACCGGTTCTTTCTTCTTCTGTTTCCAAACTAAGCCCCGGTTGGTTGGTTGGTTGGTTGGTTGGTTGGTTGGTTAAAGTGCGCTTGGATCCGAAAGCTCCATCACTGGAGGCTTTTAAGAGGGAGAACTTTTCAGCTGCCAGCTGGCACAGAAAGCTCTCAGCCATGACCAGCACTGCTGTGGCTCCCGCCAGCTGGGTGGAGAAAAGAGCAGGTGGCGGCTGCTGCCTCAGTCTGGCACGAGCTGAGGGCCTGGTCTCCCAGCTTTCGGCCATGCCTCCATGTCGTTTTTGGGCGTGCAACACGCGTGAGATCCTAGCTGCAGTTTACTCATGAGCAACAATGGCCAGGAGAGGCAGGGAGAAAGGCCAATGGGGCTCACGAGTAAACTGAGGTTTCTAAGTGGGATCGAGCCAGGGGTGGGTTCTGGCTACTGCTACTGCCGGTTGCTCTGCGCATGCCCAGAGGCCAAAAACAATATGGCCTAGAGAACCGGTTCAGGGGTGTGGCCAGCCTGGGGTGCTGCTGGTTCCAGTGACCCAGGCCACCAGGTTACTACCATTTCAGCCAAACTGGTCCAAACAGGTAGGAACCCACCTCTGATCTGGAGATGTTTTCCATCAGGATTACAAGGGAGAAGATTAGCCTGACATATTTCTTCTTGATCAACCCATGATTTCTGGGAATCAACCTGTTGTTTTCAAAGAGTTTATAGATTATCTTTTTTTCTCTGTTCATTTTATTTGTTATCTGCTCTAAAATATTCCCTATAATTGACCAACTTTGTCTATTATATTTTCTCTATAGTTTGATAATTTTTTCTCAAACTTTTTCATTCACTTTTGATGATTATGGCAGTATTTGTATCCTATTTAACCATATTTGGAGATGAGATAATTGTAGAAGAAAGATTCAATGTGGGATTAGAAACAAAGATTTCTGTTTTTCATATTCCTGGATGTTCCCATTCTAGTTTCATCCCTTTCTGGAGAAGAATGAATTTTGGAATATTTCTCACAGAAAACTGTACTTGGACCAAAATGGAGAGATAACAGCAGATCTGGGCATTTTGGGCTTCTTGGTTCTCCCCAAAGAGGATGTCAAGAGAGAGACTCTGGCGGATTTTATAGGACAGAGACTTATTTTCAACCAAGATGCTCTTTCAGGGCTAAAGTTGCTCAATAAGGTGGGATAAATTTTGGTGTTTTTTGTCTATTTTCCAAAGCCTGAGGTCCCATTTCAAGTGGGCAAAGCCTAGAGTCTCCAGGTTGGTTGGCCTTCCATGCCAGTTGGTATCATCTAATGGAAGTTCTTCAACAGACAGGACCTAAGTGAAGGGGCTTTGCCATGTTTTATGGAAACCTTTCAAGATCGTATTGGTCAGAGGTTTCTTTCTTCATCACAGTTTTATTCTATCTTAAAAAAATCTAATGGAATAAAAGTTTCCTAAAATGTTTATAGTAAACTTTATTCTCAGTTTTAATATGAATATATCATCATACTTAAATCTTTTTTTCAATTCCATCCCTCTAGACTATTAAGTAGAAAAGTACCTTATTGCAATGTTAAATTCCAAAAGGAAAAGGGAGGAACTAAATGAAGAATCTGCCAGTTGTTATACCTCCTTCCTCTGTTTAGAAGTAGTCAGAGGTTTCATATTTACCTCAGTGAAGACCAGAGGCTACTTGTCTCAGACTTCCGGTTCTGGCTGCGGATCGCGGGCAAGTTTTGCTCGCCCCGTGCACTCCTGGTGGGCTCCCCACTGATCCGGGGGGCACAGGACGCCCTGGAGGGGCTCCTGCTGAGGGGACGGTGTAGCGGGGGACCCCCTGTGTCGGCGGCAGTTGGGGGGCTCCCCGCATCGCCCTAGGCACCGGGAGGCGAGAGGGGAGGCACCGCGGCGTCTTCGCGATGAGGCAGCTGGAAGAAAGCAAGATTTGAAGGACACAGCTGCTGTGCAGTGAGGTGGAAACTTCCCCCCGTTCCCCTGTTCGACTGAAGGAAAAATAAATTGCCAGCTCTTTAGAATTAACTTTCAACTTGATTTGGAGAAGTGTGATTGGAGGGAGGGGGATTTCCCCCCCTTGGACAAGCGGCTTTAAACGGTTTTGCTCTCTGCTCCCAGAGGAGGAGGAAGGGGGAAAGCCATGCAACGAAATCACGCTCATAGCAAAGGCAGATTTTGGACTGCAATTGTGTAAATGAGGTGATGATCTGAAAACTTTGAAAACTTTTGGTCTTTGCCTTCTGATCCCGGAGCTGGCAGGGCAAGATGGCACTCTTCCGTCGTCTTCATAGACACTGAAACTTGACTCCACCCATAGAAGCTTCAGGCATCTTTTCTTTGTCTCCGTGACACTCAGATAAATCTCTTGCTACATTTTACTCTGCTTGGAACAAAGGACTTTATTGCTTTATTGCCAGGAGCTGAATCCAGAAAAGGTTCCTATCTGCTTGGACTCCCTGCCTCGTAACCTCTCTTGGCGGTTTTCCTCCCTAATTGTTTCCTCTCTGTACTGACATTGTTATCTCTTTGCTTATTACAATGCCACCCAAAAGACCACCCCCGGGGAAGCCGGGATTTGCTGTCTCCACCCCAACATTTTCAGCGTCCAGCCCCAGTGGACAACAGACTTTAACTTCTTTGCTCCAGCCCAAGCCTTCTGAGGTGGACTTTCAGCAGATGTTCCAACAACTCTTAAAGGGGCAGGAGGATTTAAAAAACCAACTAAAGGAGATGAATGAGCAGCTTAGAGAGAACCAAGACCGGGCGATTAAAAACTTACAGAGTGGTTGAGGCTGATGATGAAGATCTAAGGGACATTATGACAAACTTATTGGCTGAATACATTAAAAAAGACAAACAACAGATGGGGTGGGACATAGACCTGGTTTATAGAGTAAACTCAGCATGTGCCAGAACACACAATGTTCCAAGGGAGGTACATATTAAACTTCTCAGAAAGACCACAAGAGATGAGATTCTGAGTGCACAAAGGGGGCAAGTACTAAAATACCAAGATAGAGAAATAGCCATTCTGAAACAGATCCCTAAGAAAGTGAGAGATAAAAGAAAAAACTATTCGCTATTAGCGAAGAAATTATACCAGAAGGGGGTGTGGTTTCGATGGCTGATGCCAGAAGGTATGCTAATATTCTGGGAGGACACGAGAGTTAGAATCAATACAACCACAGAGGCTCAGGCCTTCATGGAAAAAAATAAAGTCCTCTTAGATAAATCTTATGACACTGTACAGGACATACAGAACACGGGAGGTGCTGGAGCTCTGCTGGAGGGGGGAGAAGGGGCAACATCGAGAAAACTCAGATCACAAAAATGAATAAGAAAAGAGTCCTAACATCTTTTCTTTGGCATTCCTTGTTTTTCTGCTCAGTCCCTGCCTCAGTCCAAATGTGTGGAAAGTTGTCATCCTGGATTTGTCAAGAGGACTCGAGAAGGAGAGTCAGTTTGCTGCTACGACTGCGTTCCTTGTCCGGAGGGAACTTTCTCCACTCAGGAAGGTGGGTGAGACTGGAGGAAAGGAAGTGGAACTGATTCATTACATACATGAAATAATAAAGTTTGGTTCTGAACATCACACAGGAAATTATTCGGGTCCCAATTCTTCTCTCACTTTCATAGACCATTAAACAAAAATTGATTTTTTAAAAAAGTCTTATACTTCTTACCGTCTCTCACTAGAGATACTAATAAATGTATTCTAGACAATATCTCTTCGTATCACTTGTTGTCCAAATAAGGTATTTCCTGAAAGGTAAAAGGAGAGAATAGTAAGGGAATATGGTTTTTTTTCTCAGATGCAGGGAAATGCACCAAGTGTCCGGATGACAAATATCCAAATGAGGACAGAATCCAATGTATCCCCAAAGTTATAACTTTCCTGTCTTATGAAGAACATCTGGGCATCATCCTGGTCTCTTTTGCCCTGCTCTTGTTCCTAACTACAGGCCTTGTTTTAATCATCTTCACTAAATACCGAGAAACTCCCATTGTCAAAGCCAACAACCGGGATCTCTCCTACATCCTCCTGGTCTCCCTCCTGCTTTGCTTCTTGTCTTCTACTCTCTTCATTGGTCAACCAAGGAAAGCCACCTGCCTTCTCCGACAAACCGTCTTCAGCATCATCTTCTCAGTTGCCGTTTCTTCTCTCTTGGCCAAAACCATCATGGTGGTGCTGGCTTTCCTGGCCACAAAACCAGGAAACCGAGTGAAGAGATGGTTGGGGAAGAGCTTGGCCAACTCCATCATCCTTTCTTCTTCTGCAGTCCAAATTTTCATCTGCTCCATCTGGCTGGGAGCTTCTCCCCCCTTCCCTGACTCTGACCTCCACTCCCAGCATGGAGAGATCATCCTGCAATGCAACGAAGGGTCTGTTGTCATGTTCTACGTCACCCTCAGCTACATGGGCTTCCTGGCTGCCATTTGTTTCACGGTGGCTTTCCTGGCCAGGAATCTGCCTGGGGCCTTCAACGAAGCCAAGCTGATCACCTTCAGCATGCTGGTCTTTTGCAGTGTCTGGGTGACTTTTGTGCCCACCTACCTGAGCACCAAAGGCAAATACATGGTGGCTGTGCAGGTCTTCTCCATTGTGGCCTCCAGTGCTGGTCTGTTGGGCTGCATCTTCATCCCCAAGTGCTACATTATACTTCTGAGGCCAGACCTGAACACAAAGGAGCATCTCACAGCCAGAACAAATGTAAAAACATGAGAAAAAACACCATGATATTTAAGAATGGTATAATGTCCATTTATTTGAATGAATACCTGAATTATTTCCACTTAGATAATATGCAGGAATTAAAGAACATATCTACATGTTTCAAAATGGGAAATTGTTGAAGGATTCTAATTCTTATAACTGCCTTCCTTTTGACCTCAATAAATCTTGCTAAAGAGAACTCTGTGAAAGTCATTCAGAGGAATTTGTTGTTCACCAACTGCCAATGAATTTGACACCTTTTAAAAAACGTGTTTTTTTTAAAAAAAATGATTCCTATGGACAGCACTAAAAGTGTATGTGTGAGAGAATGAATAGGAAAAGTGGTAAGATAGATTCTATGGGAGCCAAGCTCCAACTACCATGTTGGTAGTTGGTAGCTGTTTAGATCGGATGGGAGGCCAGCGAGGGTCATGCGAGAGCCGTGGGAGAGAGGAGTGAAGCCGAGATGCCGGGGGCCGCTGGAGGCCACTGGAGGCCGTTAGAATATCAGCAGGACAAGAGGCAGAGGGTGAGGGTCTATGCCTGAGCTTTCCCGGCTTCTTTACCCTGCCCTTCGCTGCTAATATGTCCCCACCGCTGAACTGGGATCTCCGTCTTACTGCCTTCACGAACTGCTTCCTGGCTCCTACTGTGGACGTTCATTTTCTCCCCTCTTTCTTATGGGAGCCCTGACTTATAAACTTATACCAGCACTGCAATACCCTATTATGAGCTAAACCCTGTTACAGCCGAAAGATCACGATTTACCTGAGGTCAGACCTGCTACAACTGCGAGAGTCCCCCCTCTCGCAGGTATGCCCCCCTGCCCTTTCCAGGGCCCACCTTGATGATGGGTTCATTAACCCAGAGAGGTGGAGGAAGCGGGGAATTAGGGGGTTTTTAGTTAAATGTTTTTTAAATATTTTAGGGGGTTCCAGGGTGGGGGGGGAGGGCTATACAGGCCAGGAGTGTGGTTAGAGCCAGGCGAACAGGTGTGGTCAGGAGGGAAGTGAGCGGAGCGGGGGAGGTGAGGGAAAATAACATTCCTATAGAGGGCTCTGTGATACCTACAGTTGTAGGGAGGGGCAGGTTCGAGGACAGTCGAAGAACGTGTAGTCGGTTGGGAGACAGTGGTCGTTGGACACGCCCGGTCATTTGTACCAACCCCCGCATTCTAGGTGGTCAGGTTCTACAGAGCCAGGGCCTCAGGCTGATGTTGTGTAATGCGAGGTCCGTGATTAACAAGGCCCCCCTCATTAACGATCTGATTTCAGAGGGGGAGCCGGACCTCGCGGGAATAACGGAAACCTGGTTGGGCAATGAGGGTGGTTTGCCCCTCGTGGAAATGTGCCCACCAGGCTACCGTGTATTCCACCAGCTACGGGCCCAGGGCAGGGGTGGTGGGGTAGTGGTAATTATATGGGAGAATCTGGAACCGAGAGAATTCACTGTGCCGCAGATATCCAGGTGTGAGTCTCTGGGTGTGAGATGAGGCCCAGGGAGACAGCTGGGCCTGCTGATTGTGCACTTGGCTCCTCGCTATACATCAGTGGCCCTGCCCGAACTCCTCGAGCGGATCACTGAGATGGCGGTTGAGACCCCTAAACTTTTAGTTATGAGGGATTTCAACCTGCCGTCGATGGGAGAAGCATCCGAGGCAGTTCGGGAGTTCATGGCTTCCATGGCAGCCATGGATCTGACTCAAGTAATTCAGGGCCCCACGCACGAGGGAGGCCACACACTGGATCTTGTGTTTGTCTCCGACCAGTGGACGAGTGATCTAGGAGTAGGGGATCTAGCCATCACGCCCCTGTCATGGTCAGATCACTCACTTCTCCGGCTCGATTTCCCTGGTGCTACGCCCCCGCCGCGGGGAGGTGGAACCAGATTGTCCTAGATGGTTCCGCCCCAGGCGTCTGATGGAACCGGATAGGTTCCAGATGGAGCTTGGGCCACTTCCTGTGGACCTGACCCACTCCCGGATGGAGGACTTGGTGGCTGCATGGAACAGTGCGGCCGCCGGGGCCTTAGACCGGGTTGCGCCTTTGTGGCCTCTCCGGTGGCAACGAACCGCCTGGCTCCCTGGTTTAACGAGGAGCTAAGGGCGATGAAACGCCACAAGAGATGCCTAGAGAGCAGATGGAGATCCTCTCGCTCCGAATTTGACCGAACACAGGTAAGAACCTACTTAAAGACTTACCTTGTGGCATTAAGAGTGGCCAAACGTCGATATTGTGCCGCTCTTATTCTGTCCGCAGAGAACCGCCCTGCCGCCCTGTTTCAGGTGACCTGCTCCCTCTTGTCACAGAGGCAGAGGGAGCCCCCTTTGCAGGGCAGGGCTGAGGAATTTGGGGAATACCTGCAGGATAAAATCTCTCAAATCCGGTGGGAATGGGCTCCCTTCAGTGTTCCAGGGGGGACGTCCGAGGCGAGTCTTGAGAGACCATGCTGGGAGGAGTTTGACTCTGTTGCCACCAAGGATTTGGACAGGCTGCGTGGGCGACTGCGAGCCACCAAGTGTTTATTGGACCCGTGTCCCTCCTGGCTTGTACTGGCATCCTGGGAGGTTACACGAGGCTGGCTATTGGGACTTGTGAACGCTTCATTGAGTGAGGGTTTCCTGCCAGCTGCCTTGAAAGAGGCGGTTGTGAGGCCCTTGCTCAAGAAGCCTTCTCTGGACCCAATGGAGCTAGCAAATTATCGTCCTGTCTCCAACCTTCCTTTTTTAACGAAGGTTGTAGAGAGTGTGGTGGCTCAGCAGTTCCCACGTCACCTGGAGGAATCTGATTATCTAGACCCATGCCAGTCTGGCTTCCGACCCGGGCACAGCACAGAGACGGCCTTGGTCGCGTTGGTGGATGATCTCTGGAGGGCCAGAGATAGGGGTTGTTCCTCTATCCTGCTCCTATTAGACCTCTCAGCGGCTTTCGATACCATCAACCATGGTATCCTACTGCACCGGCTGGAGGGGTTGGGGGTAGGAGGCACCGTGTTGCGGTGGTTCTGCCCCTACCTCTCCGACTGGACGCAATGTGTGTTGGCAGGGGATCAGAGGTCGACCCTGAGGCCGCTCACTTGTGGGGTGCCACAGGGGTCGGTCCTCTCACCTCTCCTGTTCAACACATATATGAAGCCGCTGGGCGAGATCATCCGTGGTTTTGGGGTGGGATACCATCTGTACGCTGATGATACACAGCTGTACATTTCCACCCCAAACTACCCCAACGAGGCCATCGAAGTGATGTCCCGGTGTTTGGAAGCCGTACGGGTCTGAATGGGAGACAACAGACTCAGACTCAACCCCTCCAAGACGGAGTGGCTGTGGCTACCGGCCCCCCGGTTCAACCAGTGTATTCCATCGCTGGCCATCGGGGGCGAGCAACTGGCCCCCGTGGAGCAGGCGCGCAATTTGGGCGTCCTCCTAGACGCCCGGCTGTCTATGGAAGACCATGTGGCAGCCGTGGCAAGGGGGGCGTTCCACCAGGTTCACCTGGTGCGCCAATTGCGCCCCCTATTGGACCGGGATGCCCTCCGCACAGTCACTCACGTGCTGGTGACGTCCCGCCTGGACTACTGTAATGCTCTCTACATGGGGCTCCCCTTGAGATGCACCCGGAGACTGCAACTGGTCCAGAATGCGGCCGCGCGGGCAATCATGGGGAGAACGATGTTCTCCCATATAACACCTCTCCTGCGCGAGCTGCACTGGCTCCCTGTGGTCTACTGGGTGCGCTTCAAGGTGTTAGTTACCATCTTTAAAGCGCTCCATGGCACAGGACCTAGCTATTTGCGGGATCGAATTCTGCCCCATACATCCCTGCTACCAATTCGCTCTCACAGAGAGGGACTCCCCCGGGTGCCGTCCACCAGGCAGTGTCAGAGGGCGGCGCCCAGGAGTAGGGCCTTCTCTGTGATGGGCCCAGCCATCTGGAATGACCTCCCCCCAGACATCAGGATAACGACTGATCTCCGCTCCTTCCGCACGAAACTCAAGACCCACCTGTTCCAACTAGCCGGCCTGGCTTAACTAGAACTTTCTAACCTCCCTGGCAATTTTAATTATGGTATATGTAAATTTTGGGGTTTTAAACTATTTTAACTGTTTTAACTTATTGCTATTTATTTTAACCTAGTGGCTTTTTATTTGAATCCTATTTGTTAAACACTGATGTCACCTCCTCCATGCCACATCTGTATATCTGTTTTGATTGTACGTCGCCCCGAGTCCCTTTGCGGAGAGGGGGCGACTGATAAGTCAAATAAATAAAATAAATAAATAAATAAATATTTGATAATCTCCATGAGAACCATTGGCCATCCCACCAAGCCAGAGAAGGTGGCGGCCTCCAGGTCCTCTTGCTTAGATGTTCTCATCCAAGGAGACCTACTTAGTTCACCTTTCCCATAGCTGCTCCTGTCCTGTGAAAGAGGCTTTTCCATGAGATCCACCATCCTGTCTCCATCCTGTTTTTTGGGTGATAAGCACAGCAGAAACACCCGGTTCTTTTCCCCAGTGCATGGGCCAGGTTGAGACTGGAGTCCAGAAGATGTGGGTGGAGAAACCCCATAGGAGGGTCAGACTGCATCCTGAGGAGATTGGGCTCCTTGTAGCTACACCAGGTGAATAGTTGTAAGCAGGAGATCAGGTGTGTCTCAAACTCCATCAGAGGAAAGAAAGAGGGTCTCCCTCTCTACAAGGTGGGAAGCCCAGCAGTGCAACCCTTGAAGGCCTGATCTGGGGGGTTCCCCTCAGTCATCTCAGGCTGCTTCCAGCCCCAGAAGCCCTAGAAATAAGCCCTTCAGAAGGACTTTGCTCCCGGCTCCCAGGAAGCGAGCAGAAGGGAGAGAAAAGGGGACATTCTAATTATGGGATCCTGAACGTCTTTGAATATAAATTAGAATGGACTATGAGGCAATAAAGGTAGTCCTCCACTTATGACCACAATTTCTGTTGCTAAGCAAGTTCTGTTTCATTTTACAACCTTTTTGCCACAGTTGCTAAGCAAATAAGTGCAGTCGTTAAGTAAATCAAGTGGTCGTTAAGCAAATCTCCATGACTCTAATGTATGGCAGCTGTCATAAATGCATGCCAGTTCCCAAGTGCCAGAGTTTTCATCACGTGACCACGGGGTGCTGCAGCCGTCATAGGTGTGAAAATTCATCCTGAGTCATTTTTCTCAGTGTTGTTGTAACTTCAGTCACTAAATAAATCACTGTAAGTCGAGGACAACCTGTTGTTCTCAGGGCAGTTTTTGACAATGAGGCTCCTGCCCTTAAGATTCAATCAGAATAGAGCTGGAAGGGACTTTGGAGGTCATCTAGCCCAACCCACTGCTCAAGCAGAAGACCCCAGGCCATTCCATCCAAAGGACTGTCCTTCAGTGAGTCACAGCCAATTTTCCGACCTCTTGTGCCCCAGATGGTAAAGAAACCACTGCAGTTGCGGAAGGAACCCTGAGATCCTTAAGGGAAACAGGCATCTCCCATCGACTCCGTTTTTTGGGAGCGGCTGGGAAAGTGGCCAGTGGAGGCCACACGAGTGAAAGACGGCAACTCTGGCAAATACATGTTGGTTGCCAAGGCCCAAAGGTTGATCATGAGACTGTGAGAACGTTGCGATGGCCGTAACTATGAGGACCTTTTTCAGGTTGTGATGATGGTTGTGGGGGATCCGGTTCCAGCATCATCTGTTTTATTAATGGAAGACCTGCCATCTGGTCCTATTTTGGCATCGGAGATTTCTGCACACTCCGCCAAGGACCACGTCATCGCCTAAGTGCTCAACTGGGTGTGGAGGGGGTGGCCAAGGGGGCCAGTCAGCACAGTGTCCCTTCCCTTCCACAACATGAGTTCTCCGCCCAAGGGGGCTGCCTACTCTGGGGGGGGGGGTTGTGTGGTGGTACCCCAGAGGCTGCGGTGGCCAGTTTTGGCAGCTCTTCCTCTAGGCCAGCAGGCATCATGCGGATGAAGGCACTTGCCCGCAGTTATGCCTGGTGGCCCAACTTAGACAAGGGCATCACTGATTGGGTCGCATCTTGTCAGCCTTGCCAAGAGTCAAGGCCAGCCCCCTTCCACCCCAGCACGTGAGTGGGAAGCACCCAAGACACCTTGGTCGAGGGTGCATATTGACTTTACGGGGCCTTTTCACGGACAGACTTTTATGGTGGTTGTGGATGCCTACTCAAAGTGGCTTGAGGTGGGACTCATGACATCGACCACCTTGGATGCCATGATCAGGGCCCTTAATAGGCTATTTGCGACTCACAGACTGCCAGATGTCCTCATTTCAGACAACGGGCCACAGCTGACATCAAGGCAGTTCAAGCTCTTCCTGGTGGGTCACGGCATTCAACATGCCCTGATTGCACCATTTCATCCTGCTAGCAACGGGCAGGCTGAGCGGATGGTCCAATCAACAAAGGAAGCACTGGCAAGCATGGGCCTGGGGGATTGGCAAGCACGGATAACTGAGTACTTCCTGGTCCAACATGTCACACCAAGCTCCACCACTAATAGGAGTTCGGCCAAACTCTTAATGGGTTGCCGCCTGCAGACCGACTTGGACCGGCTGCACATGGACTATTCCTCAGACAACTTCTGCAGACTTGACCAACCAGCTCCGGTCATTCTCACTGGGTGACTTTGTCTATGCCCACAACTATGCCGGGGGCCCTTACTGGATTCCTGCATGTGTAGTGGAAATTATTGGGCTGTGTTTCTACAGGGTGGCACTCAAAGATGGCAGGTTGTGGTGCCACCGCATCGACCAACTGCATGGCTGCCTCAGAACCTCTGTCTGTCGCTAGCCAGAAGGGACTCCGCCACCAGAAATAACAGTACCGACAAGGGACTGTGGTGAATGACAGATGCCTGCTGACTCAGTTCCTCTTGTGTTGGAAGCACCAGGGACCGAGCCCTTGCTGCCGCCACAAGCTATACCTGAAGCAGCCACTCCGCCTAGTCTAGGCTCTGGAGCTAGTGGTCTTGAGATGGAACCTCGTAGGTTGGGACGGACACATCACCGCCCTGCCTACCTAAAAGACTACATATGTTGTTATTTTAATCACCATAATGCTCCATCTTGGTGGGAAGGGGTGTTATGTATTGTATATAGTTGTCAGCTGAAGTTCTCTGTCTGGTCCTCTGTTGGAGCGGGAAAATACTCTCTCCTGATTGGCTGTTTGGCTGAGCAGTTTCCTATAAAATGAGCGGTGTCAGCCAGGGAGTTCAGTTGCTTCACAGTAAATAAAGAGCTGTTAGATGTCACTCAAGCCTGGCCTCCCTTCAATCGCTCAGAACTTATCAATGGCCAAATCTGGCCTTAGATTCTACCTCAAGTTTATCTTTTCCAATAAACAATCGAGTCGGAAGTTCATTTAAGAGCACTTTATTACCTTGATAAAGTGTGTTCTCCCTATGAAAAGGAGGAACCTCCAGAAATGGATTTCACTTGCTTTTATAGTTTGTACCACCAAAAACTTCAAAGCAAAACTTGATTGGTTTAAAAATACCGTATTCTTCCATCTATAAGACGCACCCCCCCCCAAATGGGTGGAAATGTGTTCTGACCCCTCCCCTTCCTCCGTTGCCCACACAGAACACACACTCTGGAACAGTACAAGGGAACAAGGTTTATTGCACAAACCAACAGAAGGTTCCGTGGCAGCAAGCCACCAAGACAAAACTCACAAGAACAGAACACAAAAGCAGCTATCCAGCTTGCTAGAATTCCAGACTAGAACTTCTGGCATAAGTCTTCTGTTGACTGCTGCAAAGGGCGTATGCACAGTCAACCCTTTTTATAACCTGGAAAGGAGCCTCCTGGTGGCCGACCAGACTCTCGGATCCCTGCTCAGCGTCCGAACCCTGTCCAGGGTCCCCCATCTCCTCTGGAGCTGACTCGTAGGGACACTCACTCTCGGAGTCTGGTGGCAGCGGCAACAGCACCTGCTGGGCCACAACACTATCCCTCACCGCAGGGCCCTTCCCCCGGGCCTGACGCTCGGGATGCGGTCGTGAGGGAAATTGTACATGATAGGCCCGCACCAAAGCTGGAGCATGCACAGCCGTCACATCGGTCCAGGTCCCCCCGTCCAAGTCCTCGTCCGCCCAGTCGACCAAATACTGGAACCGACCCTTGAGCCATCTCGAGTCACGGATCCGGGTCACTCTGTGCGATGGTTGTGTGTGCACCTCACGCGACGATGGCAGGGGTGAAGAGGGACGTCGGAAAGGACAATCCAACCGCTCAGGGATCAGGAGGGAGTGATGGAACACCGGGTGTACTCGCATCGAGCGCGGGAGGGTCAGGCGATAAGCCACCGGGTTGATAACGGCCTCCACAGGGAACGGCCCAAGATACTGGTGGTCTAACTTCCTCGTAGGCCGATGGGACGGAAGATGCCACGTGGACAGCCACACGCGATCCCCCACAGCCAATTCCGGCACCGCACGGCGAGACCTGTCCACCACCCGCTTGTAATCCTCCTTCGCCTGATTCAAATAGCGGCGCACCATCTGGTGAACCGCCTGAAGCTCAGAGAGGAAATCCTGCGCTGCGGGTACCGGAGAGTCCACAGGGGTGAGAGGGAAAAAACGAGGGTGGTACCTTACGTTCGCCATGAAAGGCGTCGTCCGTGTGGAGGTGTGCTGCGAGTTGTTAAACACAAATTCCGCCACGGCTAGGTACTCCGCCCAATTGTTCTGCTGCTGGTTCACGAAGCAGCGCAGATATTGTTCCAGAATCCCAATCACCTTTGCCGTCTCCCCATCGGTTTCGGGATGGTGCACCAAGGATAAACACACTTGGACGTCAAGAGTGGCCATCAGCCCTTTCCAGAACTGGGCCGTAAATTGTGTACCATGATCGGAGATGACCCGGTCAGGTAGGCCGTGCAGCCGGAACACGTGCTGGATGAACATGCGGGCGGTGGCGCAGGCTGTCGGCAATCTCCGGCAGGGGATGAAATGCACCATCTTGGTGAGCATGTCCACCACCACCAGGACCGTAGTGAAACCGGACAACGGAAGCAGTTCCATCAAGAAGTCCATGGACACAGCTCCCCAGGGTCTGTCCGGGCTCGGCAATGGCTGTAGCAAGCCTGGAGGAGCTCCCGTTGCTGATTTGGCCTGTCGACACTACACACACGACGTGACGTACGTCTGCACAGCGTGTCGCAGGCGAGGCCACCAAAAAGTATGGGAAACCAGGAGCAAGGTTTTCAACAGGCCAAAATGTCCTGCTGCTGGAGTGTCATGACATTGGGAGAGAACCAATCCATGGAGCAGTCCTGCAGGCACGTAGAGCCGATCCCGATACCTCAAAAGGTCCTTGTCAAAGGTCCACGGGGATGTCGGCCCTACCTCTGCCCGCCGTTGTTCCACCCACTTGTCGTTCCGCTGTGCATCCCGTATCAAAGACCGTAAATCCACGGATTCTTGGATTGCAGCAAAGGACTCGACGGGTAGGACCGTCCGGGGGGGGGGGAAGTGAATCTGCAGGGTCTGAGTACTCCGGCTTTCTAGACAGGGCATCCGCCCTTTGGTTCAAGGCACTAGGGATATACGTGACCTTGAAATGGAACCGGGCAAAAAAATAGAGACCACCGGATCTGGCGTTGATTCAGCTTACGCGCTGTTGTCAAAAACTCCAAATTCCAATGGTCCATCCGGACTTCGACCTGATGCCTGGCCCCCTCCAGGTGATGTCGCCAGGCTTCGAATGCCGCCTTGATAGCCAGCAACTCCTTCTCCCAGATGGTATAGTTGTGCTCGGAAGGATTGAGTTTCTGAGAGTAATAAGCGCAAGGAAAAAGGGTACCATCAGGGGCGTGAGCCTGCAATAACACCGCCCCCACCGCGATGTCAGACGCATCTGCCTCAACTACAAAGGGGCGATGGGGATCAGGGTGTTTCAAGATCGGCTCCTTTGTAAAAGCGCGCTTCAAGGCCACGAACGCTTGTTGTTCCATGGACCCCCAGTGAAATGACACTTTCTTTTGTAGGAGCCGAGTGAGGGGCGCGGTCAAGAAATCAAAGCCGGGGATGAAGGACCGGTAATAGTTGGCAAACCCAAGGAGTCTCTGAACGTCTTTCATCCTTCGAGGAGATTGCCAACTTCGTAACGCCTCCACCTTGCCTGGCTCCATCGCAATTCCTTCAGGGGATATACGGTGCCCCAGGAACTCGATGGTGGTCGGCCAGAACTGACACTTCTCCAGCTTGGCAAATAAGTGATGCTCTCGAAGTCGCTGCAGGACCTGACGCAAGTGATGTTGATGATCCTTCCGAGACGTGGAGTAGATCAAGATGTCGTCCAGGTAAATGACGACAAACTGATCCAAAAAGTCCCGAAAGATATCATTCATAAAATGTTGGAAGACAGCTGGGGCATTGGTCAACCCGAATGGCATGACTGTGTACTCGAAATGTCTGTATCGGGTGCCAAAGGCTGTCTTCCATTCGTCCCCCACCCTGACTCGGACCAGATTGTAAGCCCCATGCAAGTCCAGTTTTGTAAACACTGCTGCCTCCCAGAGCCGCTCCAATAACTCGGGAATCAGAGGCAGCGGGTAGCGATTACGGATCGTGATGGCATTCAAGCGCCGGTAATCGCAGCAAAGTCTTAGATCCCCGGTCTTCTTTTTGACGAACAAAACCGGGGCACACAAGGGCGAAGACGAAGGCCGGATAAAACCCCGGGCAAGGTTCTTGTCAATGAAGTCCCGCAATGCAGCCAACTCCGGTTCAGACATGGAGTATAAGCGGCCCATCGGGAGTTTCGCATCAGGTACCAGGTCAATGGGACAGTCGTAAGGCCAGTGCAGTGGCAGTTGATCCACCTCCTGTTCGCTAAAAGCATCCGCGAACTCCGCTAAATCCGGCGGCACTGTCACCTCGGCCGAACTGGGCACCTGAGCCGCACAAACATGACGGGTGTGGTCGACGCATTGCAAAGACGGGAACAAGATGCGGTTCTGCGACCAGTAGATCTGGGGTCGTGCGCCCGCAGCCAAGCCAAGCCCAAAACCACAGGGAAATGCAGACCCGAAGCCATGTAAAATTGGATGGCCTCCTCATGCTCCCCGAGGATCAGGCACAAAGGCTGCGTGGCGTTCTTGATGGGCCCAGACAGAAGCACCCGACCGTCAATGGTCTCCACTCGCCTCGGAGGGTCTACTGGACACAGAGGGACGTCGTATTTTGTAGCAAACGCTGCATCCATAAAGTTTGTGGTAGCCCCGGAATCGACCAAGGCATGGGCTGGAATTCCCTGAGGACTACCTGACAAGAGAATGTGCGCTGCTAAAATCATATGCCATGGAGGCCCCTCCGCCTCTGTTCTGGCCTGTGCCCGACCCGAAGTCTTCCTCAGATCGGGCTTCCCCCGTTTCCCGATACGGAGGTTCGTCGTTGAGGGGAGGCCATAGACCGTGCAGCCCCTCTACCTCCCTTCTTGGGGCAAACCATAGCCAGATGTCCCGGATCCCCACAGTAAAAACACAACCCCCCTGCACGCCGTCTATCCATCTCCGTGCGTGACAAGCGGGGTCTGGCTGCACCCAACTCCATGGGCTCCTCCTGTGTGACAGGAGTCTCCTGTGGAACTGGCACTCTCGTAACCTCCCAGGACACTCGGCGAGGCCTCCGCCTCTGCAGCCGGCCATTAATCCGGAGGCATAAATGAACCAACGCATCAAATGTTGGAGGCCTGTCCACTCTCACCAGCTCGTCCTGCAGTTCATCTGACAGGCCGTCCTGAAAAGCATCCATAAGGGCTGGCTCATTCTACTCAGAGTCCTGACTGAGCAGCCGGAACTCGCTAACGTAGTCCAGTAAAGAACCACGCCCTTGGTGCAACTCTTTCAGGAGTCTGGAGGCTGTTTCTCCCTTGATGGGATCCTCAAACGTCAGCCGAAGATGAGTACAAAAGCCCTGAAAGTCGTTCAGCAGGGGGCTCGGCTGAGACAGCAAAGGAGTAGCCCACCTCACTGCTGTGTCTGAGAGCAAGCTAATAATAAATCCCACCTTCGTCTGGTCGGTGGGAAAGTCCTCCGCTCTCAAGCCGATAACAACCAGCATTGGCCCAGGAACGCCGAGAAAAGTTTTGGACTGACATCAAACTTATCCGGCATGGCCACTGGGAATTTCCTCCATTGCTGCTGGGGGGGTGGGGGGTTGACAGGAGCAGACAGCTGTGCAACTTGCGCTGTTAACAAGGCAAGTTGCTGTGCGAAGAGGGCATTCTCCGCCTGGAGTTGCTCCATTATTGCTGAATGGAGGTTCATTTGGGGCAGCAGTCAAACTGTTCTGACCCCCCTTCCTCCATTGCCCACACAGAACACACACTCCGGAACAGTACAAGGGAACAAGGTTTATTGCACAAACCAACAGAAGGTTCCATGGCAGCAAGCCACCAAGACAAAACCCACAAGAACAGAACACAAAAGCAGCTATCCAGCTTGCTAGAATTCCAGACTAGAACTTCTGGCATAAGTCTTCTGTTGACTTCTGCAAAGGGCGTATGCACAATCAACCCTTTTTATAACCTGGAAAGGAGCCTCCCAAACAGCAGCTGAGAGCTCTTACCGCTGGTAATTACGCCCACGCTCCTTATGTCTATGGGCTCTGCGGTAACGAGCATCCAGAAACTCCCTGCTGAGTTCTGACTCACTGTCTCGTGACTCCTCCCCGCTGCTCCAAGGCATGGCATTGGGAGCCCCCCTCCTCTGGCTCTCACCGCTGCTCCATGCCTCAGGCACCTCCTGGTGGCCGACCAGACTCTCGGATCCCTGCTCAGCGTCCGAACCCAGTCCAGGGTCCCCATCTCCTCTGGAGCTGACTCGTAGGGACCCTCACTCTCGGAGTCTGGTGGCAGCGGCAACGGCACCTGCTGGGCCACAACAAAATGTCTGTGCGTCTTATAGAGTGAATGTTGCTGAAGCCCTGCTCACCTGCCAGCCCCCACCGTTTGGACTCTGCCTCCCAGCAATTTGCCTCCTTGCAGCAAACAGCAAACAGCCTGGTCAGCTTCAGCACAGACTGATTTAGCACCAGCAGCTGATTGGTGGTTGGATCAGCCTCCCGAAATACCACTGTTCCAGGCTGCGGGGATCATTGTCGCCCATCACTGCCGTTGCAGCCTATCACTGCAACAGCCTATTGCCGCCTCCATGCACCCCATTTTCGGCCTCCATGTGTCATGTTTTTGGCCTCCGCACGCCCCATTTTCAGCCGCTGTGCATCCCATTTTTGGCCTGTTACAGGCAGCGAATCACTGCCGCCTGGAAGGAGGCTGATCCAACTGCCAATCGGCTGCTTCTGCTAAATCACACTGTGCTGAAGCTGACCAGCTCCCAGGCTGTTTGCTGGGAGGCAGAAGCAGATTCTTTTTCCTTGTTTTCCTCCCCAAAAGCTAGGGGTGTCTTAGTCAGGAGAGCCTTATAGTGCGAAAAATACGGTAATCATCTGTTCAATTACATCATAGGAATTACAGCATTTCCATAGAAAAGAGAATTGTATTCTGAATAAAGTAAAGGAACCATTTGAAAAGGGAAAACATCAAAATGGGGTTGGGAAAAATACATCCTCAGCGCTTCCCAAGGTTGGGCTGGACTATTTTCTTCTTTCACAGAGACTTGAGAACAGCTAAAAACGAAACTGTTGTCTACAATATATTGAATGCTCCCCTGCCAGTCCTGGTTCCCGAAAGAGAGGCTTTTTCTTGAAGGTTATGTGAAATGATCACCAATACAATTGAAAAAGCAAATTTAAAATACAAGAAAACAGTATTACAATAGCCACATTTCAAGTATTACAAAGTCCTTCCTCTGTGGCCCTCAGGTTACATCTGTTCTCTGTCGCTATCCTTTTAGTTGCAGCTGGGATCTCCGATGCAGATGGCTGTGAAAGATGGGAAGGAGAAGAAGCCGTTACGTTTTGGCACTGCCCCGATGCCTCCTGGGTAAGTCCCAGGCAGGCAGGCAAGACAAACAAAGCTTTCCCCAGCACTTGTTTGTGGGGTTTTAGAAGCAACTCACTCTGGGTGAGGTTAGGATGGTCCCTGGGTAGAAATTCTCTGTGTATAAAGCACCACAGAAGAAACAGAGTACAATCACCATGTGCTTTACTTCTCAATTATCTAACTGTAACAGGAAACAGGAAACTTAGAACAAAAGAGCATAGAGTGTACACCATAGTTCCAAACTTCTAAACACTTTACTGGCTAAATACTACTGTAGTTGTTGAATAAAAATACATTCCAGCAATGCCTTTGGAGGCATCCAGATCATGGTTGTCCCAAAGGTGCTCCGCCCCCCCCCCACCAAGAGGCAACTGGACTTTCTGGTTTTTCTGTGAAGACACTTCACTTCTCATCCAAGAAGCTTCTTCAACTCTGACTGGATGGTGGGGAATGGAAGGATTGATACTTATACTAATCCTTCCATTCCCCACCATCTAGTCAGAGCTGAAGAAGCTTCTTGGATAAAAAGCAAAACATCTTCAAAGAAAAATCAGAAAGTCCAGTTGCCTCTTGGGGGGGGGGGAGCATCTTTGGGATTCCAACAATGAGTTCCAACATCCCCCACTGATGGAAAAGATTCCCCTCTGGGACTAAGTCAGTGTTCCTCAACCTTCACCACTTTAAGATGGGTGGACATCAACTCCCAGAATTCTCTAGGCAGCATAGAGGTAGTCCTGAACTTACGACCACAACTGAGCCCCAAATTTCTGTTGCTAAGCAAGACAGTTGTTAAGCAAAGTCAATGGGGAAGCCAGATTTGCTTAACCACCTTGTTAATAACTTATTAATTGCAATGATTCACTTAACAACAACCGTGCAATAGACATTTAATAAATAATAAATATATAAACGGAGGCGAGAAAAGTTCCAAAATGGAGCAAAACTCACTTAACATTCAATAACATAAATTTCAGGCTCAATTGTAGTCGTGAGTAGAGGATTACCTCTAAAGAATTATCGGTTTTCCTAGGGAGCTGAAAAACCTGGTCATGACAGAGAGAAAAAAGGTGGATTCAAGTGCTTCTCATTCAGTGACTGCAATCGATCCAATGACTAAGTTATTAAATAAAATACATTAAGGGATAAAGAGAGGCTGCAAAGATTACTAATTGCTCTGGTCTCCTATGGAATAGAATAGGATAGAATAGGATAGGAATAGGAATAGAATAAATAGAATAGAATAAGGAATAGAGAATAGAATAGGATAGGATAGAATCTGAGTCAACTACTGTGTGTGCCTGCGTGATTACCCCCACCATTTTCCATCAACCCACTAGAAAAAATCCATCAAAATCCATCAAACATCTATTTAATTCGTCTGCCTACTTACACCATAGACTGCCTCCCAGCCTCCATCTTTTTTACCGTCTTCCTACTGTCTTCTCATCATCCCTTTATTTACCATCTGATGCGGAACCTGGCCTGCTGACTCATTTTAACATCCATGGCACCCTGGCCCTGGTTGCATCGCTCCCAGCATATATTTGAGATCGGATCTGCTCCAGCTGCGGGAGTCCCCCCTCTCGTAGATATGGCCCTTCGCCCTCTCAAGGGCCCACCTTAATGACGGGTTTGTTAACCCCGAGAGGTGGAGGAAGCGAAGACTCAGGGGTTTTTTAACCAAATGCTTTTTATCTTTTTTAGGGGGTTCCAGGGTGGGTGGGAGGGATCAGGCCAGGAGGAGGACTGTAGCCAGGCGAACAGGTGAGGTCAAGGAGGAAGTGAGCGGAGTGTGGAGGGGGAGGGAAAATGACATTCCTATAGAGGGTTGTTTTATTCCAACGGTCGTGGGGAGGGGTGGATGCGATGACCGAACAAAATCCCGTAGTCTGTTGGGAGACCGTGGCTGTTGGACACGCCCGGTCGCTTGTACCAACCCTCGCAGCTTAGGTGGTCAGGACCTACAGAGCCAGGGCCTGAGGCTGATGCTTTGCAATGCAAGGTCCGTTGTTAACAAGGCCCCCCTCATTAATGAGTTGATCTCAGAGGGGGAGCCGGACCTTGCAGGGATAACGGAGACCTGGCTGGGCCACGAGGGTGGTTTGCCCCTCGTGGAGATGTGCCCGCCAGGTTACCGTGCATTTCATCAGCCGCGGGCCCAGGGTAAGGGTGGCGGGGTGGCGTTAATTATACGGGAGAGTCTGGAACCGAGGGAGTTCACTGTGCCACAGATCTCCGGGTGTGAGTCCCTTGGTGTGAAATGGGGCCCAGGGAGGCAGTTGGGCTTGCTGATTGTATACTTGGCTCCTCGCTATGCATCAGCGGCCCTGCCCGAGCTCCTCGAGCTCATCGCAGAGACAGCAGTTGATACCCCCAAACTTGTGGTTATGGGGGATTTCAATCTGCCGTCGACGGGTGAAGCTTCCGAGGTGGCTCGGGAGTTCATAGCTTCCATGACAGCCATGGACCTGTCCCAATTAATTCAGGGCCCCACACACGAGGGTGGACACACACTGGATCTTGTTTTTGTATCTGGACAGTGGACGAGTGATCTGGGAATAGGGGATATAGTTATCACACCCCTGTCATGGTCAGACCACTCTTCTCTCCAGCTCGACTTCCCCCGCGCTACCCCCCACCGTGGGGAGGTGGAACCTGATTGTCCCAGATGGTTCCGCCCCAAGCGACTGATGGAACCGGATAGGTTCCAGACGGAGCTTGGGCCACTTCCTGTAGCCTTGACCCGCTCCCGGACGGAGGACCTAGTGGCCACTTGGAATAAGGCGGCTGCGGGGGCCTTGGACAGGGTAGCGCCTTTGCGGCCTCTCTTGCGGCAACGAACCACCCTGGCTCCTTGGTTTACCGAGGAGCTGAGGGTGATGAAACGCCACAAGAGATGCCTAGAAAGCAGGTGGAGGTCCTCACGCTCCGAATCTGACCGAACACAGGTAAGAGCCTATTTATGGACCTATCTTGTGGCTCTAAGAGCGGCCAAACGTAGACACTGTGCCGCTCTTATTGCATCCGCGGATAACCGCCCTGCCGCCCTGTTTCGGGTGACCCGCTCTCACTTATTTCAGAGGTCGCGGGAAGCCCCGTTACAGGGTAGAGCAGAGGAGTTTGGGGAATATCTGCAGGACAAAATCGATCAGATCCAAAGTGGATGGGCCCCCTTCAGTGGACCAGGGGAGACGTCGGAAGCAAGTCTTGAGACACCATGCTGGGAGGAGTTTGACTCTGTTGCCCCCGAGGACTTGGACAGGTTACGTGGGTGACTGCGAGCCACCTCATGTTTACTGGACCCGTGTCCCTCCTGGCTTGTACTGGCATCCTGGGAGGTTACACGAGGCTGGCTCCTGGGTCTGGTGAACGCTTCACTGGAGGAGGGGTCCTTGCCGACCGCCTTGAAAGAGGCGGTGGTGAGGCCCCTGCTCAAGAGGCCTTCCCTGGATCCGGAGGAACTAGCTAATTACCGTCCTGTCTCCAACCTTCCCTTTTTAGCGAAGGTTGTAGAGAGTGTGGTGGCGCAACAGTTCCCACGTCACCTGGAGGAAGCAGTCTATCTTGACCCGCGCCAGTCCGGCTTTCGACCCGGTCACAGCACGGAGACGGCCTTGGTTGCGTTGGTAGATGATCTATGGAGGGCCAGAGATAGGGGTTGTTCCTCTATCCTGGTCCTATTAGATCTATCAGCGGCTTTCGATACCATCGACCATGGTATCTTATTGCGCCGGCTGGAAGAGATGGGCGTGGGGGGCACCGTTCTGCGGTGGTTCCGCTCCTATCTCTCTGACCGGACGCAGTGTGTGTTGGCAGGGGAGCAGAGGTCGACCCTGAGGCCACTCACTTGTGGGGTGCCTCAGGGTTCGGTCCTCTCGCCCCTCCTGTTCAACGCACACATGAAGCCGCTGGGTGAGATCATCCGTGGTTTTGGGGTTGGATACCATCTGTACGCTGATGATACACAGCTGTACATTTCCACCCCAAACCACCCCAACGAGGCCGTCGAAATGTTGCCCCGGTGTTTGGAAGCCGTGCGGGTCTGGATGTGGGACAACAGACTTAAACTCAACCCTTCCAAGACTGAGTGGCTGTGGCTACAGGCGCCCCAATTTAACCAGTTGACGCCATCACTGGCCATAGGGGGCGAATTATTGCCCCCCGTGGAACGGGCGCGCAATCTGGGCGTCCTCCTTGATGCCCGGCTGTCGATGGATGATCATCTGACAGCCGTGGTGAGGGGGGCGTTCTACCAGGTTCGCCTGGTGCGCCAATTGCACCCTCTATTGGATCGGGACGCCCTATGCACAGTCACTCATGCGCTGGTGACGTCTCGCCTGGACTACTGCAATGCTCTCTACATGGGGCTCCCCTTGAGATGCACCCGAAGACTACAGCTAGTTCAGAATGCGGCTGCGCGGGTTATCATGGGAGGATCAAGATACTCCCATATAACACCTTTCCTGCGCGAGCTGCACTGGCTGCCTGTGGTTTTTCGGGTGCGTTTCAAGGTGTTGGTTACTATCTTCAAAGCGCTCCATGGCATGGGACCTAGTTACCTGCAGGACCGCATCTCACCTCATACATCTCTACGACCTATCCGCTCTCACAGAGAGGGACTCCTCCAGGTGCCATCCGCCAAGCAGTGCCAGCGGGTGGCGCCTAGGAGTAGAGCCTTCTCTGTGATGGGCCCAACCCTCTGGAATGACCTCCCTCCCGATATTAGAACGACTAATGACCTCCACTCCTTCCGACAGAAGCTCAAGACTCACCTGTTCCGACTAGCTGGCTTAGCCGATTGATAGTTCCTTCTTCCACCTCCTGGCAAACATTTTATTGGGGAATTTTTTAAGGGAATTTTAATTGTATTTGTATTTTAACTAGAATTGTACAGTATATTTTTTACCTCCTCCGTCTACGTTTATGTCTACGTCTACGTCTACGTTCATGTCTATGTATTTGTATATGGTTTTAACATGACTGTACACTGCCCCGAGTCCTGCCTAGGAAAGGGTGCGGTCTAGAAATAAAAGTTTATTATTATTATTATTATTATTATTATTATTATTATTATTATTAGGAATAGGAATAGGAATAGGAATAGGAATAGGAATAGGAATAGGAATAAGAATAGAATAAATAAGTAGGAATATGAATATGAATATGAATATGAATATAGAATAGAATAGAATAGAATAGAATAGAATAGAATAGAATAGAATAGAAAATATGGACTGGATCAAACTGGACTGGAGCGGAGCAGAAGAGAAGAGAAGAGAAGAGAAGAGAAGAGAAGAGAGAATTCTTTATTGGCCAAGTGTGATTGGACAGACAAGGAATTTGTCTTCAGTGCATAAGCTCTCATTGTACATAAAAAAAAGAAGTGATCAATCATGATCATAGTCACCATAAAAATAGAAACATCAATTTCTTCTGTGCCGTGTGCATGTGTGTTTGTGTGTTTTGCCCTCACTGGGTGGAGAGGGGTTGAACAGGTTTGTTCTTCTTAGCTGTTTTTCTTTCCACATTGTTAAAAAATATTACAGGTATTTATCAATTTACAAGAGTTCATTTAGCGACCATTCAAAGTTACAACGGGATTGAAAAAACTGACTTATGATCATTTTTCACGCTTGTGACCGCTGCAGCATCCCTGTGGCCACATGATCAAAATTCGGATGCTTGGCAACGGGTTAATATTTATGACGGTTGCCGTGTCCTGGGGTCATGTGATCCCCTTTTGCCGCCACCTGACAAGCAGAGCCGATGGGGAACCCTTATCCACTTAACAACCGTATTACTAACTTAACAACCTCAGTGATTCACTTAACAACTGCAGGAAGAACGGTCGTAAATGGGGCAAAACTCACTGAATAAACATCTCGGTTAGTTACATAACGTTTGGGTTCAATAGCGGTCGTAAGTCGAGGACTACCTGTACACACCATTGATCATAATGGTATTTAGCCCGAAATCTGTGCAATGAAATATATTTCGATCTCGTCCGGTCGTTCTTTGGCTCTCCGTCTCCCCTTTCCCACCCCTGGTTCTCCGTCCATAGATACCGCCATTGCAGCAAAGGCCTCGGCCTCGTCCCCCGCAGGGCCTCCCAGGATCCTGGCAGGGAAATGGGAACGGCGCCTCCTTCTGGCAACTCAGCCTGGCTGCAGGCCCACCAAAGCACCTGGGGCATTTTCTGGGCAACAGAGTTTGGCCCGAAGCAATTCCCTCTGTTGCCATGGCCACAAGGGGTCCACTAAAAAGGGAAAGGAGAAATGAAACGGGGAGGATGAACACCTGGAGGCATCAGTTCCTCCTAAGGAGCCCTGGCTCCTTCCCGCTGCTAAATCCCAAAGCATTCAAGGTAGATTGCTGCTCAACCTGGAGGCTCAGCCACCTCAGATGATCAATCTCCCATGTTTTTTTTTTAAAGACTCTTTTCTGGGCCTGGCTGGTCTAAAGAAAGGAGGGATTCGGGTGACATGATAGCCGTATTCCAGTATTTGAGGGGCTGCCACAAAGGAAGAGGGGGGGGGGTCAAATTATTCTCCAAAGCACCGGAGGGCAGGACAAGAAACAATGGATGGAAACTAAACAAAGAGGAAAAACAACCTAGAATTAAGGGGAAACTTCCTGACAGTGAGGACAATTAACCAGTGGAACATCTGGCCACCAGAAGTTGGGGCTGCTCCATCACTGGAGGTTTCTGAGAAGAGACTAGACAGTCACTTGTCTTGAGATGGTACATAGGTTCTCCTGCTTGAGCAGGGGGTTGGACTAGAAGACCTCCAAGGTCCCCTCCGGCTCTATTCTATTCTATTCTAGTCTAATCTAGTCTAGTCTATTCTAGTCTAGCCTCGTCTATTTTGGAAACCTTTGAATCCCAGCTTGAAGCCGTCTGACAGCTAGGAAAGCTTTCATCCAGGAAATTACCCCGGTGGAAATTGTGGCTGAAGGATTCTGTGCTCCCACTGTGTCAACTTTGATCACATCTGCAGGAGGAGAGATTATTTTGAGTTCTTGTTCAGAGAACTCCTGTTCAGTCGTGTCCAACACCTGTAGGCCATTGCTTTCCATGGTGCCCTGAGAAGCCCCGACTGTTGGGTCAGATTGATGTTATCAAGCCAACCTGTTCTTTGCTTCCCCTTCAGCTTCTTCCACTAACCATTCCTAGCACCACTGACTTTTCCAGTGAATTTGCATGCATGACGTGGCCAAATGGCTAAATGACATGTGCCTGAAACATGTGAAGAACGGTTGCAGGGATTGGGTATGGCTTGTTTAGAGAAGGCCCTGGAGTGACATGATAGCGGTCTTCCAGTATTTGAGGGGCTGTCACAAGGAAAGGGGGGGGGGGTTTCCAAAGTAGACAGGATTAGAAGCAATGGGTGGAAACTAATCAAGGAGAGAAGGAACCTAGAATTAAGGAGAAATTTCCTGACAGTGAGGACAATTAACCAGTGGAACAGCTTGCCACCAGAAGTTACGGGTGCTCCATCACTGGAGGTTTTCAAGGAGAGATTGGACAGCCAACTGTCTGAAATGGTGCAGGGTCTCCTGTTTGAGCAAGGGGGTTGGACTAGAAGATCTCTGAGGTCCCTTCTAATTCTCTTGTTGCTCTTCCACCTCTGCATTGGGGGGGGAGGAAGATTACCTTTCAGGCCACAGGTGTGCCTCATGGACAGAGCTCCCCACCCTGCTGGGAAGGAAAGGTTTGGTAACACAGAGACAAGGAAAGGATAAGGAGAGGGAAGGGAAGGCTATGGAATTCTCCCTTAAGGAAGAAGACTGGCAGGGTAAATAGAAACACCTGGGATGCTCTGCCTTACCACTCTGACAGGTGGCTCTGGCAGGGCCCCTTTCCCTCCTTTGGGGCTGTTCTGGATGGAGCAGATGAAGACAAGGGGAGAAGACAAAAGGGAGACACCACAGGGATCCCGGCAGGCATCTTAGGAAGTCTGGCAAAACAGGTGCTCCGGCCGTCCTGCCTCCTCGCTTCTTCCCACCTGATTCCTGCCTATTTGTGTTGTTTGGGTCAATGGTGCAGAGCCCTGTGACCCCCCCTCCGTCCTTGCTAGAGGTGTGGCAGGGGGGCTGCCCTCCTCCCCACACAGACCTCCCACCCTTAGGATGCCCTAACTGAGCGGTTGCTGGATGGCTGCAGGGGAGCCAAGCCTCTAGCAAGGGGTGGGAGATTCCCCTCAGCTGGCCTCCTGCCCCCTCCGTCAGCTCTCTTGGATTCGGGGGGCTTTGTAGCGCCCACCACATGGGGGTCCTGATGCTGTTGCTCTTGCTAAGTAGCCCGGGGTTTCTTTGGCTCTTGATTGGCCTCATTTTTCTCTCTTGCCAAGGCAATGTTGAAAGGATGGCAATAACTTTGAGGCTGGGACCTAGAATGCTTTTCCTCTCAGAAATGGGATTATTAGATTATTGTTTGGCTAATCACATTTTGATTAGAAAACCCACAAGGGATAAAAAAATAAGGGAACGGGAAGTCCTCCACTAACGATCGCAATTGAGCCCAAAATTTCTGTTGCTAGGTGACACTGCAATGATGCAATGACGGTATTTGGGGAGGGCGAACCAGGAGTGGGAATGCGGAGACGGAGAGCCAAAGAAAGATCGGACGAGATATGAAAATTTTAATTGCACACATTTCAGGCTAAATATCCTTAGGATCAATGGTGTGTTCAGGTAAATAAATTGTGGACTTCCGAGCACAATTAAGCCCAAAATTTATGTAAATAACCGAGATGTTTGTTAAGCGGGTGCTGCCCCATTTACAACCTTTCTTGCCGCAGTTGTTAAGTGAATCATTGCAGTTGTTAAGTGAATACTATGGTTGTTAAGAGAATCTGGCTTCCACATTGACTTTGCTTGCCAGAAGGTTGCAAAAGGGGATCGATCATCTTAGCCCGGGACGCTGTGACCGTCATAAATATGAATCAGTTGCCAAGTGTCCTAATTTCGATCATGTCATTAGTCTCTTTTTCTCAGTGCCATTGTAACTTTGATTGGTCACTAAATGAAGTGTCGTAAGTCGGGGACCACCTGTACTATTGATACATTATAAGATTCCCTACCTGTAGGATAAGCTATTTTTCCTTGCCAAGGAGGACTATGCTTAGATAATGGGATGCCCATAGTTTCTTCTCTTCTATGCCAAGAATTCCTTCTGTCTTAATTAGCATGTGGTCTCTCTCTTTGTGGACTCTTAAGTAACCTTATGACTTCTTTTTTTTTTTTCATTCACGTCCTAAATCAACAAATGACACTTTGGCCAACCTTGTGCTGCAACTGCCAAAAAAGCCCACACAGTCCTAGGCTGCATTAACAGAAGCTCAAGGTCACAAGAGGTGCTAATACCGCTCTATAAGGCCTTGGTAGGAACCCACTTGGAATCCTGCATCCAGTTTTGGTCGCCACCATGAAAAAAAGATGTTGAGACTCTAGAAAGAGGGCAGAGAAGAGCAACAAAGAGGATTAGGGGGATGGAGACATACTAAGAGCGATTGCAGGAATTGGGTATGTCTGGTCCAGTGAAAAGAAGGACTAAGGGGGATCTGATAAACAGTCTTCCAATATTTGAGGGGCTGCCCCAAAGAAGAGGGGGTCCACCTATTCTCCAAAGCACCAGAAGGCAGGAAAAAGAAGCAAAGGGTGGAAACTAATCAAAGAGAGAAGCAACCTAGAACTAAGGAGGAATTTCCTGACAGTTAGAAGAATTAAGTAATGAAATGACACCAGAGGTTGTGGATGCCCCAACACTGGAGGTCTTTAAGAAGAGATTGGAGAGCGACTATTCTGAAATGGTGGAGGGTTCTCTGCTTGAGCAGGGGGTTGGACTAGACGACCTCCAAGGTCCCTTCCAAGGCTCTTGTTCTGCGATTCGGTTATTCTGTTTAGCTTATATAACTGACTTTCTGTTCTATCCAGGTAAACTTTCCTTTCTACTTTCCTTTGATGAGTTAAACTACAACAAATTGTAACTTTTGACTTCCGGGTTCCCTCTTTGTAGGACAGAATCTTTTTGAACCGGAACATTCCCAGTAAATCAAATTGACCAAATGCTATGGATTGGGGCATGAGAGCGTTCAATGCCGCCTATTCATCCAGGTCCAAGGAGGAAGAGGAGGAGGAGGAATAAGGGGGGGGGGCACATCCAGGTTTCTAGCAAGAGGCACCCATGGAAAGTCTTCTGCTTTCCAACCACAGAGATTGTGGGTGGATCAGGAGTCAGCCTGAGGTTTCAGAATGGCTTCTGGTTGCCACTCGGATCCCTTTGCAAATTCCATTTTAAGCAGGTAAAAAAGCTTTGATGAACCAGACCAAGATCAGTCCAAAATCCACACTGACACCCCCCACCCCAAGATGCCTCTGGTCTGCCCACAAGCAGGCGGGAGGGACGTATCACTTGGCCAATATGGAACCAGGTAGGGGAGGTATTCAGCCAGTTCCCACGGGTTCCCTAAAACTGCTTGTTAATTGTATGAGCAGTTCGGCCAACCGGCTGAATTGCCTCGGTGTGCCCCCCCCCACCTCCCTCCTGAGGCTTCCTCGAACTTCGGGTTAGCATCATCAGTCTCTGGGCAGAGTCTCCCTTGACTTCCCCCAGTGCAGGAGAGCGTTCCAAGCAGAGAAGAAGCCCCAGTTGGTTCTTCAGGCCAAGATCCCCCGTCCCACTTTCCCCACCTCTCCCTTCCTCCGCAGAACTGGCTCTCCTCCTTCAGCTGAAGCCCCAAGGGACTCTGCCCGGAGACCGATGACGCTCAAGCAGGGAGAATTCTCATTGGTGCTGCCTCTAGTTCTGGCCCGGCCCTCCCACCTCCAAAATCCGAGACAAATGCTCCACCCCCTTCCAGATGCCTCCTCAGGGGTTGGGAGCATCAGGCCGGGGAGATACACACACACACTGCCAAGCCCAGAACGGGCCTTTTAGACGACGCAATGCCTGAGAAACGCGGAATGTGCAGAGAAATGCAGACTAAAACCAGTGAATCGCATTTTCCCAGGATCCAATGAAGCTCCAGCGGACCAATAGGAATTCTCGCTACTGTAGCGTCATCAGTCTCCGGGCAGAGTCTCCCTTGACTTCACCTGATGGAAGAGAGAGTTCTGTGCTGAGAGAAAAGAGAGGGAGGGGGAATATGTTCAGTCTTGGGGGAGGGGGCCCCCAGCTCAAGGGGGTTCATGACATCCCTTCCTTTTGCCCCCCCCCCTCCAGCATGGAGTGGGGCTGCAGTGGATGAGTGAAAGGGAGGTGCAGCCCCACAGCCAGCGGGAACTTGGGGTCTGTCTGTCTCTCTCTCTCCCCCCCCCCCCCCCCGAGTCCCCTGGCACACTGGGTGGCAAGTCAAGGGAAGGGAGGGGAAGAATCTCTTTTCTCTTTCAAATGGGTAAAAGGCAGCCATTCCTCCATTCAGGTCTGGGGAGAGAGAGTGTCAGCAAGGTTGTCCCATGTGCTGTTCACTCAGGAGTGCCAACGTCATTTCTGAAGGAGGCCACTTGGCTGGTGACCTCCCTGTGGAGATCTTTCCTGTCTTTCTCCAAACACCTGTTCTGTAGCTGTAATTCCTGGATGGCCATTCTGACATGGGTCAATCCTTCTCTGTTGTCCTCCAGAGTTTTCTGCAGGTCTTCCATTCTGGCCTGGTAAACACAGATCTGCTGCTGCTGAAGATTGTTGAGTTGCTTCTTCTCATTTCCCCTCACATTCTGAAGAATGGTGACTTTCTGCTTCAGTGGCTTTTCTCCACAAAGTGGAACTTTGGTCCACCTCAGCCAGTTTATGCTGCAGACTCTAGAGGTGCTTCTTGAGTTCTTAAGAAGGTTCCAGGCCTCTTTGAGGAGCTTCTCAAAGATTGTAAGGCAGCCTTCTCAAGTTTGAGGATGGCCACTTGGGTAGTAACCTCAGACATTTCTTTCTGGAGTTCTTCACCAAAGATTCTTTCTCTAACTCTAACTGGTGGGTCATCGTGTTGGCATGGTCCAAGCTTCCTTTGTTGTCCAGCAGAGGTTTCTACAGGTCTTCTGTTGTGAAGTTGATCCACTGTCTGCTTGAGAAAACTGTGCTGCTCTTGGGAGTCTTGCAGATTGGGAGTCTTGTCCCTTGGATCTGGAATCTGGTATTAGAGATCCAGAGAATCCAGGTTTTCCTGCACCTCCCCAGATGATGAAAGGGAAATCTATGCATAAAATATTCTTCTTCTTTAAAAGGCCTTGTGAGAAAGTGCCTGAAGAAACAATGGATCCAATTATATACATTCTCTAAGTATCCTACACATAGTCCTCAATTTACATGCATTCATTTAGCGACTGTTCCAAGTTCCACGGCCATTGAATAAAGCGCTTTATGATGGGTCCTCATACTTACGACTAGTGCAGCACATAGTCGCCACTTGGGTGCCTGGCAATCAACATGGATTTAGAACAAGTAAAATCAGTGGGCGAAATGGTGTTTGTTTCGTGACTGCAGGATTCACTCAACAACTGCAATGATTCGTTTAACAACTGTGGCAATAAACATTGTAAAATTCAGCACAACTCACTTAATGACTGCCTAGCTTAGCAATGGCATTTTTGGTCCCAATTCTGGTCGTAGGTCGAGGACTACCCATAGGATGCAATAGCAGGATGGTTTGGAGAAGCTTAAGCAGGCCGGGATTTAAGCAGGGATGGGAGACCACCAGGAAATGCCAGGGGTAGGTTGAGAAGAAGGCAGTGGCCACCCTATCTTGCTATGAAGAAAATTAGGTGGGGCCCCTTAGTGACTTTGTCCCAATCAGTAAGTGACTCTGAGTTCTAGTTCCGCCTTAGGCATCAAAGGCAGCTGGGGACTTTGAGCCAATCACCAGGAGGCTCTGATTTCAATTCCCAGGGCCCAGCTAGGAATTCAGGGCCAGACTCTATGCTGCCCCCTACAGTCAGTAAGTTTCAGCTGAACCCTGGCAGGAGGGAGGGGCTGTGACTGGGGGAGGGAGGGGCTCTCTGTGTCCAGGAGTTTCTCTCCTTTGCTCTCGGATGGGGCTGCTCTACCCCAGAAGGACCCAGGGGGAAACTTGGGGTCCTGCTGGAAGATAAGGTGGCAGTGGTGACCAGCAGGACCTTTGCCCAAAATCCACCTTGCTTTAACATTGACAAGGGTTAAGGCAGCAGACTAGGAAGCAGGAGATCCTGAGTTCGAGTCCTGCCTTAGCCCTGAAAGCTTGTTTGCTGACCTCGGGACAGATGCTCTCTTTCAGACAAGCCCACCTCACAGGGTGATTGTTGTGGGGAAAAGAGGAGGAAGAGGAAGACGAGTTGGACATGTTCACCTCTTTTAGGTAGTTGAAAAAATAATAAAACAATGGGGAAAAATCTAACAAAAATAAAAACGGACTTTCCTGCTTCTGTTTGCATGGAATCTGTCCTGGCCGTGTGCAGATCCAGGAATTTCTCTTCTCACCAGGGAGGAAGAGTTTTTTTTTAAATCATCCCTTCCATTTTCTCTCATTCCTTTTTTCGCTTCCTGTGGAGGCACCAGTGAGGACCCCAGACCCCCTCCCAGCCCTGGGACACAGCCGGTTTCTCTGTTTCTTTGGGAAAGGTTCCTTCCCCAAGCAGAGTCTTCCTGAGCCCCATCATCCATTGCCCTCCCTGCCTAGGATCAGCTGAATTCCTCCATTCAGACAATAGGAAAAAGGGGGTTAGGACAGAGTCTCTGGGTCAGTCTCCGTTCTTCCACATGGAAAGGTCACACTGATCCTGTCCCCAAAGCCAAATTCCCCCTCGGTTCCTGGACACCTCCAGCCTCCGTTGCTCAGCTGAGGTTGCAGCAGGGCCAGAGAGGCTGCGAATTGGGATGGAAGGGACCACAAACCCTCTTCAAGCCTCCCCAGCCACAACAGACTCTCAGGCACAGACTGTGGCCTCCCAGAAGCTCCTCAATGGGGCCTTTATGGGGCATCAGGAAGGGTCATATGGGATCAATCTCACAACACTCATCCTAGCATAGTGGTTCCCATCTGCTGTCCCTGGTGGCAGATCTAAGACTGTGAATCCCACTGCTGACACCAGTTTCTGTGGAATCAAACGCAGGACCCAAAAACCCAATAATCCAAGCTCAGTGGATTTATTTATTCAGTCTCCACTGGAGGAATTTCCCTCCATAAAATAGTGAGAGGAAATCTTACAGACAAAAGCATGCACACAAATTATACATTCCTGGAAAGGAGGAGAAAATGACAATCATACATGTGCATAGTTTATTTAATAGATGTAAGCTTGAATATTCATAATTAGTGAGAGTTCAAGTTACCTTCCCACCCTTGTATTGTTGCTACCCTCAAGAAAGAGTTATTGTGTAAATAAAAACAGTTTGGGTGAAATGTACTGAGAAATGAGGGCATCAACGTTGCTCCTTACATTCCTTCTATATTTCTGTCTTGCCAACATGCCATTTCTCCAAAAAAAATTGTCTCCTCACAACCTTCCACACACCCTTGATTTATTTCAAGAAAAAGAGTTGGCCCACTCATGCATGCAGAACAGATTGGGCCATTTTCTATGTTCAGACCAGTGGCTCCCAACGTGGGGCCCATGCTCCACATGGGGGCAATTTGATTTTTAATGGAAGAAATTTGAATCTTGTATAAACCAATTTAATGACCTTTTAAGCTTCCTCCGCGTGAGTAAAGTTCACTCTTTGAGTAAAGTAAAAATTATATGTCACAGGAGGGAGGGGGGATCAGGATTTTAAAGATGCTTAGGTGGAGCATGGCCAAAAAAAAAGATTAAGAATTACTGGTTTAGACTGTGGAACATGTTAAAAGTTGAAATTCCTCAGTCTCACATTTACACATTTGTTCTGGCTGTGAGATGCTCCTTTGTGTTCAGGTCTGGCCTCAAGAGGATAATGTAGCACTTGGGGATGAAGATGCAGCCTAGCAGACCAGCACTGGAGGCCAGGATGGAGAAGACCTGCACAGCCACCATGTATTTCCCTTTGGTGCTCAGGTAGGTGGGCACAAAAGTCACCCAGACACTGCAGAAGACCAGCATGCTGAAGGTGATCAGCTTGGCTTCGTTGAAGGCCCCAGGCAGATTCCTGGCCAGGAAAGCCACCGTGAAGCAGATGGCAGCCAAGAAGCCCATGTAGCTGAGGGTGATGTAGAACATGACATCGGCCCCTTCGTTGCATTGCAGGATGATCTCTCCATGCTGGGAGCGGAGGTCAGAGTCAGGGAAGGGGGGAGAAACTCCCAGCCAGATGGAGCAGATGATAATTTGGACAGCAGAAGAAGAAAGGATGATGGAGTTGGCCAAGCTCTTCCCCAACCATCTCTTCACTCGGTTTCCTGGTTTTGTAGCCAGGAAGGCCAGCACCACCGTGATGGTTTTGGCCAAGAGAGAAGAAACAGCAACAGAGAAGATGATGCTGAAGACCGTTTGTCGGAGAAGGCAGGTGGCTTTCCTTGGTTGACCAATGAAGAGAGAAGAAGACAAGAAGCAAAGCAGGAGGGAGACTAGGAGGATGTAGGAGAGGTCGCGGTTGTTGGCTTTGACAAGGGGTGTTTCTCGGTGTTTAATGAAGATGATTAAAACAAGGCCTGTAGTTAGGAAGAAGAGTAGGGCAAAAGAGACCAGGATGATGCTCAGATGTTCTTCATAAGACATGAAAGTTACAACTTTGGGGATACATTGGACTTTGTCCACATTTGGATATTTATCATCTGGACAATTGGTGCATTTTTCTGCATCTGAGAAACCAAAAATTAATTTTCTTTAAAATTCTGTCCTTTTATTTTTTGTTAAAACTAGCATAAAAAGGATGTAATCTTTTTAAAAAGTAGCTAGGTATATGAAGTTGAGGAAATTCCCAGGGTGTTAATTATTTCTGGTGTAATGTAACTCATAGGAAGCTATATTATTAGAGGTTAATAATGAATCATATAATCTTTTTAGGCAAACATCTTGTGTCCTGCCACATGGCAGTTATTATACTGGACTTAGAGGAAATCTACAGTATCTTTTAACATCTGGAAGTAAGCTGGAATTCAGGAGAAATGTCCTAACAGTGAGAACAATTAACCAGTGGAACAGCTGGCCTTCAGAAGCTGTGGGTGCTTCAACATTGGAAGTTTTTAAGGAGAGACTGGACAGTCACTTGTCTGAAATGGTATCGGGTCTCCTGCTTGAGAGATATGACTAGAAAACCTCCAAGGTCCCTTCCAGCTCTCTACTGATTGATTGATCTACATGACAGGCAGAATATTTGTGTAATGAGTCCCCCTCCCATAACTATCCACAGCACCACATTATGGACCAGTGACACCTTCTCAATGATCCTCAAGGGGAGGATCCAATATACAGTGAATTGCAAGGTCTTTCAGAAGGTGGACCTAAAACAATTCATCAAGTTTCAAAGAATTCAGATCTTCCTAGAAAGGTGAACTTAGCAGCACATATCCAGACTAGAAAGCAGGGTGTAGGAATGGAGGAAAGGTTACGCACAGACATGCGCAGCACACTACCATGATCTCAGTAGCTGGTTACCTCAGATTCCTATGAGCTCCTAATTAGCAGTGCCAGACATCATCTAGATATGTAAGACTCTATCCTGGCTGGGATGTTCTTAGAGATTGACAAGGAGAATGCACCAATAAGATGCTGTTGCTATATGCTCTTTGCTTTGCTTGTGAAAACAGTATAAAAAGAATAAACTCTGCAAGAGGCAGACAGAGAACTTGGAATGAACCCTGTGATGTCTGGACTTTGAATCCATCAGCAGGGGAGATGTTTCCTCTGTTGTTAGTAAAGCTTGCCCAGTCTGCAACCCCCTCCTCCCACCTGCTGGAAGAGTCTAGAAGAAGAGAAGATAGAAAACAGTTAAGAGAGAGGACGCCAAGAGTAGTGATTTACCTAATTATGTATATACTGTAAAATGCTGTTATAATTGTGATAAGAAGGGTCACATTGCCAGGTTTTGCAAAAAGTCAAGACCACAGAAACCTCTACAATCTAGAAAACATGAGATTAATGTGACTATAGATAATAATGCATCATTTAACCACAATTTGTGGATTATTGACAGTGGGGCGTCGATGTGCATTACTAAAGAGAGAAACAACTTTGTAAAGTTGGTCACAAGTAAACAACATGTTTCTTTAGCGAATGGGTGGAGGCTAAAGGTATCGGGTGAAGGTATTGCTAAATGTCCATGTATTGCCGAAACATTGCATATGTTATATGTACCACAAATTAGGTTTAATTGGCTTTCAGTTGGAGTTTTGGTTAATCATGGCTACATTGTAACATTTAAAAGGGATAATTGTTTTATTGAAAAAGGGGGTATTAAGGTTACTGCTAAGCTATAAGATGGGTTATATGTAATGTCTGATTCCTATGTTGTTAATTCTGTGTATTCGAATGTTAAACCCCACAATGAATGTATTCATTTAATGCAGAGGCGAATGGGACATATCAGTTTCAAAATGTTGCAAGAAACAGTGAAGTTAGTTGATGGAGTGAAGATAAAGCCATGTAGTCAATATATAAATTGTAATATTTGTAATGAACAGAAGAGTAGAGCTACTCCGGCTAATAGGTTAAATGGGTTTAAGACCAAGAAACCACTAGAAGTGGTATTTGCAGACTTAATAGGGCCAATGAAACCTAGTTTGGGGGGTGCCTGTTATGTACTAAGCATTTTAGACCACTATTCCAGATATGGTTTTTGTTTTTTGTTAAAGAACAAAACAGAAACATTTCAACGGTTCACTAATTGGGTTAAATTTGTAGAGAGGAAAACAAATCATAAGATTATCACCGTAGTGACTGATAATGGTACAGAATTCATAAACTCCAATTTTACAACTATGTTTCAAAAGGCTGGTATACAACATAAATGTTCTGCACCTTATCACCCACAGCATAATGCATTTGTGGAGAGAAGAGGGCAGACATTGCAATCTATGGTTAGAACGATGCTGGCTGATGCTGGATTGCCTGAATCATTGTGGCGTGAGGTGATGATGTGTGGAAATCATATTTTAAACAACGTAATTAACACCACAACTGGTGAAATACCGTTTACCAGATGGTAGGGCAAAAAAACCAGACCTCAGTTACATACATATATTTGGAACTCCAGCATGGGTTCATATTCCCTCGCAATTATGACATAAAGGACAGGAAAGAGCTCAACAGCTAATTTTATTGGCTATAATTCTAACCCCAGGTCCTACAGATTCTGGCAAAAAGGATCAACAAAGGTTGTTAGCAGTGCAAATGCCAAATTTATGGAACATATAGGGTGGAAAAGGTTAGATCCAAATAATGAAGTGATTATAGAAACCAAGCCTAGCACTCATGAAGATGATGAGAAACCAGCATTGAATAATAAAAATGAGTTGTCTACTGAAGAGGGAATAGTAGAGAAGGAACAAGTAAAAATAGAAAGTCCGGTAATAAGTTCTGGGTTACCAAGTCGTTCTACACAAGTAACTAAGCCACCTGATAGGTATCAGGCAACTATGGCTTATCAGATTAACAAAGTTCCTGCAACATACCATGAATTGACCACATTTCCTCTAGAAGATCAAAAGGAATGGAGAACTGCAATGACTAAAGAGCTTAAGTCTTTGCAGAATATGAAAGTATATGAAAACACTGATTTACCTCCAGGTAAGATAACAATCGGTAGTAAGTGGAAATATAAAATAAAAACTGGAGTAGACGGAGCCATAACATATTAAGGCTAGGCTAGTGGCACAGGGTTTTGACCAAACAGCCACAGATTACGGTGAAGTGTTCGCACCTAGTCTGAAATCCACTACACTTAGAGCCGCTTTAGTTTGGGCTGCAAAAATAGGTATTTGATTAAACACTTAGATGTAGAAACAGCTTATCTACATGCACCATTACAACACACAATCTATATGAAAAAAACCAGCAGGAATCAAAGACAATGACACGTCTGAATGTTGGCTTCTGAAGAAGAGTCTTTATGGCTTAAAACAGTCTGGTTATGAGTGGAACCAGTGTGTAGTCAATGCTTTAACTAGCATCGGATTTAAAGCTGGTTTAGCTGATCCATGTCTGTTTAGAATGGAAAGGGATGGAAAAGTTTCATTACTTCTTTTATTTACCGACAATATAGCATTGTTAACTAAGACAGAACAAGAGGCTATTAATATAACGGAACAGTTGAAGAAACATTTCACCATAAAAGATCTGAGTGAAATACGTCAGTATTTAGGATTAAGGATTGATAAAACCAGGGGAGGGTTTAAAATATCACAGACGGATAAAATAAACAATTGGTTGAAACAATTCAAGATGGAACTATGTAAACCAATTAGCTAGGTATAATTCAGACCCAACTGAGAGGCATTGGCAGGCTGTAAAAAGGATTTTAAGGTATGATGCACTATGCATTATACCTTGAACCTAATGAGGAGCTAAAGCTGACCACATATGCTGATGCGAGCTTTGCTACAGATATAGACACAAGAAAGTCAACGTCAGGAATAGCTGTATTTTTGGGTAAGGCATTAGTAGGATGGAGATCTTTTAGGCAGAAACATCTGACTCTGTCTACTATGGAAGCACAATTTTCATGTCTATCACTACAATGTACTGATATAATTTATTGTTTTTGATTGATCTAGGAATAGAAGTAAATGATTCTATTACCATATATGAGGACAACCAAGCAGCTATTCTATTCAAATGGCTACTAATTTGGCAGTTAAAACTAGAATGAAGCATACAGATTTGCGCTATTAAATGTATGGGAGAGTATTAAAAATAAGCTAGTGGAATTAACATACTGTATGTCAGAGGATAATATAGCCGACCATTTCACAAAGGCCCAGAGTGCAATTAAACATAAAGAAAATTGTGAATGATATGGACTGAAATTGTGAATATATATTGGCTACCCAAAGGGGAGAATGTTGGGAGCATACTCCTAGTGTTGGGTAGGCAATATATATCTATATACAATAACAAATGGTGGTTGTTGCTTTAAATGGGTGAATGTACTTACCAGCTGTAATTAACTTTACAATAAGAGGGAATCAAGAGAGCTCACTCTCTCTCTGCTTGTCCTATGCTTGATAACTACTTGCTCGCTTGATGACTGGAACATGAACTGCGACTGTAAGCAATTGTTTGTTCTTTGAATTGTGTTTGGACATATATCTACTATCACTGCTTGTGAAGCAATTATTATTAGTAAAGCTACTTGTTTTTACTAGCAATGTCTGAAACTCTATTCGTGTGTTTTTTCTACTAGCAACATTCTTTTTCTCTAGCTGTACATTCCGCTGCACTATTTTGGGTATCTCCCAATGGAGATACCGCTAACACCCTCCTTCAAAGTCTTTTTGATTTATTTCCTGTTAGATAAGAAATTATGCAGGTTAAAAAAAAAAGGTGAGCTTGTGTCTTTTAACTTGCACTTCCATGAAAATGTTTAGATGGATACAGTTCCACAAAGCCTCCCATTTTCCTCAATGTGACCCACCTTCCTGAGTGGAGAAGGTCCCCTCCGGGCAAGGAACACAGTCATAGCAGCAAACTGGCTCTCCTTCTCGAGCCCTCTTGACAAATCCAGGATGACAACTTTCCACACATCTGGACTGAGGCAGGGACTGAGACGAAGAACAAGGAATGCCAAAGAAAATGTGTTAGTAGTCAACATTCATGGAAAATAGAGATAGACACTGACATTAGCCAAATAGCCTCTGGTCTTCATGTAAGTAAATATGAAATATTTGACTTCTAAGAAGATACAGGAGGTATAACTAAGTACTGGTAGATTCTTCACGTAGTTCCTCCCTTTTGCTTTTGGCATTTAACATTACAATAAAGTACTTTTCTACTAATAAAGTCTAATAAAGTCAGGAGGGATGGAATTGAAAAAAGATGTACATATGATGATTCATATTAAAACTGAGAATAAAATTTATTGTAAAAGATTTAGGAAACATTTATTCCATTAGATTTTTATTATGAAATTAATATGATGAAAAAAGAAACTTCTGACCAGTACGATCTTGAAAGATTTCCATAAAACATGGCAAAGCCCCTCCACTTAGGTCCCATCTGTTGTAGAACTTCCATTAGATGACAGCAACTGGCATGGAAGGCCAACCACCCTGGAGACTCTAGGCTTTGCCCACTTGAAATGGGACCTCAGGCTTTGGAAACAGAGAAAGGACACCAACATTTCTCCCACCTTATTGAGCAACTTTAGCCATGAAAGAGCATCTTGGTCGATAGAAAGTCTCTGTCTTTCAAAATACGCCAAAGTCTTTCTCTTGGCAACAAGAACCAAGAAGCTGTCAATGCTCAGATCTGCTGTTATCTCTCCATTTTGGTCCAAGTACAGTTTTCTCTGAGAAATATTCCAAAATTCATTCTTCTTCAGAAACGGATGAAACTAGAATAGGAAAATCCAGGAATTTGAAAAGCAGAAAACTTTGTTTCTTATTCCACATTGAATCTTTCTTCTACAATTGCCTAATCTCCAAATATGGTTAAATAGGATACAAATACTGCCCATTATCTTAATTAGTTTGAAAAAGTTTGAGAAAAAAATGTCAATCATATACTGACAAAATATAGAGAAAATATAATGGACACAATTGTTCAATTATAAAGAACATTCTAGAGCAGATGACAAATAAAATGAACATATAAAAAAAGATGATCCATAAACCGTTTGAAAACAACAGATAGATTCCCAGAAAGCATGGGTTGATCAAGAAGAAACCTGTCAAGCTAATCTTCTCCCTGGTCATCCTGATGGAAATTATCTCCAGATGTGCTAATTCTAATTAATTGCAATGCGACATTAACACAATTTTGAAAATTTGAAAGAACAAATCTCCCATCAACTCTTTTGTCAGCTTGAAAAGTTAGTGAGGATCCTTTCTGAGTTTCTTTCTCTCCCATTATGCAGCTGCAGGATTCTCCCCTCTTCTCTGATCCTTCCCTATGCAGCCTCTCTTCCCCTCATCCCAAAAGTCATTCACACATATCATCACACTTCCTAAGTAGATTATGGGAACTCTGGTGATAGAACTGGATTTCAGTAAAGGACTCACAAGCAATTTTTGTGATATGGTTGGAAATCTAAGGATTGGTATGAAAGTGGATAAAAACTGTCTTCAAAATGAAACTCAAATAATGTTTAACCCTTTTTAATCTTTCCATAAAACCTGAATGTGATGGATAACAATTTGCCATTGGTCTTCAATTTTTTTATGTTGCCATTAATATGGTCATTAAAACTATTTTAAAGTAACCAAATTTGATGTGATTTAAAGAATATAAAGTCTTTCAACTTAGGAGCCTTATTTTGAAACTTCATTCAAAAATTTTCCAAAACTTGTATTTTACCTTTTGGAATAAAATAAAATTTTATAAAGGAATAAACAATATTTATGATTAGCACACAGTAAAAAAATATCTGCTTTTTAGCTACTAGGACTTGACTAACAATAGAGTCTCATATAAGAAGATTAATGATGAACTGGAAGAAAAATGAGGGATATAAAATTTGATATGTATGTTTGTGAAAATGATCTAAAAATCGTTGTTAACTGGAAACAGAATCTGAGTCAGCAGAGAGATGTTCATGGAAAGAAGGCAAATGCAACCATAAGAATCTGAGGAAGTGAACGTTCTAGTTTGGGGAGACCCCAACTCAAGGACCAGGTCCCCTTGCAGGCATCACACGTGGAGGAGAATTTGCACAAAGTCTACGTGAACTTCAGGGAAGGACAATGAAGCCAAGGAAGAGTTGAAAGGAGCTGCTCTTAGCCTTGAGGAAAGACAACAAGGAAAAGAGCTGAAGACCAGGAGGAGTCTGGGAGCCCCTTTTCCAACTCACAGAATCTCTCGGTTGGAGAAGGGAAGATACAGCCAGTGGTGGGATTCAGCTGGCCCGGCCCAGTTCGGGCGAACTGGTAGTAAAAATTCTGCCTGGCCACGCCTCTCACCACCACTACTTGCCTCGCAGGCCTTGGCTGGTGTCTTAGAGTCATAGCTGCAACTGCTCTTTGGCTCCCTTGCCTCGACCACGTGTCCATGCAGCCCAGCCTGGTTGCCTGTCTTTGCCGTGGCCTCCTGCTCGTCTTGGTCTGCTCCCAAATGCCCACCTCAGGCTGATCCCGACAACTCCAGCAGCGGCCATTCTTCACCTTTTCCCTCTTTCTTTTCCTTTCTCTTTTCCTTTTTCCTTCCTTTCCCATTCCCTCCGTTTTTCATCCTTTCCTTCTTTCCCATTTCCTTTCCCTCCCTCTCTCCCTCCCTCCCTCCCTCCCTCCCTTCCTTCCTTCCTTGGGGTCTGAGGGAGAGTCAGGGGATACCTTTTTCTCCTGTTGGGTCCCCTCCTTCTCCCCTGGATTCCTCCTCCAAAGGATCTAAGATTAATGGATCCATATCGGGACCCCCATACCTGCCATGGCTGCAGCCTTGGAGACCCCAAGATCTTTTCATCCTCCTTCCTTCTCGATCTGGAGGAATAGGCAGCATTCATGGCCTGGGCCAGAGTCTTTATGAGACTGTAATGGTGGTAGGCATGTTGCGCCCCTTTTCTGTCCCATTTCCCCTGGGTCTCCAGTGGGGCTTTCTGGATGCATCTTCTGCCTTTGACAGAAAAGACATTCTTTGAAAGAGAACAATGAAAATAATGATCTTGAAACTTTTCTTTCACAAAGAAAAAGGGTTTAAAGGCATCATCCCTTGGCCTTTCTTTTTCCAGATAACCAAACCTCCAAATACTATGGATGTATTTGAGAAGTCTGCGCTTGTTTATTTCATACCGTGCAAAATTTGTGAGGATCCAGACTTTCCCCTCAATGGGTCCTGGCAAACGCATAAGTGTTAAATGGAAAGGAAGAATTCTGTCCCAAATGGAATCATATTCTATGAAGTGAACAAAGACGTTGACTTGTCTCCACTTAGAGAGGGAATCCCTGAGGTGTGCAGTATATCCAATCTTTGAGAACAGTTGTGATATAACCACACAAATTCCATTCCTGACAAGCACAGGAGGGAAACTCCTCATGAAATTCTCTCCCTTTTCTGTGTCTGGAGCAAAGAGGCCAATCAGGGTCCATCTAAAATGGAGGAGCAGCTGGACAATTGCTGGGTTCTGGAATCCTTCTTTGGGGACCATCTGGTGGTAAAAGGGGAATCGACTTTTATCACCCAGAGCCTCTGAAGCTGTTGCAAGATTGATCTGAAAAAGGAATTGAAAGGATTAGAGCCGTGATGGGGAACCTGTGGCATGCAGAGCGTCCTCTCCTGGCACTCCAGCCGCGCCAGCCCAGCTCCACTAGCATCCACATGCAGGCGCAACTCCTGCCAGCCAGCTGGTTTTTGGGGCTTTGTGGAGGGTCAGGGCGGGGGACGCATGAGTATGCAGTGGGGGGGGAGCGCTCACGTATTGCAGGAAACTCCGGCGGGTGGGAAGGGAGTGTGAATGGCCTCCCCCCCCCAGTGCTTCCTGGCTCAGTTGGAGGCTTCCTTCAGGCTTCAAACAGTTTCAGGGTTTTTTTGGGGGGGGGGTTGCTTCCAGGTTGGTGCAGGAGGCTTTCCAGGGCCAAAATGGGGCATGGAAAGTGCAGGGTTTTTTCCCCCGTTATTCCCGAATTGTGAGCTCTTAGGAAAGAATCCCCTCCTTGTGGGTTGCTAACAGTGGTGGGTTTCAAAATTTTTTAGAACCTCTTCTGTAGGTGTGGCCTGTTTTGTGGGAGTAGCTTGGTAGTCATGTGACTGGATGGGAGTGGCCTTGCAGTCATGTGACCGGGAGGGAGTGGCCAAGACGATGTCAGCATTCCCAGTCAAGATAGAGGTATAAATTACACAGAAAACCGCCCTGCCGCCCTGTTCCGCATGACCCGCTCCCTCCTTTCACAGAGGCCGCGGGAAGCCCCTTTGCAGGGTAGAGCAGAGGAATTTGGGGAATATCTGCGGGACAAAATCTCTCAGATCCGCAGTGAGTGGGTCCCCTGCAGTGGTCTAGGAGGGACGCCAGAGGCGAGTCTTGAGGGACCATCTTGGGAGGAGTTTGACTCTGTTACTGCCGAAGATATGGACAGGTTGCGTGGTCGACTGCGAGCCACCACAAGTTTACTGGACCCGTGTCCCTCCTGGCTTGTACTGGCATCCTGGGAGGTGACAAGAGGCTGGCTCCAGGAGTTAGTCAACGCCTCCTTGAGAGAGGGGTTCTTGCCAGCCGTCTTAAAAGAGGTGGTGGTGAGGCCCCTACTCAAGAAGCCTTCCCTGGATCCAGCTATATTAGCTAACTATCATCCTGTCTCCAACCTTTGCTTTTTGGCAAAGGTTGTAGAGAGTGTGGTGGCACAACAGTTCCCACGCCACTTGGATGAAATTGATTATCTAGACCCGCGCCAGTCCGGTTTCCGGCCCGGCCACAGCACGGAGACGACTTTGGTCGTGTTGGTGGATGATCTCTGGAGGGCCAGAGATGGGGGTTGCTCCTCCATCCTGGTCCTATTAGATCTCTCGGCTGCTTTTGATACCATCGACCATGGTATCCTATTGCGCCGTCTAGAGGGGTTGGGGGTGAGGGGTACCGTTTTGCAGTGGTTCTCTTCCTACCTCTCTGGCCGAGTGCAATGTGTGCTGACGGGGGGCAGAGATCGACCCTGAGGCCGCTCACTTGTGGAGTGCCGCAGGGGTCGGTCCTCTCGCCTCTCCTGTTCAACATATATATGAAGCCGCTGGGTGAGATCATTCGCGGTTTTGGGGTTGAGTACCATCTGTACGCTGACGATACTCAGCTGTACATATCTACCCCGAACCACCCCAACGAGGCCGTCGAAATGATGTCCCGGTGCCTGGAGGCCGTACGGGTCTGGATGGGCAGCAACAGACTCAAACTCAACCCCTCCAAGACGGAGTGGCTGTGGTTACCGGCGCCCCGGTTGAACCAGTGGGTTCCATCACTGGCCATCGGGGGCGAACAGCTGGCCCCCGTGGAGCGGGAGCGCAATTTTTGGCGTCCTCCTGGATGCCCGGCTGTCAATGGATGACCATGTGACGGCCGTGGCAAGGGGGGCGTTCCACCAGGTTCGCTTGGTGCGCCAATTGTGCCCCCTATTGGACCGGGGCGCCCTGCGCACAGTCACCCATGCACTGGTGACGTCCCGACTGGACTATTGCAATGCTCTCTACATGGGGCTTCCCTTGAGATGCACCCGAAGGCTGCAGTTGGTCCAGAACGCGGCCGCGCGGGCAATTATGGGAGGTACCAGATACTCCCATGTAACACCTCTCCTGCGCGGGCTGCACTGGCTACCTGTAGCTTTTCGGGTGCGTTTCAAGGTATTGACTATCATCTTTAAAGCGCTCCATGGCTCAGGACCTAGCTACCTACGGGATCGCATCCTGCCCCATACATCCCTGCGGCCAATTCGCTCTCACAGGGAGGGACTCCTCCGGGTGCCGTCCACTAGGCAGTGCCAGCGGGCAACGCCCAGGAGTAGGGCCTTCTCTGTGATGGGCCCGACCCTCTGGAATGATCTCCCCCCTGACATTAGAATAACGACCGATCTCCGCTCCTTCCGTAATAAACTAAAGACCCACCTGTTTAATTTAGCTGGCCTGGCCTAACTGTAGCTTTTGTGTCCCTCTAGCCTGTATTTTAAATCTTAAATGTTTAGGGATAGATTTTATAGGTTGTTTTAATTTTTAACTATATTGTACAGCCTATCATATAATTTGTTTTAATGGGTATTTATAATTATTTAAGTTTGTATATTGTTTTATTGTGATCTGTACACCGCCCCGAGTCCCTTTGGGGAGAGGGGGGCAGTCTATAAATTAAATAAAATTAAATTAAAAAGAAAGGAAAGAGGCATCCATACATCTGAATTTAACTTCAAAGCAATGGCAACAACTTAAATTCATTAAATAATAATGTTTGTTAGGGCTATGCACTGTTTTTGAATATTTAGGAATGCAAAGCCCACAGCATCTACTTGGTACTTTTTAAAGCAGCGGCAACTTTTTCCTGGATTCATGAAACATCTACTTTAAAGAGTAGTGGGTGGGTACTATATTTACAGTCTTGTATTCTCTTCCGTACTTTGTTTGGAACAGAATCCAAAGTACCATGCAGTCCTAGCATTTGTACTAAAGCTAGGCAAGTTATTTTACAGGGCTCTGAGCACTCCTCCAGATCTGGTCAATGAAGCAGATGTTCCAAAGGACTCCCACAACTTTCCAATGCTTGGAAATCCCACCAAATGATTTAGACAGGCCTATTTCATACTTTCTTCTATATGGCAATCAGGGTGGTTTTACATATGGTTCACAGGTGGTCTATTTCCCAAGTACTTAGAGGGCCAAGAACTGGCTTTCCTAGATTGCAGCTTTAGCTTCCTTGAATGTTAACACACCTTCAGGCCATTCAAATATAGACTAGCTCTGATCCTGGAACCATATCACATGCTTTATATGTTAATATCATAATCAATGTAATCATTATTGCTAAAATAACAGGCAGCAGTTAGAGTAGTTTGTAACAAAACATGGGCAATAAACAAGAAGTTGATTCACCACCACCACCCCTATTTTAGCTTGTTTCTGTCTTATCTAATATTTTCCTGCAATCCTTTCATAATCCAGACTACTAAAAAGAGTTCTACATAATTAGCCTTCTAAAATAAGTTTGATGTCCAACAGATTTCCTACTTATTAATATGAACAGGTTCTGGCCTGTTGCTTAAAAAAATAAATCCATACCACAATCTACAGGAAAATGCAGTCTGTAAGTATAATTTCTTTTGTGCTACTACTAACAACACTACACATAAGCACCATACAAAAGGCTAGTAAGATTATTTGCAGAACAGTGTGCTCTCTCACACTTGCCTTTGTTGTTTAAACCAGTTTGTATATAATATACAATATACTGTATATGTAGAGGGGAAACTACTTGGATTGGCCACCCTCTTAAGATCTTGGGCTTGGAATTATGTGCACCAAAAACAATACCTATTTGTTTCAGAGTATTTTCAGATTGACAGGCTGACATGTGCTGAACTATCTGTTCTTTGTTTTGTGTACACAAACATAAAGTACAATCGGTGCAACTGTTAACTCTTTATACTGTATATAAGCTCTGAAAATGTAAAAGGGAGAAAACATAGGACTCCCTAGTCTGTCCCAACTGCATTTCAGCTTCTACAACTTCCCTCCACCCTCAAAATACAGGGCCAATAAGTTATATTCCAATCTTACACAACAGAAACAACCCCCCCAAACACACACACACACACACACACACACACACACACATTGTTTACATTTCTTTGAAGGCTTTATCAGCACCTGTCCCTGCATAAAGAGGCTCAAGGAAAGATGATTAATTTCTTATTGGACTTGGAAGTACTTAGAAATAGCAAAGGTTCCCACTGCTTTCCAGTGTCTCAAAAGCCCATCATAAAGGTGAGAGTCCATCCTTCTGCTTCTCAGTGCAGAAATCCCTAATATGTTCCAGTAGATTTCAAAAGCATCACATGGAAGCAGAAACAGCCAATGTGGACCCTCAAGAGTAGTCACTGCTATATAAGGTTTCTTTAGTGCTGTGAGCTATACAATTTAAAGTTTCTGCATACTGCCATCAAGCAATTTAAGCCGAAATATACCTCTGAATAAACAGGTATTTTGCCTATGGCATTTGTACTTTACTGCAACAAGCAAGCACTCGCCCTCTAAATAAGTTAGACAGTCATAATATTAAAACTTGATAAGTGTTCTTAACAAGAAATTCACAATGGTAGCATCAAACATACATTCCAAAAATACTTATGATATTTGCACAACCACCTGCTTTGCAGTTCTTGTCTTCTTAACTGATGGGAGACTGAAACTCAATATTCCCAATAAAAAAAAATAGTATGTTGGAGTACTGAAAAGCCAAATGGAAAAATGCAAAGAAAAAATATTAGACTTCCTGCTAAGAAGTAACAATTTACATATAGTATGCACAATTCTTTTAGTTAAATTATTGCTGAACAATTTATAATAGTTGCAGCACAATATTATTCTAAGATATTTGCCACTACTACCCTACGTCCTAAATATTCACTATTGTCTCCCCCCACCCCCCACCCCGATTTAAGGGCATGTGAAATAGTTTTGATGAAAGTTGCATGATATGAAACTTCTCTCCTTTGAAATGTTTGGTTTTAATTCTCCAATGAATCACAAGGAATGTTTCACGCTTCCTTGTTACACAGCATTTGTTTTAGCTTTCCATAGCTGTCCCCAAAACCAACCAAGGAAGATAAAACCACAGAAATCTAATACTGTTGTGCCCGGCTTTGCACTAAATTATCTGTATAGTAAGCCAAAAATAGTTTAAGATTATAATTAGCCCACCTGTTTCCCCCATTAACATGCAAATACATTTTTCTTGTTTAGAGACTGCATGAGAGATTTCCCAGTCCTTGCAAAATATCACATTAAATCCACATAACTACTCAAGTTTGTTTTTAGCATGCGCAAGGAAGGAGCAGGCACTATCTTTCAACAATTAGAAGTCCAACAATAACCTTTCATTCTTACATCAAGTTGAGCTGACTTGCCCTTCACAGAGCTAAGGTGTACTGTTTTTCCCAAGCAAACAGGAATGCTTTGTAAGGTGAATTATTATTCCACCAACACAGCATACCATAATCACATTCCTCTCCGCCAAGGGTTGCTAACTTATCTTTGCTTTCAATCAAGTGCAGATTTTCCTATTCCCCCCCAACCTTTAAAGAAATAATAATTACTTCCTCACTCAAGCCTCAAGATTTGGGGGCATTCAGAATAAATCTTCCCAGTTTCCACAACTCACAGAAAACCGAACCTTACTTAGGAATAAACCCAGCTGGTTTGGGGTCTTTGTATCTTGTACTTTTCAAGTAAGGTGCAACCACACAACTCTATGCATGTTTATCCAGCGTAACTATTCAGAGACTCTTCTCCCCTAAAAGTTCAGCCAGACTTGCCATTCCCAGTCAAACCACAGCAAAAGCAAAGAGACTGTTCTCCTTGCCCTCCTGAGGGCAGCTGGTCACCGCTTCCATGAGACCCATCATCCCCAGAGCTCCCCTAAGTAAACCACTGACCTCTTAGCCAGGTAAGTTTGTTTTTTTTAAGAAAGGGGGCACTACGAGGTGGAGGAACAGGAGAGCCACTTACCTCCCCCCCTGTTGAACTTTGCTAAATGGGGTGCCCACTCCGCCTTTTGCCCCTCGGTGACAAAAAAAAGCAGGAAAGAGAGCGGGTGCTTATCTGGAGAGAGCCACATCGCTCGGGGCTGCGCAGGTCTGACTGTCCAGCCTCTTTAAGACAGCTGGTAAACTCCAGGTCAAAGTCCGGCAGAGGCAGGAATGCAAAAACGATGTCTACTACTCCCTTGCAAGGGGAGCGAAGGAAACCCCCTGGGTCTCTGATCCTGACTCACCTGTCTGGAGCCACCGGAAGCTTTAGACTCTGATGGCGGTGCTGGTTTCCCACGGCTTCGGCATCCCTGAAAGGCGACTCTGCCTTCTAGCTTTCCTTCTCTCTTCCCTTCAAAAGCTGTGAGGTGTTTTCTTAGCACCGGTTGCCCAGCTGGCACGGCCCCGCATGCTTGCCTCCTCCTCCTCCCTCCTCCTCTTCCTCCTCATTCCCCAAAGACTCTTCTCCTCCTTCCCGGAGCTCAGTGGGAGCCGGGCACAAGGGTTGGGAGGCCACTTTTGAAACCACACCTTGGAAAATTTCACTGGGAATGGAGGCAGGGAACCAGTTGGGGGGGGTGGATGTCCTGCAACTTGCCTAGGAGGCTGGCCGCTCTGCGCAACCTACCTCCTGCTGCCCCCGTGCTTTGCGGGCAGCCAGGACTCCTACTCTAAGCAAGGTCCTAGGAGGCCTGCCACGCCGTGCAACCTACCCGCCACGAGCAGCGACGTAACGGGCAGGGGGAGCGCGCGAGGGGGCCGGGGCAGGCATTCTGGTACTGTCCCACAAGACAAAGGGATTATAAAATGTATGGTAATTTAATTTTAATTTTTAATTTTATTAAATTTATAGACCGCCTCCTCTCCCCGAAGGGATTCGGGGCGGTGTGCAGACCAGAAATAAAACAGCATACAAAAATTAAATATTTTTAGATACCCATAAAAACAGATTAAATAATAGGCTGTAGTTAAAAATTAAATAATAGGCTGTAGTTAAAAATTAAAACAACCTAAAAAACCTACCCCTAAAAATTTAAAATACAGGCTAGAGGGACACAAAACTACAGTTAGGCCAGGCCAGCTAAGTTGAACAGGATGGTCTTAAGTTTCTTACGGAAGGAGCGCAGATCGGTAGTTATTCTAATATCGGGGGGGAGGTCATTCCAGAGGGTCGGGTCCATCACAGAGAAGGCCCTACTCCTGGGCGTCGCCCGCTGGCACTGCCTAGTGGACGACACCCAGAGAAGTCCCTCCCTGTGAGAGCGAATTGGCCGCAGGGATGTATGGGGCAGGATGCGATCCCGCAAGTAGCTAGGTCCTGTGCCATGGAGCGCTTTAAAGATGATAGTCAACACCTTGAAACGCACCCGAAAAGCCACAGGTAGCCAGTGCAGCCCGCGCAGGAGAGGTGTTACATGAGAGTATCTAGTACCTCCCATAATTGCCCGCGCGGCCACGTTCTGGACCAACTGCAGCCTTCGGGTGCATCTCAAGGGAAGCCTCATGTAGAGAGCATTGCAATAGTCTAGTCGGGACGTCACTAGCGCATGGGTGACTGTGTGCAGGGTGCTCTGGTCCAATAGGGGGTGCAATTGGCGCACCAGGCGAACCTGGTGGAACGCCCCCCTTGCCACGGCCGTCACATGGTCATCCATTGACAGCCGGGCATCCAGGAGGACGCCCAAATTGCATGCCCGCTCCATGGGGGCCAGCTGTTCGCCCCCGATGGCCAGTGATGGAACCCACTGGTTGAACCGGGGCGCCAGTAACCACAGCCACTCTGTCTTGGAGGGGTTGAGCTTGAGTCTGTTACTGCCCATCCAGACCCGTACGGCCCCCAGGCACCGGGACATCATTTCGACGGCCTCGTTGGGGTGGTTCGGGGTAGATATGTACAGCTGAGTGTCATAGATTTCAGGAAGCTCTTCTACCGTACCGATTAGAACTGGGAACAACCCACCCCTGATTGCAAACAGCTATTTCCAGTGGGGTAAACAGGACAAAGCAAGTGGGGAAAATAGTTTCCTTTGCTATATTTCCAGTCTGAATTAGACCATGGCAGGGTCCCTACAGACGAGATCTTTCAAAGATCATTATGTATGAATAGAAAAGCAACTAACTTAGCTCTGTTCTTAAATGCTAAAGCTGTTGTACATAAAAAACAGATAAGCTCTGATCAACTACCAGAGCCATCATTTTGACAGTTTTGTTGTACTGTAGTCTGTCCCCATGAAATGCAAGCATGGAATAAACTGAGCCTGGTTTGTTCTTGGTCTTTTAAGCGGCCACAAACTACTAGCAAAAGTGGCATTTGATCACAAGGCAAGGAATGTTTCCCCTTTTGCATTGGAGCATCCAAGAAGGGACAGGAAAGACCAAGAAAAAGAAGGAAAGAGGGGAAGGAAGAATGAAAAGGGAAGGAAAAAGAATTTGTGTGACATCAATTTATGTTTCCATAGCAATGACGTTCTGTGCAAGCTATGTGAGCTGTAAGATGTTTGGAGAAGTTTTTGGTGTGTGCCTGTTTTTCTCTCTCTGCCTGCTCTGTTAAGGTGGGAGACAAAAAGGTCATCCAGTCTTTTGCTTTCTGCAGAAATAGAAGCTGATAATCCATAGCTTCGTCTTCAGAGTTTCACTGGACTTATCAGATTCTGAGCTGCATTCAAAAACCTTGCACAATGAAGAATGCTGTGTTATATTTGGGGTCAGATCAAGTCCACAATATTAGATTTTAATAAATCCAATCTTGTTCTCATGAAAGCATCAGAATCATTTGTTAATTAGACATTGTTTAAAATTTTAAAGGCAGAATATTAGCAAGATTGTATTGTAAAAGTGGAAAATAATTAATAAATTAAAAAACTATAAACAATGTAAATCAAATCACTGTATCTCACCCCTAAAATTTATTTCAATTAGATTAACATGTGCAAATGCCAACTGAGGTATTCTATTCCAATAAAGGGCCTACTATAATTTTGAGGATTGCTGCATCTTTTAATGCTTCTATATCCCACATTCTTTGTGGAGGAATCTTTTTAGCTTCTTCTCCAGTTGTACAAGAAACAGGGAGACCTCAGTTCCTCATACAATTTGTCAATAATACAATCCAAAATTGGTCTTTAATTGAAATTTTGTCTGTTCTAACAGCCACAATTTTTGGAGTCTGTCAGTTTGCATAGATTAAATTTAATGCCAATACCCATATTTTCTGATTTTAGACAAAGCAGAAATTGTGTAAATTCCCAAATCAGCTCTGAGGGGCAGCAGCTGGAGTCCTTTTGTCCACTCCAAGATACTCCTCGGAGGCTGTGATTGGGTTGGTTCTGCTGGTGGTTTCTCTCTGAAGCCCCAAACATCAGACTGATGTAAGAACATGGGGGAAACCTTGGCCTCATATACTTCAATAATTGGGGCTGAGGAAGCTGGAGAGCTATGAGGTTTTCTTTTAAGCACCACTTTCACTCTTGTCTTTGATCTAACTGAGCTCCTTTGATGATAAGGGAGACAAGATTCAGTCTCAGAGAAAACAACCCCAGGTAAAGAAAGGTCTTACTTGCTCTATTGGCTGACCATCTATGGCTAGGATGTCATTTCCCAAAGACCATAACTTTTGACCTTGATTTATTAATTATCAGATAATTATGATATGTTCCAATAGGTATTTAGCATGCTAAACATATGAACCTATAACAGAACTTATAACAAAATAAAAGGTTTGGAAAGGACCTTTGAGGTCTTCTAGTCCAACCCTCTGCTCAAGAAGGAGACCCTATACCAGGGGTCCTCAAACTACGGCCCACAGGCCAGATATAGCCCACTGAAGCCATTCATCCGGCCCACATGGGACCGCGACGCTGCCCCGCCCAAATCACCCCGCCCACCCTCCAGCCCCCACCCACCAGCTGAGCGCAGGCCTTACCTTCGCAAGCCCCACGGACTGAAGCTGCAAAGGAAGACCAAAGTTTTTGGCTGGCAGAGTACTTCTGGGGACTGGGGAAGCCAAAAATGGGATGCACAGAGGCCCCAGGAGGGGAAAATGGTGCCCTCTGCCTCAGCTTCTTAGCTCGGGCTGAGTGGAACATAGAGCCATGTCACCTGGCATACGTGGCCTTGCCCGTTGCTCTTCCGGGTTTCTAGTGTGCATGTGTGTGCAACAATCAGCTGGCCTCTGTGTGTACAGTAGTGCCAGGAACTGGAAGCGCTGGTCTTCCGGTTTCTGCAAGTGCATTCGCACCAACCATCTGATTGTCATGTGGGTGTGTGCCAGAAACCAGAAGAGGAGCTGCCTGGTGCACATGTACGCACTGGCATGTACGCTGGGCAACTCCTCTTCCAGATTGCGTCCCTGACAAGAGCACTTGGTGCTGAAAAGGTTCTCCATCCATGCACTATTCCAAGGGTAGTTTTACCAAGGGATTATAAAGCAGTACCAATACTTCACGTGATTTGGATTCTATCCTTCTGTTCATGCAGCCTAGGATTGCAATGGCTTTTTTTGGCTGCTGCCACACATTGCTGGCTCACATTTGAGAGATTGTCCAATAAGATTCCAAGATCCCTCTCACAATTCCTGCTATTGAGCCAGGTTTCACCTAATCTGTACCTCTGCATTTGGTTTTTCTAGCCTCAGTGTAAGACTTTACTTTTCTCTACATTGAATATCATTTTCTTAGGTAGGTCCAGGGTTCAAGTCTATCTAAATCTGGATTGTGAGCCTATCTTCTGGGGTGTTGGCTATTCCTGCCAGTTTAGTGTCACCTGTAAATTTGATGAGTTCCCCATCTATCCCTCATCCAAATCATTGATGAAAATGTTGAAGAGTATTGGGCCTAAGATAGAACCTTGGGGTCCCCCACTCCTTCTTTCCCTCCATGTAGATGTAGTTCCATCTGGGGGTGATGCTATCTATCCCATATATTTTTAGCTTTTGAAGAAGTAGATAGTGGTTTACTTTGTCAAAGCCTTTCTAAAATCCAAGTACTGGAAACTATATGCACTGCATTTCGCTGGTCCACTAATTTAGTAATTTTTGTTAAAGAGTGAAATAACATTTATTCATGATCTGTGTTTGGATCCTTCATTTGTTGAAGTAAGTTGTCAATATCTAGACTGAATAACAAGGGTTCAAATATGCATCCTTCCCTTCCTCCTTGGTAAGTATCAATCCTTCTTCTAATTGCTCCATTGAGCCCAAACCTCCCTCTCAAACAAGGACCTGGAGAAAGAGCCTGGATCAGGGCCAACAGGCTGAGCTCCATTTTGAGGGCAATCAATTTCCTACATAATATTTCTCTGTTAATTACGACAAATGAACTAGCATCTAGAAAGCCAGCAAACTGTGTTTCACTTCAGTGATATAGATGAGATATTTCAAGACAAATCTGTTAACAATATTAGATTATTGACATGCAATATTTATTATAAAATCTATATAGCTGTTCACTACCTAAAACCTTCTGATTCTTCTGTAAGGAATGCATTTTTCTCAAGTTTAACTAAGAGGATCATGGCATAAATTTTAGCCACAATATATGCTAGTCTATTTGACCTATAATTGCTACAGTCCTTTTTATTCCACTTTTTGGATAGATAAAATGCTACTACTGCCAATTTCAATCTGACTGGATAGGGAAGACATTTTTTATATGTGAAAATGAAGATGCTAAGAGGTCCCAAACCATCTGGGATATTTTTTTTATCAGTCAGTTGGTAGAATGTCTTATGCAGGGAATGTATTGCTTGTATTTCAGGCCTTTTATGATTAATCTCAACATGAACATAATGGGGACTTCCGGTTCCAGCGGCTACGGCGACGGGCAAGGACTTTGCCCGCTCCCGCTCTTCGGTGGGCTTCCCCCGTCTTCGGGGGGGCACAGGACGCCCCGAAGAGGCGCCCTGCCGAAGGAGAGGCTCGCGGAAGGCTCTGGCACCGGCGGCGGCTGGTGGGGGCTTTTCCGCTTTGCTCCAGGCACCGGGGAGCAGTTTTGGAGGACGCGCCTGCGTCTCGCCCCATGCCGATCGGAGAATGCAAAACTGAAGGAAGCAGCGGCGGTGCGGTGAGATGCTTCCTCTCTTCATCCCCTTACTTTTGAATTGAAAGGCTTTTCAGTACTTTTAAAAGTTAATCTTTTGGAGTTACTCTTTGAGGAGCGGCTAGAGGGGAGGGGGATTCCCCCCCCCCTTGGACAAGCGGCTTGTTAAAATTCTGCTCTCGCCCCCTGGGGAAGGAGGAGGGGGGAGAGCCAACTAACGATGCCTCACCCCAGTTAAAGTGCGTTTCATGGGACTTAGATCCAGAACTTATTGATGACCTGAGAACTTTTTGAACTTTAAAATTTTCTATGCCTCTGAGCCCAAAGCTGGCAGGGCAAGATGGCTCACTTCCGTTGTCTTCATGAACTGTGAAACCTGACTCCACCTTTAAAATTCAGGCTTCCGGTCTTTGTCTCCGAGTCGCCCAGAGGAATCTCTTGTGGATTGCTATTTTCTGAACTCTTTGGAGAAAAAACTTTCATCTATTGCTAGAGTGATTAAAGAAACTCCCACCTGTCTGGATCCTCTGCCTTCTGGACCCGCCTGCCTGCTCTACTTCTCCAGCTGCCCAGTTCCTACACTGACTGATCTCTCTGTTTTATAAACCATGTCTCCAAAAAGACCACCTCCTGGAAAACCTGGCTTTGCCACTTCTGCTCCAACATCTGCAACATCCAGCCCAGCCACACAGTCAAAGATAACAGAACTGATGCAACCTAAGACTACAGAGATAGACTTTCAACAAATGCTTCAACAAATCTTACAAGGCCAGGAGGAAATTAAGAAACAGCTAAGGGAAATGAAAGATGAAATTAAAGAGAATCAAGTTCAAATTTATAAGAACTCACAGAGACTGGACCTTGTGGAGGGTGGGGTGGCGGAGGCGAAAGGGGGGGTAGAGGCTTTACAGAAGGGGAACAAAGAACTTGATATCCAACAAATGAAAACAGAGTTTGAGAGAATGTCCTTTTATCTTAGATTTCAAAATGTAATAGAAGCAGATGGGGAAAACATAAGGGACATTATGACTAATATTCTAGCTGAATACATACACAAAGATAAACAGCAGATGGAATGGGAAATAGATCTGGTCTATAGAGTGAACTCAGCATATGCCAGAACACACAATGTACCCAGGGAGGTTCATATTAAATTCCTTAGGAAAACCACAAGAGATGAAATTCTGGGTGTACAAAGTGGGCAAACACTGACATACCACAACAGGGAGATAACCATTCTGAAGCAGATTCCCAAAAAAATTAGGGAAAAAAGAAAAAGCTATTCGCAATTGGCGAATAAACTATACCAGAAGGGGGTGTGGTTTAGATGGTTGATGCCTGAAGGTATGCTGATATTCTGGGAGGAGACAAGAATTAGAATCAACACACCCATAGAGGCACAGGCCTTTATGGAAAAAAATAAAGCGAACCTAGAAAAAACAGAAGATACCACAACGGTCACACAGGACACGGGAGGGGCCGGAGCTCTGCCAGCGGGGGGTGAAGGGGAAACACTAAGAAAGCTCAGATCACAAAAATGAATAAGAAAACCACAATGTTATAAACAGACCGAAAGTAATAATGAAATTATATCTAGACTATATATCATAATTATATAAATTGATTGAAAATTATTTTTTCTAGAATTAATATGCTGATTTTTATCATTATGTATTAATGTTTGATATTTAGATGTAACCTATGAGTTTGGAGGGAGGAGGCGTCTGCCACACTTGCAACTGCCAAAATTTGTAACCATTCCACTTACCCTTTTCCTTATAAATGTTTTAAAAAACCAATAAAACTTTTTGGGAAAAAAAACATGAACATAATGGGGTGAAATATAGACATTTTTACTAATATGGAGAAAAGCAGCTCTTGAATTCCATGGATCAGACATGATTGCATCTATTGCTCACCCACCACCACCCACCCCTCACTTTACCAGATGGAGAAAAACACAGACAGACCTGTGGGACTTTGTAGGTGCCTCCTAATGTTGACATCTGGATTGAGATGGCTCTTCTAGCTCCATCAAGAAGAGCCAGAAGGTTCGCCTTCCTTCCACAGCTGTAGTTGGGGACATTGACTTCTCCAGTGGACAAAATGTCCAGCAAGGCATCTGAAGTGCGGAAAGTGCTCAAATGGTTGTCATGGAGGTTGTAACCAATTGTGAGATTGTGCAGGAACTGGGAAATCTTGTTGACCGTCTGAATGTTGAAAATGAATCCTAAGCTATATAAAAATTTATCATAACTCCTATTGTAAAAAAAAAATGTTATAATTAACAGCAACAACAAATACTTTTGTCATATATAATATATATAATCCTCCACAAGCCTATTAAGCCTTAAGCCAACATTGATCCAAAACCAATGATCAGTTACCCAAATATGGAAATTGGCTGAGATATGGCAACTACAAGTGGTTCAACCACTACTTTAAATAAAATTCATTATTCAAGTGACAAATTAAGGATTGAACTGAGAGAGGAAAATAATCTGCAGCCCTTTCAGCTTTTTTTTCAGACCCCTTTTTGAGTCTCTTTCACAAAATCAGACAAAAGAGAGACGCCATGGAAATCAAAATCATTTAGGAAATTAGACATATCCCCCAATATAGGAATAAATGAAAAATAAAAAACAGAAAAGAAGGAGAGTGTTAGAATGGAGGGAGTGCAACTCCAGCAGCCTGAATGACTTACGAATCATGTAAAGCAAACTGAATAGAAGGAGCCACATTGAAAAGCAACTTTATATGCAATTTTTCCTCTCCACTGATGACTATACCGATGAGATGGTCTCCTGGGCTGTAAAAGCTCCTTGGTTGTTTTCCATCCTGGTGCTTCAAACTCAGCGGACATTTCATTTTCAGCTTCCCAGAGACTGGATGGGACACTAGCAGCATCAGAAGCAGAAGGAGCTCCATCATTCATGGGGCAAATCAATCCATCTCCTTTCTGTTTCTAAATAAGAATCAGAAGAATTCAAAGGACTCTCACAAGGTGGAATATGAGCCAGTGTCTTTCCTGATTGAAACACAGAGAAACACTCAGCTTCATCTGGAAAGGACAGAGACAGACATTCAAGAGCACAGACCCTGCCTGTCCCAATACTCCACATTTCTCTGCCCAAAGTCTCCCCTGGAGGATTCAGCCAAACTTTTATCATAATTCTCCCTCTCAGGAGGGATCCCTGGATAATTCAACTAGTTCTTGGACTCAGAGGTTGTTGGGAAATTCTGTAGAGGGAAATGAAAGGGAAACAATCCCCATGTAATTCATAATAACAGGGGCAGAGATGGAATTAAATCCATCATCTAGAATTGAGAGGTTTGGGGTCTCCATGCCCCAGAGGAAATACACGGCACCTGTGGCTGAAGATAAAAAGAAATGTGACATTTGTTGGCATAGTGGTTAAGGAGAAAATCCCAGAGGCCTGTTTATGCCAGAGCATGAAAATAGACCTAAAATAGCTGCCTGCTGAGTTGGAGCCAAAATGTACTTTATTTTGAAAGCTAATGCTCAAAGGCACCACACAAAAGGGCTGATGAAATAGTGTGGCCAGACTCCAAGAACAAAATCAACTTTAGTGAAAAAGTGGATACCAGAAGTTTGCAGAGTTAAAAAAAATCACACACACACACACACACACACACACACACACAAACACACACACAAGTTAGGAAAAAAACAAGTGAAAGAGATGGAGAAATCAAGTCTGCCCCTCACCCCAGATGAGGAGGGGAGGGGGTGAAGGGGAGCTCAGGACTCTAGTGTTATAGATGAAAAAGCTGATCTACAAAATCCAACTTCCATCCCAGGAATGCAGAAGCTCATATCCCATGTTCCCTTGCCGCCCTTTCCCATGCAGAGGCCAGGCAAGGGAGCTCTTGCAGGGATGCCAGACTCTGCCCGGCTGAGTGGGGAGCCCCACTTAGGAGGAAGAAGCTGGAGAGCCTCATGTTGGGGAAGGGAAGCAGATCTGCAAAATCCCCCTCCAGGTTCCATCTTCTGGGTCTTGGGAAGGGGGAGACCATATCCCATGTTGCACGGCCACCTCTTTCTATGTATGGGGCACCCAGGGGAAAGCAAAGCCCAGACCCACGGAGAAAGCCCAGGATGGCCAGGAAGGAGGAGGGGATGTGGGGCATTCCTGGGATGAGACCAACCTGGTTTATGGATCCCAGGGTTGAATGTTGGGGGTTTCTCCAGCCTCGCTTGGGCTCCGTGTCTTTCCAGGAGAAGCTCCTGTCGGGGAGAAGCCATGCAGGGCTGGGTCTTCCAAGGGGGATCCGGGGTTGTCCGGGAGGAAAAGGCAGCCAGCCTCACTCTGGAGGGGACCCTCTGTGACTCTGAGGAAGATGGGGGTCCCTGTAGCCCCTGCAGAGCCCCCACATCCCCCAGCTGAGGAGACCCTCTTCATTGCAGCCTTTTCTGGGGAGGGAGCTTAAGCCCCCCCCCCCCTCTGCAATTCTGGGGTTTTTTGCCTTTTTCTCATCATCCCCAAAGCTTTGAATGTTGCTCTTTATTTGACCCCCCCCCTTTGGCTTGGCTTCTTCAGCCTCTTCTCCATCAGGCTGAGGGCAGGGAAGCTCCCAGGCAACCCCTCTTCCCCCCTCCCCCCATTTGATTGGCTACAGGGTTGTCATCATGAAGGGGGCGGGCCAGGAATAGAGGCAACCCCTAAAGAGAGGGAGGGCGGGATTTTTGTCTTCCTTGACAACCGGAGGATTTGAATGCGAAATCTGCTTTCTTTTAGGAAACCCTGCTCAGATGAAGCTCAGAATTAGAGGGAGGGAAGGGTCAGAGGAAACGAAGGAATATTTTAAAATATATTTTAAAAAACCAAGTAAAATGTAGTCTGACAGAAGAAAAATAAAGAGTGAACAATGAAAAAATGATCAAACTCAGTAGAAAAAGTTGTTTAGCTCCCTAGAGGGTGATCCATGAGATATACAGCAATTAAAAGCATAGAATGATAAAAATTCAGCCTTAAGCAAATCTATTGGAGACGCAGGGCAGAAAGATGGGAAGATGAAGGGAAATTGGACATTAAAGAATACAGTGTTGTCAAACAGCTTATAGAAAATAGCTAAACTAGATATAGTGTTAACATTTCTTTCTGCTCTGGTTGAAAGAATTTAGAATTTCTCTTTAATTTTAAAAAATGTGTAAGCTTTCCTATTTCTGAAATAAAAATCTCACCCCAGCAATTGAAGGGAGAGAAATTCCCAAATCAAAATCAAGCTTCTAGTGCTATGTGAGTCTGGAGTCTGGTATGTCATTAATGTGGGATGGGTGGCTCTATAAATCATTTAAAATAAAGAGATTTCTGGGACTGGAGCCCAAAGTCCACAATCTCCAACTGCCTCTTCAGCCCAGACTGACCTCACATTGCTCTGAACCGATTCAGTTGTGTTATATGAATGGGCCTCCTTCTCCTTTTCTTATCCTGGCTTATGATGGATGGTTAGAAGGAGCCATTTGTCCGTTCCAGAGCAAAATCGAGAACAAGGCCATTTTTGCGTGTGCCGGGGCACGGCTGAAATGCTTCTATCGACACGCTCACATAATGTGTGTCACAGGGGTGACCTGCCCATTCTCAGAGTGGCTGGCATGGCAAGTTGGGTCAACTGTAAAACTAAGGTGACCAACTTTCTTACAATGAAAAGGAGGACAAATAAATTGGAAAAAATATATCGTAAATAAAAGAAATATTTTATTCATTGCAACAATAATACACTAAAATATGATATATGCATAATAAAAACATTTGCAACATTTTATATTGTAATTATGCTTACATGCCTGTTAATTATTATTTAAATGAGTACTTTTCCATTGAATTAATATTTTTTGTCAATGTATCATCTTCTAACAATATATTGGAAATATCTGAACAAGAAATATCCTTCATATTGAATTTTACGGCAAGTGCTGCAGCTAGAGTATCAACATTCAATCTCGATTTCTCACTTGTCGAAAAATCATTGGCAATTGAAAAAAACTCTTTCAACTGCTGCATTAGTTCCAGGGCAGCACAACGTAAATTGAACAAGTATAAATAAATGTTCACATGGAATATGTTCATTTTTGAAATGGCTGAAAATATCCACCCATCTTTTATCAATTTCAACATGTTGATTTTCCCATTGTATTAATTTTTCAGAATTTAAATATACATTCAGTCTTCTAATTTCTTCAAAGAGACAATTGTCGTCTATTTTAATGTCTAGCATTTCTTTAAATAAAAATTCAACACAAGATTCAATATCTGTTCAATATACTTGCGATGAAGTAAAAAAAACACCATTAAAAACTGTTTAATAAAACGTGAATTGTACTTACCTCTGTATAATTGAATATTCACTGAGAAAGAAATAATTACCGTGAGTCATTCACTGAAATAGACCTCAAATTAAATGAAAACGTGAATGAGAATTTAATCCTGTATGCTCTACTTCCCTCCTCTACATCTAGGAGATAAATGTGTCTGTCCCAGTTCTTGTCAAGAAAGTTAAAGTCCCCCATTACTATTAGAGTGTGCTTTCTGCTGCATATCTTAGTTAACCAATTAGCAAAATTGTCATTTATCTCCTGTCAACCATCCAAGTAGCATATGTGGAGGGGGGGGGACACACGACCTCCTGGGACATAATTTTACCAAAAGTATAATTTTACTTAGATCCATATAGTTACAGACCAGTGGTGGATTCCTACTGGTTCAGACTGGTTCGGCCGCAGACGTAGTGGTTTGGTGGCCTGGGTCGCTGGAACCAGCAGCGACTCAGGCCTGCCACGCCCTCGAACTGGTTCTCCTGGTGGTTCCATAGGCTCCGCCATCTTGTCTTTCACTTTTGAACATGTGCAGAAGCATTTTTCTTGCATTGCGCATGCCTGTGCAGCATGCATAAAGCATACGTGTGAGAGGCGTGCACGAGGCGTGCACAAGCGAACTGGCAGTTGAGCCTGCCGGAACCCACCCCTGGTACAGATGAAGTGAAGCCAATTCTAAAGGTGGCCACAGGCAGCTGCGTAGGTAAAGTTCTCCTTTTCCCGCTGTCCATTGTTTGCCAATCCAACACAATCTTTGTGTTTTGGAAAACAGCCTGTGCCGTTTAAAGAGGACCCGTAACATAACCTTGAAGTGAATGAACTTCCACAGGGTGTGGCTGGCTCTCTTGAGTCCTTCCCCCCTGGGCTTCCACCCCCTCCCTTCCGATTCTGTTGCCAAGCTGCGAGGAAAATTGCAGGCAGGGATAGAATCCAAATCAGTGTTGAGGTTTCCTCTGTTTGGAGAGGGGGGTCTGTAGAATACACCTATGGCAATGTCATTCCTTTCCCCTTTTATAGTAACCCAAAGGGATTCAAGGAAGCCTTCATCCTTTTTTCCTGCATCTCTAATGAAGTGTAGCTACTTCTTCTATAAAACGCAAATCTGCCATCTCTTTGATTACATACTGTTAAGCAATTGAGCTCCCCGTTAGGAGAGCGAGTATGCAGAGAAGTGTAATGAGAGTGATATGGAATAACACGCACAAACCAGCATACAGAGACACTGAATAGTATAAAAATATAGTAGTTTACTATGTAGAAATATAGAGGTATTCAGAGTCCGGTTAACAGTCCAAGTCATACACGGTTCAGTAATTCAGTTATCAAAATAATCAGTCTAACACTCAAAGTAGCTAACAGTAGCAAACCACAATACCTCAGTATACACCGACCAGTGTCTAACAAACAGAGAGCTAACAGCCATTCTGGCTCCCTCTTATGGCTGCATTGAGGTAACAAACCAATTACATTTCTTAAGCATTTACAGTAACAGTAAAGTAATCATAGCTTATATACATTGCCAAGCCAAGCCTAGGGTTACATCCCCAACAGATACGTTTCTTTCGAATAATTTAAACCCTCCAGCTAGATGTTGCATGTTCTACATCTGTACAGGACACGGTGGCTCAGTGGCTAAGATGCTGAGTTTGTCAATCAGAAAGTTCGGCAGTTCGGCGGTTCAAATCCCTAGCGCCACATAACAGAGTGAGCTCCCGTGACTTGTCCCAGCTTCTGCCCACCTAGCAGTTTGAAAGCACGTAAAAAGTGCAGTAGAAAAATAGGAACCACCTTTTGTGGGAAGGGAACAGAGTCCCATGTGCCTTTGGCATTGAGTCATGCCAGCCACATGACCATGGAGATATCTTCGGACAGCACTGGCTCTTTGGCTTTGAAACGAAGATGAGCACCACCCCCTAAAGTCGGGAATGTCATTCCTGGGAATATGTGAAATGGAAAAGCACATTATTATATAATAAATAATAAATACATTTCCATAGTATTTGGAGCTTTCTTCCACAGTTGAAAAAAAGCCCCAAAGATCATGCATTTGAGGGTAGTTTCTTTGTCGACCGCCAGTTTCACAAGCATTATTTCCGCTGTTCCCTTTCCAAAAACGCCTTTTCACAGGAATTCACAGTCGTGTAAAGAAAAGGTTTTTCAGGGACCAAGGCTTTGCTTCTTGCTTTCTAAGGAAGCCTCGGTTAGAACCAGTTGCTCCTGTCCTGCAAAATAGGATTTTCTATGAGATCCGCTATCTTCTCTCCATCCCCTTATTGGTTATTTTGCAACCGGTTCTTTTTGCCCAACATATTGGACTAGCATGAGCCTGGAGTCCAGGAGACGTGGGTGGAGAAAACCTGGGGAATGAGTCACACTACATCTTGACCAGAATGGACTGCCTGTGGCTGCACCATGTGAACAGTGGCAAGCAGGAGATTGGGAGTATCGCAAACTCCCTCAACCCTCCCAACATGACAACATCTAGGAGAAGAGCTGACTCACTCCAGAATTCCCAGTTTTTTCTTTCCGTAGAAATGGAGAAGGTTCAATGACCACAACCACCCCTGCGGTCTGTGGAAACCCTTTCTGAGAGAAGCAATAAACAGTTTTGCTTTCTCAAACTTTGGTCTACCTTTTCACACTTGAACGACAGTCCAACAAGTTATTTGTTTCCAACTGTAGACCAATAATGGATCTGCGTCTACATGGAGGGACGTAAGCAGTGGGGCACCACGAGGTTCCATCTTTGGCTCTTCAATGTCTTCATAAACGACTTGGATGAGGGAATACAAGGGGAACTTACCAAATGTGGAGATGATACTAAGCTGGCAAGAATAGCCAACACCCTAGAAGATAGGCTCAAGATCCAGATGGGTCTTGACAGACTTGAACACTGGGTCCTATCTAACAAAATGAAATTCAATGTAGAGAAAAGTAAAGTCCTACACTTAGGTAAGAAAAACCAAAAGTACACATATAAACTGGGTGAAACCAGGCTTCATAGCAGTGACTGTGAGGGGGATCTTGGAATCTTGGTGGACAACCAGTTAAATTTGAGCCAGCAGTGTGCAGCATCGGCAGCCCTGCACATGCACACACTGGGAACAGGCTCCCGTTGTTCTTCTGCCTTGCTGATGGCAGGCTCCGGAGGCTCCGGAGGCAGCAAATAACTACCAGATGGCCTTGGCCTCCTCTCTGCCTCTGATACACAGCCCTCGTCCAAGCCTTCCCCAGACTCCAGGACTGGCCCATGTTCCTCCCCAACCTCCTCACTGTCCGAATCTGCTGCCAGCTCTGCTGACCGCTGGTGGGCCACAACACTTAGCGAGTAATAAGAACCAACCAGGATGGCTTCCAAACCAGGATCAGGGTCTTTGGGGTTATATGTCAGTCCAATTAAGCATGGGATATTTCACTTCTGATGGCCATAAGAAATCATGGTTTGTGCACTACACAAAATCAGTCAATAACCAATGATCTCCTCAAGTCTGTTTCTTGTTCTCAGAATGGAGGTACCATCTTCAGACCATTCTGGAGGGTCCATGGGGGACCCCCATCTTCCTCAGAGTCATGGAGGCTCCCTTCCAGGGTGAGACTGGCCGCCTTTTCCTCCCAGGCAATGCTCGATCCCCCTTGGAAGACCCAGTCCGGCATGGCTTCTCCCCCACAGGAGCCTCTCCTGGAAAGACACGGAGCCCAAGCGAGGCTGGAGAAACCGCAGGGGCTGCGTCCCCCCAACACTCAACCCTGGGACCCATAAACCAGGATAGTCTCTTCCCAGATCCCCTCCTCCTTCCTGGCCATCCTGGGCCTTCTCTGTGTGTCTGGGCTTTGCTTTCCCCTGGGTGCTCCATGTATGGAAAGAGGTGGCAGTGCAACATGGGATATGATCTCACCCCTTCCCAGGACTCAGAAGATGGAACCTGGAGGGGGATTTTTTAGATCTGCTTCCCTTCCCCAACAGGAGGCTCCCCAGCTTCCTCCTCCCAAGATGAGCTCCCCATTCAGCTGGGCAGAGTCCTGTCTGGCAACAGAGACAAAGAGGTCACAGAGGTGGGGGCCCTTAAACTCCATATCATTTGAACCTTCCTGAAGTTTTGCTGTGACCCAGCAAAACAGATATAGTGCCCTTGCTGACCTTAATGGGGACACTAAAGAGATAGATCAAGGTAGTTGTGATAATGATGACTCAAATAAGCAGGGGATCATGGTCCAAAACGAAGAACCTTCTTCGGAAATGCAAAATGGGGAACCAGGTATCACACATCAGTCGCAGAAGAAGATCAAGGTATGTAGAAAGAGAAGTCACCTTCTGGTTGGTGATTCAATCGTAAGGGATGTAAATTTAGGAGAGGATATGGAGGTTTTAAAAGAGGTCAGGTGTCTGCCAGGTGCTACTGCCAGCAGAGACAAGAGACGTATTCTTAAGATAGTCAAGAATGCAAGTAAGGATTGTGACGTTGATGCTATTATACATCTTGGCACTAATGATCTGTCCCAGAAAGATGTACTTTCTGTGCAGAATGATTTCCAGAACTTGGGGTATGAACTTAATAGTATAGGTTGTAGGCTTATCTTTTCAGAGGTTTTACCTGTATATAAGGAACAAAAAGGTAAGGGCCAGCGTGTAGCAGAGTTTAATGTTTGGCTAAAGGAGTGGTGTAAAAGGGAAGGCTTTGGTTTTATTAGTCATGATGCCTGTAGCTGGTCCAATGAAAAACTGTACAAAAGAGATGGGTTGCACCCATCCAAGAAAGAGACTGAGTTACTTGGCATTAAATTCACAGATTTTCTTGATAAACATTTAAACTGAAGAGGGGGACAGAGAATTAATAGATACAGAACATTTCTGTCCCCAGGAAACTAAAATTCATAGGGTTATAAGTGCATGTAACATAGATGTATGTGTGGGTAAGATTATCGCTCCTGCTGTCAAGCAAAACCAAGCATTTAATAGTGATTGCCATACCATGTGCCTGAATCACACAAGTGGCAAGAAAATAGGGGCAGTCAGGCATAACACAGGTTATGTAGACAGTAAACACAAGGTCAATCAAAATGGACTCAAAAGTCTATACACCAATGCACAGAGTATGAGGAATAAACAGGGCGAATTAGAAATTCAAGTAAAAGAGGGCAGATATGATATTATTGCCATTACAGAAACTTGGTGGGATGAAACCGACAAATGGAACATACAGCTAGAAGGATTTAAATTATTTAAAAGAAATAGACCAAATAAAAGAGGAGGTGGAGTTGCACTATATATAAGAAATAACTACGTCTCTACAGAAACAGAGCACAACAATGATGAGAACAATCTTGAATGCATTTGGGTCAATATTAAAAGTTGTGGGGGAAATGACATTGCCATAGGTCTATACTACAGGCCACCCAACCAAGCAGAGGAAGTAGATGAACTTTTTGCTAGTCAGCTAACTAAGGTATGTAGGAAGCACACCACAATAGCAATGGGAGATTTTAACTACCCTGACATCAACTGGGAAACAAACTCTGCACCAAGTGGAAGATCCAACAGGTTCCTAACAAACCTAGCAGACAACTTTGTTTTCCAAAATGTAGAGAAGGGAACAAGGGAATCAGCCATATTGGACTTAATTCTCACTAACAGAGAGGAAATGATAGAAGGTGTTGAAGCCATAGGAACCCTCGGGGCAAGTGACCATGCAATATTGGAATTCAACATTATCCAAACACAAGTAGTAGAACAAAGTCAAACTAGAGTCTTGGACTTTAAGAAAGCTAATTTCAAAAAACTTAGAGAGAGCTTGGGAAAAATTCCATGGATGAGAATCGTCAAGGGGAAAACAACTCAAGAAGCTTGGGAAATTTTGAAAAATGAGTTTACAAAAGCCCAGTCTAGCACAATACCAATGAAGAAGAAAAATAACAGCTCCCAAAAGAAACCAGCATGGCTGCATAAAGAATTATCTGACAAACTGAAAGACAAAAAAGGTAAGTATAAAAAGTGGAAGGAGGGGGACATAACTAAGGCAGAATATCAGCAAATAGCCCAAGCCTGTAAAGATGAAGTGAGGAAAGCTAAGGCTCACAATGAAGAAAGGCTTGCCACAAAAGTAAAAATTAACAAAAAAAGCTTCTTCCAACATGTTAAAAACAAGAAAAAAGTTAAGGAAACAATTGGTCCATTGCTAGGAGAAAGTGGCAAGAAGGTGACAAGCAACAGGGAGAAAGCAGAACTATTTAACTCATGTTTTGCATCTGTCTTTACACAAAGGGATAAAACAGTCCAACCTATCAAAAGCAGCACCACAAAAATCAGATTAGGAATACAAATTGAAATAGGGAAGAAAATGGTAAGTGAGCACCTGTCTACCCTAGACGAGTTCAAATCACCAGGACCGGATGGATTACAACCCAGGGTTCTGAAGGAACTAGCAGACGAGATCTCAGAACCACTGAATTATATCTTTCAGAGATCCTGGAACACTGGGGAACTACCAGAGGACTGGAAAAGAGCTGATGTGGTTCCCATCTTCAAAAAAGGGAAAAAATTAGATCCAGGAAACTACAGACCTATCAACCTGACCTCAATACCAGGAAAGATTATGGAAAAAATAATAAAGCAACGAATTTGCGAACACCTAGAAGCAAACAAAGTAATAGCCAAAAGCCAACATGGATTTGTCAAAAACAGATCATGCCAGACTAATCTTATTGCATTCTTTAGCCCTGTTTACTATCCCTGGTTTACCATCTATCGACCATCTGCTTTTATTGTCTCCCTACTGTTTTTCTACTGCCCACCCATCCTTTGACCATCTTCTGACCATCCGGTGACCATCTATAGACCATTTACAGACTGATGGATTGGTCTGCTACACCCATAATCCCCACCTAGGACTTATGGCCTTTTATCATCAGTATCCAGGCCCTGGCTCCCTATATCCCTCTGCATTTCCCTTTTCTCCTGGATTCAGTGCTGTATGCAGCACCTATTTTAACATCTTTGTAAAGTAATTTTAATATCTGTAGCACCCTCAATTCGATCTGTGGCCCTGCTGAACCATGGTTTACTTTTACTCTAGGGTAGACCTGATTTTATTGCGGGAGTCCCCCCTCTCGCAAATATGGCCCTCTGCCCTTTCAAGGGCCCACCTTGATGACGGATGTATTAATCCAGAGAGGTGGAAGAAGAGGATGCTCCGGGGGTTTTTGTGTAAATGTTTTTTAAATGTTTTAAAGGGATCCAGGGTGGGGGGTGGGTCTAGCCATACCAGGAATAGGAGTAGAGCCAGGCGAACAGGTGGGGCTGAGGAGGAAGGGAGCGGAGCGGGGGAGGGGAGGCAGTATAACGTTCCTTTAGAGGGTTCCTATATTCCAACGGTCGCAGGAAGGGGTAGATGCGAGGACAGAAGAAGATCCTGCAGTCGGTTGGGAGACCGGGGGCGTTGGTTACGCCCGGTCGTTTGTACCAACCCCCGCATCCTAGGTGGTCAGGGTTTACAGAGCCGTGGCATGAGACTGATGTTATGTAACGCAAGGTCCGTTGTTAATAAGGCCCCCCTCATCCATGATCTGGTTTCTGAGGGGGAGCCGGACCTTGCAGGGATCACGGAAACCTGGTTGGGCCACGAGGGGGGTGTGCCCCTCGTGGAAATGTGCCCACCAGGATACCGTGTATTCCATCAGCCTCGTGCCCGGGGTAGGGGTGGTGGGGTAGCGGTCATTATACGGGAAGTCTTGACACCGAGAGAATTCATCGTACCTCAGATATCCGGATGTGAGACTCTAGGTGTGAGATGGGGCCCAGGGAGTCAGTTGGGCCTGCTGATTGCATACTTGGCTCCTCGCTATGCTTCAGCGGCCCTGCCTGAGATCCTCGAGGTGATTGCGGAGGTGGCAGTTGAGACCCCTAGACTATTAGTCATGGGGGACTTCAACTTGCCATCGACGGGTGAATCATCCGAGGTCGCTCAGGAGTTCATGGCTTCCATGACAGCCTTGGACCTGACCCAAATAATTCAGGGCCCCACACACGAGGGAGGACACACGCTGGACCTTGTTTTTATCTCTGGTCGGTGGAAGAGTGATCTGGGAATAGGGGATCTGGTTATTACTCCCCTGTCATGGTCAGATCACTCGCTTCTCCGACTCGACTTCCCTGCCGCTACCCCCCATCGCGGTGAGGCGGAACCAGAAGATCTTAGATGGTTCCGCCCCAGGCGACTGATAGGTTCCAGATGGAGCTTGGGCCACTTCCTGTAGCCCTGACCCGCTCCTGGATGGAGGACCTGGTGGCCACATGGAATAGTGCGGCAACCGGGGCCTTGGACCGGGTTGCGCCCTTGCGACCTCTCCAGTGGCAGTGAACCACCCTGGCCCCTTGGTTTACCGAGGAGCTGAGGGTGATGAAGCGCCACAAGAGACGCCTAGAGAGCAGATGGAGATCCTCTCGCGCCGAATCTGACCGAACACAGGTAAGAGCCCATTTACGGACCTACCTTGTGGCACTAAGGGTGGCTAAACGTCGATATTATGCCACCCTTATTGCGTCTGCAGAAAACCGCCCTGCCGCCCTGTTTCGGGTGACCCGCTCCCTCCTATCACAGAGGTCGCGGGAAGCCCCTTTACAGGGGAGGGCAGAGGAATTTGGGGAATATCTGCAGGACAAAATCGCTCAGATCCGGAGCGAATGGGTCCCCTTCAGTGATCGTGAGGAGACACCGGAGGCGAGTCTTGAGGTACCTATCTGGGAGGAGTTTGACTCTGTTGCCGCCGAGGATATGGACAGGCTACGCGGGCGACTGCGGGCCACCACATGTTTATTGGACCCGTGCCCCTCCTGGCTTGTACTGGCAACCTGGGAGGTTACACGTGACTGGCTCCTGGGTCTGGTGAACGCCTCGCTGGAGGAGGGGTTCCTGCCAGCCGCCTTGAAAGAGGCGGTGGTGAGGCCCCTACTTAAGAGGCCTTCCCTAGACCTAGTTGAGTTAGCCAATTATCGTCCTGTCTCCAACCTTCCCTTCTTAGCGAAGGTTGTCGAGAGTGTGGTGGCGCAGCAGTTCCCTCGACACCTGGAGGAAATTACTTATCTAGACCCGCGCCAGTCCGGTTTCCGACCGGGTCACAGCACAGAGACGGCTTTGGTCGTGTTGGTGGATGATCTCTGGAGGGCGAAAGATGGGGGCTGTTCCTCCATCTTAGTCCTGTTAGACCTCTCAGTGGCTTTCGATATCATCGACCATGGTATCCTGTTGCGTCGTCTGGAGGGGATGGGGGTGAGTGGCACCGTTTTGCGGTGGTTCTCCTCCTTCCTCTCCGGTCGGACGCAATGTGTGTTGGCGGGAGAGCAGAGATCGACCCTGAGGCCGCTCACGTGTGGAGTGCCACAGGGGTCGGTCCTCTCCCCTCTCCTGTTCAACACATACATGAAACCGCTGGGCGAGATCATTCGTGGATTCGGGGTTGAGTGCCATCTGTATGCAGATGACACTCAGTTATACATTTCTACCCCGAACCACCCCAACGAAGCCGTCGAGGTGATGTCCCGGTGTCTGGAAGCCGTGCGGGTCTGGATGGGCGACAACAGACTCAAACTCAACCCTTCCAAGACGGAGTGGCTGTGGTTTCCGGCGCCCCGTTTTAGCCAATGTCTTCCATCTCTGGCCATTGGGGGGGGAACAACTGCCCCTGGTGGATAGGGTACGCAATTTGGGCGTCCTCCTAGATTCCCGGCTGTCGCTAGATGATCATGTGACAGCCGTGGCTAGGGGGGCGTTCCATCAGGTTCGCCTGATGCGCCAATTGCGTCCCTTACTGGAGCGGGACGCCCTTTGCACAGTCACTCATGCCCTAGTGACTTCTCGCCTTGATTACTGTAACGCTCTCTACATGGGGCTCCCCTTGAGATGCACCCGAAGGCTCCAGCTGGTCCAGAATGCAGCCGCGCGGGTTATTATGGGGAGTACCAAGTACTCCCATGTAACACCCTTCCTGCGCGAGCTGCACTGGCTACCTGTGGCCTTTCGGGTGCGTTTCAAGGTGTTGATCGTCATCTTCAAAGCGCTCCATGGCTCGGGAGCTAGTTATTTGCGGGATCGCATTCTACCCCATACATGTCTGCGACCAATCCCCTCTCACAGAGAGGGCCTCCTCCGGGTACCATCCGCTAAACAGTGCGGGCGGGCGGTGCCTAGGAGTAGGGCCTTCTCTGTGATGGGCCCAACCCTCTGGAATGACCTCCCCCCCGATATTAGAACCACCTCTGATCTCCGCTCCTTCCGCAAGAAACTCAAGACCCACCTGTTTCGAGTAGCTGGTCTGGCCTAATTACAATTATAATCGTAACGGTATTTAACATCTATTCAAACCTTCCTGGATGGCTTTTTAAATTTTATATTGGGGTTTTAACGGGTTTTAAAATTGCTCTTAATATTTAAATTGGTTTTGGGATTTTATATACAGACAGCGTGTGTGAGTTGTTTTTGTTCTATGTCTTATGTTATTTTTTGTTGTTTTGATTATGAATGGTCTGTACACCGCCCTGAGTCCCTACGGGGAGAGGGGGCGGTCTATAAATTAAATAAACTAAACTAAACTAAACTAAACTTTGATAATGTGAAAAAATTAGTGGACCAGAGGAATGCCGTTGATATAGTTTACTTGGACTTCAGTAAGGCTTTTGATAAGGTAGACCATAACCTACTACTAGATAAAGTAGAAAAAGTGGGTTGGACAGCATCACCATCAGATGGATTCGTAACTGGCTGACCAACCGCACTCAACGGGTAGTCCTCAATGGAACTGCATCTACATGGAGGGAAGTATGTAGTGGAGTACCCCAAGGCCCTGTTTTAGGCCCAGTACTCTTCAACATCTTCATCAATGATTTGGATGAGGGAATACATGGGGAACTCATCAAATTTGCAGATGACACCAAGCTGGCAGAAATAGCCAACACTCCAGAAGACAGGCTTAAGATACAGAAGGATCTTGACAAACTTGAACATTGGGCACTATCTAATAAAATGAAATTCAATGGTGAAAAGAGTAAGGTTCTACATTTAGGCAACAAAAATGGAATGCACAGACTTCCGGTTCCGGCAGCTGACGGCGACGGGCAGAGACGACCCACCCCGCGCATCCCCGGTGGGCTCCCCACTTCTTGGGGGGCACAGGACACCCCGGAGAGGCGTTCTGCCGGAGGAGCGGCACGGCGGGAGGATCCCTGCATCGGCGGCGGCCGTCGGGGGGCTCTCGCTTCGCTCCAGGCACCGAGGAGCGCGAAGGGGAGGCGCGCTGAAGCGTCTTCGCTGTGAGGCTGTCCGGAAGAAAAAAAGACAGTTGAAGGATGCAGCGGCGGTGCGGTGAGGCGTAGACTCCCTTCGTACCTATTACCAATCCTAAAACTTGTCAGTTGTGTTAAATGGAACTTTTGTTTAACTTGGAGAAGTGCGGCTGGAGGGGAGGGGGATTCCCCCCCCCCCCCCGTTGGACAAGCGGCTAGAAACAAAAGTGCTCGTAGCCCCAGGGAAGGAACAGGGGGAGAGCCAAACCAAAGAGGTCACACTCCAACTAAATGGATCTTCAGACTTAAACCCTTAGGCTTTAAGAAAATGTGATCTTTGGGAACTTTGAACTTTGAAAACTTTGTTGCCTCAGTACCCGAAGTTGGCAGGGCAAGATGGCACACTTCCGTTGTCTTCATGAAAGCTGAACTTGACTCCACCTCTTAGCTTCAGGCTTCCAGTCTTTGTCTCCGTGCTATTTGGATAACTCTCTTGTGGATTGTTTGCTTTTGAACTTTCTGGAGTGAAAAACGTCTGTTCCCTGCCAGGGTGATTAGAGAGTTCCCTTCTGCCTGGTCTCTCTACTCCCCGGACTCCCTTGGCTGCTCTACCACTCTGATTGATCCCTCTCTATATTGACTGGACCTTTTATCACTAACAATGACATCTAAAAGACCACCTCCTGGAAAGTCTGGCTTTGCTGCCTCTGCCCCGACATCTGCAACCTCAAGTCCAAGCACCCAATCAACACTGACAGCCTTTAAACAAGCTAAAAGTACGGACTTGGAGTTTCAACAAATGTTTCAGCAAATTCTACAGGGACAAGAGGAAATAAAGAAACAGCTAAAGGACATGAAAGAAGAAATTAGAGGGAACTAGGAAAAAATTAATAAGAACTCACAGAGACTGGATCTAGTGGAGCAGGGGGCGGCTGAGATGAGGGGGGGGGGTGGAGGGCGTGCAGAAGGGAAACAAAGAGCTTGACACCCAACAAATGAAAATAGAGTTTGAGAGAATGTCTTTTTATCTTAGGTTTCAAAATGTGATGGAGACAGATGATGAAAACATAAGGGACATTATGACAACTATTCTAGCTGAGTATATTCAGAAAGAAAAACAACAGATGGGGTGGGAAATAGACCTGGTTTATAGAGTGCTAGAACACACAATGTCCCCAGGGAGGTACACATTAAATTTCTTAGGAAAAGCACAAGAGATGAAATTCTGAATACACAAAGGGGACAAGCCCTGATATACAAAGATAAGGAGATAACCATACTGAAACAGATCCCCAAGAAAGTGAGGGAGAAAAGAAAATATTATTCGCAATTGGCAAATAAATTATAACAGATGGGGGTGTGGTTTCGTTGGTTGCTGCCTGAAGGTATGTTAATATTCTGGGAGGAGACAAGAGTCAGAATTAATTCACCCATAGAGGCGCAGGCCTTTATGGAAAAAAATAAATTACTTCTAGAAAAACCAGAAGATATCCCAGTAGATGTACAAGACACGGGAGGGGCCGGAGCACTGCCAACGGGGGGAGATGGGGCGACATCAAGAAAGCTCAGATCACACAAATAGTAAGAAAATTCACATGACACAAACTGATTGAAATTATTAATGAACCTACCACACTGACTATATGTTATTATGTAATATTTGAATGTTATGCAAATGTACACCATGAGTCTGGAGGTGGGGTATACCTACCGCAGTTTGCGGCTGCCACAATTTGTAACTTTCCCCATACCTTTTCCTTTTTGTAAAACACCAAAAAACCAATAAAACTTTGTTTAAAAAATATATGGAATGCACAGGTACAGTATAGGTGGTACCTTGCTCAGTAGTAGTAACTGTGAAAGGGATCTTGGAGTCCTAGTGGACAACCATTTAAATATGAGCCAGCAGTGTGCAGCAGCTGCCAAAAAAGTCAACGCAGTCCTAGGCTGCATCAACAGAGGGATAGAATCAAGATCACGTGAAGTGTTGATGCCGCTTTATAATGCCTTGGTGAGGCCACACTTGGAATACTGCATTCAGTTCTGGTCGCCACGATGTAAAAAAGATGTGGAGACTCTAGAAAGAGTGCAGAGAAGAGCAACAAAGATGATTAGGGGACTGGAGACTAAAACAGATGAAGAACGGTTGCAGGAACTGGGTATGTTTAGCTTAAGAGAAAGAAGGACTAGGGGAGACATGATAGCAGTGTTCCAATATCTCAGGGGTTGCCACAAAGAAGAGGGAGTCAAACTATTTTCCAAGGCACCTGAGGGTAGAACAAGAAACAATAGGTGGAAACTAATCAAGGAGAGAAGCAACTTAGAACTGAGGAGAAATTTCCTGACAGTTAGAACAATTAATCAGTGGAACAGCTTGCCTCCAGGAGTTGTGAATGCCCCAACACTGGAAGTCTTTAAGAAGATGTTGGATAGCCATTTGTCTGAAACGGTATAGGGTTTCCTGCCTAGGCAGGGGGTTGGACTAGAAGACCTCCAAGGTCCCTTCCAACTCTACTATTGTATTGTATTGTATTGTATTGTATTGTATTGTATTGTATTGTATTGTATTGTATTGTATTGTATTGTATTGTTATCCCTGCAAGAGCCCCTTGCCTGGCCTCTGCATGGGAAAGGGTGGCAGGGGAACATGGGATATGGGCTTCTGCATTCCTGGGTCTCTGAAGATGGAAGTTGGATTTTGCAGATCAGCTTTTTCATCTGCAACACAAGGATCCTGAGCTCCCCTTTCCCCATTCCTCCCTCCCTCCCTTCTTCCTTCCTTCTTTCCTTCCTTCCTTCCTTCCTCCCTCCCTCCTTCCTCCCTTCTTTCTTACTTTACTTTACTTTACTTTAATTGGATTTGTTAACCGCTCCCTCTCCCTTAGCCTTCGCAGCCTTGATTTCTCCATCTCTTTTCACTTGGTTTTTTTCTAACCCCCCCCCCCTTCTCTGATTTTTTTTTTAACTCTGCAAACTTCTGGTAACTAATTTTTTCACTTAGAAACTGGCTGCACTATTGCATCAGCCCTTTTGTGCAATGTCCTTGAGCATCATCTTTCAAAATAAAATAAATTTTGGCTGCTGCTGAGCAGGAGCTTTTTCAGATCTGTGACTTGCTCAGGAATTAACTGGCCCCTGGGATTTTCTCTTTAACCACAATGCTAACAAATGTCACATTTATTTTTGTCTTCAGCCACAGGTGCCGTGTATTCCCTCTGGGGCCAGTTTCAACCATGGAGACCCCAAAACTCTCAATTCTAGATGATGAATTTAATTCCAACTCTTCCTCTATTATTATGAATCACATGGGGATTATTTTCATTTCATTTCCCTCCAGAGAATTTCCCAACAACCTTTGAGTCCAAGAACTAGTTGAATTATCCAGGGTTCCCTCCTGAGAGGGAGAATTATGATAAAAGTTTCAGCTCTGCTCTTTGGCCGAATCCTCCAGGGGAGTCCTTGGGCAGAGAAATATGGAGTTTAGAGACAGGCAGGGTCTGTGCTGTTGAATATCTGTCTCTCTCCTTTCCAGGTGAAGCTGAGAGTTTCTCTGTGTTTGAATCAGGAAAGACACTGGCTCATATTCCACCTTGTGAGAGTCCTTTGAATTCTTCTAATTCTTCTTTAGAAACAGAAAAGGGATTCATTGATTCACCCCATGAATGATGGACCTCCTGCTGCTTCTGCTTCTGATGCTGCTGGTGTCCCATTCAGTCTCTGAGAAGCTGAGAATGAAATGCCCACAGAGTTTGGAGAACCAGGATGGAAAACAACCACAGAGCTTTTACAGCCCAGGAGACCATCTCATCGGTATAGTCGCCACTGGAAAGGAAATATTGCATACAAACTTGCTTTTCAACGTGGCTCCATCTCTTCAGTTTGTTTTCCATGATCCGTAAGTAATTCAGGGTGATGGAGTTGGACTCCCTCCATTCTAACACTCTCCTTGTTTTCTGTTTTTATTTTCATTTATTCCTGCATTGGGGGATCTCTCTCTTTTGTCTGATTTTGTGAAAAAGACAAATCCAAAAATGGGTCTGAAAAAAAGCTGAAAGGGCTGCAGATTATTTTCCTCTCTCAGTTCAATCCTTAATTTGTCACTTGAATAATGAATTTTATTTAAAGTAGTGGTGGAACCAGTTGTAGTTGCTGTACCTCAGCCCATTTCCATATTTGTATAACTGATCATTGCTTTTGGATCAATGTTGGCTTAAGGCTCAGTAGGCTTTTGGAGGCTTATATATTTTTTAAAAGTATTTGTTGCTGCCCATTATAATAACATTTTTTTTTACAATAGGGATGCTTATGGTTTTCCAGGTGCCTTAAGATTAATTTTCAACATTCAAACGGTCAACAAGAATTCCCAGCTCCTGCACAATCTCACACTTGGCTACAACCTCCATGACAACTATTGGAGCACTTTCCGCACTTCAGATGCTTTGCTGGACATTCTCTCCACTGGAGAAGCCAATGTCCCCAACTACAGCTGTGGAAGGAAGGAGAACCTTCTGGCTCTTCTTGATGCAGCTTACAGGGAGATCTCCATCCAGATGTCAACATTAGGAGGCACCTACAAAGTCCCACAGGTTTGTGTGTGTGTTTCTCCATCTTGTAAAGCGTGTGGTGAGGGGTGGTGGGTGAGCAATAGATGCAATCATTATTTTCTCCATGAAATTCAAGAGCTGCTTTTCTCCATATTAGCAAAAATGTCTATATTTTACCCATTTATGTTCATGTTGAGATTAATCATAAAAGGCCTGATGTGCAAATAATACATTCCCCGGAGAAGACATTCTACCAACTATTTAACTGATCAAAAAATATCCCTGATTCTTGGGGCCTCTATTGGCATCTTCATTTTCACATATAAATAATTCCTTTCCTATCCAATCGGATTGAAGTTGGCATTAGTAGCATTTTATCTATCTAAAAAGTGAAATAAAAAGGACTCTAGCAATTATAGACCATATAGACTAGCAGATATTGTGGCTAAAAATTTATGCCATGATCCTCTTAGTTAAACATGAGAAAAATGCATTCCTTGAAGAAGAACCAGAAGGTTTTACGTAGAGTTAAATGTGTCAAGTTACTGAGGATGTAATAGCTATGTAAAGTTGTAAGCTGTAATCAGTAAACTAATGCAATGTGGCTGATGCAATGTGGCTGATTCATTGCAGCTGTGCTATTGGCTCTTTAAGACTCTGGTGGGGTCCACACAAGTCATTTACTGTTTTAAGAGGAGTCTATATATAGGTGGTCATTAGAGGGTGTTTCTCTCTCTCAGCCTGTATTCAGTTCTCTCCTTGTGCCTGTAGTGAATGGAAAGGGAATTTATCTCCTGCTTGTATATGTCTGTATATCGTTTGTAGATAAACCACTGTTAATTGTCTTAAGGCCCTGTGTGCTGTGTTATTGTTCCTGGGTTTATCACATACTACTAGTCACACTGCCAAAACTCTGACGAATGCTATATAGATTTTATAAGAAATAATGCATAGATTATTATCTAATATTGGCAACAAATTTGTCTTGAAATATCTAATCTATGTTAGTGAGGAAAAACAAGGTTTGCATGCTTTCTAAATGTTAGTGCAGCATTTGACTCAATAAACAGAGAAACAAGGAAACAATGGATTAACCTCAAAATGGAGCTTAGACTGTTGCCCTGATCCAAGCCCTTGTTTGAGAGAGAGGTTTAGGCTCAATGGAGCCATGAGAAGAAGGATCTATGCTTACCAAGGGGGAGGGGAAAGATGCATATTTGAACCCTTGTTATTCAGTATAGATAGGAATGACTTACCAGGACTTATGAAGGATCCAAAAACAGATAATAAATAAATGTTATTTCATTTCTTGACAAAAATTACTAAATTAGCAGACAAGAGAAATGCAGTGCATGTAGTATATTTGGATTTAAAAAGGCTTTGACAAAGTAAACCACCATCTACTTCTTGGTAAGCTAAAATATGTGGGATAGACAGCATCAGCGCCAGATGGACTCAGCCTGTGGTCCTCAACTGAACTACATCTACATGGAGGGAAACAAGCAGTGGGGAATCCCAATGTTCCATTTTAGGCCCAGTACTCTTCAACATCTTCATGAAGGATTTGGATGAGGAATAGATGGGGAACTCACCACATTTACAGATGACACTAAACTGGCAGGAATTGCCAAAACCCCAGAAGATAGGCTCAAGATCCAGATGGGTCTAGATAGACTTGAACCCTGGGCCCATCTTAGAAAAGGAAACTCAATGTGGAGAAATGTAAGGTTTTACACTGAGGCTAGAAAAGCCAAATGTACAGGTACATATTAGGTGAAACCTGGCTCAATAGCAGGAACTCTGAGAGGGATCTTGGAATCTTAGAGGACAATCTCTCAAATGTGAGCCAACAATGTGTGGCAGCAGTCAAAAAAAGCCATTTCAATCCTAGGCTGCATCAACAGAAGGAGAGCATCAAAATCACATGAAGTATTGGTACCACTTTCTAATGCCTTGGTAAAACCATCCTTGGAATAGTGCATTGATGGCGAACCTTTTCGGCACCAAGTGATCTTGTCAGGGATGCAATCTGGAAGGGGCGTTGCCCAGTGTGCATGCCGGTGCGCACATGTGCACCAGGCAGCTCCTCTTCTGGTTTCTGGCACACACGCAATGATCAGCTGGCTGGCATGCATGAGCACACGCAAACTGGAAGACCAGCTCTTCCAGTGTCTGGCACTGCCATGTGCACAAAGACTAGCTGATCGGCATGCACACATGCACATAAGAAAGCTGGAAGAGCAACGGGAAAGGCTGTGTGTGCCAGGCGACATGGTTCTATGTGCCACTTAGCCTGAGCTAACCCTAACCCTAACCCTAACCCTAACCCTAACCCTAACCCTAACCTACAATAACAGTGCTTTCAATGATACAAACACCTTTTTATTGAAAGGTGTTTATTAAATATTTGCATTTGGTGGGTTTTTGATTAATGTGACCTTTGCTGTTGAATGCAAGCTTATAATTTTTCTAACCTTGACTCATACTTTGTAAATTTGAGAGCAACACATGCAGCACTCAGATCATCTGTTAGTCCAGGGGTGTCAAACTCGATTTCAATGAGGGCCCCATTGTGGTTGACTTTGGAGGCCATGGTGGGCATGGCCAGCTCCCACTGCTGCTGTCCTCACTCTCCTTGGTTGGCCATGGTGTGTGCAAGAGGGCAAAGTATGTGGTTTAGAGGGAGGCCTATTCCCTCTCATTATGAGACCTAGTGCTTTGTAACCAAGGCATCCTCAATGATAGGATGGGAGACCACCAGGAGAGGCCAGGAGGAGGGGACAAGAGGATGGTAAAAGGCAGCAGGGCTGTTGGTGATCAAGTGCTAAGGCAGGATTTACTTCACACCCTCACTCTCTCTCATCATAATCTCCTTCCTTCACTTCTTTTTCCTTTCCCTCTTCATTCTTCCTTCCCCTCTTTCCTTCTTTTTGCTGCCTTGTTCTCTTCCCCTCTTTGTTTCTTTTCTTTGTCTTTCCAGTCCCTTCTTGGATGCTCCAATGCAAAAGGGGAAACATTCCTCGCCTTGTGATCAAATGCCACTTTTGCTAGTAGTTTGTGGCCACTGAAAAGACTGAGAACAAACCAGGCTCAGTTTATTCCATGCTTGCATTTCATGGGGACAGATGACAGGACAGCAAAACTGTCAAAATGTTGGCTCTGGTAGTTGATCAGAGCTCCTCTGTTTTTTTATGTGCAATAGCTTTAGCATTTAAGAACAGAGCTAAGTTAATTGCTTTTCTAGTCATACATAATGATCCTTAAAAGAGCTCTTCCGTAGGGACCCTGCCATGGTCTAATTCAGACTGGAAATATAGCAAAGGAAACTATTTTCCCCACTTGCTTTGTCCTGTTTACCTCACTGGAAATAGCTGTTTGCAACCAGGAGTGGGTTTTCCCAGTTTTAATCGGTATTGTAGAAGAGGTTCCTGAAATCTACCGTACGTTTTATAACCCCTTCGTCCTGTGGGGCAGTACCAGAATGCCTGCCCCAGTCCCCTCGCTCGCTCCCCCTGCCCGTTACGTTGCCGCTCGTGGGGGGTAGCTTGCACGGCGTGGCCGGCCTCCTAGGACCTCCCTGAACTTGATTAGGAGTAGGAGGCCTGGCCGCCAGCAAAGCACAGGGGCAGCAGGAGATAGGTTGTGCAGAGCGGCCAGCCTCCTAGGCAAGTTTCAGGATCCCCCCCCCCCCCCCGCGACTGGTTCCCAGCCTTCCTTCCCGGTGAAGTTTTCCAAGGTGTGGTTTCAAAAGCAGCCTCCCAACTCTTGTGCCCAGCTCCCACTGAGCTCCGGGAAAGAGGAGAAGAGTCTTTGGGGAGTGAGGAGAAGGAGGAGGGAGGAGGAGGCAAGCACGCAGGGCCATGCCAGCTGGGCAACCGGTGCTAAGAAAGCACCTCACAGCTTTTGAAGGGAGGAGGGAGAAGGAAAGAGAGAATGGGGAGTCGCCTTTCAGGGATGCCAAAGCCGCAGGAAACCAGCACCGCCACCAGAGTCTAAAGCTTTCAGCGGCTCCAAACAGGTGAGTTGGGATCAGAGACCCAGGCGGTTTCCTTCTCTCCCCTTGCAAGGGAGTAGTAGGTGTTGTTTTTGCATTCCTGCCTCTGCCAGACTTCGATCTGGAGTTTACCAGCCATCTAAAAGAGAAATGGATGGTCAGATTTGCATGGCCCCGAGCGATGTGGCTCTCTCCAGGTAAGCACCCGCTCTCCTTCCTGCTTTTTTTTTTTTTTTTTTTTTTGTTGCTGAGGGGCAAAATGCGGAGTGGGGCACCCCGTTTAGCAAAGTTCAATGGGGGGGAGGTAAGTGGCTCTCCTGTTCCTCCACATCGTAGTGCCCCCTTCCTTTAAAAAAAACAAACTTACCTGGCTAAGAGGTCAGTGCTTCACTTAGGGGAGCTCTGGGGATGATGGGTCTTATGGAGGCAGTGACCAGCTGCCCTCAGGAGGGCGAGGAGAACAATCTCTTTGCCTTTGCGGTGGTTTGACTGGGAATGGCAAGCCTGGCTGAACTTTTAGGGGAGAAGAGTCTCTGAATAGCTACGCTGGATAAACATGCATAGAGTTGTGTGGTTGCACCTTACTTGAAAAGTACAAGATGCAAAGACCCAAAACCAGCTGGGTTTATTCCTAAGTAAGGTTCAGTTTTCTGTGAGTTGTGGAAACTGGGAAGATTTATTCTGAATGCCCCCAAATCTTAAGGCTTGGGTGAGGAAGTAATTATTATTTGTTTAAAGGTTGGGGGGAAGAGGAAAATCTGCACTTGATTGAAAGCAAAGATAAGTTAGCAATCGTTGGCGGAGAGGAATGAGAGTATGCTATGCTGTGTTGGTGGAATAATAATTCTCCTTACAAAGCATTCCTGTTTGCTTGGGTAAAACAATACACCTTAGTTCTGGAAAGAGCAAGTCAGCTCAACTTATTACACAGTTTATTGTATATTATACTCTACAAAGTGGTTTAAACAACAAAGGCAAGTGTGTGAGAGGACACTGTTCTGCAAATAATCTTACTAGCCTTTTGTATGGTGCTTATGTGTAGTGGTGTTAGTAGTAGAACAAAAGAAATTATACTTACAGACTGCATTTTCCCATAGATTGTGGGATGAATTTATTTTTTTAAGCAACAGGCCAGAACCTGTTCATATTAATAAGTAGGAAATCTGTTGGACATCAAGCTTATTTTAAAAGGCTAATTATGTAGAACTCTTTTTAGTAGTCTGGATTATGGAAGAATTGCAGAAAAATGTTAGATAAAACAGAAACAAGCCAAAATAGGGTTGGTGGTGGTGAATCAACCTTGTTTATTGCACATATTTTGTTACAAACTACTCTAACTTCTCCGGTCGCACCCGAGCTGGTGGAGCGCCGGCAACCGCCGGCCCATCGCCAGGGAGACAGTCAGTGAGGTGAACCGCGTGGTTGCTCGGATCGCAAGGGTGCAGCCCGACCAGAGAAATTTCTCTTCTCAGAAATGTCTTCTCAGTGGAGCTGTGGCAGTCTGCCTATCCCTTTCTGGAGCTCCACTGAGAAGACATTTCTGAGAAGAGAAATTTCTCCGGTCAGGCTGCACCCGTGCGATCCGAGCAACCACGCGGTTCACCTCACTGACTGTCTCCCTGGCAATGGGCCGGTGGTTGCCGGCCCTCCACCAGCTCGGGTGCAACCGGAAAAGTTTTTCTTCTCAGAAATGTCTTCTCAGTAGAGCTGTGGCAGCCTGCCTGTCCCTTTGAGCTACTTCGACCCCGGGGAGGGGGGGGGACTCCAGCCTCACACACACACACGTTGCCCAGTAACCCTAACCTAGGTAACATCATCAGTGCTAGAAGGGAGTGGGGTGGGGGGGAAGGAGGAGAAAGGACAAAAAGGAGAAAGAAAGGGAGAAAGAGGAGGTGGGGGTTACTGGGATCCTTGCTGCTTTCTGAGCTTGGTGGTTTTCTTACAGACATTTCATTACCAAACTAGGTAACATCATCAGTGCTAGAAGGGAGTATGGTGGGGGGGAAGGAGGAGAAAGGACAAAAAGGAGAAAGAAAGGGAGAAAGAGGAGGTGGGGGATAGTGGAATCCTTGCTGCTTTCTGAGCTTGGTGGTTTTCTTACCGACATTTCATTACCAAACTAGGTAACATCATCAGCACTAGAAGGGAATGGGGTTGTGGGGAAAGGAGCAGGAGGAGAAGTCGAAGGACAAAAAGGAAAAAGATAAGGAGGGAGAGGACTGTGGGGTCCTTTGGTGCTCCCTGAGCTTGGTGGTTTTTAATTATTTTTAGGGAAATTTTATTTATTTATTGTTTATAGAATGTTTATTACAAGAAATGTTATTCCTTTTTGCAAATGTTTTATTTGTGATGCAATATGTTGCTTTTAAGTGTACAGGTTGGTGCATAGTTTATGTGTCTCAAGGTGGCTGCTTTTCTATGGGTAGGCCAGGTTGGTGCAAGGCAGCTTTGCCAGACTTTGTGTGTTTCTGTGTGATACCTGGTTGTTTAGGTAATTGTGAGGTGGTTGCTGGTTCTGTGAGCTTCCTGGCACTGTCCTTTATAATTTCCCACAATGCCTTGATGGTTTTTATTCCAGTGGCTTTGTCTTTCCTGTTCTTAGGGTTAGGGAAAAAAAACTGGTTTCATCTGCAGTCTTTTGGGGGAAAATTGTTATTTTTTGGTGTTTTCCTGGCACTGTCATAGTTTGTGTGTGTGGGTGTGTAATGTCCCGCAGTTATCTACACATTAATAATGATCAAGTACTAATAATATTTCCTTATACATTTTAGTGACCTTTCCTTTCATAATTAGTGTTTTCTTTCATACTTTTAGATTTCTAATTGATGTTTCTGTAAGTTAGCAATTGATAAAACAAATTCCATGTGAAAAAGTATTCGAAGCCTTGATTTTAATTGTTAATTTATTCATTCTTGCACATTCTAATATTTATTCATTTTCATATCTTTGTTTTTTCCACTGTTGTGCAAACACAATTCCAACAGCTGTTAACATGTGTAAAATTAAATATGTATTTATTCCCTTTGAAATACAAGTAATAAGTAGTAAGCTACTTACCTTCTGTAAGTAGCTCTTTTATTGTTTTGTGTACTTATTTTAATCTTATTTAAGTAGTAAGTGCACAAAATAATAAATTTCCTTTTTTATATCTTCTTTTTGTAGATCATCCATTGGGGCATAAAATTCAGTGACATCGTCTTGGCCACTCCCATCTGGTCACATGACTGCAAAGCCACTCCCACCCGGTCACATGGCCGGCAAGCTACTCCCATCCAGTCACATGGCCAGCAAGCCACTCCCACAAAGGAGGCCACACCCACAGAGTAGGTTCCAAAATTTTTTGAAACCCACCACTGCTGCCAAACCACTCCCACCCAGTCACATGACTGTCAAGCCACTCCCACCCAGTCACAAGGCTGGCAAGCCACTCCCACAAAAAAGGCCACACCTACAAAAGAGGTTCTAAAAATGTTTGAAACCCACCACTGTTAGCAACCCACAAGGAGGGGATACTTTCCTAAGAGCTCACAATTCGGGAATAACGGGGAAAAAACCCTGCGCTTTCCACGCCCCATTTTGTCCCTGGAAAGCCTCTTGCAACAACCTGCAACTGTTTGAAGGCTGAAGGAAGCCTCCAACTCAGCCAGGAAGCACTGGGGGGATGGGGGTAGCAGGCCATCCACACTCACTTCCAGCCCACTGAAGTTTCCTGCGCAATGTGAGTGCCCACCCACACTGCATACTCGCACATTCCCCGCCCTGGCCCTCCACAAAGGCCCGAAAACCAGCTGGCCGGCAGGAGGTGCGCCTGTATGTGGATGCTAGTGGAGCTGGGCTGGGGTGACTGGCGTGCCAGGAGAGGACGCTCTGCATGCCACAGGTTCCCTATCATGGCTCTAATCCTTTCAATTCCTTTTCCAGATCAAATATGGAACAGCTTCAGAGGCTCTGAGTGATAAAAGTCGATTCCCCTTTTTCCACCAGATGCTCCCCAAAGAAGGATTCCAGTACCCAGCAATTGTCCAGCTGCTCCTCCACTTCAGATGGACCCTGATTGGCCTCTTTGCTTCAGACACAGAAAAGGGAGAGAATTTCATGAGGACTTTCACTCCTGTGCTTGTCAGGAAAGGAATTTGTGTGGTTATATCACAACTGTTCTCAACAACTGGACACACAGCAGCCCTCAGGGATTCCCTCTCTAAGTGGAGACAAGTCAACATCTTTGTTCACTTCATAGAACTTGAAAACATTTGGGAGAGAATTCTTCCTTTTCATTTAACACTTACACGTCTCCCAGGACCCATTGAGGGGAAAGTCTGGATCCTCACAAATTTTGCAGGGTACACAATAAACAAGCGTAGACTTCTCAAATACATCCATAGTATTTGGAACTTTGGTTATCTGTTGAAAGAAAGGTCAAAAGATTCTGCCTTTAAACCCCATTTCTTTGTGGAAGTAAAGTTTCAAGATCATTATTTTCATTGTTCTCTTTCAAAGAATGTCTTTTCTGTCAAAGTCCGCAGAAGATGCACCCAGAAAGCCCCACTGGAGACCCAGGAGAAAAGGAACAGAAGACAGATCAAAAATGACTACCTCCATTACACTCTCACAAAGACTCTGGCCCAGGCCCTAAATGCTGCATATTCCTCCAGATCAAGGAGGGGAAGGAAGAAGGGAGAAAAGATCTTGGGGTCTCCAAGGCTGCAGTCATGGCAGGTATGGTGTCCACTGTTCCCTCTAAGGTGAGCAGCCGCGCAGGTGGCAAGAAAACACCGCGCAGCAGTTTCCAACTGCCGCGCAGTGATTTCTAGTCACAGGCGCCGGAGGCTGGGGAGGTCCTTTGCAGACGGCTAGAACTGGCTGCCCGCAAAGGACCGCCCCGGACTTGTTTTGATGAGCTCGGGGCGACTGAGTTCCTTTGTAGGCAGCCAATCCTAGCTGCTTGCGCCTGGCACTGCGGCTAAAGTAAACCCCCAAAGCTCCTGCCGCTACCGGAATATCTGCTGCCGCCGCCTCCTCCTCTAACAGCACCACATTTGCTGCCCAACGCTGCGGCCGAGGTGAAAAGCCGCCAAAGCTCCCCCCAGCGCCCCCGCCCATGGCAGCGGCGCCTCCCCCTCCATTCAGAGCACCTGAGCTGAGCCCCGCGTTACCCCTGCCCCCTCCTCCTCTGCTGTGCTTTTGAGGAGCCATGAGGCCGCGGGCCAGTAGGAAGGTGGCGGAGGGGGCAGGAGCAGGGGGAAAAGGCCTCATGGCTTCTCAAAACCACAGCGGCGACGGAGGAGGCGGCAGGGGTAACACGGTGCCCAGCTCAGGTGCTCCGAGTAGAGGGGGACGCACCGCCACCGCTGCCACGGGCGGGGGCACCAGCGGGAGCTTTGCCGGCTTCACCTCAGCTGCAGCGCCGGGCAGCAAATGTGGTGGTGCTGTTGGAGGAGGAGGAGTAGGAGGAGGAGGCAGCTGTTATTCTGGTGGCGGCAGGAGCTCGTCGGCATCTTCAGCGGCAGCCCTGCCCCCTGTGAAAAAAACCGAAGATGGAGCAGATCCACGCTGATGACGTCGCCACAACATGACTGGAGGAGGAATTCTGGGAGTTGAAGTCCACAAGTCTTCAAGCTGTCAGGTTTGAAGACCCTGGGTTTTTTTTTCTAAAGGGTTAGGGGTGCCAGGATCTTGCAACTTGACAGCTTGAAGACTTGCATGCTTCAATGCCAGAGTTCCTGAGCCAACATGACTGGAGGTGGAATTCTGGGAGTTGAAGTCCACAAGTCTTCAAGCTGTCAGGTTTGAAGACCCCTTAGGGTTTTTTTCCCTAAAGGGTTAGGGATGCAAGGATCTTGTAACTTGACAGCTTTAAGACTTGCGTGCTTCAAATGCCAGAGTTTTTGAGCCAACATTTTGGTTGCTAAGCAGGAGCGTTGTTAAGTGATACTATATAACACTTTTAATTAAGCGGGTACCTTGAATAAACATATCTTTGAGTTTCAAATAATATTGATTTCGTTGTTGTCTTAAGTGACACCTGTGAAAAAAATTCAGGTGCTGCTCAGGCATGAAAATGTGCTGCTCAAACACTATAATTTTCTGCTCACACTGAAAAAAAATTAGAGGGAACATTGATGGTGTCCCGATATGGATCCATTACAGTGACGTGCAGTCAGGGGAGGCAGGGGAGGCAGAGCCTCACCACTCTCATCATGAAAATAAAAAAGAATTACTCCAGAAAGCCGTGAAAGTGGCTGGGAGAGGCGCGCGGCTTGGTTTAGCCTCCCTGGACATCTCAGCAGCAGCCTCAAGTGTGCCGATCTCGCCATTTTTTACATCGGGTGAGCCCAGGATCCTTGCAAGGGGAATGGGACGTGTGCAGGAGGCTCCTCAGCTCCAGCCTCAATCAGCGCAGCCGCGGTCCCCTTCATCTTGCCTCAGGAAGGAGGGGAATGGGACCATGTGTGCAGGGGAAGGGGATCGCGGCTCTGCTAATCTGAGGCTGTGTGCTGAGGAGCCGCCTGCACACGTGGTCCCATTCCCCTTGCAAGGATCCCGGGCTCGCCCGATGCAAAAAATGCCTAGGTACCGTGTTTCCCCAAAAATACAACCTGTCCCGCACTCACTGACCTAGCGTTATCCTGAAAGCGCCAAGTTACAGGAGCCGGGGGTGGGGGGAGCGCTCACGTTGCTTGCCGCTTTCAGTATACCGCTAGGTTGGGGAGTGGCATTCTATCCGGCCAGAGGGGAGAGTTGCCAGGCGGCTGCTCTCTTGTGATCTGGCTCCCGAAGAGCCGGGCACAGCCTCAGGGGCGAAGCAGCCATGAGGTAACTATGCTCACGAGCAGCCGCCCCGCAAATCCCCTCTCCAGCCGGGAAAAGCACCATTCACCAAGCACTTGTGCAGCTCTCCCAGGCCACTGCCGCTGCTGCCGCCGCCCGCCGCCGCTGCTGCCGCCGCCCGCCGCCGCCCGCCGCCGCTGCTGCCGCCGCCCGCCGCCGCTGCTGCCGCCGCCTGCCACCGCCACCTGCCGCCACTGCTGCTGCCGCCTGCCGCCGCTGCTGCCGCCGCCCGCCACCACTACCGCTGCCACCCACCGCCGCCTGCCGCCGCCGCCCGCTGCTGCCGCTGCAACCCGCCGCCGCCCGCCGCTGCCCCGCTCCACTCCGCGCATAACTTCCAAACTCCAAAACTTCCAGCATCGCCTGCTCTAGGAGTGCTCTCTATGGGCCGGCTGCTGGAAGACTCTGTCTGGAAAACTCTCTGTCCGGCAGCCGGCCCACCATAGAGAGCACTCCTAGAGCGGCCGATGCTGGAAGTTTTGGAGTTTGGATGTTATGCACGGAGCGGAGCGGGACAGTGGCGGGCGGCGGCGGGCAGCAGCAGCCAGCGGCGGTGGCCTGGGAGAGCTGCGCAAGGGCTTCGTGAATGGCGCTTTTCCCGGCTGGAGAGGGGATTTGCCGGGCGGCTGCTCAGGTCACTGAATGGTGCTTTTCCCGGCTGGAGAGGGGATTTGCCGGGCGGCTGCTCAGGTCACTGAATGGTGCTTTTCCCGGCTGGAGAGGGGATTTGCCGGGCAGCTGCTCGTGAGCATGGTTACCTCATGGCTGCTTCGCCCCTGAGGCTGTGCCTGGCTCTTCAGGAGCCAGTTCACAAGAGAGCAGCCGCCCGGCAACTCTCCCCTCTGGCCGGACAGAATGCCACTCCCCAACCTAGTGGTATACCGAAGGCGGCAAGCAACGTGAGCGCTCCCCCCACCCCCGGCTCCTGTAACTTGGCGCTTTCAGAATAACGCTAGGTCAGTGAGCGTGGGACAGGTTGTATTTTCGGGGAAACACGGTACCTAGGCATTTTTTACATCGGGCGAGCCCGGGATCCTTGCAAGGGGAATGTGACCACGTGTGCAGGTGGCTCCTCAGCGCACAGCCTCAGATTAGCAGAGCCGCGATCCCCTTCCCCTGCACACATGGTCCCATTCCCCTCCTTCCTGAGGCAAGATGAAGGGGACCGCGGCTGTGCTGATTGAGGCTGGAGCTGAAGAAACTTCTCCGTTTGGGCTGCGCCGCTGCGATCGGAGCAACCACATGGTTTGATGACGTCACCAGCCTCACCAGTCATAAACGTCACCGCACGTCACTGATCCATTAATCTTAGATCCTTTGGAGGAGGAATCCAGAGGAGAAGGAGGGGAAGCAACTCAACAGATCTGGCCAATTTAATTACTCAGGGAATTATTGGTTCCAAAGCGTAGATACCATGGCATTTTTATATTTAGCACTGCTAATTGGAAAATGCTGTATTCTTTCAAAAATAAAATCCTGTATTTTAGTGTGTGATGAGCCTGGTGGAATTCCACCTTTCTTCCGTCCCTATTGCAGGTGGGTCTGTGTGCAGCTGGACAGGCAGCTAAGCCCCCCTATTCTCCTGCAATGAAAGGGAGCCTGGCGTGGATCTGGATGCTTTATTGGGTGAAGAGGGCGGGTAAAACTGAGGAGATGCAAAGAGTGGAAATCAAATAGAAAGACGAGATAGGCAGCATTAACTAACAGCCAGCAAAGAAGCCGCTGGAACCTCTCCAGCGATGCTCCGTGTGAGGGACGGAGGCGTCTCCGGATGACCAGGGGTCTCGGTCACAACGGCTACTTCTGTCTTCGCCAAAGGCTGACAGAAGATGGAGTCTGGCTTCAGACCATTTAGTTAGGCTTATCTGCCCACGTCCACTAGGTGGGGCTGGAGCAACAACAGCACAACAGTTACCGTATTTTTCGGAATATAAGACGCACCTTTTTCCCCTCAAAAAAAAAAAGGCTGAAAATCTGGGTGTGTCTTATACATTGAATACAGCATTTTTTGCCTCCCGAAGCCCTGCCCCCTTCACCAAAATAGCCATGCATACCCTTATGGAGGCTTTCAGAGAGCTCATGGGGGCTGGGGAGGGCAATAATGAGCAAAAAATGGACCATTTTTGCCCCTCCAACCCCCAGCAGCACTCTACAAGCCTCCATAAGGCTATGCATGCAATTTGTTTGACAAAAAACGGACTTGTTTTTGCAAAAAACAGGCCATTTTTTGCTCATTTTTGCCCCCCACCTAGGAGACTCTAAAAGCCCCCCCAAGGCTATTCATGACTTTTTTTAAAGGGGGGGGGTTTGCTGAGTGTAAAAACTATTTTTGTCCCCTCTTGGAAAGCTCTTTAACTGATTGATGAGAATTACATTGATCAAGTGCTGTGCCAGCAGAAACAAAGTCTTAGGTGCTGCAGATTGTCAGCGATTTCCTTCTCCAGCACATGGATAAATATACCAGGAAACATCTACCTACCTACCTACTCTCTCTCTATCCCTACCTACCTACCTACTGTATTTCTTTATCTCTCTATTTCTCTCTATTTCTCTCTCTCTCTCCCCCTTTATCTACCTCCCTACCTCCCTACCTACTGTATTTCTCTCTCTTTCTCTCCCTCTCCCTCACTACCTACTTTTTTAAAAAATTGCCTCTTCAAAACTTTGGTGCGTCTTATACTCCAGTGCATCTTATATTGGATACAGTACATGATGTGGGGTGACAATCTTTATAAATTAGGAGGAGACCCTGAGACCATCTAGCCCAACCCCTCCTCTCTGCAGGAATCCCAGTTCAAGCTTATCTGTCTGATAGCTGCTCAGTCTTTGCTCTCAGACGATCCATGAAGAGGAGACTGAACTTCTCTGCTTTACTGGCTCAGCTCTAAAACAGCTCATCCTTTTATCATATTTTTTCTCTCATTCAGTTAAAATCTCCTCTCTTGTAACTGAATTCACTTTTTCCATGTCTGACACTCAGGAATAAGAGTGAGCGGATCTTACACTCGTGTGTAACAGGAGTCAGTTATTGGAAGAGGATTGTATCCAGTGGGGGGGATTCAGATCTTTTTACTACTGGTTCTGTGGGCATGGCTTGGTGATCTTGTGACTGGGTGGGTGTGGCTTGGTGGTCATGTGATGGGTGGGCATGGCTTGGTGGTCATGTGATTGGGTGGGTGTGGCTTGGTGGTCATGTAACTGGGTGGCCGTGGTTTGATGGTCATGCGACTGGGTGGGCATGGCCAACCTGACATCACTCCCGTCAAGGGGTACCTTGCCTGGCCTCTCCTTACGTCAACAAGATACAATTTCCCTGTCTATTTATTTATTTAATTAACATCCAAAACACACAATTTAATCCTATGTATATATGCCATATGTGTACATACATATTACAAGGTATAGTGTGTGTATAGTCACACAAAAAGATACATTATCTACTTTATACACTGTATGTGTATGTTCACACACACACACACACACAGAGAGCTCTTCTAAAACTATACACATTCAACCTCACTTATTGTGTTTCGAAAAACACACCCAGAGTTCAGAGTCCACTTTCTGCCACACATTTAAATATCACTTCTGCACATTAGAACATTACACAGACCTTCAGATGTTCTTCCCTAGCCTGCACATGACTGTTAGAGCCAGGAGATGGCATGGATTGAGTAAAACGTGGCAAAGCTCACTTAACAATGCTCTTACTTAGCAACCAAAACATTGGGCTCAATTGTCATAAGTCAAGGACTGTCTCTGCCTTCCTCTGCATGGCAGCCTTGTCCTAGTAAACTCCTTCCCTTTTCTGGCAATTTTCCTCTCTGTTAGAGGCACCAAGATAATCCAAAGGATATAAGGCCTCCAGCTGGAGCAGGGGGTTGGACTAGATGGCTTACAAGGTCCCTTCTGACCCTACTAGAGCAGGGGTTGGACTAGAAAATGACCTCCAAGATCCCTTCCAGCCCTTTCAAACATTGTTGTGCTGTTTGAAAGAGTCTCCTGAAGCCATGGTTTGTGTCCTTCCTTCCTCTCATTTTCCCTCTTTACCTCCTGAGAGTGAGGTGGCGCTGCTTTGCCTGGGAGTTTTCTGGGCTCTGGAAGGGGCAGCAGGGGGGGGGGGGTTGGGTTCCCCAGAACTTATTTGGGAGAAGCATCATTCTGAACTCCGCGTTGGGGACCGTGTGCGTGGGGTGTCCACTGAGGGGCTTTTAGCCGGAGGCACCTCTGGCCAGGTGGGAAATTGGAGTTGCTCGGGTGAGCCAGGAGGAACGATTGAAATCTGTTGGCTGAGCTGGTCTATCCCCCCTCCCTCCGGTTGGACCTGACCAAACTTTCCTCCCTCCCACCTGTCACCGCGGAGCTGCTGCAGCCTCTCCCCAAACACACTGCAGTATTCGGGTGGGGGGTGTTCCTCTGTTTGGGGGGAGAATTTGGTTGCAGAAACGCAAAGGGGTGGGCAGCCTTGGAAGGCCTGTTCACCCTTCCCCTTTTCCTCTCAGCCCTGCAAAACCAGAAATCTCCCCCCCTCCAAGCAGCAACTGAGACTGTGCAGAGGGGGGAAGAGGGGGGGCAGGAGAAGAAGATCTGAAAGATCCCAATTCTGCAGCAAGAGGAGTTTCTGCAATGGGGAGGGGGAGGGGGTAGCCCCAGCTTCCAAAGGCCTTTTAGCCATAATTGCCATCAGAGCAGATGTTGGGGAGGGGGTCAAGGAGGAACGGGGTCCCCTGACTCTCCCTCAGACCCCCAGGAAGGAAGGAAGGAAGGAAGGAAGGAAGGAAGGAAGGAAGGAAGGAAGGAAGGGAGAGAGGGAGGGAGGGAGGGAAGGGAGGTGGAAAGGAAAGGAAATGGGAAAGAAGCAAAGGATGAAAAACGGAGGGAATGGGAAGGGAAGTAAAAAGGAAAAGAGAAAGGAAAGGAAAGAGGGAAAAGGTGAAGAATGGCTGCTGCTAGAGCAATCAGGAGCAGCCTGAGTTGGGCATTCGGGAGCAGACCAAGACGAGCAGGAGGCCATGGCAAAGACAGGCAAACAGGCTGGGCTGCATGGACACGTGGTGGAGGCAAGGGAGCCAAAGAGCAGCTGCAGCTATGACTCTAAGGCCCCAGCCAAGGCCTACGAGGGAAGTTGTGGTGGGGAGAGACGTGGCCAGACAGAATTTTTACTACCAGTTCACCCGAACTGTGCCAGACCGGCTGAATCCCATCACTGGCTGTATCTTCCCTTCTCCAACCGAGAGATTGTGTCAGTTGGAAAAGGGGCTCCCAGACTCCTCTTGATCTTCAGCTCTTCTCCTTGTGGTCTTTCCTCAAGGCTTAGAGCAGCTCCTTTGATCGCTTCCTTGGCTTCCTTATCTTTCCCTGAAGTTCACGTAGATTTTGTACAAATTCTCCTCCAAGCTTGTTGTCTGCAAGGGGACCTGGTCCTTGAGTTGGGGTCTCCCCAAACTAGAACGTTCACTTCCTGAGATTCTTATGGCTGCATTTGCCTTCTTTCCATGGACATCTCCCAGCTGACTCAGATTCTGTTTCCAATTAACTACGATTTTGAGATCATTTTAACAAGCATACATATAACATTTGGTATCCCTCATCTTTCTTCTAGTCCATCATTAATCTTCTTATATGAGACTCTATTGTTAGTCAAGTCCTAGTAGCTAAAAAGCAGATATTTTTCTACTGTGTGCTAATCATAAATATTGTTTCGGGAAACTTGATATTCCTTTATAAAATTTTATTTTATTCCAAAAGGTAAAATGCAAGTTTTGGAAAACTTTTTAAATGAAGTTTCAAATATGGCTCCTAAGTTGAAAGACTTTATATTCTTTAAAGCACATCAAATTCGGTTACTTTAAGATAGTATTAATGACCATATTAATGACAACATAGAGAAATTGATGACCAATGGCAAATTGTTATCCATCACATTCAGGTTTTATGGAAAGATTAAAAAGGGTTAAACATTATTTGAGTTTCATTTTGAAGACAGTTTTTATCCACTTTCATACCACCCCTCAGGTTTCCAATCACATCACAAAAATTCTTTGTGAGTCCTTTACTGAAATCCAGTTCTATCACCAGAGTTCCCATAATCTATTTAGGAAGTGTGATGATATGTGAGAATAACTTTTGGGATGAGGGGAAGAGAGGCTGCCTAGGGAAGGATCAGAGAAGAGGGGAGAATCCTGCAGCTGCATAATGGGAGAGAAAAAAACTCAGAAAGGCTCCTCATTAACTTTTCAGACTGAGAAAAGTGTTGGTGGGAGATTTGTTCTTTCCAATTTTCAAAATTGTGCTGATCTCGCATCACAATTAATTAGAATTAGTACATCTGGAGATGTTTTTCATCAGGATGACCAGGGAGAAGATTAGCCTGACAGCTTTCTTCTTGATCAACCCATGCTTTCTGGGAATCTACCTGTTGTTTTCAAAAGGTTTATGGATCATCTTTTTTTCTTTGTTCATTTTATTTCTCATCTGCTCTAGAATGTTCGCTATAATTGATCAACTGTGTCCATTATATTTTCTCTATATTTTGTCAATATATGATTGACATTTTTTTCTCAAACTTTTTCCTTCACCTATGAAGATATTGGCAGTATTTGTACCCTATTTAACCATATTTGGAGATTAGATAATTGTAGAAGAAAGATTCAATGTGGGATAAGAAACAAAGTTTTCTGTTTTTCAAATTCCTGTATTTTTCTATTCTAGTTTCATCAGTTTCTGAAGAAGAATGAATTTTGGAATATTTCTCAAAGAAAACTGTACTTGGACCAAAATGGAGAGATAACAGCAGATCTGAGCATTGACGGCTTCTTGGTTCTCCCCAATACTCTGGCGTATTTTAAAAGACAGAGGCTTTCTATCAGACAAGATGCTCTTTCACAGCTAAAGTTGCTTAATAAGGTGGGAGAAATGTTGGTGTCCTTTCTCTGTTTTCCAAGTGGGCAAAGCTTATAGTCTCCAGGGTGGTTGGCCTTCAATGCCAGTTGGTGTCATCTAATGGAAGTTCTTCAACAGGCGGGACCTAAGTGGAGGGGCTTTGCCATGTTTTATGGAAACCTTTCAAGATCTTACTGGTCAGAAGTTTCTTTTTTCATCATATTAATTTCATAATAAAAATCTAATGGAATAAATGTTTCCTAAATCTTTTACAATAAATTTTATTCTCAGTTTTAATATGAATATATCATCATGTAGTCATCCCTCCTGACTTTATTAGTAGAAAAGTACTTTATTGTAATGTTAAATGCCAAAAGCAAAAAGGAGGAACTATATGAAGAATCTGCCAGTAGTTAGTTATACCTCCTGCATCTTCCTAGAAGAAGTCAAATATTTCATATTTACTTACATGAAGACCAGAGGCTATTTGGCTAATGTCAGTGTCTACCTCTATTTTCCATGAATGTTGACTACTAACACATTTTCTTTGTCATTCCTCATTTTTCTGCTCAGTCCCTGCCTCAATCCAACTGTGCGGAAAATTGTCATCCTGGATTTGTCAAGAGGGCTCGAGAAGGAGAGCCAGTTTGCTGCTATGACTGCGTTCCTTGCCCGGAGGGGACCTTCTCCACTCAGGAAGGTGGGTCAAACTGCGGAAAATGGGAGGCTTTGTGGAACTGGATCCATCTAAACATTTTCATGAAAGTGCAAGTTAAAAGACACAAGCTCACCTTTTTTAATTTTTAACCTGCACAATTTCTTATCTAAAAGGAAGTGAATCAAAAAGACTTTGAAGAAGGGGCTGGGAGGAGACGGGAGGAGGGGGTGGCAGACTGGGCAAGCTTTACTAGCAATAGAGGAAACATCTCCCCTGCTGATAGATTCAGAGTCCAGACATCACAGGGTTCATTCCAAGTTCTCTGTCTGCCTCTTGCAGAGTTTATTCTTTTTATACAGTTTTCACAAGCAAAGAAAAGAGCATATAGCCTCAGCATCTTATTGGTGCATTCTCCTTGTCAATCTCTAAGAACATCCCAGCAAGGATAGAGTCTTACATATCTAGATGATGTCTGGCACTGCTAATTAGTTGAGCTCATAGGAATCTGAGGTAACCAGCTACTGAGATCATGGCAGTGTGCTGCGCATGTCTGTACGTAACCTTTCCTCCATTCCTACACCTTGCTTTTTAGTCTGGATATGTGCTGCTAAGTTCACCTTTCTAGGAAGATCTGAATTCTTTGAAACTTGATGAATTGTTTTAGGTCCACCTTCTGAAAGACCTTGCAATTCACTGTATATTGGATTCTCCCCTTGAGGATCACTGAGAAGGTGTCACTCGTCCATAATGTGGTGCTGTGGATAGTTATGGGAGGGGGACTCATTACACAAATATTCTGCCTGTCATGTAGATCAATCAATCAGTAGAGAGCTGGAAGGGACCTTGGAGGTTTTCTAGTCATATCCCCAGGTCAAGCAGGAGACCTGATACCATTTCAGACAAGTGACTGTCCAGTCTCTCCTTAAAAACCTCCAATGTTGAAGCACCCACAGCTTCTGGAGGCCAGCTGTTCCACTGGTTAATTGTTCTCACTGTTAGGAAATTTCTCCTGAATTCCAGCTTACTTCCAGATGTTACAAGATACTGTAGATTTCCTCTAAGTCCAGTATATTAACTGCCATGTCGCAGGACACAAGATCTTTGCCTAAAAAGATTATTTGATTCATTATTAACCTCTAATAATGTAGCTTCCTATGAGTTACATCACATATTACACCAGAAATAATTAACACCCTAGGACTTTCCTCACGTTCATATACCTAGCTACTTTTTAAAAAGATTACATCCTACTTATGCTAGTTTTAACGAAAAATAAATGGACAGGATTTTAAAGAAAATTGATTTTTGGTTTCTCAGATGCAGAAAAATGCACCAAGTGTCCAGATGATAAATATCCAAATAAGAAAAGAGTCCAATGTATCCCCAAAGTTATAACCTTCCTGACCTATGAAGAACATCTGGGCATCATCCTGGTCTCTTTTGCCCTACTCTTCTTCCTAACCACAGGCCTTGTTTTAATCATCTTCATTAAACACCGAGAAACTCCCCTTGTCAAAGCCAACAACCGGGACCTCTCCTACATCCTCCTGGTCTCCCTCCTGTTTTCCTTCTTGTCTTCTTCTCTCTTCATTGGTCAACCAAAGAAAGCCACCTGCCTTCTCCGACAAACGGTTTTCAGCATCATCTTCTCAGTTGCTGTTTCTTCTCTCTTGGCCAAGACCATCACGGTGGTGCTGGCTTTTCTGGCCACAAAACCAGGAAACCGAGTGAAGAGATGGTTGGGGAAGAGCTTGGCCAACTCCATCATCCTTTCTTCTTCTGCTCTCCAAATTATCATCTGCTCCATCTGGCTGGGAGTTTCTCCCCCCTTCCCTGACTCTGACCTCCACTCCCAGCCTGGAGAGATCATCCTGCAATGTAATGAAGGGGCCGTTGTCATGTTCTACGTCACCCTCAGCTACATGGGCTTCCTGGCTGCCATCTGCTTCACGGTGGCTTTCCTGGCCAGGAACCTGCCTGGGGCCTTCAACGAAGCCAAGCTGATCACCTTCAGCATGCTGGTCTTCTGCAGTGTCTGGGTGACTTTTGTGCCCACCTACCTGAGCACCAAAGGAAAATACATGGTGGCTGTTCAGGTCTTCTCCATCCTGGCCTCCAGTGCTGGGCTGCTGGGCTGCATCTTCATCCCCAAGTGCTACATTATCCTCCTGAGGCCAGACCTGAACACAAAGGAGCATCTCACAGCCAGAAGAAATGTGGAAATGTGAGACTGAGGAATTTCAAATTTTATCATGTTCCACAGTCTAAACCAGTAATTTTAAATCTTTTTGGGGACATGCCCCTCCTAAGCATCTTTAAAATCCTGTGACATATAATTCTTACTTTACTCAAAGTGTGAACTCTGCTCACAGGGAGGAAGCCTAAAAGGCCATTAAATTAGTTTAAACAAGGTTCAAATTGCCCCCATTAAAAATCAAATTGCCCCCCTGTGAAGCATTGGCTCCACGTTAGGAACCACTGGTCTCAACATAGACAATGGTCCAAGCTGTTCTGCATGCATGAGTGGGCCAACTCTTTTTCTTGAAATAAAGAAAGGGTGCGTGGAAGATTGTGAGGAGACAATTTTTTTGGAGAAATGGGGGCATGTTGGCAAGATAGAAATATAGAAGGAATGTAAGGAGCAACGTTGACACCCTCATTTCTCAGGACATTTTGCCCAAACTGCTTTTATTTACACAATAACTCTTTCTTGAGGGTAGCAACAATACAAGGGTGGGAAGGTAACTTGAACTCTCACTAATTATGAATATTCATGCTTACATCTATTAAATAAACTATGCACCTGTATGATTGTCATTTTCTCCTCCTTTCCAGGAATGTATAAATATGTGTGCATGCTTTTGTCTGTAAGATTTCCTCTCACTATTTTATGGAGGGAAATTCCTCCAGTGGAGACTGAATAAATAAACCCACTGATCTTGGATTATTGGGTTTTTGGGTCCTGCGTTTGATTCCACAGAAACTGGTGTCAGCTGTGGGATTCACAGTCTTAGATCTGCCACCAGGGACAGCAGATGGGAAACCCCTATAGGGGGATTGTTGTGAGATTGATGCCATATCCCTTCCCCCTGCCCCATAAAGGCCCCATTGAGGAGCTTCTGGGAGGCCACAGTCTGTGTCTCAGAGTCCATTGTGGCTGGGGAGGCTTGAAGAGGGTTTGTGGTCCTTCCATCCCAATTCGCACCCACTCTGGCCCTGCTGCAACCTCAGCTGAGCAATGGCTGGAGGTGTCCAGGAACCGAGGGGGAATTTGGCTTTGGGGGGCGGGATCAGTGTGAACTTTCCATGTGGAAGAACGGAGACTCACCCAGAGACTCTGTCCAAACCCCCTTTATCCTATTGTGTGAATGGAGGAATTGCCTGAGCTGATCCTGGGCCAGGAGGGCAGTGGATGATGGGGCTCAGGCAGACTCTGCTTGGGGAAGGAATGTTTCCCAAAAAAACCCAGAAACCTGCTGTGTCCCAGGGCTGGGAGGTGGGTCTGGGGTCCTCACTGGTGCCTCCACAGGAAGTGAAAAAAGGGAGTGAAAATGGAAGGGATGATTTAAAAAACCCTCTACCTCCCTGGTGAGAAGAGAAATTCCTGGATCTGCACAAGGCCAGGACACATTCCATGCAAACAGAAGCAGGAAAGTCCGTTTTTATTTTTGTTAGACTTTTTCCCACTGTTTTATTATTTTTTCAACTAACTAAAGGAGGTGAACATATCCAACTCGTCTTCCTCTTCCTCCTCTTTTCCCCACAACAATCACCCTGTGATGTGGGGTTGTCTGAAAGAGAGCGTCTGTCCCGAGGTCAGCAAACAGGCTTTCAGGGCTAAGGCAGGACTCGAACTCAGGATCTCCTGCTTCTTAGCCTGCTGCCTTAACCCTTGTCAATGTTAAAGCAAGGTGGATTTTGGGCAAAGGCCCTGCTGGTCACCACTGCCGCCTTGTCTTTCAGCAGGAGCCAGGAGTCCAGCAGGACCCCAAGTTTCCCCCTGGGTCCTTCTGGGGTAGAGCAGCCCCATCCAAGAGCAAAGGAGAGAAACTCCTGGACACAGAGAGCCCCTCCCTCCCCCAGTCACAGCCCCTCCCTCTTGCTAGTGTTCAGCTGGAACTCACTGCCTGTAGGGGGCAGCATAGAGTCTGGCCCTGAATTCCTAGCTGGGCCCTGGGAATTCAAATCAGAGCCTCCTAGTGATTGGCTCAAAGCCCCCAGCTGCCTCTGATGCCTAAAGCGGGACTAGAACTCAGAGTCACTTATTGATTGGCACAGAGTCACTAAGGGGCCCCACCTACTTTTCTTCATAGCAAGATAGGTTGGCCACCACCTTCCTCTCAACCTACCCCTGGCATTTCCTGGTGGTCTCCCAACCCTGCTTAAATACAGCCCTTGTTAAGCTTCTCCAAACCATCCTGCTGCTGCATCCTAGGGGTAGTCCTTGACTTACAACCAGAATTGGGACCAAAAATGCCATTGCTAAACTAGGCAGTCATTAAGTGAGTTGTGCTGAATTTTACAATGTTTTTTGCCACCGTTGTTAAACGAATCACTGCAGTTTTTGAGTGAATCCTGCAGTCATGAAACAAACACCATTTCGCCCACTGATTTTACTTGTTCTAAATCCATGTTGATTGCCAGGCACCCAAGTGGCGACTATGTGCTGCACTAGTCGTAAGTATGAGGACCCATCATAAAGTGCTTTTTTCAATGGCCTTGGAACTTGGAACAGTCGCTAAATGAATGCATGTAAATTGAGGACTACGTGTAGGATACTTAGAGAATGTATATCTTGACAAACTTGAACATTGGGCACTATCTAATAAAATGAAATTCAATGGTGAAAAGAGTAAGGTTCTACATTTAGGCAACAAAAATGGAATGCACAGGTACAGTATAGGTGGTACCTTGCTCAGTAGTAGTAACTGTGAAAGGGATCTTGGTGTCCTAGTGGGCAACCATTTAAATATGAGCCAGCAGTGTGCAGCAGCTGCCAAAAAAGCCAACACAGTTCTAGGCTGCATAAACAGAGGGATAGAATCAAGATCACGTGAAGTGTTAATACCACTTTATAATGCCTTGGTAAGGCCACACTTGGAATACTGCATTCAGTTTTGGTCGCCACGATGTAGAAAAGATGTGGAGACTCTAGAAAGAGTGCAGAGAAGAGCAACAAAGATGATTTGGGGACTGGAGACTAAAACATATGAAGAATGGTTGCAGGAACTGGGTATGTCTAGTTTAATAGAAAGAAGGACTAGGGGAGACATGATAGCAGTGTTCCAATATCTCAAGGGTTGCCACAAAGAAGAGGGAGTCAAACTATTCTCCAAGGCACCTGAGGGTAGAACAGGAAGCAATGGGTGGAAACTAATCAAGGAGAGAAGCAACTTAGAACTGAGGAGAAATTTCCTGACAGCTAGAACAATTAATCAGTGGAACAGCTTGCCTCCAGAAGTTGTGAATGCCCCAACATTGGAAGTCATTAAGAAGATGTTGGTTAGCCATTTGTCTGGAACGGTATAGGGTTTCCTGCCTAGGCAGGGGGTTGGACTAGAATACCTCCAAGATCCCTTCCAACTCTGCTATTGTATTGTATTGTTTTGTATTCTATTGTATTCTATTCTATTGTATTGTATTGTATTGTATTGCATTGTATTGTATTGTATTGTATTGTATTGTATATAATTGGATCCATTGTTTCTTCAGGCACATTCTCACAAAGCCTTTTTAAAATGAATAATATCTAAAAAAAGTTTTCATAGATTTCCCTTTCATCATCTGGGGAGGTGCAGGAAAACCAGGATTCTCTGGATCTCTAATACCAGATTCCAGATCCAAGGGACAAGACTCCCAATATGCAAGTCTCCCAAGAGCAGCACAGTTTTCTCAAGCAGACAGTGGATCAACTTCATAACAGAAGACTTGTAGAAACCTCTGCTGGACAACAAAGGAAGCTTGGACCAAGCCAACACGATGACCCACCAGTTAGAGTTAGAGAAAGAATCTTTGGTGAAGAACTCCAGAAAGAAATGTCTGAGGTTACTAGCCAAGTGGCCTTCCTCAAAGTTGAGAAGGCTGCCTTAGAACCTCTGAGAAGCTCCTCAAAGATGTCTGGAACCTTCTTAAGAACTCAAGAAGCACCTCTAGAGTCTGCAGCATGAACTGGCTCAGATGGACCAAACTTCCACTTTGTGGAGAAAAGCCACTCCAGCCAACTGAAGCAGAAAGTCACCATTCTTCAGAATGTGAGGGGAAATGAGAAGAAGCACCTCAACCATTTGCAGCAGCAGCAGACCTGTGTTTACCAGGCCAGAATGGAAGACCTGCAGAAAACTCTGGAGGACAACAGAGAAGGACTGACCCATGTCAGAATGGCCATCCAAGAATTACAGCTGCAGAATTGGTGTTTGGAGAAAGACAGGGAAGATCTCCACAGGGAGGTCACCAGCCAAGTGGCCTTCTTCAGAAATGATGTTGGTCTGAGTGACCAGCACATGGGACAACTTTGCTGACACTCTCTCTCCCCATACCTGGAATGGAGGAATGGTGGCCTTTTACCCATTTGAAAGAGATTCTTCCCTTCCCTTCCCTTCCCTTGACTAGAGAGAGAGAGAGAGAGAGAGAGAGAGAGAGAGAGAGAGAGAGAGGGAGAGAGAGAAACCTGGATGTCCCACCCCCTTAGTCCCCCTCCTCTTCCTTCTTGGACCTGGATGAATAGGCGGCATTGAATACTCTCATGCCACAATCCAGAGCATTTGGTCAATTTGATTTACTGGGAATGTTCCGGTTCAAAAAGATTCTGTCCTACAAAGAGGGAACCCGGAAGTCAAAAGTTACAATTTGTTGTAATTTAACTCATCAAAGGAAAGTAGAAAGGAAAGTTTACCTGGATAGAATATCCTGCCCCCTTTACACAGAAAGTCAGTTATATAAGCTAAACAGAACAACCGAATAGCAGAACAAGAGCCTTGGAAGGGACCTTTGAGGTCGTCTAGTCCAACCCCCTGCTCAAGCAGAGAACCCTCCCCCATTTCAGAATAGTGGCTCTCCAATCTCTTCTTAAAGACCTCCAGTGTTGGGGCATCCACAACCTCTGGTGTCATTTCACTGCATAATTCTTCTAACTGTCAGGAAATTCTTTCTTAGTTCTAGGTTGCTTCTCTCCTTGATTAGTTTCCATCCATTGCTTCTTTTTCCTGCCTTCTGGTGCTTTGGAGAATAGGTGGACCCCCTCTTCTTTGGGGCAGCCCCTCAAATATTGGAAGACTGTTTATCAGATCCAATTATTATTGCGTCCGCAGATAACCGCCCTGCCTCCCTGTTTCGGGTGACCCGCTCCCTCTTGTTTGAGAGACCGCGGGAAGCCCCTTTGCAGGGCAGAGCAGAGGAGTTTGGGAAATATCTACAGGACAAAGTCGCTCAAATCCGGATGGGATGGGCCCCTTTCAGTGGTCCAGCTGAGACGCCCGCGGCGAGTCTTGAGGGACCGCTTTGGGAGGAGTTTGACTCGGTTGCCATCGAGGATTTGGACAGGTTGCGTGGACGTCTGCGACCTACCACATGTTTATTGGACCCGTGTCCCTCCTGGCTTGTACTGGCATCCTGGGAGGTTACACGCGACTGGCTCCTGGGCCTAGTGAACGCTTCGTTGGGTGAGGGGCTCCTACCGACCGCCTTGAAAGAGGCGGTGGTGAGGCCCCTGCTCAAGAAGCCTTCCCTCGACCCAATGGACCTAGTCAATTATCGTCCAGTCTCCGACCTTCCTTTTTTAGCGAAGGTTGTAGAGAGTGTGGTAGCACAACAGTTCCCACGTCACCTGGAGGAGAATGATTATCTAGACCCGCGCCAGTCCGGCTTCCGACCCGGGCACAGCACGGAGACGGCCTTGGTCGCATTGGTTGATGATCTCTGGAGGGCCAGAGATAGGGGTTGTTCCTCTATCCTGGTCCTATTAGATCTCTCGGCGGTGTTCGATACCATCGACCATGGTATCCTGTTGCACCGGGCATCTAGGAGGACGCCCAAATTGCACCGGCTAGAGGGGCTGGGAGTCAGGGGCACCGTTCTACGGTGGTTTGGCTCCTACCTCTCTGACCGGACGCAACGTGTGTTGGCAGGGGAGCAGAGATCGACCCGGAGGTCACTCACATGTGGGGTGCCTCAGGGGTCGGTACTCTCGCCTCTCCTGTTCAACACATACATGAAACCGCTGGGCGAGATCATCCGTGGCTTTGGGGTGGGATATCATCTGTATGCTGATGATACTCAGCTATACATTTCCACCCCGAACCACCCCAATGAGGCCGTCGAAATGATGTCCCGGTGTTTGGAGGCCGTACGGGTCTGGATGGATGACAACCGACTAAAACTCAACCCTTCCAAGACGGAGTGGCTGTGGCTTCCGGCCTCCCGGTTCAACCAGTTGCTTCCATCTCTGGCCATCGGGGGCGTGCAACTGGCCCCCATGGAACAGGTGTGCAATTTGGGCGTCCTCCTAGATGCCCGGCTGTCCATGGATGACCATGTAACAGCTGTGGCAAGGGGGGCATTCCATCAGGTTCGCCTGATGCGCCAATTGCGCCCCTTATTGGACCGGGATGCCCTACGCACAGTCACCCATGCGCTAGTGACGTCTCGCCTGGACTACTGCAATGCTCTCTACATGGGGCTTCCCTTGAGATGCACTCGGAGACTGCAGTTGGTCCAGAATGCGGCCGCGCGGGTGATTATGGGGAGGACTAGATACTCCCCTGTAACACCTCTCCTGCGCGAGCTGCACTGGCTTCCTGTAGTCTACCGAGTGCGTTTCAAGGTTTTGATTATGATCTTTAAAGCGCTTCATGGCACAGGGCCTAGTTACATGCAGGATCGCATCCTGCCCCATACATCCCTACGACCAATCCGCTCACACAGAGAGGGACTTCTTCGGGTGCCGTCCGCCAAACAGTGTCGGGGGGCGACACCCAGGAGTAGAGCCTTCTCTGTGATGGGCCCAGCCCTGTGGAATGACCTCCCCCGTGACATCAGGACTACTTCCGATCTCCGCTCCTTCCGTGTACAGCTGAAGACCCACCTCTTTCAATTATCTGGCCTGGCTCAACCATAAATTTTTCTTACTCCTCCTGACAGTTCTTTTAAAATTTTAAAATTTTAAATTTTAAATTGTGTTTTACAATTGGGGTATTTTAATGGTGACTTTTAATTGTCCATGTGATGTAATTTGTTACCTCCTCCGTGCATGTATGTCCTGTATATATGTATGTTTATGTGTTGTATATGTTTTATATGCTCCATTGTACGCCGCCCCGAGTCCTGTCTGGAAAGGGAGCGGCTAATAAATTTAAATTTATTTATTTATTATTTATTATCCCCCCTTAGTCCTTCTTTTCACTAGACCAGACACACCCAATTCCTGCAACTGTTCTTAGTATGTCTCAACCCCCCTAATCCTCTTTGTTGCTCTTCTCTGCCCTCTTTCTAGAGTCTCAACATCTTTTCTTCATTGTGGCGACCAAAACTGGATGCAGGATTCCAAGTGGGTTCCTACCAAGGCCTCATAGAGCGGTATTAACACCTCTTGTGACCTTGAGCCTCTGTTAATGCAGCCTAGGACTGTGTGGGCTTTTTTGGCAGTTGCAGCACACGGCTGGCCCATATTTGATTTGTTGATTCAGGATTTAGGACGTGAATGAAAAAAAAAGAAGTCATAAGGTTCCTTAAGAGCCTACAAAGAGAGAGACCACATGCTAATTAAGACGGAAGGAATTCTTTGCATAGAAGAGAAGAAACTATGGGCATCCCATTATCTAAGCATAGTCCTCCTTGGCAAGGAAAAATAATTTATCTTACAGGTAGGGAATCTTAGAATGTTTCAATAGTACAGGTGGTCTCCGACTTACGACACTTCATTTAGTGACCAATCAAAGTTACAATGGCACCGAGGAAAAAGTGACTAATGACATGATCGAAATTCGGACACTTGGCAACTGGTTCATATTTATGACGGTCACAGCGTCCCGGGCTAAGATGATCGATCCCCTTTTGCGACCTTCTGGCAAGCAAAGTCAATGTGGAAGCCAGATTCTCTTAACAACCATAGTATTCACTTAACAACTGCAATGATTCACTTAACAACTGCGGCAAGAAAGGTCGTAAATGGGGCAGAACCCGCTTAACAAACGTCTCAGTTATTTACATAAATTTTGGGCTCAATTGTGGTCGTAAGTCCACAATTATTTACCTGAAAACATCGTTGATCCTAAGGATATTTAGCCTGAAATGTGTGCAATTAAATTTTTCATATCTCGTCGGATCTTTCTTTGGCTCTCCGTCTCCCCATTCCCACTCCTGGTTCGCCCTCCCCAAATACCGTCATTGCATCATTGCAGTGTCACCTAGCAACAGAAATTTTGGGCTCAAAAGCTTTCTAGGTCCCAGCCTCAAAGTCATTGCCATCCTTTCAACATTGCCTTGGCAAGAGAGTAAAATAAGGCCAATCAAGACCCAAAGAAACCCTGGGCTACTTAGCAAGAGCAACAGTATCAGGACCCCCATGTGGTGGGCACTACAAAGTCCCCCGAATCCAAGAGAGCTGACGGAGGGGGCAGGAGGCCAGCCGAGGGGAATCTCCCACCCCTTGCTAGAGGCTCGGCTCCCCTGCAGCCATCCAGCAACCGCTCAGTCAGGGCATCCTAAAGGTGGGAGGTCTGTGTGGGGAGGAGGGCAGCCCCCCTGCCACACCTCTAGCAAGGACGGAGGGGAGGGTCACAGGGCTCTGCACCATTGACCCAAACAACGCAAATAGGCAGGAATCAGGTGGGAAGAAGCGAGGAGGCAGGACGGCCGGAGCACCTGTTTTGCCAGACTTCCTAAGATGCCTGCCGGGATCCCTGCGGTGTCTCCCTTTTGTCTCCTGGCCTTGTCTTCACCTGCTCCATCCAGAACAGCCCCAAAGGAGGGAAAGGGGCCCTGCCAGAGCCACCTGTCAGAGGGGTAAGGCAGAGCATCCCAGGTGTTTCTATTTACCCTGCCAGTCTTCTTCCTTAAGGGAGAATCCCATAGCCTCCCCTTCCCTCTCCTTGTCCTTTCCTTGTCTCTGTGTTACCAACCTTTCCTTCCCAGCAGGGTGGGAGCTCTGTCCATGAGGCACACCTGTGGCCTGAAAGGTAATCTCCCCCCCAATGCAGAGGTGGAAGAGCAACAAGAGAGTTGGAAGGGACCTCAGAGGTCTTCTAGTCCAACCCCCTTGCTCAAACAGGAGACCCTGCCCCATTTCAGACAGGTGGCTTTCCAATCTCTCCTTGAAAACCTCCAGTGATGGAGCATCTGTAACTTCTGGTGGCAAGCTGTTCCACTGGTTAATTGTCCTCACTGTCAGGAAATTTCTCCTTAATTCTAGGTTCCTTCTCTCCTTGATTAGTTTCCACCCATTGCTTTTAGACCCGCTACTTTGGACCCCCCCTTTCTTTGTGACAGCCCCTCAAATACTGGAAGACCTCTATCATGTCATGCCAGGGCCTTCTCTAGACAAGCCATACCCAATCCCTGCAACCGTTCTTCACATGTTTTAGGCATATGTCATTTAGCCATTTGGCCACATCATGCATGCAAATTCATTGGAAAAGTCAGTGATGGTAGGAATGGTTAGTGGAAGAAGCTGAAGGGGGAGCAAAGAACACGTTGGCTTGATAATATCAATCTGACCCAACAGTCGGGGCTTCTCAGGGCACCATGGAAAGCAATGGCCTACAGGTGTTGGACACGACTGAACAGGAGTTCTCTGAACAAGAACTCAAAATAATCTCTCGTCCTACAGATGTGATCAAAGTTGACACAGTGGGAGCACAGACTCCTTTAGCCACAATTTCCACCGGTGTAATTTCCTGGATGAAAGCTTTCCTAGCTGTCAGGCGGCTTCAAGGCGGGATTCAAAGGTTTCCAAAATAGAATAGAATAGACTAGAATAGAGCTGGAGGGGACCTTGGAGGTCTTCTAGTCCAACCCCCTGCTGAAGCAGGAGAACCTATGTACCATCTCAAGACAAGTGACTGTCCAGTCTCTTCTCAGAAACCTCCAATGATGGAGCAGCTCCAACTTCTGGTGGCCAGCTGTTCCACTGGTTAATTGTCCTCACTGTCAGGAAGTTTCCCTTTAATTCTAGGTTTTGTTTCCTCTTTGTTTTATTTCCATCCGTTGTTTCTTGTCCTGCTCTCTGGTGCTTTGGAGAATAATTTGACCCCCCCCCTCTTCTTTTGTGGCAGCCCCTCAAATACTGGAATATGGCTATCATGTCACCCAAATCCCTCCTTTCTTTAGACTAGCCAGGCCCAGAAAAGAGTCTTTTTTAAAAAAAAGCATGTGTCTGTGAATGCATGACAGTAGTTTGGTTCAGGCCTTGTTGAAGCTGAAACGAAAGTAGGCCATAAGAATGTGACCTTTTAACCTAGTGCCTGCATGAGAATGTGACCTTTAACATACATAATGCTTGCATAGGTTGATGGTTAACTGCAAATATCTAACTGTGTATAGGATGTTTGCTGACCACAATATTTAACTAACTGTTTATCTAGCTTAGCATAGCGTTTGTATAGGTTGTTGGTTAACTGCAAATATCTAACTGTGTATACGATGCATTATTAGGGATGTTTTTGAAAACCCCTTAACTGCTACATACCTATTAATTGTTTTCTTGTGGAAAATTACTGAAGGTATTTCCTTGTATGTGTCCACTCCCCCACCCTAAAAAAACTGCTTAATAAAAGGGTCTGTACAGAACATGTCAGGAGGAATGTAGCTTACATCCTCCAAGCACTGTGCTTGCCTACCTCGAACTAACTCTTTGTGTGGTGTCTTAATTTGCGGCCTTCGTCCACGTGTGGACCCCCCAAATTCCCGGTGAGGACCGGGGCTCGTTCTCCCACCCAAGGGAGAACCCTGAAGGCCCAGACAGGCGAACCCGGGCTCAAGTATGTCGCGAACCTTGCAGCGACATCTGGGGGCTCGTCCAGTCCTGTATTAGCGACATCTGGGGGCTCGTCCAGTCCTGTATTGGTGTCTTCGTGGGCACGATCGTTGTCTAGCGGTGTGCTCTCCTTCACTCCTGTGAACTTACCCGGCCGGACGCGCCACTGTGCACACGTAAGTCATGGGCTCCTCGGGCTGAAAGGTTTCTGCTCATCACCGAGAGGAACTTTTCGCTCTCGTGAAGCGTACTAATTCTCTCCAAAAGATTAATAGCATCACTGTCTATCCGCTTTCTCGAAAATCTATCGCTTACTCTCTATCCTAATTCTCCTTCAGACGATTCTTCCGTTTCTTTTGTTCCTAATCTTTCTCCTTCGGACGAAACCCCGAAGGTTTCACCACCTCCTTATGAGGCCCCCAAAGTCTCAGTCGCTTCCTCCGCTCCCCTGCGGAGACTTCTGCTTCTTTTCCTACTGAAACTCCTACTGACTTTCCTGACGTAGATCCACGGGCTGGCTCCTTTTCTGCCTTTGTTGCCTTGTATGTATGTATGACATGAAGGAAGTTCCTACTAAAGGTTTGCCTTCAACCTGAGTAAAAACCCTCTGTACATTTTTCTGACCAACCTACTCTATTAGTCCTAAAGTAAAAACCTGGCCTCCAGAAGGCAGTTTTGATTTAGATTTTGTCAACAAATTTGCTGATTTTCTGGCCACCATCAGATGAATCAAGGGCCCCACCCAGATGCAAGTGATGTGTTAATGAAAGTCTCCATACATCTTGGATCTTTAAAAATATGCCAGCATGAGCCAACCTAGAACCCTGGCTGAATGCAAACAATGTGTGGACAAACATCTCTGTACATTGTTTTTATACATCTTGATATTTAAACATGCCAGCGCGTGCTGGGATATCAAGATAGAATTTGGATCTTTAAAAATTAGCCAACGTCCGTTGGCAGATCCAAATTAGAAACGAACACCCCAGGGCAGAGACAGGCATTAACTATCTAGTGCTTAAGGAGATAGAACAGCCGGGTCACTTCAAGCAAAAGTAAGAAATTTAGCAGGTAACAAAAAGGTAAAGCCTGTCTGAATGGAAGACCTAGGTAATTGGACTGATTTTATTAACATTATTTTTTCTATTCCAAAATTTGATTTTTTTAATTTATTTTCAAAATATTTTTTTTTCAGTGTCTTTTAATTGACTATGTGGTCTGTATGACTTTTCTGCTTGCCTATTGTTCTCAATTCTTTGCTTTCATAAGACTGTTTTTTTTTTTGGATGGAAGATGAAATTGTTTATAAGGACTCTTATGAAAGTTTCCTACCTTGCAATATTGTTGTTTTTGTAACACTAAAAATTGTTTTTTGCTATTTTATTTTTTCACATCTTTTTTTAATAAGCTTTTTAACTATATTTCTGACTTTTATTATGTGTGTCAATTTATTTTTAATTTTTTAGAAACTATGTTTTTTTTTCTTAGATTTATTTTTGATTATTTTTTTTCTCATCAAAATGCCTGGGGACTGGCACAATTTTGCCATATGCCACTCAACCAGGCCAAGCAAATTGTTTTATTTTGTTCCTAGTGTTTTGGGGCATCCCCCTCTGGGGACAAAGAAGTTAATTTTTATGATTTGGCCTCTAATCACTATGGCAAATGGATGTCACCTATGTTTTCTTTTTTTTTGGCTCCTTAGAAATAAATTCATTTATTTAGTTAGGGGGTTGGACCAGAAGACCTCCAAGGTTTTTTCCAACTCTACTATTGTATTATTATTGTATTATCTATTTTTAATTTTTGGCCACATTTTTTTCCCCCAGCCTTTATTGCCTTGGGCAAACTTTTTTTTTAAAAAACTGACAATGGCCTGGCCTATTTTTCATTGGCCTTTTTGTAATTTTGTACTAATTGCACCAGTTTTAATTTTTGGGGTTTTTCCTTATAATTCCACAGGTTAAGCCATTGTGGAACGTGTTAATTGGTCCTTCAGGGACTGTTTTTTCAAACATATAAAAAAGGAGGGATTTTGGGTACCTAGTAATTTGGTGTACCCCAATTTGGCTAATTTGGCATAGGTAACATAATAGATTTAAAAAGTTTGTTTGCCTCCCCCACAAGGGGGACGAGGATATGCTGTGCTTGTTTTTACAGATTTTTATGGATTCTAGTACGTGATGTTTGTCTAGACAAGAATATTGTCGTACCAGTTCCCAAATCCAGTTCCAGAGATGACCAAGATGACTTTACAGACAGCACAGTGGCCAATACGATCTTGCCAAAACAGCTGTGAAGTGATATGAAAAACCAAAAACCACCAAAGCAGTGCTGAAACAACGACACGACAACTTATGTGCTGCCATTTTTGCCAAGTTTTTAGTCATCATTAGTCATCATTTGTTTATGTTTACTTGTTTTGTCATCTCACCAAAAAACTCATTTGAACAGTGACTGCAATAAAATCTATGTGTGCAACTAACATTACACACACTGACTTGAACTGTACATGAAACATTTGCTTTTTATATGCTTGGATCCTGTTTGAATTTTGCCTGCAGTAATTCAACACTTCATTGGTTCGAATTATAAGACTATCTTTCATTGAGGATTAATTGCTTATGATCCTCCCTCTGAAAAATGTAACATGTGTTAATGTAGTTAACTGTATATTTTTAAGTAATAAGCCTTATTGTCTCTTATTTCTTCCTCCTATTTTGCTCTTAATAACAGTCATGCCTTCCCTAATGCTGATCCGGAGTGCTGGATGTGCCTTTTTTTTCCAACCACCATTTTATGAGGCCATAGGTTCTGCCATACCTTTTCAATCTATGGTTGCTCTCCAGAATTCTCTTACTTCACTATCTGAAGTTGTTTTACAGAATAGAAGAGGATTGGATTTGTTATTTTTAAAACAGGGCGGCTTATGTGTAGCTTTAAAAGAAGAATGCTGTTTTTATACTGATAGTTCAGGCATTGTGCTTGATTCTATGGCAGAATTAAATACCCGATTGAAAGAGAGAGAGTCAGAACGCTCCAAGTCTCACACATGGTATCAAGGAATGTTTAACTTTTCTCCATGGCTTACAACTTTGTTTTCAGCCCTTATAGGTCCTTTGATTTTGATTTTGATTGCTTGTATCATTGGTCCTTGTGTTATGGGAAAACTGCTCAGGTTTTTACGTACTCGCCTGGGTGATATAGATAAAGAAGTTGATGCTACTCGCAAAGATTTAAACCTACTGCAAAATTTGTTACCCTCCTCGCATGACACCTTCAAACAACCGTTGTTAACATTTTCGGATTCAGACTCCGATACAGAAAGTGAGCTTCAATTCCCGGATAAGGTGAATGGTTCTTCTCACTGCCTGCCGGAGGGTGGGCTGTTAGAGGAACGCATAGCCTTGGAGGGATATTGACCTCTTTTTAAAACAAAACAGAGGAGATGTGAATGCATGACAGTAGTTTGGTTCAGGCCTTGTTGAAGCTGAAACGAAAGTAGGCCATAAGAATGTGACCTTTTAACATAGTGCCTGCATGAGAATGTGACCTTTAACATACATAATGCTTGCATAGGTTGATGGTTAACTGCAAATATCTAACTGTGTATAGGATGTTTGCTGACCACAATATTTAACTAACTGTTTATCTAGCTTAGCATAGCGTTTGTATAGGTTGTTGGTTAACTGCAAATATCTAACTGTGTATACGATGCATTATTAGGGATGTTTTTGAAAACCCCTTAACTGCTACATACCTATTAATTGTTTTCTTGTGGAAAATTACTGAAGGTATTTCCTTGTATGTGTCCACTCCCCCACCTTAAGGAACCTGCTTAATAAAAGGGTCTGTACAGAACATGTCAGGAGGAATGTAGCTTACATCCTCCAAGCACTGTGCTTGCCTACCTCGAACTAACTCTTTGTGTGGTGTCTTAATTTGCGGCCTTCGTCCACGTGTGGACCCCCCAAATTCCCGGTGAGGACCGGGGCTCGTTCTCCCACCCAAGGGAGAACCCTGAAGGCCCAGACAGGCGAACCCGGGCTCAAGTATGTCGCGAACCTTGCAGCGACATGTGTCAGCCTCTGTTTCGCTATTCGCTTTCGGCTGCCATTGAAACGGGGGGGGGGGGCATGGTATTTGGGAGGGGAGTATTTGGTACAGGAGAGATTGTTAAAGTGGGAGTTTTGTTCTCACCATCTACTGCGCATGCTGAAGACTGGGGTTCAGAGTTGGTCAAGGCCAACAGTCCTGCATACCAATCTGATGATGCTTCTTGGAGATGCAACCCACATGACACCTGAGGGATTTACGGATTGGACAATGGGATGGGGGTTGTCGGGGGGAGGGGGTTGGACAAATATTGATATGTATGATTCTGCACGCTTCTGCCTCAGACCTTGCCTTACTTTGCTGCTATCTTTCCATAATCAGTAAAAGTACTTTTAATTCTGAACAATGGAGCTAAGTGTTTTCTTTCTTGGTTGCTTGACTCTTGGCAAGGCTGACAAGATGCGACCCAATCGGTGATGCCCTTGTCTAAGTTGGGCCACCAGGCATAACTGAGGGCAAGTGCCTTCATCCGCATGATGCCTGGCTGGCCTAGAGGAACAGCTGCCCAAACTGGCCACCACACGACTCCCCCAGAGTAGGCAGCCCCCTTGAGCGCACAACTCATGTTGCTGGGTGTGGAAGGGAAGGGACTCTGTGCTGACTGGCCCCCTCGGCCACCCCCTCCACACCCAGTTGAGCACTTGGGCGATGACATGGTCCTTGGCGGAGTGTGCAGAAATCTCCGATGCCAAAATAGGACCAGATGGCAGGTCTTCCATTAATAAAACAGAGGATGCTGGAACCGGATCCCCCACAACCATCATCACAACCTGAAAACTGTCCTCATAGTTACGGCCGTCGCAACATTCTCACAGTCTCATGATCAACCTTTGGGCCTTTGGCAGCCAGCGTGTATTTGCCATGGTTGCCGTCTTTCAGTTGTGTGGTCTTCATTGGCCACTTTCCCATCCGGCTCCCAACAAATGGAGTCAGTGGGAGAAGCCGGGTTCCCTTAAGGATCTCGGGGTTCCTTTCGCAACTGCAGTGGTTTCTTTTCCATCTGGGGCACAAGAGGTCGAAAAAGTGGCTGTGACTCACTGAAGGACAGTCCTTTGGATGGAATGGTCTGGGGTCTTCTGCTTGAGCAGCGGGTTGGACTAGATGACCTCCAAGGTCCCTTCCAGCTCTACTCTGATTGAATCTTAAGGGCAGGAGCCTCGTTGTCAAAAACTGCCCTGAGGACAACAGCTCGTCCTCGACTTACAGTGATTTATTTAGTGACGGAAGTTACAACAACACTGAGAAAAATGACTCAGGACCAATTTTCACACCTACGACCGCTGCAACACTCCCTGGTCGCGTGATCAAAACTCAGGCACTTGGGAACTGGCGTGTATTTATGACAGTTGCGGTACCTTAGGGTCATGGGATCACTATAAGATTTGCTTAACAACCGCTTGATTTACTTAACGACTGCCCTCATTTGCTTAGCAACTGTGGCAAAAAAAGGTTGTAAAATGACACAGAATTTACTTAGCAACAGAAATTGTGGTCATAAGTGGAGGACTACATATTGCCTCATAGTCCATTCTAATTTATATTCAGAGACATTCAGGATCCCATAATTAGAACTTCCCCTTTCTTCTCCCTTCTGCTCGCTTCCTGGGAGCCTGGAGCAAAGTCCTTCTGAAGGGCTTATTTCTGGGGCTTCTGGGGCTGGAAGCAGCCTGAGATGACTGAGGGAAAGCCACCAGATCAGGCCTCCAAGGGTTGCACTGCTGGGCTTCCCACATTGGAGAGAGAGAGAGAGACCCTCTTTCTTTCCTCTGATGGAGTTTGAGACACAGCCGATCTCCTGCTTGCAACTATTCACCTGGTGCAGCTACAAGGAGCCCAATCTCCTCAGGATGCAGTCTGACTCTCCTGTGGGGTTTCTCCACCCACACCTTCTGGACTCCAGTCTCAACCTGGCCCATGCACTCGGGAAAAGAACTGGCTGTTTGTGCTGTCCTTATAACCCAAAAAACAGGATGGAGACAGGATGGTGGATCTCATGGAAAAGCCTCTTTCACAGGGCAGGAGCAACTATGGAAAAGGTGAGCTAACTAGATCTCATTGGATGTGAACATCTAAGCAAGAGGACCTGGTGGCCCCCACCTTCTCTGGCTTGGTGGGATGGCCAATGGTTCTCATGGAGATTATCAAATAACATGGTAGTTGGAGCTTGGCTCCCATAGAATCTACCTTTTCCTATTCATTCTCCCACACATACACTTTTAGTGCTGTCCATAGGAATCATTTTTTAAAAAAAACATTTTTTAAAAGATGTCAGATTCATTGGCAGTTGGTGAACAACAAATTCCTCTGAATGACTTTCACAGAGTTCTCTTTAGCAAGATTTATTGAGGTGAAACGGAAGGCAGTTATAAGAATTAAAATTCTTCAACAATTTCCCATTTGGAAACATGTACATATGTTCTTTGATTCCTGCATACTATCTAAGTGGAAATAACTCAGGAATTTGTTCAAAAAGATGAACATTATACCATTCTTAAATATCATGGTGTTTTTCTCATGTTTTTACATTTGTCCTGGCTGTGAGATGCTCCTTTGTGTTCAGGTCTGGCCTCAGAAGGATAATGTAGGATTTGGGGATGAAGATGCAGGCCAGCAGACCAGCACTGGAGGCCAGGATGGAGAAGACCTGAACAGCCACCATGTATTTCCCTTTGGTGCTCAGATAGGTGGGCACAAAAGTCACCCAGACACTGCAGAAGACCAGCATGCTGAAGGTGATCAGCTTGGCTTCGTTGAAGGCCCCAGGCAGATTCCTGGCCAGGAAAGCCACCGTGAAGCAGATGGCAGCCAGGAAGCCCATGTAGCTGAGGGTGACGTAGAACATGACAACAGCCCCTTCATTACATTGCAGGATGATCTCTCCAGGCTGGGAGTGGAGGTCAGAGTCAGGGAAGGGGGGAGAAACTCCCAGCCAGATGGAGCAGATGATAATTTGGAGAGCAGAAGAAGAAAGGATGATGGAGTTGGCCAAGCTCTTTCCCAACCATCTTTTCACTCGGTTTCCTGGTTTTGTGGCCAGGAAAGCCAGCACCACCATGATGGTTTTGGCCAAGAGAGAAGAAACAGCAACTGAGAAGATGATGCTGAAGACTGTCTGTCGGAGAAGGCAGGTGGCTTTCCTTGGTTGACCAATGAAGAGAGAAGGAGACAAGAAGCAAAGCATGATGGAGACAAGGAGGATGTAGGAGAGGTCCCGGTTGTTGGCTTTGACAATGGGAGTTTCTCTGTAATTAGTGAAGATTATTAAAACAAGGCCTGCAATTAGGAACATGAGCAGGGCAAAAGAGACCAGGATGATGCCCAGATGTTCTTCATAAGACAGGAAGGTTATAACTTTGGGGATACATTGGATTCTGTCCTCATTTGGATATTTGTCATCCGGACACTTGGTGCATTTTCCTGCATCTGAGAAAAAAAAAACTATATTCACTCATTATTCTCTCCTTTTACCTTTCAGGAAATACCTTATTTGGACAACAAGTGATACCAGGAGATATTGTCTAGGACACATTTATTAGTACCTCTAGTGAGAGACGGTAAGAAGTATAAGACTTTTTTTTAAATTAATTTTTGTTTAATCGTCTATGAAAGTGAGAGAAGAATTGGGACCCAAATAATTTCCTGTGTGATGTTCAGAACCAAACTTTATTATTTGATGTATGTAATGAATCAGTTCCACTTCCTTTCCTCCAGTCTCACCCACCTTCCTGAGTGGAGAAGGTCCCCTCCGGACAAGGAATGCAGTCATAGCAGCAAATTGGTTCCCCTTCTCGAGCCCTCATGACAAATCCAGGATGACAACTTTCCACACACCTGGACTGAGCAGAAAAACAAGGAATGCCAAAGAAAAGATGTTAGGATTCTCCGTCCATGGAAAATGGAGGGAGAAATGGATGGAGACAAGTAGCCTCTGGTCTTCACTGAGGTAAATATGAAACCTCTGACTACTTCTAAACAGATGCAGGATGGATAACAACTGGAAGATTCTTCATTTACCGTATTTTTTGCCCTATAAGACGCTCCGGAATATAAGACGCACCCAATTTTAAAGGAGGAAAATCTAGAAAAAAAAGATTCTGAACCAAATACTGTAGTAAAATATTTTATATCAACTGTATAAAGTTAACAGCAGTTTAAGAACAATTTTATGTGAACCATGTAACATAATAAGAACTATCTTTACTCTCATTAACAGTCAGTAAAGTCAGTAAACAGTGAAAGTAACAAAAATAAGGCTGTAATGTCTGTCTGTCTCTCTCTGTGTGTGTAGCTCTTTGTCTCTCTCTCCCTCCCCCTCTCTGTCTCTCTCTGTCATTCTTTCTGTGTGTCTGTCTGTCTCTGTATCTCTGTCTCTGTCTCTCCTCCCTCCTCCATCTGTCACTCTGTATGTGTGTGTCTGTCTGTCTCTCACTCTCTCTCCCTCCCTCTCTCTCTATCTCTCTGTGTTTCTCTCTCCTCCCTTTCTCTCTGTCTGTCACTCTGTGTGTATATGTGTGTGTGTGTCTGTCTGTCTGTCACTCACTCACACTCACTCTGTGTGTGTGTGTGTGTGTGTGTGTGTGTCTCTGTCTGTCTGTCCCTCTCTCCCTCCCAACTGGAGAACAACCATTTCTGTCCCCTTACCAGCCCATCCGGGAAGATGAGGAACGCGAGGGTGATCCCCCCCTTGCGGATGGGCTCCGAACCAGCGGAGCCTCGTCCTTCTTTTTAAGCAGGCAGCTATCAGAGAGAAGAAGGCAGCGCGGCTTGTGCAGCAGCTGAAGATCGCCTGCTTAAAGATCGCCTGCTTAAAAAGAAGGACGAGGCTCCGCTAGTTCGGAGCCCAACCGCGGGGGGGGGGGAGGGATCCCCCTCGCGTTCCTCATCTTCCCGGATGGGCTGGTAAGGGGACAGAAAAGGTTGTTCTCCAGTCCCAGGTTTCAGCTTCCTGGCTTCAGTATCTCTTTCCAGCTTCTTTTGTTGAGCCTGGAATTAAGGTTCTTTTTTATGTCTTAGGAAAGATCGCCTGGTTAAAAAGGAGGAGGCTTCACTGATCCGGAGCCCATCCAGGAAGATGAGGAATGTGAAGAGGATCTCTCTCCCCGTGGATGGAGCCTCCTCCTTCCAATTGGGGGGATCCATGCAGAGGATTTCTCCCCCACTCCCCAATTGGAAACGAGGTCGCTGTCAAAGCAAGGCAGTGCCCCCCGCAGAAGAAGGAACAGGAGAGGAGTTCGCGCCAGCCGCCGGCTGGCCAGACGACCCCCCCCCCCCGTTGGCTGCTTCCTCCTGAGCTGTGCCCACGCCCCTGCCCGGCCTGCCTGCTGAGGAGGAGTAGGAGGCGGGGGCACATTGCTGAGAAGTGGGCAGGGCAGAGGTGGGCGCAGCGCTGCTGCCCTTGCCCTTAAGGGACATGCTGGCTGGCCTTGCTTCATGGCGCCCTGACCGCCAGCTCCTCCATGCACAGCCCACTTCCCCCCCCAAAAAAGAATGTTTTCTTTTTTAAAAACGCCTCTGCTTTTGGAGGGGAAAGACGGGCAGCTGTGCAAAGGCTTGTTTTAAAGCTGCAGGCTCCAAGGCTGCAGGTGCCCAGGGAGGGCGGCAGGGGCAAATGCTGCCGCCTGCCCACTCCCAAAGCAACATCGCAGGTTTTCAAGATAGTTCGGACAGGTGTTTTTTTAAAAGAAAACCATGAAAAAGCCGCAAGATCTGGAGAGAGATCCGGCCAGCCCGAGAAAACATTTCTGAGAAGAGATCTCGCCATTTTTTGCATCGGGGCATGCTGCAAGGGGGGGAGGAAGTGAAGACCTTTTCCAGGTGGCACAAAGGACTTCACCGGACTTGCTTTAGTGAGTACGGGCCCGCACCTCCACCACCACCAATCCGGAAAAGGTCTTTGCTCCCTCTCTCTTGCAGCAAGCCCCAATGCAAAAAAACGCCAAGGACTTGCGAGTGAGTGACAGGGGCGGGGCTTCCGGGTTCATTGACCAACCAGCAGAAACCCACCACTGCCCAGGTGGCTACATTCGGCCTATAAGACGCACCCAGATTTTCACCCTCTTTTTTGGAATAAAAAAGTGCGTCTTATAGGGCGAAAAATACAGTAGTTCCTTCCTTTTCCTTTTGGAATTTAACATTGCAATAAGGTACTTTTCTACTTAATAGTCTAGAGGGATGGAATTGAAAAAAAGATTTAAGTATTATTATTATTATTATTATTATTATTATTATTATTATTATTATTATTATTATTATTATTTATTAGCGTTTATATACCGCCCCCTCTCCCGAAAGGGACTCGGGGCGGTGTACAGTCCGTATCCAAATACAACCGATTAAAACATAGAAATAGTTACATAAATACATGTATGAGAGGAGGATAAAATATACCAAACTGTACAGCTAAATAAATAAATCAATACAAAAGTTTAAAATATCAGGTTAAATTTAAAACATTATCCCTCTAAAAACCAGTACGAATGTGTATGCCAGGAGGTAGACGTTATAAATTATGCCAAACCAGCCAGTCGGAACAGGTGTGTCTTCAGTTTCTGTCGGAAGGAGCGGAGGTCAGTAGTGGTTCTAATGTCGGGGGGGAGGTCATTCCAGAGGGTTGGGCCCATCACAGAGAAGGCCCTACTCCTCGGTGTCGCCCGTTGGCATTGCCTCGTGGACGGCACCAGGAGAAGGCCCTCCCTGTGAGAGCGGATTGGCCGCAGGGATGTATGTGGGAGGATGCGATCCCGCAGGTAACTAGGCCCTATGCCATGGAGCGCTTTAAAGATGGTGATCAGAACCTTGAAACGCACCCAAAAGACCACAGGCAGCCAGTGCAGCTCGCGCAGGAGAGGTGTTACGTGGGAGTACCGAGTACTCCCCATGACTACCCGCGCGGCTGCGTTCTGGACTAGCTGCAGTCTTCGGGCGCGTCCCAAGGGAAGCCCCAAGTAGAGAGCGTTACAGTAGTCCAGGCGAGACGTCACCAGTGCATGAGTGACTGTGCGTAGGGCATCACGGTCCAGAAGGGGGCGCAATTGGCGCACCAGGCGAACCTGGTGGAACGCCCCCCTTGCCACGGCTGCCACATGATCATCCATTGACAGCCGGGCGTCTAGGAGGACGCCCAAATTGCGCGCCCGTTCCACAGGGGGCAATTGTTCACCCCCTATGGCCAGTGATGGAATCAGCTGGCTGAACCGAGGTGCCGGTAGCCACAGCCACTCAGTCTTGGAGGGGTTGAGTTTGAGTCTGTTGTCCCCCATCCAGACCCCGACGGCTTCCAAACACCGGGACATCACTTCGACAGCCTCGTTGGGGTGGCTTGGGGTTGAGATGTACAACTGAGTATCATCAGCGTACAGATGGCACTCAACCCCAAAACCACGGATGATCTCACCCAGCGGCTTCACATATGCGTTGAACAAATGGGGCGAGAGGACCGACCCTTGCGGCACCCCACAAGAGAGTGGCCTCGGGGTCGACCTCTGCCCCCCAGTCAACACATATTGCATCCGGCCGGAGAGGTAGGAGCCGAACCACCGTAAAACGGTGCCTCCGACTCCCATCCCCTCCAGCCGGCGCAGTAGGATACCATGGTCGATGGTATCAAAAGCCACTGAGAGGTCTAATAGGACCAGGATAGAGGAGCAGCCTCTATCTCTGGCCCTCCAGAGATCATCCACCAACGCGACCAAGGCTGTCTCGGTGCTGTACCCGGGTCGGAAGCCGGACTGGCGTGGGTCTAGATATACGGATTCGTCGAGGTGACGTGGAAATTGCTGCGCCACCACATTCTCAACAACCTTCGCTAAAAAGGGGAGGTTGGAGACTGGACGATAATTAGCTAGCTCTGTTGGGTCAAGTGAAGGCCTCTTGAGCAGGCGCCTCACCACCGCCTCTTTCAAGGCAGTCGGTAAGGAACCCTCGCCCAATGAGGCGTTCACCAGGCCCAGAAGCCAGCCTCGTGTCACCTCCCAGGATGCCAGTACCAACCAGGAGGGGCACGGGTCCATTGAACATGTGGTGGGTCGCAGCCGTCCACGCAACCCGTCTAAATCCTCGGGGGCAACAGAGTCAAACTCCTCCCAGAGTGGGCTCACAAGACTCACTGATGACGGCTCGTCCGGTCCACTGGGGGGGGCCCATCCGCTCCGGATCTGAGCGACTTTGTCTTGCAGATATTCCCCAAACTCCTCTGCTCTTCCCTGCAAGGGTGCCTCCCGCGTTTCCTGCGACAGGAGAGAGCGGGTCACCCTAAACAGGGCGGCAGGGCGGTTATCCGCAGATGCAATGAGAGAGGCACAATGTCTACGTTTGGCCGCTCTCAATGCCACAAGGTAGGTCCGTAAATAGGCTCTTACCTGTGTTCGGTCAGATTCGGAGCGTGAGGACCTCCACCTGCTCTCTAGACGTCTCCTATGGTGCTTCATCACCCTAAGCTCCTCGGTGTACCAGGGAGCCTGGGTGAGTCGTTGCCGTAGGAGATGTCGCAGAGGCGCAACCCGGTCCAAGGCCCCCGCCGTCGCCCTATTCCAGGCGTCGACTAGGTCCTCCGACCGAGCGCGGGTAAGGGCTACAGGTAAAGGCCCAAGCTCCGTCTGGAACCTATCCGGTTCCATCAAGTGCTTGGGGCGGTACCACCTTGAACAAACTGGCTCCGCCTCCTCGCGGTGGAGGGTAGCTCCAGGGAAGTCCAGCCGGAGACATGAGTGATCTGACCATGACAGGGGCGTAATCTCTAAATCCCCTATTCCCAGATCACTCGTCCACTGCTCAGATACAAAGATAAGGTCCAGTGTGTGGCCGCCTTCGTGTGTGGGGCCCTGAATTAGTTGGGTCAGGCCCATGGCTGTCATGGAAGCCATGAACTCCTGAGCCACCTCGGACGTTGCTCCCGCCGACGGCAGGTTGAAATCCCCCATAACCAGAAGTTTGGGTATCTCAACCGCCGTCTCCGAGACCAGCTCGAGGAGCTCGGGCAGGGCCGCTGACGTATAGCGAGGAGCCAAGTATACAATCAGCAGACCCCACTGCCTCCCTGGGCCCCATTTCATACCCAGCGACTCACACCCTGGTATCTGAGGAACAGTGAACTCCCTCGGCTCTAGACAATCCCATATAACTACCACCACCCCACCACCCTTACCCAGGGCCCGAGGCTGATGGAATGCACGGAAACCCGGTGGGCACATTTCCACGAGGGGTAAACCACCCTCGTGACCCAACCAGGTCTCCGTTATCCCTGCAAGGTCCAGCTCCCCCTCCAAGATCAACTCGTTAATGAGGGGGGCCTTGTTGGTCACGGACCTTGCATTGCAGAGCATCAGCCTCAGGCCCTGGCTCTGTAGTTCCCGACCACCTAGGCTGCGGGGGTTGGTACAAACGACCGGGCGTAGCCAGCAGCCATGGTCTCCCAACCGAGTATGATGATATATTCATATTAAATCTGAGAATAAAGTTTACTATAAAAATTTTAGGAAACTTTTATTCCATTAGATTTTTTAAAGATAGAATAAAATTGTGATTGTAGCGGCAAAGTAGGGGGCCTAAGCCTCCATGCTTGCCAAAGACAGGACGTAAGACCACGAAGGTACAAGAGAAAACAGGTTTATTGATGCATCCGAGTTCAGAGCGTTAACACAGCAAAGTCTGAACTGCCCTGGTTAGGCCCAGGACAGAGGTTTTATACCCACCTGAATTCAGGGGGTTTACACAGACGTGTACTTCTAAGGAAAAGGAGGTACAGGGGGAGTATACATACCATATTTGTTAATGTTGAACACTTTACATTAATATGTTGCAAATACATTTTGGAAAAATACATAAAGAGAAGTGAAACAGTGGACATCAGCAACCCTATTATGCAAGAATTTATTAATACGCTAACTGGCAGTTTCATATCTTACACAAACAATATCTGTTTCCTTTGTCCATCTCTTGAAGCATTTTGCAACTTATGTTCCAGTAAGATTTGTAACCGAAATGAGGAAGTAAGAATCACAAGTTATTCATCATCATTATTATCAGATATTCATCATCATCATTATTATTAATTCGGTAGGTCAGATCCTGAGGGGGTCTAGGGGCTTTCTTGCCCTCCAGGTAGGTTCACTTTGCACCTGCTGCCTCATGATGAAGAAAGAAACCTCTGACCACTAAGATCTTGAAAGGTTTCCATAAAACATGGCAAAGCCCCTTCACTTAGGTCCCATCTGTTGAAGAACTTCCATTAGATGATACCAACTGGCATGGAAGGCCAACCACCCTGCAGACTATAGACTTTGCCCACTTGAAATGGGACCTCAGGCTTTGGAAAACAGAGAAAAGACACCAAAATGTCTCCCACCTTATTGAGCAACTTTAGCCCTGAAAGAGTATCTTGGTCGATAGAAAGTCTCTGTCTTATAAAACACGCCAGAGTCTCTTCCTTGACATTCTCTTTGGGGAGAACCAAGAAGCCCGAAATGCCCAGATCTGCCGTTATCTCTCCATTTTGATCCAAGTACAGTTTAAAGTGAGAAATATTCCAAAATTCATTCTTCTCCAGAAAGGGATGAAACTAGAATGGGAACATCCAGGAATATGAAAAACAGAAAACTTTGTTTCTTATCCCACATTGAATCTTTCTTCTACAATTGTCTCATCTCCAAATATGGTTAAATAGGATACAAATACTGCCATAATCTTCATAAGTGAATGAAAAAGTTTGAGAAAAAATTACCAAACTATAGAGAAAATATAATAGACACAGTTGGTCAATTGTAGGGAACATTTTAGAGCAGATAACAAATAAAAGGAACAAAGAAAAAAAGATTATTCATAAACTCTTTGAAAATAACAGATTGATTCCCAGAAATCATGGGTTGATGAAGAAGAAATCTGTCAGGCTAATCTTCTCCCTTGTAATCCTGATGGAAAACACCTCCAGATCAGAGGTGGGTTCTTACCTGTTTGGACCAGTTTGGCTGAAACGATAGTAACCTGGTGGCCTGGGTTGCTGGAACCAGCAGCAACCCAGGCTGGCCACGCCCCTGAACCGGTTCTCTCGGCCATATTGTTTTTGGCTTCTGCGCATGTGCAGAGCAACCGGCAGTAGCGGTAGCTAGAACCCACCCCTGGCTCGATCCCACTTAGGAACCTCAGTTTACTCGTGAGCCCCATTGGCCTTTCTCCCTGCCTCTCCTGGCCAATGTTATTCACGAGTAAACTGCAGCTAGGATCTCCCGCATGTTGTAAGCCCAAAAATGACATGGAGGCATGGGCGAAAGCTGGAAGGGGGGGTGCAACACACGGGATGGGACCTGGCCAGCCCTGCTGTTGCAGTAGCTGCCTAGGCGAGCCACTCCCCACCTCCCTAGACCAAGCCCTCAGCTCGTGCCAGACTGAGGCCGCAGCCGCCACCTGCTCCTTTGTCCACCCAGCCGGTGGGAGCCACAGCAGTGCTGGTCATGGCTGAGAGCTTTCTTTGCCAACTGGCAGCTGAAAAGTTCTCCCTCTTAAAAGCCTCCAGTGATGGAGCTTTCGGATCCAAGCGCCCTTTAACCAACCAACCAACCAACCAACCAACCAACCAACTGGGGCTTAGTTTGGAAACAGTAGAAGAAAGAACCGGTGAGTGTCTGTGCCCAGGCGTGGGGGATGTTGCGGGGGGAGGCTGGGGGGGGAGTGAGCGGGAGGGTAGGAGGTCTCTGACCAAGTGCTGGACAAGAAGGCGGTGGATGACCTCACTTTCCAGTCGCCGGTGAGTGGCTGCATCCAGCTGGAGAATCTGAGGGGGCAGCTGAGCAAGCGCTGGGCAAGCAGGCAGGAGGGAGACCTCGGAGGCTCATTGTCAACCCAGCTTTGCGCCCAGTTGGCTCCGGTTGCATAACCATCAGTTGGCTTAATGGACGGGCATGGGGAGGTGGGGGACGCCGCTTGGCAGGAGCGGTTTGGCTCAGTTGTTCACCAGGCGGCAAAGCGGACCGACTCAGAAAGGATGAAGGGGATCTTCGGTGGAGCCGGTCGAGGGAGCAACCCCTGGCTTATTGAGTCTTATTGAGTTGATGGGCCTTGCCTTGGGGTGAGGGGTGGGCCCAAATTGCACCCCACTGCAGGCGTCTCTCAGCCGTTGTGTGCAGGGAAAAACCTTGCACAGTAAAGAAAACCTTCTTGTGAGTGTGAGGTAATTAACAATTTCTCGAACTCTTGGGAAGTTTTTCTTTACTGTGCAAGGTTTTTCCCTGCACACAATGGCTGAGAGATGCTCACAATGAGGTGCAATTTGGGAGTGGCGGGTGGGGCAGGGGATGGGCTGGGCCAGGCCACAAGATGCACATCTTACTGGAGACTGGAAGCTCCGGATCTTGAGGCTTTTGGAGGGTTTCTTTAAAAAAAATGCCTCTGCAGAGGAGCTGAAAACCTCTGAGGTTGCTTTGGGAGAGGGAAGACAGACAGCATCCCCCACCCCCCCTGGGTGCCTGCAGCCTTGGAGTAACTCTGGGCACTTCCACAGTAAAGAAAATCTTCTAGCGAGTGAGAAGTTGTACATTGCCTTTGCTGTGCAAGGGCCGGGAGTTGCTGCAGGATCCGAGGCTGCAGGCGCCCAGGGAGGGGGGAATGCTGCCCATCTGCCTGCCCCCTCCAGAAGCAACCTGGTTCATTTTGGGGGGGATCCCCAGAGCACCCTTGGAAAGGACTTTGGTGATCGGCCTGCCGCTAAAAGCAAACAATGAGGGGAGGCGCAGAGCTGGTTGGAAGAGGGAGGGAGGGAGGGAGGGAGGGAGGGAGGGAGGGAGGGAGGGAGAGAGAGAGAGAGAGAGAGAGAGAGAGAGAGAGAGTATGTAATGGCCGGTTTCATCCAAATGAGTTTTTGTTTCAGGTGGAACTCCTAGCTTTGAAAGGAGGAAAAGAAGGGATACAAAGAGAAAGAAAGGGAGAGAAAGAAAGAGAAGGGAGAAACAAGAAAGAAAAGAAAAAAGAAATAAAAGGTAAAGAAAAAAGAAAGAAAGAGAGAGAGGGAGGGAGGGAGAGAGGGGTGGAGGGAGGGAGGGAAAAGACAGTGAATAAGATATAGATGGGTGGATGGATGTATATATACATACATGGAGGGAGGGAGGGAGAGAGAGAAAAAAGAAGAGAGGAAGGAAGGCTCCAGAAGAGTCTTTGAAACAGCACAGCAATCTAGGATTGAAAGGGATCTCTGAGGTCATCTAGTCCAACCCCCTGCTCCAGCAGGAGACCTTATATCCTCTGGATTATTTTGGTGCCTCTAAGAGAGAGCAAAATTGCCAGAAAAGGGAAGGAGTTTACTAGGACAAGGCTGCCATGCAGAGATAGTCTTTGACTTATGACAATTGAGCACAACATTTTGGTTGCTAACCAAGTGCGTTGTTAAGTGAGCTTTGCCACATTTTACTCAATCCATGACATCTCCTGGCTCTAACAGTCATGTGCAGGCTAGGGAAGAACATCGGAAGGCCTGTGTAATGTTCTAATGTGCAGAAGTGATAGTTAAATGTGTGGCAGAAAGTGGACTCTGGGTGTGTTTTTCCAAACACAATAAGTGAGGTTGAATGTGTAGAGTTTTAGAAGAGCTGTTTGTGTGTGTGTGTGTGTGTGTGTGTGTGTGTGTGTGTGTGTGTGTGTGTGTGTACATACAGTATATATAGTAGATAATGTATCTTTTGGAGGCCTATACACACACTAAACTATGTAATATGTATGTATACATATGGCAAATATACATAGGATTAAATTGTGTATTTTTGATGTTCATTAGTAGTAAATAAATAGACAGGGAAACTGTATCTTGTTGAGGCAAGGAGAGGCCAGGCAAGGTACCCCTTGTCATAAGTGATGTCACATTGGCCATGCCCACCCAGTCACATAACCACCAAGCCATGCCCACAGAACCAGTAATAAAAAGATTTGAATCCCACCACTGGATACAACCCTCTTCTAATAACCGACTCCTGTTACACACGTGTGTAAGATCCGCTCACTCTTATTCCAGAGTGTCAGACATGGAAAAAGTGAATTCAGTTGCAAGAGAGGAGATTTTAACTGAATGAGAGAAAAAATGTGATAAAAGGATGAGCTGTTTTAGAGCTGAGCCAGTAAAGCAGAGAAGTTCAGTCTCCTCTTCATGGATCGTCTGAGAGCAAAGACTGAGCAGCCATCAGTCAGAGAAACTTGAACTGGGATTCCTGCAGAGAGGAGGGGGTTGGGCCAGATGGTCTCAGGGTCTCCTCCTAATTTATAAAGGTTGTCATGCCACAACATGTACCGTATTTTTAGGAGTATAAGAGGCACCAAGGTTTTGAAGAGGCATTTTTTAAAAAGTAGGTAGGTAGGTAGAGGGAGAGAAAGAGAGAGAAATACAGTAGGTAGGTAGGTAGAGGGATAAAGAGAGAGAAATAAAAAGAGAAAGAGAGAGAAATACAATAGGTAGGTAGGGAGAGAGAGAAAGTAGTTAGGTAGGGAGGTAGATAAAGGGATAGTGAGAGAGAGAAATAGAGTAGAGATATAGAGATAGAGAAATACAGTAGGTAGGTAGGGATAGAGAGAGAGAAATAAAAAGAGATAGAGAAATATAGTAGGGAGGGAGAGAGTAGTTAGGTAGGGAGGTAGGGAGGTAGATAAAGGGATAGAGAGAAAGAGAGAAAAATAGAGATAGAGAGAGAAATACACTAGGTAGGTAGAGATAGAGAGGGGGGTTAGGTAGGTAGAGGGATAGAGACAGAGAGAAATAAAAAGAGATAGAGAGAGAAATACTGTAGGTAGGTAGGGAGAGAGAGAGAGTAGGTAGGTAGGTAAATGTTTCCAGGTGTATTTATCCATGTGCTGGAGAAGGAAATCGCTGACAATCTGCAGCACCTAAGACTTTGTTTCTGCTGGCAAAGCACTTGATCAATGTAATTCTCATCAACCAGTTAAAGAGCTTTCCAAGAGGGGAAAAAAAAAGTTTTTACACTCTGCAAACCTCCCCAAAACAGCCCGTTTTTGTGAAAATGCCCCCCATTGTTTTTTAAAAAAGTCATGAATAGACCGGGGGGGGGGGGGCTTGCAGAGTGCTCCTGGTTGGGGGGGGGGGCAAAAATCAGCAAAAAAATGGCCCGTTTTTCACAAAAATAAGCCCGTTTTTTGTCAAACAAATTGCATGCACAGCCTTATGGAGGCTTACAGAGTGCTGCTGGGGGTTGGGGGGGGCATAAATGGTCCATTATTTGCTCCATACTGCCCTCCCCAGCCCCCAGGAGCTCTCTGAAAGCCTCCATAAGGGTATGCACGGCCATTTTGGTGAAGGGGGCGGGGCTTCAGGAGGCAAAAAATGCTGTATTCGATGTATAAGACGCACCTAGATTTTCAGCCTCTTTTTTGAGGGAAAAAGGTGCGTCTTATATTCCGAAAAATACAGTAACTGTTGTGCTGTTGTTGCTCTAGCCCCACCTAGTGGCCGGGGGCAGATAAGCCTTACTATAAGGTCTGAAGCGAGACTCCATTTTCTGTCAGCCTTTGGAGAAGACGGAAGCAGCCGTTGTGACCGAGACCCCTGGTCATCCGGAGACGGCCTCCGTCCCTTACACGGAGCATCTCTGGAGAGGTTCCAGCTGCTTCTTTGCTGGCTGTTAGTTAATGCTGCCGATCTGGTCTTTCTATTTGATTTCCACTCTTTGCATCTCCTCAGTTTCACCTGCCCTCTTCTCCCAATAAAGCATCCAGATCCATGCCAGGCTCCCTTTCATTGGAGGCGAATAGGGGGGCTTAGCTGCTTCTCCAGCTGCACACAGACCCACGTGCAATGGGGACGGAAGAAAGGTGGGATTCCACCAGGCTAATCACAAACCCACAAATACAGGAATTTATTTTAAAAAGAATACAGCATTTTCCAATTAGCAGTGCTAAATATAAAAATACCATGGTATCTACTCTTTGGAACCATTAATTCCCTGAGTAATTAAATTGGCCAGATCTGTTGAGATGGTTCCCCTCCTTCTCCTCTGGATTCCTCCTCCAAAGGATCTAAGATTAATGGATCCATATCGGGACCCCCATACCTGCCATGGCTGCAGTCTTGGAGACCCCAAGATCTTTTCATCCTCCTTCCTTCCCCTCCTCGATCTGGAGGAATAGGCAGCATTCATGGCCTGGGCCAGAGTCTTTGTGAAACTGTAACGGAGGTAGGAATTTTGCATCCATTCTCTGTCCCTTTTCCACTGGGTCTCCAGTGGGGCTTTCTGGGTGCATCTTCTGCGGCCTTTGACAGAAAAGACATTCTTTGAAAGAGAACAATGAAAATAATGATCTTGAAACTTTACTTCCACAAAGAAATAGGGTTCAAAGGCAGAATCTTTTGGCCTTTCTTTCAACAGAAAACTAAAGTTCCAAATACTATGGATGTATTTGAGAAGTCTGCGCTTGTTTATTTGAAATGCTGCAAAATTTGTGAGGATCCAGACTTTCCCTTCAATGGGTCCTGGCAGACGCATAAGTGTTAAATGGAAAGGAAGGATTCTGTCCCAAATGAAATCATATTCTATGAAGTGAACAAAGACGTTGACTTGTCTCCACTTAGAGAGGGAATCCCTGAGGTATACAGTATATCCAGTCTTTGAGAACAGTTGTGATATAACCACACAAATTCCATTCCTGACAAGCACAGGAGTAAAAGTCCTCATGAAATTCTCTCCCTTTTCTGTGTCTGAAGCAAAGAGGCCAATCAGGGTCCATCTGAAGTGGAGGAGCAGCTGGACAATTGCTGGGTACTGGATTCCTTCTTTCTGGAGAAGGTGGTGGAAAAAGGGGAATTTGCTTTTATCACCCAGAGCCTCTGAAGGTGTTACATCATTGATCTGGAAAAGCAATTGAAAGGATTAGAGCCGTGATGGGGAACCTGTGGCATGCAGAGCGTCCTCTCCTGGCACCCCAACCGCCCCAGCCCAGCTCCACTAGCATCCACATGCAGGCGCAGCTCCTGCCGTCCAGCTGGTTTTCGGGCCTTTGTGGAGGGTCAGGGAGGGGGATGCGTGAGTATGCAGAGGGGGGCGCACTCACATTGTGCAGGAAACTCCGGCAGGCTGAAAGTGAGTGTGGATGGCCTCCCTCCCCCCCCCCCCCCCCAGTGCTTCCTGGCTCAGTTGGAGGCTTCCTTCAGCCTTTAAACAGTTGCAGGGTTTGAGGGGTTTTTTGCTACCTGGTTGGTGCAGGAGGCTTTCCAGGGCCAAAATGGGGCGGAGAAAGCTCAGGGTTCCACCCCCCCCCCCCGTTATTCCCGAATTGTGAGTGGCCAAGACGATGTCAGCATTCCCAGTCAAGATAGAGGTATAAATTATCAGAAAAGAAAGAGGCATCCATACATCTGAATTTAACTTCAAAGCAGTGGCAACAACTTAAATTCATTAAATAATAATGTTTGTTAGGGCTATGGACTGTTTTTGAATATATAGGAATCTAAAGCCCACAGCATCTACTTGGTACTTTTTAAAACAGCGGCACCTTTTTCCTGGATTTATGAAATATCTACTTTAAAGAGTTTTGGGTGGGTCCTATATTTACAGTCTTGTATTGTCTTCAGTACTTTGTTTGGAACAGAATCCAAAGTACCGTGCAGTCCTAGCATTTGTACTAAAGCTAGGCAAGTTATTTTACAGGGCTCTGAGCACTCCTCCAGATCTGGTCAATGAAGCAGATGTTCCAAAGTACTCCCACAACTTTCCAATGCTTTGAAATCCCACCAAATAGTGACGTGCGGTCAGGGGAGGCAAGGGAGGCAGAGCCTCACCTCTCTTCATGAAATAATAATAATAATAATAATAATAATAATAATAATAATAATAATAATATTTAATGCTTCTAGACCGCCCCCTCTCCCGCAAGGGACTCGGGGCGGTGTACAGTTCATACAAAATATGTGCGCATGGGAGCTGCGGAGGGCAGAGGCAGAAATGTTGACAGTCGCTTTTGTGCCTTCGTCATCCTGAAACGCCGACATTTCTGCCTCCACCCTCCGCAGCTCCTGGGCGCGCATGGACAGAGGTAGGCAGAATGGCGCCAATCCGTCCCTGTGCAGAAATGTCGGCGTTTCCGGATGACGTCATCCGGGAGCACCGACAACATCAGCATGTACGGAGGTAGCCACAGCGACACCGAGGCGATCCAGGCGGACGAAAGAGCGAGCGAGGCAGCCCGATCCTCGGTTGCTCGCCCGCTGGATCGGATCGGCGTCATTTTGCTACCTCCGTCCGTGCGCGCCCGGGAGCTGCGGAGGGCGGAGGCAGAAATTTGTGCCTCCAGCACACATGGTCCCATTCCCCGCCTTCCTGATGACGTCACCAGCCTCACCAGCCATTAACCTCACAGCACGTCACTGCCACCAAATGATTTAGACAGGCCTTATTTCATACTTTCTTCTATATGGCAATCAGGGTGGTTTTACAGATGGTTCACAGGTGATCTATTTCCCAAGTACTTAGAGGGCCAAGAACTGCCTTTCCTAGATTGCAGCTTTAGCTTCCTTGAATGTTAACACACCTTCAGGCCATTCAAATATAGACTAGCTCTGATCCTGGAACCATATCACATGCTTTATATATTAATATCATATTCAATGTAATCATTATTGCTAAAAAAAAAACAGGCAGCAGTTAGAATAGTTTGTAATAAAACATGGGCAATAAACAAGAAGTTGATTCACCACCACCACCCCTATTTTAGCTTGTTTCTGTCTTATCTAATATTTTCCTGCAATTCTTCCATAATCCAGACTACTAAAAAGAGTTCTACATAATTAGCCTTTTAAAATAAGCTTGATGTCCAACAGATTTCCTACTTATTAATATGAACAGGTTCTGGCCTGTTGCTTAAAAAAATTAATTTATACCACAAACTACAGGAAAATGCAGTTTTCACATAAGCACCATACAAAAGGCTAGTAAGATTATTTGCAGTGTGAAGTCCCAGCAAGATTTCCAGGCAGCTCTTAAAAAGCTTCAGTGTGCTAAAGATGACAACTAAATTTCTAACATGGAACGTCAACGGTTTAAATTCACCACAAAAAAGGAAAAAAATATTTCACTACTTGAAACAATTTAAAAATGATGTAATTTGCTTACAAGAAACACATATTAGAATGCAGGATAAGAAATACTTGGTGAATGCAAGACTGGGATCGCATTTTGTAGCATCTGCCCCAGAGAAGAAAAATGGAATAGTTATATATTTAAGAAAAGATTTAAAAGCTGAACTAGTTGAAGCAGATCCTCAAGGCAGATACATTGCAATTGAATTATTAATAGAAGGGAAGAAAATACTCTTAACAGGAATATATGCTCCCAATCAATAACAAGAAAAAATTTATAAGTTGCTTCACACCAAATTAACACAATGGGGCTATAGATCCTGCGTTTTACTGGGCGATTGGAATGGAGTACTGGATCCGGTTCAAGACAAGAAGAGGCTTTTGCAAAACACACGAATACGAACAAGATTACCTAAATCTTTTTTTGATATGATGGATGACTTTGAATTTTTTTTTTAAACAAAATTTTATTGATTTTTAGGGAATAAAAAGGAAAGGGGTAATGGAAAAGGTTACAAATTTTGGCAGTTGCAGTGTGCGGCAGGTGTTCCCTCCCCCCATACTCATAGTATACATTTAGACAAAATTCAATACAAAATAGCAATATTTAGTCAGCATGTAAATTCAGGTAATAATTTCAATCACTTTATATCAAGCAGATTTTCTTGCTCATTTCTGTGATCTGAGTTTTCTTGGTATTGCCCCTTCTCCCCCCGCTGGCAGAGCTCCTGCCCCTCCTGTGTTCTGTATGTCTGGTGCAAGATCATCTGGTTTATCTAGGAGTGCTTTATTTTTTTCCATAAAGGCTTGTGCCTCTATAATTGTGTTAATTCTAATTCTTGTATCCTCCCAGAATATTAGCATACCTTCAGGCATCAGCCATCTGAACCACACCCCCTTCTGGTAAAGTTTCTTCGCTAGTTGCGTATAGTTTTTCCTTTTCTCCCTCACTTTCTTGGGGATCTGTATCAGAATGGTTATTTCCCTATCTTGATATTTCAGAACTTGCCCCCTTTGTGCACTCAGGATTTCATCTCTTGTGGTCTTTCTAAGAAATTTAATGTGTACCTCCCTGGGTACATTGTGTGTTCTAGCATATGCAGAATTTACTCTATAAACCAGATCTAGTTCCCACCCCATCTGTTGCTTCTCTTTGTGAATGTATTCAGCTAAAATGCTTGTCATAATGTCCCTTATATCTTCATCATCTGTCTCAACCACATTTTGAAATCTAAAGTAAAAGGACATTCTTTCAAATTCTATTTTCATCTGTTGGATCTCAAGCTCTTTGTTCCCCTTCTGCACCCCTTCCATACCCCCCCTCATCTCAGCCATCCCCCCCTCCAAAAGATCCAGTCTCTGTGAGTTTTTACTGGTCTGGTCCTGGTTCTCTTTAAGTTCTTCTTTCATCTCTTTTAATTGCCTTTTATCTCCTCTTGTCCCTCTAGGATTTGTTGAAACATTCGTTGAAAATCAGTTTCAGTAGTTTTAGGCTGCATCAAAGATGTTATCGTTGGTTGTGTACTGGGACTAGATGTTGTAGATGTCGGGGCAGAGGCAGCAAAGCCGGGCTTCCCAGGTGGTGGTTTTTTACGTGACATTTTATGAACAATAAAGAGTTCAGAGTCAATACAGAGAAAGATCAGTCAGAGGGATAGAACTGCCAAGAGAGTTCAGGAGACTAAAGGTCCAGGCAGAAGGAGATTTTTCTGGTCACACTTTCTGGCAATGAAGTAATAAGTCTTTCACTCCAGGGAATCCAAAAAATCCAAATCAACAAGAGATTTGTCTGAGTAGCACGGAGACAAAGACCGGAAGCCTGAAGTTCTCTAGGTGGAGTCAATTTTCACTGTTTATAAAGACAACGGAAGTGTGCCCTCTTGCCCTGCCAGCTTCGGGGTTAGGAGGCATAATAAAAAGTTTTCAAAGTTTCCAGATCATCATTTCATTTATAGGGTTACAGTCCGAAATTCGCCTTTGCTATGAGCGTGGCGTCATTAGTTGGCTCTCTCTCCCTGCCTTCTCCCCTAGGGCTGAGAGCGAAAACAGTTTACAGCCGCCTGTCCGAGGGGGGGGAAATCCCCCTCCCTCCAGCCGCGCTTCTCCAAACCGAGTTGAAAGAGAGTTTTAATTAGCTGGCAATTTCTTTACAAGCAGGCAAAGGGAATGGAGAGAAGTTTCCACCTCACCGCACCACAGCCGCGTCCTTCTGATCGCTCATTCTTCCAGCTGCCTCCTCACGAAGACGCCGCAGCGCCTCCCCATCATGCTTCCCGATGCCTAGGGCGATGCGGGGAGCCCCCCCGGCCACCGCCGACTCAGGGGATCCCCCCATGGTGCCGCCCCTTCGGCAGGAGCCTCTATGGGGCGTCCTGTGCCCCCCAAGGGGTGAGGGGCCCACCAGGAGAGCGCGGGGCGAGCAGAGCCTGCGCGTCGTGATCAGCAGCGGAAGCGGAAGTCCGAATGACTTTGAATTGAGGGATATCTGGAGAGAACGGAATGTTAAAGAACGGGACTTTACCTTTTTTTCCGATAGGCATCAATCCTTTTCCAGAATTGATTTTATACTAATTACAAATGATCTTTTTTCCAGGGTAAAGAAGACTAAGATATGCCCGAGAATTCTAACAGATCACAACCCGGTTTGGATGAAACTTGAATATGGAGACAAACCCAGTAGGTCTTGGAGATTAAATGAAAATTTATTTAGATATGAGAAAAATGTTACGGAATGTAAAAAACTATTGAAAGAATATTTTGCTTTTAATATGCATAAGGGGATATCAATGGAAATGGTTTGGGACGCAAGTAAAGCATACATGAGAGGCGTTTTAATAAATTTGAATAATGTTCATAGGCGCAGACAAAGGGAAAAACAAAGGGAATTAGAGGAAGAGATTAAAAAAAAGAGCAGGAGTTAATGTCTAAACCAGATGATAAGAAGACAAAAGAGATAATTACTTTACTGCGAGGACAGTTCAATATGTTAATGTCGGATCAGATAGCCATTAATCTTTTATATGCTAAACATAATACTTTTTGTAATGCCAATAAACCGGGTCGATGGCTAGCATACATGTTAAGGAAAAAACAAAGATCCCATAATATAGAGAAAGTAGAATATAAAGGGAAGGAAGTTTTTCAACAGGATATGATCAAAAAGACTTTTTTTGAATTTTACACCAGATTGTAGGCTGGTGACAAAATACAAGGGTCAGATATAGACCGATATCTGGAGAGAGAGAAAATTCTTATACTTACAGATGAGCAAAGGGGAAGATTGAATCAACTTGTAACTGTAGAGGAAATCCTCCAGGCAATTAAGCAGTTAAAAGTTGGTAAGGCGCCTGGCACAGATGGCCTGACAGTGGTTTATTATAAAAAGTTACAATTAGAAATGATGGAACCTCTTAGGGAACTATTTAATAAAATTCAAATGGAAGGCAGGGTTCCACCATCGTGGAAAACAGCTCTTATTTCATTGATTCCAAAAGAGGAACAGGATCCTACCCAGCCAAAAAACTATAGGCCTATTTCATTACTTAATACAGACTACAAAATTTTTGCTAAAATATTGGTGAATAGGTTGATGCCAATTGCGCAACAAACAATTCACAATGACCAGTCTGGTTTTATACAGGGAAGGCAAATGAAAAGTAATGTAAGACAAATTATCAATATAATGGAACACTTGGGAAAGTATAACCAGGTCCCGGCAGTGCTTCTATTCCTAGATGCGGAGGAAGCATTCGATCAAGTTAATTGGCAATTTTTAATAAAAACATTACAAAGGATGCAGTTCGGAGAGTATTTCATGCAGTCTATCAAAGCAATATACCAGAAACAGACAGCACAAATTATAGTTAATGGAGGCTTAACAGAATCTTTTAAGATTGAAAACGGAACAAGACAGGGGTGTCCCTTATCTCCATTATTGTTTATCTTAACTCTGGAATTGTTATTGAATAGAATACGTGGGTCTGACGAACTACAAGGAATTAAGATTAGGCACTACAAATATAGAGTAAGAGCATTTGCGGATGACTTGGTTGTAACTTTAACTCAGCCCGGGGAATCAGTTATAGGTCTAATGAATATAATTAACCAGTATGGTCAAGTATCTGGGTTCAAAGTAAATCTAGGGAAGACAAAGATGATAGCTAAAAATATGACTACGAAAAAAAAAAGAATTAGAAAGAGTAACAGGATGTGAGATAGTAAAAAAGGTTAAATACTGGAATTTGTATTGCAACTTTAAATGGGAAATTATATAAGTATAACTATGATCTATTATGGCATAAAATACAGGGAGAATTGAATAAATGGAAAAAATTACAATTGTCTTTGCTGGGAAGGATAGCAGCAGTTAAAATGAATGTCTTGCCCAAGTTTCTATTTTTCTTTCAAATGATACCAATGCTTAAAAAAGACGCAAATTTGGAAGAATGGCAGAAAGGTATTAACAACTTTGTTTGGGCAGGAAAGAAACCGAGAGTAAAACTTAAAATAATGCAAGATATACGTGAAAGAGGAGGCTTAAAAATGCCCAACCTAAAATTATACTATGAAGCAGCAGTTTTAGCAACAATTAGCAATTGGATCAACCTAACAGAGGATAGAATATTGAATATTGAAAGTTATGATTTGCTATATGGCTGGCATGCTTACTTAATATATGATAAGAAGGTTGATAAGATCTTTAAAAGTCATATTTTAAGGAATGCCTTACTGCCTGTTTGGAAAAAATATCAATATAGGTTAAACAATAAAATACCTATGTGGGGGGTGCCTAGACATGCTATAGAGAATATAAGTATAGAACAAAAACAAGATCTAACTACATATGCAGAACTCCTTAGTATGGATAGAGGTGCGCCACAGCTGAAATCTCTGAATGTATTAAGAGACAAAAGGATAATTCAAACTTGGTTCCAGTATGGTTAGTTACAGGCTAGATGGAAAAAAGACCAGAAACTCGGTACTATCCAAAATGAGGATAACTTGATAACACAAATTAGGGATCAGGGTCCAATGCATATAAAAAGGCTGTACAATGTATTGATAGAAATAGACTCAGAAACAGAATTAGTTAAAGATTGTATGATAAAATGGGCACAAAATTTCAAGGAACCAATAATGATGGAAACATGGGAAGAGATTTGGGTAAGAAATGCAAAATTTACACAAGCTCAGAACTTGAGAGAGAATTTTTATAAGATGTTGTACAGATGGCATTTAGATCCAAAAAGGCTAGCCTGTATGTATCCGAACTTACAATCTAAATGTTGGAGATGTGATTGTGTTAATGCCACGTACTACCATATCTGGTGGACTTGTAAAAAAGTTAAAGCATTTTGGATAAAAATATGGTTGGTTATTCAAAATATGTTGAAAAAGAGGATAAAGTTTACACCCTAGTTGTTCTTGTTAGGTATAGTTTCAGACTGTACTGTTATAGAGACTAATCTGATTTTGAACCTAACGATGGCAGCAAGATTGTTGGTGGCGCAATACTGGAAGAAGGAAGAGTTGCCTACCATCCAAGAATGGACATTAAAAGTAGTAAACTTAGCAGAGATGGCCAAAATATCAGCGTATTTGAAAGATCATTCGGATGAGAAGTACAAGCTGGACTGGAGAAGATGGATTGACTATATTCAAAATAAATGCGAGACTAAAAAATTTCAGTTAGCTTATGAATGAAGGCATAAAGAACATTATAATTTATTCAAAGCTAGTTTAATAAAGGGGGAGTTAAAGCACAAGTATAGTAATATGTTAAAATTAGTTAGTTTATCTTAGCATATGGTTGTTAAATGTTTATACCCTGTACTTTGCTCTGGGAGGTCGGGGGGAGGGAGGGCGGGAAGAAGGGAGGGGTGATAATTGTAAAATTTATTGAACATTTTAATAAAAAAAAGATTATTTGCAGTGTGCTCTCTCACACTTGCCTTTGTTGTTTAAACCACTTTGTAGAGTATAAAATACAATATACTCTGTATGTATAGGGGAAACTACTTGGATTGGCCACCCTCTTAAAATCTTGAGCTTGGAATTATGTGCACCAGAAACAATACCTATTTGTTTCAGAGTATTTTCAGATTGACAGGCTGTCATGTGCTGAACTACCTGTTCTTTGTTTTGTGTACACAAACATAAAGTACAATCGGTGCAACTGTTAACTCTTTATACTGTATATAATCTCTGACAATGTAAAAGAGAGAAAACGTAGGACTCCCCAGTCTGTCCCAACCGCATTTCAGCTTCTGCAACTTCCCTCCACCCTCAAAATCCAGGACCAATACGTTATATTCCAATCTTACACAACACAAACAACCCCCCACAAACACACACACACACACACACACACACACACACACACACACACACTGTTTCCATTTCTTTGAAGGATTTATCAGCACCTGTCCCTGCATAAAGAGGCTCAAGGAAAGATAATCAATTTCTTATTGGACTTGGAAGTACTTAGAAGTAGCAAACGTTCCCACTGCTTTCCAGTGTCTCAAAAGCCCATCATAAAGGTGAGAGTCCATCCTTCTGCTTCTCAGTGCAGAAATCCCTAATATGTTCCAGTAGATTTCAAAAGCATTGCTTGGAAGCAGAAACAGCCAATGTGGACCCTCAAGAATAGTCACTGCTATATAAGGTTTCTTTAGTGCTGTGAGCTATACAATTTAAAGTTTCTGCACACTGCTATCAAGCAATTTAAGCAGGAATATACCTCTGAGTATTCTGACTCAGCATGTGCGTTTGATGAAACGACGCCTACTACTCCCTTGCAAGGGGAGCAAAGGAAACCGCCTGGGTCTCTGATCCCGACTCACCTGTCTGGAGCCACCAAAAGCTTTAGATTCTGGTGGTGGTTCAGGTTTACCGCGGCTTCAGCATCCCTGAAAGGCGACTCTGCATTCTTCCTTTCCTTCTCCCCTCCTCCCTTCCGAAGCTGTGAGGTGCTTTCTCAGCACCGGTTGCCCAGCTGGCACCGCCCTGCGTGCTTGCCTCCTCCTCCCTCCTCCTCCTCCTCACTCCCCAAAGACTCTTCTCCTCTTTCCCGGAGCTCAGTGGGAGCCTGGCACAAGGGTTGGGAGGCTGCTTTTGAAACCACACCTTGGAAAACTTCACCGGGAAGGGAGGCGGGGAACCAGTCAGTGGGGGGCGGGGGGGAAACACATCCTGGAACTTGCCTAGGATGCTGGCCACTCTGCGCAACCTACCTCCTGCTGCCCCCGTGCTTTGCTGGCAGCCCGGCCTCCTACTCCTAAGCAAGTTCGGGGAGGTACTAGGAGGCCGGCCATGCAGTGCAAGCTATCGCCCGCTGCCCACTGCCCCCGTGCTTTGCTGGTGGCCAGGCCTCGTAGTCAAGTTTGGGGGAGGTCCTAGGAGGCCAGGCACGCAGTGCAAGCTACCACCCGCGAGCGGCAACATAACAGGCAGGGGGAGCAAGCGAGTGGGCCAGGACAGGTATTCTGGTACTGTCCCACAGGACGAAGGGGTTCTAAAACGTACGGTAGATTTCAGAAACCTCTTCTACCATACCGAACTGGGAACAACCCACTCCTGGTTGCAAACAGCTATTTCAAGTGGGGTAAACAGGACAAAGCAAGTGGGAAAAATAGTTTCCTTTGCTATATTTCCAGTCTGAATTAGACCATGGCAGGGTCCCTGCGGAAGAGCTCTTTCAAGGATCATTATGTATTCATAGTAAAGCAACTAATTCAGCTCTGTTCTTAAATGCTAAAGCTGTTGCACATAAAAAAAGAACAGAGGAGCTCTGATCACCTACCAGAGCCATCATTTTGACAGTTTTGCTGTACTGTAGTCTGTCCCCATGAAATCCAAGCATGGAATAAACTGAGCCTGGTTTGTTCTCAGTCTTTTCAATGGCCACAAACTACTAGCAAAAGTGGCATTTGATCACAAGGCAAGGAATATTTCCCCTTTTGCATTGGAGCATCCAAAAAGGGACAGGAAAGACCAAGAAAAAGACAGAAAGAGGAGAAGAGAACAAGGCAGCAAAAAGAAGGAAAGAGGGGAAGAAAGAATGAAGAGGGAAGGAAAAAGAAGGGAAGGAAGGAGATTATAATGAGAGAGTGAGGATGTGAGGTAAATCCTGCCTTAGCACTTGATCACCAGCAGCCCTGCTGGCTTTTACCATCCTCTTGTCCCCTCCTCCTGACCTCTCCTGGTGGTCTCCCATCCTATCACTGAGGATGCCTTGGTTACAAAGCTAGGTCTCGTAAGGAGAGGGAGTGGGCCTCCCTCTGACCCACATACTTTGCCCTCCTGCACACACCATGGGCAACCAAGGAGAGTGAGCAAAGCAGCAGTGGGAGTATGCCTACCATGGCCTCCGAAGTCAACCACAATGGGGTCCTCATTGAAATTGAGTTTGACACCCCTGGACTAACAGATGACCTGAGTGCTGCATGTGTTGCTCTCAAACTTACAAAGTATGAGTCAAGGTTAGAAAAATTATCAGTGTGCATTCAACAGCAAAAGTCACATTAATCAAAAACATGCCAAATGCAAATGTTTAACTTTCAATAAAAAGGTGTTTGTATCATTGAAAGCACTGTTATTGAAGGGGTGGGGGTTCAGAGAAAAGACGTTAATCATGTATGAGTTGTTTTTCTAAACTAAAACCTCATCATTCAGGTTAAATTGCCATGTTGGCACTCCGAGATAAATAAGTGGGTTTTGGGTTGCAATTTGGGCATTCGGTGGCTAAAAGGTTTGCCATTACTGCATTAGAGCATACACAGAGTGTAACCTAATTCAGCTTTTGTTAAATTGCTGTTGAGAGAAGCTCCATTGTAACCTAACGTGCCAACTACATAGATAAAACTTCTAGGCCAATTCCCAAGCTTAGCCTAGCAAAGTAACATCTTGTGAAAAGTAAAATGTGGATTCTGCCAAGTAGCCTTGCTTGTACCTTAAAATGTGTGTTCAGCATTCCCCAACAAAGCTCTGAGCTACATGCCAGAAAATGGATTTCTTTTCCCTTCTAAAGTCTATTGTTTTCAGAGCACTGAGAAAAATCATGAAATCTGTGTGATATCAAATTATGTTTCTATAGTAATGACGTTCTGTGCAAAATGTGCAAGCTATAAGATGTTTGGAAAAGTTTTTGGCACATGCCTGTTTTTCTCTCTCTGCCTGCTCTGTTAAGGTGGGAGATGAAAAGGTCATCCAGTCTTTTGCTTTGTGCAGAAATAAAAGCTGATAATCCATAGCTTCATCTTCAGAGTTTCACTGGACTTATCAGATTCTGAGCTACATTCAAAAACCTTACACAATGAAGAATGCTGTGTTATATTTTGGGTCAGATCAAGTCCACAATATTGGATTTTAATAAATCCAATCTTGTTCTCACGAAAGCATTAAAATAATTTGTTAATTGGACATTGTTCAAAATATTAAAGACAGAATATTAGCAAGATTGTATTATAAAAGTGGAAAATAATGAATAATTTTAAAAAACTATAAACAATGTAAATCATATTACTGTATTTCACCCAGTGACGTGCAGTCAGGCGCTCTCATTATGAAAAGAAAAAAAATGTAAAAGGAAAAAGCTGAGCTAGTTGCTGCCTCACCGTGGATGATTCTGCTTAACTGTTAAAAAAAGCCTCTAAAAAGCACCTTCTACTATGAGGCAGGAGAACTGCATGCCTCCTCTAGTCTGACTTTAGGCGCTCTATGATCACTCAAGCAGAGTTAAGCAAGGGTTAAAAGCCTAAAAATTCCTGAGTGAGAGAGGGAAGGGGGTAGGAGAGATAGTCCAGTCCAACTTCTGTTTGTGTGTGTGTGTGTGTGTGTGTGTGTGTGTGTGTGTGTGTGTTTGTGTTTGAGAGAGGGGGAGGAAGGGAGAGAGAAACATGCTGTCATTTTAAATCGGAACTGAGCATGCCTGCCTGTGGAATTCTGGGAGTTGAAGTCCACAAGTCTAAAAATATTTGAAACCCACCACTTTGTCAGTGCCTCACCAGCCATAAACCTCACCACACGCTACTGATTTCACCCCTATAATTTATTACAATTAGATTAACGTGCAAATGCCAACTGAAGTATTCTATTCCAATAAAGGGCCTACTATAATTTTTGAGGATTGCTGCATCTTTTTCTGCTTCTATGGCCCAGATTCTTTGTGGAGGAATCTTTTTAGCTTCTTCTCCAATTGAACAAGAAACAGGGAGACCTCAGTTCCTAATATAATTTGTCAGTAGTAGAATTCAAGATTGGTCTTTAATTGAAGTTTTGTCTGTTCTAACAGCCACAATTTTCAGAGTCTGTCAGTTTCCATAGATTAAATGCCAATACCCATATTTTCTGATTTTAGACAAAGCAGAAATTGTGTAAATTCCCAAATCAGCTCTGAGGGGCAGCAGCTGGAGTCCTTTTGTCCACCCCAAGATCCTCCTCGGAGGCTGTGATTGGGTTGGTTCTGCTGGTGGTTTCTCTCTGAAGCCCCAAACATCAGATTGATGTAAGAACATGGGGGGGGGGATCTTGGCCTCAGATACTTCAATAATTGGGGCTGAGGAAGCTGGAGAACTATGAGGTTCTCTTTTAAGCACCACTTTCACTCCTGTCTTTGATCTAATTGAGCTCCTTTGATGATGGGGGAAACAAGATTCAGTCTCAGAGAAAACTACCACAGGTAAGGAAAGGTCTTACTTGCTCTATTGGCTGACCATCTATGGCTAGGATGTCATTTCCCAAAGACCATAACTTTTGAACTTGATTTACCGGTATTAATTATCAGATAATTATTATGACAAAATAATAATAATAATAATAATAATAATAATAATAATAATAATAATAATAATAATAATAATAATAAATATTTATTTCTTAGCCACACCCTCTCCCGAAGGACTCGGGGCGGCGTACAACAAAACATAGGAAATAAATATATCGACATACATATAACAAAACATATACCAAGACATATACACGACATATACAAGGAGGAGGTGAACTGATAGATAAAAACAAGTAAAAACACAATGTTTAAAAACCCCTAAATAAATTAAATGCAATTAAAGTACCCCAAATAAAAAAAAAACCGTCAGGAGCGATATAGTTGGATCAAAGTTGAGCCAGGCCAGCAACTTGAAAAAGGTGGGTCTTGAGCTTTACCCGAAAGGAGCAGAGGTCAGAGGTATTCCTAATATCCGGAGGGAGGTCATTCCACAGGGCTGGGCCCGCCACAGAGAAGGCTCTACTCCTAGGCGCCGCCCCTCGACACTGTCTGGTGGACGGCACCTGGAGGAGGCCCTCTCTGTGCGAGCGGATTGGTCGCAGGGATGTATGGGGCAGAATACGATCCCGCAAGTAACTAGGTCCTGAGCCATGGAGCGCTTTAAAGATTGTTATCAAAACCTTGAAACGCACCCAATAGACCACAGGAAGCCAGTGCAGCTCGCGCAGGAACGGTGTCACATGGGAGTACCTAGTACTCCCCATAATTACCCACGTGGCTGCGTTCTGGACCAACTGTAGCCTCCGGGTGCATTTCAAGGGAAGCCCCATGTAGAGAGCGTTACAGTAGTCCAAGCGAGACGTCACCAGCGCATGAGTGACCGTGCGTAAGGCGTCCCGGTCCAGTAGGGGGCGCAATTGGCGCACCAGGCGAACCTGGTGGAATGCCCCCCTTGCCACGGCTGTCACATGGTCATCCATGGACAGCCGGGCATCCAGGAGGATGCCCAAATTGCGCGCCCGCTCCACGGGGGCAAGTTGAATGCCCCCGATGGCCAATGATGGAATTAATTGGCTGAACCGGGGAGCCGGTACCCACAGCCACTCCGTCTTGGAGGGGCTGAGTTTGAGTCGGTTGTCATCCATCCAGATCCGTACGGCTTCCACACACCGGGACATCACTTCGATGGCCTCGTTGGGGTGGTTCGGGGTGGAAAAGTACAGCTGAGTATCATCAGCGTACAGATGGTATCCCACCCCGAAACCACGGATGATCTCACCCAGCGGCTTCATATATGTGTTGAACAGGAGTGGCGAGAGGACCGACCCCTGTGGCACCCCACAAGTAAGGGGGCGTAGGGTCGACCTCTCCTCCCCTGCCAACACACGCTGCGTCTGGCCAGAAAGGTAGGAGCCGAACCACCGCAAAACGGTGCCCCGGACCCCCAACCCCTCCAGCCGGCGCAGCAGGATACCATGGTCGATGGTATCAAAAGCCGCCGAGAGGTCTAATAGGACCAGGATAGAGGAACAACCTCTATCTCTGGCCCTCCAGAGATCATCCACCAATGCGACCAAGGCCTTCTCCGTGCTGTGACCGGGGCGGAAGCCGGACTGGCGCGGGTCTAGATAATCATTTTCCTCCAGATGCCGTGGAAACTGGTAGGCCACCACACTCTCTACAACCTTCGCCAAAAAGGGAAGATTGGAGACAGGATGATAATTGGCCAGCTCCAAAGGATCCAGGGAAGGCTTCTTGAGCAAGGGTCTCACCACCGCCTCTTTCAAGGCGGCCGGAAGAGACCCCTTGCCCAGCGAAGCATTCACTAGGCCCAGGAGCCAGTCTCGTGTAACCTCCCAGGATGCCAGTACAAGCCAGGAGGGGCACGGGTCCAATAAACATGTGGTGGGTCGCAGTGGTCCACGCATTCTGTCCAAATCCTCGATGGCAACCAAGCCAAACTCCTCCCAGGTCGATTCCTCAAGACTCGCCACGGACGTCTCCATTGGACCACTAACAGGGACCCAATCCTTCCGGATTTGAGCGATTTTATCCTGCAGATATTTCCCAAATTCCTCCTCTCTGCCCTGTAGAGGGGCCTCCCGCGGCCTCTGAAACAAGAGGGAGCGGGACACCCGAAACAGGGCAGCAGGGCGGTTCTCTGCGGATGCAATGAGAGTGGCACAATATTGGCGTTTGGCCACTCTCAATGCCACAAGGTACGTCTTTAAATGGGCTTGTGCCTGTGTTCGATCAAGTTCGGAACGAGAGGATCTCCAACGACTCTCTAGACGTCTCTTGCGGCATTTCATCACCCTCAGCTCCTCGGTAAACCAAGGGGCCAGGGTGGATCGTTGCCGCCGGAGAGGCCGCAAAGGCGCCACCCGGTTCAAGGCCCCGGTAGTCACATTATTCCACGCGACCACCAGGTCCTCTACCCGGGGGCGGGTCAAGGTTACAGGAGGTGGCCCAAGCTCCGTCTGGAACCTATCTGGTTCCATCAGGCGCCTGGGGCGGAACCATCTAGTGCTTTCCGGTTCCGCCTCCCCGCAGCGGGAGGTAGCACCAGGGAAGTCAAGACGAAGGAGTGAGTGATCTGACCATGACAGGGGAGTGATGGTTAAGTCCCCTCCTCCCAGATCACTCAACCACTGGCCAGAGACAAAAACGAGGTCCAGAGTGTGTCCTCCCTCGTGTGTCGGGCCCTGAATCATTTGAGTCAGGTCCATGGCTGTCATGGAAGCCATGAACTCCCGAACCCCCTCTGATGCTTCTCCCATCGATGGCAGGTTAAAATCCCCCATCACTAAAAGTTTGGGGGTCTTGACCGCCACCAATGCGATCAGCTCGAGGAGTTCAGGCAGGGCCGCTGATGTATAGCGAGGAGCCAGGTATACTATCAGCAGGCCCAACTGTCTCCCAGGGCCCCATTTCACAACAAGGGATTCACATCCGGACGTCTGTGGCACAGTAGACTCCCTCGGCTCTAAGTCCTCCCGAATAATTACTGCCACCCCACCGCCCCTTCCCAAGTCTTCCTCACAAGGTATATAATCCAATGTGTAAGTATGATAATATCAGAGTGTAAATCAGCATGTTCCAATAGGTATTTAGCATGCTAAATATATGTACCCATAACAGAACTTATCCAAAATAAAAGGGTTTTAAAGGACCTTTGAGGTCTTCTAGTCCAACCCCCTGCTCAATACCAGGGGTCTCATATACCAGGGGTCCTATACCAGGGGTCCTCAAACTACATCCCACGGGCCAGATACAGGCCACTGAAGCCATTAATCCAGCCCACGTGGGACCATGAGGCTGCCCCGCCCAAATCACCCCACCCACTTGCCAGTCCCCACCCACCGGATGAGTGCACGCCTTACCTTCACAAGCCCCACGGACTGAAACTGCAAAGTAAGACCAAAGCTTTTGGCCGGCAGAGTGCTTCTGGGGGCTGGGGAGGCCAAAAATGGGATGCACGGAGGTCCCAGGAGGGAAAATGGTGCCCTCTGCTTCAGATTCTTAGCTTGGGCTAAGTGGAACGCAAAGCCATGTTGACTGGCATGCCTGGCCTTGCCCTTTGCTCTTCCGGGTTTCTTGTGGGCATGTGAGCACGATGATCAGCTGGCCTTTGTGTGCATGGCAGTGCCAGGAAATGGAAGAGCTGGTCTTCCAGTTTTCACGAGCACATGCGTGCCACCTAGCTGATCGTGGCATATGTGCGAGCCAGAAACCGGAAGAGGAGCTGCCTGGTGAACATATGTGCAGTGGCATGCACACTGGGCAACTCCTCTTCCACATTGCATCCCTGACAAGAGCACTTGGTGCTGAAAAAGGTTCTCCATCCATGCACTATTCCAAGGGTGGTTTTACCAAGGCTTTATAAAGTGGAACCAATACTTCTCGTGATTTGGATTCTATCCTTCTGTTGATGCAGCCTAGGATTGCAATGGCTTTTTTTGGCTGCTGCCACACATTGTTGGCTCACATTTGAGAGATTGTCCACTAAGATTCCAAGATCCCTCTCACAGTTCCTGCTATTGAGCCAGGTTTCACCTAATCTGTACCTGTACATTTGGTTTTTCTAGCCTCAGTGTAAGACTTTGCTTTTCTCTACATTCAATTTCATTTTGTTAAATAGGCCCAGGGTTCAAGTCTATCTAGATCCATCTGGATCTTGAGCCTCTCTTCTGGGGTGTTGGCTATTCCTGCCAGTTTAGTGTCATCTGTAAATTTGATGAGTTCCCCATCTATCCCTCATCCAAACCATTGATGAAGATGTTGAAGAGTACTGGGCCTAAAATGGAGCCTTGGGGTCCCCCACTGCTTATTTCCCTCCATGTAGATGTAGTTCCATTGAGGACCACAGGCTGAGTCCATCTAGGGGTGATGCTGTCTATCCCACATATTTTTAGCTTACCAAGAAGTAGATGGTGGTTTACTTTGTCAAAGCCTTTCTAAAATCCAAGTATTTTATAATATGTGCACTGCATTTCGCTGGTACACTAATTTAAACATTTTTGACAAAGAATGAAATAACATTTCTTTATGATGTGTTTTTGGATCCTTCATTAGTTGAAGTAAATTGTCAATATGAAGAGAGAATAACAAGGGTTCAAATATGCATCCTTCCCTTCCTCCTTGGTAAGTATCAATCCTTCTTCTCATTGCTCCATTCAGCCCCAACCTCCCTCTCAAACAAGGACCTGGAGAAAGAGCCTGGATCAGGGCCAACAGGTAGAGCTCCATTTTGAGGGCAATCAATTTCCTATAATTTCTCTGTTAATTATGACAAATACACTAACATCTAGAAAGCCAGCAAACCGTGTTTTACTTCGCTGATATAAATGAGATATATCAAGACAAATTTGTTACCAATATTAGATTATTAACATGCAATATTTATTATAAAATCTATATAGCTGTTCACTACCTAAAACCTTCTGTTTCTTCTACAAGGAATGCATTTTTCTCAAGTTTAACTAGGAGGATCCAGGCATACATTTTACCCACAATATCTGCTTGTCTATTTGGCCTATAATTGCTAGACTCCTTTTTATTCCACTTTTTAGATAGATAAAATGCTACTACTACCAACTTCAATCCGAGTGGATAGGGCTGGCATTATTTATATGTGAAAATGAAAGTGCCAATAGAGGCCCCCAAAACCAGGGATGTTTTTTGATCAGTCAAATAGTTGGTAGAATGTCTTCACCAGGGAATGTATTGCTTGCATTTCAGGCCTTTTATGATTAATCTCAACATGAACATAATGGGGTAAAATATTGACATTTTTGCTAATATGGAGAAAAGCAGCTCTTGAATTCCATGGAGAAGACATGATTGCATCTATTGCTCACCCACCACCACTCACCCCTTACTTTACCAGAAGGAGAAAAACACACACAAACCTGTGGGACTTTGTAGGTGCCTCCTAATGTTGACATCTGGGTGGAGATCTCCCTGGTAGCTGCATCAAAAAGAGCCAGAAGATTCTCCTTCCTTCCACAGCCGTAGTTGGGGACATTGGCTTCTCCAGTGGAGAGAATGTCCAGCAAGGCATCGGAAGTGCGGAAGGTGCTCAATTGGTTGTCATGGACGTTGTAGCCAAGTGTGAGATTGTGCAGGAGCTGGGAATTCTTGTTGACCATTTGAATGTTGAAAATGAATCGTAAACCAAATAGAAAACCATAAGAATTCCTATGGTAAAAAAGTGTTATTATAATCAACAGCAGCAACAAATACTGTTTTTAATATATAATCCTCCAGAAGCCTACTGAACCTTAAGCCAACGTTGATCCAAAAGCAATGATCAGTTACGCAAATATAGGAATTGCCAGAGGTATGGCAACTACAACTGGTTCAACCACTACTTTAAATAAAATTTATTATTCAAGTGATAAATTAAGGATTGAACTGAGAGAGGAAAATAATCTGCAGCCCTTTCAGCTTTTTTTCAGAGCCCTTTTTGAGTCTCTTCCACAAAATCAGACAAAAGAGAGAAGCCATGGAAATCAAAATCATTGAGGAAATTAGACATAATCCCCAATATAGGAATAAATGAAAAATAAAAAACAGAAAAGAAGGGAAGTGTTAGAATGGAGGGAGTGGAACTCCATCACCCTGAATGACTTACCAATCATGGAAAACAAACTGAAGAGAAGGAGCCACATTGAAAAGCAACTTTATATGCAATATTTCCTCTCCACTGATGACTATACCAATGAGATGATCTCCTGGGCTGTAAAAGCTCTGTGGTTGTTTTCCATCCTGGTTCTCCAAACTCTGCGGGCATTTCATTCTCAGCTTCCCAGAGCCTGGATGGGACAGAAGCAGTATCAGAAGCAGAAGCAGGAGGTCCATAGTTCATGGGGTGAATCAATGAATCCCTTTTCTTTTTCTAAAGAAGAATTAGAAGAATCAAAGGATTCTCACAAGGTGGAATATGATCCAGTTGCTTTTTCTCAACACAGAGAAACACTCAGCTTCATCTGGAAAGGAGAGAGACGGACATTCAAGAGCACAGACCCTGCCTGTCCCAAAACTCCCTATTTCTCTGCTCAAAGTCTCCTCTGGAGGATTCAACCAAAGAGCAGAGCTGAAACTTTTATCATAATTCTCCGTCTCAGGAGGGATCCCTGGATAATTCGTTCTTGGACTCAAAGGTTGTTGGGAAATTCTCTGGAGGGAAATGAAAGGGAAATAATCCTCATGTGACTCATAATAACAGAGGAAGAGATTAGATTAAATCTGTCATCTAGAATTGAGAGGTTTGGGAGCTCCGTGCTTGAAACTGGCCCCAGAGGGAATACATGGTACCTGTGGCTGAAGCTAACTAGAAATGTGACATTTGTTGGCATCATGGTTAGAGAGAAAACCCCAGGATACAGTTAATGTCCCAGCATGCCACAGATCTGAAGTAGCTGCCTGCTGAGTCTATGCCAACATTTGCTGTATTTTGAAAGTCAATGCCCAATGGCGCCCCTACAAAAGGGCTGATACAATAGTGTGGCCAGACTTCAAGAATAAAATCAACTTTAATGAAAAAGTAGTTAGCAGAACTTTGCCCAGTTGAAAAAAATCACACCCACAAATAAACACACAGAGAGGGAGAAGTCAGAAGAAACCAAGTGAAAAGAGATGGAGAAATTAAGGCTGCCTCTCACCCCAAGGGAGGAATGAAGGGGGGGAAGGGGAGCTCAGGAGCCTCGTGTTGCAGATGGAAAGCCCCCTCCAAGTTCCGTCTTCTGAGTCCTGGGAAGTCGGGAGCCCAAGTCCCATGTTCCACTGCCAACTCTTTCCATGCATAAGGCACTTGAGAATGCAAAGACCAGATCCATAGAAAAGGCACAAGATGGCCAGGAATGAGGAGGGGATCTGGGGCACCTCCCCCACCCTGATTCCTTGGGAGAGACTATCCTGGTTTATGGGTCCCAGGGACTGAATGTTGGGGGGGATGCAGCCCCCGGGGTTTCTCCAGCTTCGTTTGGGCTTCGTGTCTTTCCAGGAGAGGCTCCTGTGGGGGAGAAGCCATGCAGAGCTGGGTCTTCCAAGGGGGGAGAGAAAGATAAAAACCAGAGATATAAAACAAAGCTTAAAAAGGAGGAAACCTAATCAGGGATTAGCCAAACAACCCAGGATTCATCTGCAAAATAGTCTCCTGCTTATTCAGAAATGATTGGATTAGTCAAGTCTCGCTGCAGAGTTTAACTGCTGAAACACCTGCATTTTTCAAACTGGGAACTTGAAGATGAACTGACTTTGATTCCCAGAATTTCCTGGACAGTTTGATGGCCAGTGAATCCTGGGAGATGCATTGTTGGGTGGGGAATTGTGGGGGTTGAAGTCCATTCATCTTAAAGTTTGAAAAAGACGGATGCAGACCAACAGCTCTCCACACGTGACGTCCATTTTGGAAAACAAGAAACACACCTGAAGAGACCATCAGCCATTGGCCGGCTTGCATAAGGCAGAAACCATGGATTTTTATGGCCATCAGATGTGAAACATGCCACAATTAGCTGGACTGACATATAACCTCAAGACCCAGATCGTGGTTTGGAAGCTATCCTGGTTGGTTCTTAGAAGTCTCTCAGCCAGGGATGGTGAATCTTTTCTGTACCGAGTGCCAAAAAGGTGCAGAAACGTCACATACCCACGCATTGCGTGTAGGCGTGCTTATTATAAATCCGAACTTCTGGATTCTGGGGCACATGTATGCCCAAAGATCAGCTGGCTGGTTCACATGTGCACACTGGTTTTTGGCACTGCCAGGTGTGTGAAATACAACTGATTGTCGCACACACATGCATGCCAGAGACCTGGAAAATGAACAGGCAAGGCCACATGTGTCGGGTGACATGGTTACACATGGCACTTAGGGCATGCGTGCCATAGGTTCACCATCATGGCCCTGTACTAATCGTAAACTGGACATTATTTTAAAACTCCTTGTGCCTGATAGTCAAATCTGCCTTGGTTCACCTTCCCAATAAGCAATCGAGTTGGAAGATCACTTAGAAGCCGTTTATGAGGGTGCCCTGATAAAGTGGGATCTTCCTATGAAAAGGGAGAACACAGAGACCCCTCTTACATTCCTTTTTATAGTTGGCACAGCAAAGAAAAATGAAAGAGGAGAGTTGATTGGATAGGATAAAAGCAACCTTTGAATAGGAAATCAGTTACATGTACTCAAACATGTTACATATTTGCATCCCATAATATCACACGTTCATTAAATTGAGGTCTGACATCAGAAGGGGCATAAATTGTAAGGAACACAGTTGCTTATAGTTCAAGAAAGAGATAAAGCAGACCCCGATTTGTGCGAACAAACTTTTTTCTTATACGGAGCTAGTCTCCAGCCACTTTATCTTCCCAGGTTAGCAATGTTGACGGCTATTCCTACATTCCAGTCTGTAATGAGCCTGAACATCATTGTAAGAGAGAGAAAATAAGTCAAATTAAAATACAATCTATGTTGGTTAACAAGTTACAAAATCCATGTCCTGTGCCCCTCTGCCTGAAGTGAAACTCCATTTCCCATCTGTTGTGGAAAGGAGAATGGTGGGATGAGAGCTGACTAGGAGTCAGGAAGGGCCTTTCAGCCATGTTGCTGTGTAAGGAGGAAGAGAGTTACGTAGCAAATAGGAAGTTTTATTTCTTTCCCTTTACAGTCTGGGTGCTGCCTTTCAATTAAGCAGCGCATGGAGTCTCTTTCCTTCACCCTGTGTTGTTTTCATGCAGGACTCTGAGGTCTTTTCTGCTTCCTCAGTTCCTGGAGTAAGCAGAGGGCTGAGAGGCTGCAGCTGAGATCCTGGAGGTGCCCACAGAATGGGGGATGGCACAGCCTGAATTCTTGCCACACCTACCTAGAGGCCCATGTAGGAGGGCACGGTGGCCCCTCTTAGGGTTGTGTGGGTGTTATTTGGTGGGATGGGACCCCTCTGACCTTCCCATCTCCCAGGCCTTGAGTGAACCCCCACAAAAGACCTCCAAGTTGTAGGAAGGCCCCATTGGGACTCCCGGTTTATGTGGGCCTGTGGTTGAGGGATTGTGTTCCTTTCCTGGAGGGGGACATTGAGGTGTCCACCTTGGCCCAGGAGGGGGAACTGGGGGAGGGGAGAGGGGAAGGGAAGGGAGGGGAGGGGAGAGGAAGCTCCATCCTTGGGAATGAGCTGATTCCCTCAAAAGAACCAGTCATCAACCAGACCCTTTGAGCCCTTTCCCAGGTGGCCAGCTGGACCAGCCCAGGTGCCCCTTGGAGGGAGTTATGGACTTTAATTAAAAATGATGGCTGTTAAGATAAAATCAAATTAAATGATACAGTAATATAAAATATTAAATCTTATGGTGGGCAATAAACTGAAAAAAGCTCCCATAGTTTACTTTATTGTCATTGCATCTCGTACAACAAAATTAAATGCCATCTTCAGTGTACACCATACATAAGAAAACTATTAGAATAAAACAAAAACACACATCCTTCACATTCTATACAATTGAATTGAAAACCCCTGATACTGCATTAATATTGCACTAGAGGCTAGAATTCAACAGTTACTGTTCTGGGATAGAAGCTGTTTTTTCAGCCTATTTGTCCTTGCTTTTATTGTCCTGTACCGTCTGCCAGACGGTAATAGTTCAAAAAAAAGGATGCCCAGGATGAGATAGATCTTTAAGGATGTTTTGACCTTTCTTGAGGCAGCGAGAGCTATAAAGTTCTTCCAAAGAGGGGAGAGGGCAACCAATGACCCTCTGGGCAATGACATTGACCCTCTGGAGTGCTGTCCTATCTGCCACTGTGCAATTGGCAAATCAAACACAGGTGCAGTAAGTTAAAATACTCTCTATAGTGCAGCAGTAGAAGGTCAACAGCAGTTTTCCATTCAGCTGTTGTTTCCTGAGACGTCTCAAATAGCATAATCTCTGCTGGGCCCTTTTGACTAGGGCTGCAATTTTAGTGCCCCAGGTCAGGTCCTCTTTTATGACAAAACCCAGAAACTTAAAACTGGCCACTTGCTCCACTCGGTCTCCATTGATAAGCAAGGGCTGGATGTCTGATCAATTCCTTCTGTAGTCCACTATAAGCTCCTGGGTCTTATTGCTGTTAAGGGCTAAGTTATTGTCTCCATACCACGAAAGCAAGCGTTCCACCTCATCTCAATAGGCAGACTCACCGCCCCCCCCGGAGATGTCCCACCACTGTTGTATCATCTGCAAGTTTAGTAATAGTATTACTGGTGTGAGTGGAAATGCAGTCATGCACATAAAGAGTATAGAGCAGTGATGGCGAACCTATGGCACGCATGCCACAGGTGGCATGCGGAGCCATTTGTCAGGGCACGAGAGGCGCTGCCCTGTCAGCTGGCCAGCGCTCATGTGCGCGCTGGCCAGCTGAGTTCACTCTTTTTAAAGCCATTTTTGCCCTCCCCAGGCTCCAGAGTCTTTATAGGAGCCTTGGGAGGGCGAAAAGAGCCTCCCCCGCTCCCCCCAGAGGCCTCCGGAGGCTTCATGAGCTTCCTTGATGCCTTCGGAACGCTTAAAACGACCCTCCAAGCAAACTGGAAGTGACTATCCGCCCGATTACAATGGAAGGGGGTTGGCCACAATCCAAGGCCACTAGGGGCAGACCAGAGGTCGTTAGAAAGTGATTACATATCCCAACTCTGAATAACCTTCCTATATGTTTGCACACTTCTGAGTTCCCGGGCCCAATTTCCATGCACATTATGGACATCTGCAAATCGAATCCTCTGGGGTCATCACATGGCTGGGGCCATCTCTCTTCCCAATATGCTGGGTCTAACCTAAGTACTTTGTTAGTTTCACTGTCCACCCTCCCTATTGGTTCACTGAGAGCAATTCTATGGCTAGGACCCATTCCCCTACGTTTTCAATATACACGTCACCATATCCCAACTGTAGTTTACATTCTAATACCATAATTAATAATATAAATCTTGGCTCCATTTTTTAGCCTTGTGTAAAGGATCAGCTTCCGGTGTGATCCAGCAGGGCGTCTTCGACACTGTGCGCAGGGAACCTATTGCTGGTAAGGTTCCGCAGAGTGTCCTTTCAGGCGCAAATAAGAAAATCTACTACAGTTTTTCTTCTTCTTTTCTACTGCTACTGAAAGGCAAAGTCACTTGCGCTTAAGCCGGAGCACCAAGGGTTTATCAGTGGATTGTGTTTCCCACTGGACTGGGTCACTTTGAGCTGCTCCTTTCAATCTGGTCCAATGGAGCCACGATTTGGATTCCAGAGTTTTTACTGCCAAGGGAGAACACATGACTACAGTATATGGCCCTTTCCATTTAGCTTTTAGAGGTTCAGTTTTCCAATGCTTTACCCATACTCTGCCCCCTGGCTTAAAGGGATGGCATTTGGTGGCAAGTAAAGGTGGTGTTTGTTCTCCTACATATTTCTTTATGACCTCTAGTTGTGTATTCAACCCCTGCAATTGTTTGATTAATTCCCTATTATCTATTCCCCCCTTATGGGATAATTCTGGAATATATAGGAACTGGTGTTTCAGAACAGTATTCCCTAATTGACATATCGTGGGCTTAATAATTGGTCTCCCTAAAAACCCTTCCTGAGACCCCTTGGATTTGAATTTGTCTGCCCGTTGGCAGTGCAATTGGCTTATTCACCACTGAACGGCTAGTCCCTGTATCTAAAAGGAAGGTTGTTTCTGTATTCCCCACCCGTATCTTAACCAAGGGCTCAGGGGGTGGGTCCTCTGAGCCCTCTCCCCTTCAGTCAGACCAATTCATCTCCGCTAATCCTATCATCTCTCCTGCCTCCTGCGGTTGCATTCCTCTTCTGTCTGTCTCATATCATCCCCTTCCTCTGAATCCACATCCTCTAAATCCTCATCCCCTAGAGCCGAGGGGAGGCAATGCCCTGCCTCTTCCCCTGAACGTCCCGCGATTCCGGGATCCCAAACGCCATGGGATCAGGCCCCTGCTCAAGAAGCCTTCTCTGGACCCAAAGGAGCTAGCAAATTATCGTCCTGTCTCCAACCTTCCTTTTTTAGCGAAGGTTGTTGAGAGTGTGGTGGCTCAGCAGTTTCCGCGCCACCTGGAGGAAGCTGATTATCTAGACCCGCGCCAGTCCGGCTTCCGACCCGGTCACAGCACGGAGACGGCCTTGGTCGCGTTGGTGGATGATCTCTGGAGGGCAAAGGATGGGGGTTGTTCCTCCATCCTTGTCCTATTAGATCTCTCGGCGGCCTTCGATACCATCGACCATGGTATCCTATTGCGCCGGCTGGAGGGGTTGGGGGTTGGAGGCACCGTGCTACGGTGGTTCCGCTCCTACCTCTCTGGCCGGACGCAATGTGTGTTGACGGGGGAGCAGAGGTCGACCGCAAGGCCCCTCATTTGTGGGGTCCCTCAGGGGTCGATCCTCTCGCCTCTCCTGTTCAACATATATATGAAGCCGCTGGGCGAGATCATCCGTGGTTTTGGGGTGAGTTACCATCTGTACGCTGATGACACTCAGTTGTACATTTCCACCCCAAACCACCCCAACGAGGCTGTCGAAGTGATGGCCCGGTGTCTGGAAGCCGTATGGGTCTGGATGGATGACAACAGGCTCAGGCTCAACCCCTCCAAGACAGAGTGGCTGTGGTTCCCGGCTTCCCGATTCAATCAGCATACTCCATCGCTGACCATCGGGGATGAGCAATTAGCCCCGGTGGAAGGAGCGCGCAACTTGGGCGTCCTCCTTGACAATCGGCTGACCTTAGAAGATCACGTGGCGGCCGTGGCAAGGGGGGCGTTCCACCAGGTTCGCCTGGTGCGCCAGTTGCGGCCCCTTTTGGACCGGGAGGCCTTGCGCACAGTCACTCACGCGCTGGTGACGTCCCGCCTGGACTACTGTAACGCTCTCTACATGGGGCTCCCCTTGAGGTGCGCCCGGAGACTGCAGTTGGTCCAGAATGCAGCCGCGCGGGTTATTATGGGGAGATCGAGATTCTCCCATATAACACCTATCCTGCGCGAGCTGCACTGGCTTCCTGTGGCCTACCGGGTGCGCTTCAAGGTACTGGTTACCATCTTCAAAGCGCTCCATGGCACAGGGCCCAGTTACCTGCGGGATCGCGTCCTGCCCCATACATCCCTGCGACCCATTCGCTCACACAGAGAGGGGCTACTCCGGGTGCCGTCCTCTAGAGAGTGCCAGAGGGCGGTGCCCAGGAGTAGGGCCTTCTCTGTGGTGGGCCCTACCCTTTGGAATGACCTCCCCCCAGACATCCGGACAACAACCGACCTTCGCTCCTTCCGTATGAAGCTGAAGACCTACCTGTTTTGTCAAGCCGGCCTGGCATAACGTTACAATCTTGCCACCCCAGGTCATTTTATAATGGGAAATTTTGTTTTTTAAAGTTTTTAGAGTTTAATATTTTTGGGGTTTTAAATTTTGTAAGTATGCTTATTTATGGACTTATTTTTACCTCCTCTGCACGATATATGGTGCTATCTTGATTATCGCTCTGTACGTCGCCCCGAGTCCCTGTGGGGAGAGGGGGCGACTAATAAGTTCAATAAAATAAATAAAATAAATAAATAAATGGGCATTCCCGTTGCCAATGTCCCTCTTCTTTACAGAGAGCACATTGATTGGATCCGAGTGTGACCCCTCCTATGGCTGCCACTAAAAGTTCGGCTTTTTTTTTTTTTTTTGATGGAAAGGCATTGAGAGAGACAGCAGAAGGATCCCTTCAGTGGCTGCCAGAGAGCTTTCAACCATGAAGGTCTAGCAACCAGGGCACAATTTCTGGAAAGAAATTTACAGGTAGATAAGGTATTTAATCCCCTGTGGAACGGATAAGGCTGGTGGCATTCTTGTCCAGCTTAACTTTACATCTTATGTTAACCCTTTACTTTACACTCACTCCAGTTAGATGTGCATAGGGTGATAGGGTTAGTTTTAAATGGATAGTCAGGCTTCTTTGCCAGTCACCCAGCTGGCAAAACAGAATTTTTTGCCAACTGGAAGGGATATTTGTGTGTGTGAGAGAGAGGGAGGGGGTAGAGAGAGAGAAAGAAAGAGAAAGAGTAAGAGAGAAAGAAAGAAAGAGAAAGCAGGGAAGGAAGGGAGAGAGAGAGAGAGAGAGAAAAGATAGAGACAAAGATAGAAAGAGAAAGAGAAAGAGAAAGAAAGGAAAGAGAAAGAAAGAAAGAAAAAGAAAGGAAGAAAGAAAGTTGTAGAGAGAGACACAGGAAAGAAGGAAGGAAGGAAGGAAGAAAAAGAAAGAGGAAGAGAAAGAGAAAAGAAGAAAAGAAAGAGGGAGAGACACAAGAAAGAAAGAAAGAAAGAAAGAAAGAAAGAAAGAAAGAAAGAAAGAAAGAAAGAAAGAAAGAAAGAAAGAAAAGAAGAAGAAAGAAAGAGGAAGAAAGTAAGGAAAGAAAAAGAGGGAGATAAACACAAGAAAAAAAGAAAGAAAAAGAAAGGAAGCAAAGAAAGAAAGAAAGAAAGAAAAAAGAGGGAGAGAGACACACAAGAATGAACAAAGGAAGGAAGAAACGAAAGAAAGAAAGAAAGAAAGAAAGAAAGAAAGAAAGAAAGAAAGAAAGAAAGAAAGAAAGAAAGAAAGAAAGAAAGAAAAAGAAAGAGAACTTATGATCACAATTGAGGCCAAAAGTTTGGTTGCTAAGCAAGAGCATTGTTAAGTGAGTTTCACCACATTTTACATGGTAGCCACTCCCACCCGGTCACATGACTGCCAAGCCACTCCTACCCGGTCACATGACCGTCAAACCATCACACAAAAGAGGCCACACCTACAGAATAGGTTGTAAAAAAATTTGAAACCCACCACTGAACTAGACATAAGGACAATTTTTTCTGTCGCCATCACTCTGCTAAACAAATAATTCCTTCACCACTGTCAAGCCATTCACTAAGGCTGCCTTACTATTACTATTAGTCTTCTCATCATTCCTATCACCCATCTCTTCCCACTTATGAGTGCAGAACTGTAACTTTGTTGCTTGTATCCTTACAATTTATATTGATTTTTCCTGATTGCTTATTTGTACCCTTTGATTATCATTAAATGTTGTACCTTATGATTCTTGATGAATGTATATTGTCTATTTATATACAATGAGAGCATGTGCATCAAAGACAAATTCCTTGTGTGTCCAATCACACTTGGGCAATAAAGAATTCTGTTCTGATATCTATATCTATATCTATATCTATATCTATATCTATATCTATATCTATATCTATATCTATATCTATATCTATATCTATATCATCTATGTCTATATCTATATATCTATCTATATATCTATCTATATCTATATATCTACGAACACGAGTGTTTTGGTTCTGTCCAGGGGCACCATTGTTGGACTGTGTTTAAGACAGCAGTTGGCCTTGATTCAGCCCTCTCTAGAATATTAGGGTAGTATAAAAACTAATAGGGATGCAGTGGTTCAGTGGCTAGGACACTGAGCTTGTCGATCAGAAAGGTCGGCAGTTGACCTGAATCCCTAGTGCTGCATAACTGAGTGAGCTCCCATTACTTGTCCCAGCTTCTGCCAACCTAGTAGAAAAATAGGGACCACCTTTGGTGGGAAGGTAACAGCATTCCGTGTGCCTTTGGCATTTAGTCATGCTGGTCACATAACCATGGAGACGTCTTCAGACAGCACTGGCTCTTCAGCTTTGAAACGAAGATGAACACCACCCCCTAGAGTCAGTAACGACTAGCACATATGTACGAGGGGGACCTTTACCTTTATAGAAACCAATTATCCCTTTGGGAGAAGCATGTTCTATAAAGTAGAGTCCACTATTCTTTTGCAATGGAATGTGGGAATGATCTTGGGAAATAAGGATAAGAAGTGCTGTCTATATGAGAGGCCCCCAACTTGTTAGCCATAGCTCACTACCAGACCATGGCCTATTGGCCGGTGTGCACATGTGTCTGGACGCGCACAGTCCCACTTGTGCGAGAGTTGCCATGAACATCATGGATGCTTACGACCCCACTCGTGTGGGTACTCATGGACCCACTCATGGGAACATCGCTGTGAGCATTGCTGGCACTCGCGCAAGCAATGGGTGTTCCTGCATGCACATGTGCATGCATGCATGTGGTCCTCCCGCTAAACCACCCTTTCTTTCCCCCCTCCCCCCACTCCAGGCTGCCCACCCAGAAAGATTGGGGAACTCTGGTCTAGATCACTTCCAAAGACCCTTCCAATTTAGTTTTTTTTTTGTTCTGTTCTAGGGAATGATCAGGTAAGAGGGGACCTAGCTCTAAGTTGCATAATGGGTAGAGGAAAAACTCAGAAACGGATTTATCTAATATATCCCTAATTTAATTGGTGGTTAAGAAGAGTTTCTGTTAACATTGCCATATAATGAAGCAGAATCAGCTTGGCTGGTTGTGTTCTTGTCCCGTATGCTTGAAGTTGATATCATTCAGTCATGAAATGGGTTAACCTTCTATGAGTGGGGAGAGGAACAGATTCTGTTTCAATGGAAGAAATGTCAAATAACACTGGGTGAGGAATACATCCTTGTGCCAATGTTTATAGAGTTTTACGGATGACAACCAGCGCTTTGAATTGAACCAAGAAACCCATTGGAAATTTGGTGTAGTGATGACATAGTACTGTTGTTGTATTGTGTTGGATCTATCCAAGAAGTAGCCTGCTATCAAATTCTATACCAGCTGCAACTTCCAAGGGCACCTTCAAGATAGACCATGTTGCAGTAGTCAAGACACAAATTCCTGGGACATGAATCACAATCACCAGGGCATCCTATGTCAAAATATGAGAACAAGTAGAGACTTCTCAAGTAGCCCAGGCAAGCTAGAGGTGAGACTAGAAATATGGCATTGAAAATTCTGTAGAGCACCTGGTCCAGATGAGGTTCACTGCCAAAACCTCTGAGTCAAGATCAGTGAGGATTGCAGATTTGGAGAATGGATGAATTGCATTGCACACATGAATTGCACATTGCATTCATGCAATCCCAGTCTGGGATTAAACTCATAGACCTTTGCACTGGTGGTGGGATTCAAATATTGTTACTACCAGTTCTGTGGGTGTGGCTTGGTGGGCATGGCATGGCTTGGTGGGCATGGCAGGGGAAGGATACTGTAAAATCTCCATTTCCTTCCAATTAGCTAGGACTCGGGAGGCAGAGAATAGATGGTGGGAGGAGCCAGTCAGAGGTACTATTTACCGGTTCTCCAAACTACTCAAAACTTCCGCTACCGGTTCTCCAGAATTGGTCAGAACCTGCTGAATACCAGCTCTGCTTTGCACCAGTGATGATCACATACAATACTTGAACTTTAGGCCAACCCAATGCTTGACAGTCAGTGGAGTTGCAGGAAAGGGTATATAGAATTAATTAGAATGTAAAATCCTCCATACAGGGCCATAATATACTGCAACTTCTCCATCTGAGAACTTAAAGGAAGGTGGACTGTAGATACTATTCTGATATCAATACTGCTGAATGCCAGTTTTAGGATAGCTTCTTAAATTAACACATTGGATTCTTGCAATATTATTCAAACACCATATCTCTAAAGTGTGAAAGTTCAAAGTTCAATTCCCTGTAAAGGATTTGAGTTCCATAAAAGACCATGTGACCACAAAGCCCTGTTTTCCTTAACCATGATGCAATTTGTCATGCACTGCCTTCTGATGGTCAATGCAACTGCAAATACCACACAGGACATATACACGATGTAGATATTAAAGGGGTAATGGTCTCGGGCATGGGGACATCATGTAATGTGATGTGCATTTCTTTCTGCTCTGACAGTTTAAGGGAAGATGAACAGTATAAATAATTTAGGCAGATCTTGACTGTGTGATTAGTAGCTGTGTAACCATAAGGAAGCTGTAGGGGTGAGCTTACAAGGTCAGCCAAAGCTGCACAGGGCTACTAGCTACTGCAATCTCCCAAAAATATGGCTCAGGGAATGTGTAACATGAATCAAATTCGGTCCATAGACTCTGAAGTTACACTTGTAAGCAAAGTTTGAGAAGTTAGCAGAGTGAGGATGTAAGGTGATGATGTAAGGGCTTTGGGATCCCTACTATGGCTCTGCCTGAAGGAAGTAGATCTTTGCTTATGTAGAATAGACTGGCTCAGGCCTTAGTGGTCCATTGACAATGGTGGGGGGATGAGTTTCTGCCTCCCTTTTTGGGGAAATATTCTATCCTTTTAATATTTTCTAAAATATTTCATTTTCTAGGAGAGGGGTGGGTATTAACGTCCTACAGTTGTAAGGGTGAAAAATGGTGAGAAGTCATTTTTTTTCAAGACTGTTGTAACTTTGAATGGTCACTAAATGAACTGTTGTAAATCAAGGGCTACCTGTACATAAACCATTCAGGTAGATCTTGACATTCTGTGATGAACCTTCAAGAGGGCTGTAGGGGGTTGGCTTTCAAGGTCAGCCAAAACTGCACAGGGCCTATCAGTGCCACAATCTCCCAAAAATATGACTCTGGGAATGTGTAACATGAATCAATGTCAAGCCATAGACTCTGTGTTCCACATGAAGTGACACTTGTAGGTAAAGTTTGAGAAGTTAGCAGAGTTTCACTCTCATCTCAGCTCCCCAGTTGCTCCAAGTCCCAGCTCAGGGCCTCAGGGGTCCAGAAGACACTTTGGTAATAACTTTGCACCAACTTCTTCAAGTTTCATTCAAAACATTTTCTGCAGCTGTCGCTTCCTACTGTTGATAGGCCTCAATTATAGGCCTCGTGGGTCAGGAGTAGAAACCAGCTTGACCTTTGGAAACAAGCAAAGCAAATTGGCTTTAATTGTATAATTATAAGGAGAAGAAGGTGAAGTGTCTGTCATGCACTCAATTCTGCCTACCGGTAGCTGTCAGGGCAGGTGCAGAGCTAGAGAAAAACATGTCTATGCCAATTCCCTAAAGGGGTTTAATAACTTAGCAACAGGTCGGCAAAGAGCCAGTTGAGTTTTGCCTGCCTGTTTTGCAAGAAGTCAGAGTCACAAGAAGAGTCAAAAGTTTTGCCGTGTCATAAAGAGCAATCAAATGATTCTTTTAATGTCTCAGACGTCCCATTGGTTTTGTTGCTATGGAGGAACCTGGGAATTAACTTCTAAGTACATTGCTTCTCTACTCTTTCTTGGAAGCTTGCCAGATTCAGAGTTTTGTAGGACTTTGTATGCTGAGACTGTCATTCTCTGTACTCCTAATAAAAAAAAATCCCCTGAAAATATTGGGAAACTATTATAGAAATGTTGCAGTATTTCTTGAATGAACCCCAAATGCCTTGAACCATAAAGTAAGCATATTAAGCTGAGTTCCCTTAATCCAAACAAAATTTAGCCAACCAGAATACTAGTTACTATGTCCTATGTCCTGATTTTCACAATAAAACAAACATGGACAAGATGGCAAGAGAGTAGTATGATGCAAGCCCATCCCTTTTGAAAGTGTACGTTGATGCACATTCAAAGGGGTTGCAGCTTGCATCATATCACTGTCTGCCATCTTGTACAACCCCCTCCTCCACACATGGATGCCACTGTTCTGGGACCCCATCCACAGCTAAACATATCACAAAGTCATGGCATACGTGTAACCAATGGTCCCATCAAACGATGATTATATGAGCCACAATTGGCTGACTTCATGCAGGAGATGATGCTCTTAGCCATGGTTTCCAAAGCACCATAGCCAATGGTGGGATGCAACTGGTTTTACAACTGGTTCGGTGAGTGCATGCTCCACGCTCCACCCCATCCCCCCCCACTGCGCTCCACCACCGTGCCACACACATCCTGCACCCCGTTCTGGGCCTAATAGGCCTCCTGCAGCCTCCTGGGCACGAAAATGGGCCACGGAGGGGAGCACCACACTGCCCCTCCCACTTCAGCCCGTTTTGGGCCTAGGAGGCCTCCCTGCACTTACTCGGGAGCCAGAACAGGCAGGGTGCATGGGGACGTCTTGGAGGGGCAGGGTGGGGCCAGCTGGTTGTCAGAACTACCAGTTTTCTGAACCAGGTGTAAAATTAACATCCAGTTCGTCTAGACTGGCCCGAACCAGCTGAATCTCACCCCTTACCATAGCTGAATGCAGTATAGTAGAAACAACCACTATACTGCGTTCTATGGGAGGCTGGTTTGGAAGACTACCCAGAAGCTGTAATTGGTCCAAATTCACAGTTGTGTGAAGGGGACCTCAGTGATCAACTAGTCCAAACTTTAGTTTAATATAGGATCTAAAAAAAGTTTCAGAAGTCAATTATCCATGCCCAATAAATGGGAACATACTGGAAATAAATACATTCAGGGTAATGGTGTATCAAGAACCTATTCCAAACTCTGAAATACAGGAACTACAGAGTATGTGCTATTTAATCCAACAGAATCGAAGCTGTTTAGAACAGAAGAAGGCATTACAACATTGAAATGAAACCCAACAGAAGCTCCTTGAAGACTTATCCACAGCATTGAAATCGGAAGGAAAGGATTTCTCTCCCCATCTATTTGCTCCAAAGTCCTCAGAAGAACCAGGCGTCATTATTGGCTCTCCAAATAAGCGGCGTAGCTGCAACCAACTAAAATAAATGCAACCATTGTAATAATAGGAATGCTTATTCTGATTTATAAAAGGTTTATTATAGTTACAGACCAGGATCATAAAATGAATAGACATGGATTCTGTATATACACACAGAAAATAAAAATATGAAAATGAAATAAATATCCATAGAGAAAGTTAAGCAGCTTCAGTTCTTCCAAACCATGGGAGAACGAGAGCTGAACAACCAAAAGTGTTACTCTATACCAGCGGTTCTCAAATAGTGGGGCGCGCCCCCCTGGGGGGGTGCGAGGCTCCATAAAGGGGCGCGCGAAGGCTCCCTTTCCATCTGGGTGCAACGGCGGCGAAGGCGTGGGCGAGGCATAATATATGCCGCCTGGAAGTGGCAGCACTTCAGACTGTGGATTTTCATTGGAGCCCCGGGCTGGAGCTCTGCAAGAAGCCTGCTCGGGCGGGGGTGGGAGGGAGGGAAGCATGGGACCGCCCGTCTTCGCCACCGCGTAGCTCACCTCCCCGCCAGCAGCTCCACCGCTAGCATTCCGTCTGGAAGCTCCACCGCAACAGCCGCTGTTGGGGAAGGGACAAAGGGGCGGCGGTCGCCCGATCTTGCCACCGCCACCCCTTCGCCCCTGGTAACGGCGACTGTTGTGCTGCTGCTTCCAGCTGGGATGCTGGAGGAGCTGCTGGCAGGGAGGGAGGGAAGAAGGGCAGAAGGGAGGTGGAAGGAAGGAAAGAAAAGCAGACACGCCGGAGGGAAAGAGGAAAGAAGGCAAGCAGGCAGGAAGGAGGCAGAAGGAAGGAGGGAAGAATGGAACTGGAAGGGAGGCAGGGAAGGAGGGTGGGAGAAAGGAAGGATAGGAGGATAGGGAAAGAGGAAAGAAGGCAGGCAGGCAGAAGGGAGGGAGGTGCAAGGAAGGAAGGAAGCATAGATAAGCAGGAGGGAAAGAAGGCAGGCAGGCAGGAGGAAAGAGGAAGGAGGGAACTGGAAGGGAGGCAGGGAAGGAGGGAGGGAGAAAGGAAGGATAGGAGGATAGGGAAAGAGGAAAGAAGGCAGGCAGGCAGAAGGGAGGGAGGTGCAAGGAAGGAAGAAAGCATAGATAAGCAGGAGGGAAAGAAGGCAGGCAGGCAGGAGGAAAGAGGAAGGAGGGAACTGGAAGGGAGGCAGGGAAGGAGGGAGGGAGAAAGGAAGGATAGGAGGATAGGGAAAGAGGAAAGAAGGCAGGCAGGCAGAAGGGAGGGAGGTGCAAGGAAGGAAGAAAGCATAGATAAGCAGGAGGGAAAGAAGGCAGGCAGGCAGGGGGAAAGAGGAAGGAGGGAACTGGAAGGGAGGCAGGAAGGAAGGGAAGGAGGAAGGGAGGGTGGAAGGAAGGATAGACAAGTAAGAGGGAAAGAGGAAAGAAAGCATGTGACTACGGTGGGAGACGAGGAAAGACCGGTGTGCTATGTTATGCAGAGGTGTACTTATAACAATTTTATAGACAAATGATACTATTTACAGTTGCGCGGGGGGGGGGGCGCGCGAAATGTTTTCTTCTTCCTAGGGGGGGCATGACAGAAAATAATTGAGAAGCACTGCTCTATACCCACCATATTAGAGGTGTCACTGCATGTTTGGCCCAGGGTGAAATTCAACTGGTTCTGACAGGTTCTGGAGAACCGGTAGCAGAAATTTTGAGTAGTTCAGAGAACCAGCAAATATCACCCCTGGTTGGCCCCAGAGTGGGGTGGGAATGGAGATTTTGCACCATCCTTCTCCTGCCATCCCCACCAAGCCACACCCACAGAACCAGTAGTAAAACCTTTGGAATTTCATCACTGGTTTGGCCTTTAAAAACGATAGCACTTCTTTATAACTTAACAAAAATATGTGTACTTTTAGTAGAACTATATAAGCTTGTGAAATGTAACAAATATGATTACCAATATTCTGTTTGTAGTAAAAGGAATGATATGCAGAATTTGATTGGCATAAAAATAACATATTGAAATATTGAACAAGATTATAATGAACAATTATAATTTAACAAAAACATGTGTATTATTATCATTAGAATTATATAACTTGTCAAACGTAAATGTGATGAATATTATTTTATTTGTATTAAAATGTGATTAGAAAGGGGATAAACAATGGAAGATTAAAATTTAATACAAATCTGTGTATTACTATTAGAACTATATAAGTTTGTTAAACACAACAAACATGATTATTAATATTTTATTTGTAGTAAAAAGAGTTCTGTTTAGAATATGGAGATTGGCATAAAATAATATACTGAAATATTGAATAATCAAAGAATGAAAGATTGTAATTCAACAAAATATGTGTATTATTACTAAAAAAATATAAGATTGTAAACTATATTAAATATGAATAATATTATGTTATTTGTACTAAAATGTAGACACTCCAGTGCCACACTGTTCACACAATGATATGTTTGTAAAAAAATTAAAAAACTTTTGGGGAAAAAACAAGAGCACTTCTTATCTCACATCCCTTACAGAGGTGGGTTGTTCCTGGATCAGCCCGGATCGGCCAAACTGGTAGTAGCGGCGGTGGGAGGCTCCGCCCACCCACTTGCCTGCTTCTGCGCATGCGCAAAAGCGTCACATGTGCTCAAATGGTAGTAAAAAAATTGGCAACCCACCACTGATCCCAGAGCAATATACTGTAGAGCCTCTGGTCATGACCATAATTCATTCCATAACTTCAAAACCTGATTTGACCCGAACCGAACCAAAATTAATGCAGCGGCCACACCAGTGGTGGGTTCCGGATCCCATTGCAACCGGTATGGTTGCAACGTGACCCAGTGTCCACCACATGAACACGTGCAGTGTGCATGCACACGTGCGCAGTGCGCGCATGTATCCTTGCCTCTTGCGATGCCTCCATGAGCCTCCACCACACTCCAACTGCTCAGCGGAGCATCGCGCAGGCGGCATGCATTCCGTGTGCGTGCGCTCAAGCACCGAAGAGCTCAAATACAGGTAAGGAGCTCGGGCAGGGGGTTGGGCCCTCTGGAGACCCGTACCGGAACAGGCCCGTACCGGGGCGTACCACCTGCAACCCACCACTGGGCCACACCTGGGAATTTGGCCCTTAGAAAAGAACCCCGGTTTGGTCCTGGTCAGAAGCATTTGTGACCAGAGGTTCTACTGTCTTTGTGCTTCGCTCATTCTGCTACCAGCACACATTTATTCTGGTTTTCTACAACTCTACCCATCTTTTTGCATATTTACACAGGCTTCCTTTTTTGAGTGTCAGCCTTAGTCACTGGGTACAATTCATTCCACATTTCGTACTTAGACTTCCAAAGAATGTTCTCCCACCTTGAGGTCCTTTTCCAAGGAATTGTTCCTAGCCTGGAATTTTCTCTCTCCTGGAAAAGTTCTCCAGTATCCCCACCTTATTTATGGAGAATGGACACCCTTTACTCTGATGGGATTGTTTGTGTTTCAAAGCCATGGTTGTAGAAAATGTTATGTCATCTGTCTGTCTGTCTGTCTGTCTGTCTGTCTGTCTGTCTGTCTCCTCTCTCCCTCCCTCCCTCCCTCCATCCAACCATCTATCTATCTATCATCCATCTATCTTCCACCTATCTATCTATTCATTCAATTTCTATCATCATCCATCTCAAATATATGACTCTAGGCAGTGAACAATAAAAAAATCAATTACAGTCACAACATGAACAGAAAAATAAATACATATAGCAGCCAATAATTATTATAAATATTTATTTATTCAATTCCTATGGCCAGGCCTCTCTCTCTCTCTCTAACCCTATGGTTGAAGCTGAAGTAGTCGTTGATAGGTAGGACATTATAGCAGACAATTTTGTGTACTATACTTAGGTCGGATTGTAGGTGGCGCAGTTCCAGATTGTCCAAGCCCACAATTTTGAACCTGATGGCATAAGGAATTCTATTGTGAGTAGAGGAGTGGAGTATTCTTCTCGTGAAGTACCTCTGGACCCACTCAATCGTATTAAAGTCCGATATACAGTGTGGATTCCAGGCAGATGAGCTTTATTCGAGAATTGGTCTGGTAAAGGTTTTGTATGCCCCAGTTAGCAGTACAATATTATAGGAAAAGTAACCAGTGGATTTCTGGGAGTTGAAGTCCAGACATCTTAAAGTTGCTAAGGTTGAGAAACACTGTTCTAGACATTCCTTGTTCCTTTTTAGCTTCCTGAACTCCTCCATTAACCTTGGGAATGCCAGGAGTGATGGGCCAAGAGAAGTTGCATAGGCATGATCCTGTCCAAAGCTCTTACGACCACAGTTTTTAGTTGGAGTATGAATAATCTGAGATAAACCTATAGCCAACATGATGGGTACGAACTCCTGAGCTGCTTCTGAGGCCAGACCCCGGGATGGCAAATTGAAGTTCCCCAAGACCATAAGGGAACTCCACAGCCAAACCTGAGTTAGCCTCCAGTATCTCAGGCTGGGGAGTTGCTAGGCAGCTGAAAGACTGCTGCAGTAGCAACAGTCTCAGCTGATCTTACATATCTAACTTCAGATACAGGTCCCACAACCAGCAATTTGTGGAGTCAGGCCCATTGGTGGGATTCAATTTTTTTTACTACCGGTTCTGTGGGCATGGCTTGGTGGACATGGCAGGGGAAGAATACTGTAAAATCTCCATTCCCACCCAACTCCAGGGAAAGGTGGCATTTACCGATTCTCCAGAATTGGTCAGAACCTGCTGAATACCACTTCTGGTGATGCCTTTGAAGTACAGAAAAGACTCTTGAATAACAGCACTATGCCCTGCTTGCCCCGCCCTGTCCTGTTGGGTTGTACTTGTTAAGAAAGCTTCCCGTTGGGAGAGCGAGTGCGTTCAGAGAAGTGTTGTGAGAAGTGTTGTGTTGGAGAACACACAAACCAGCATACGGAGACACTGCAGTTTAAATAGATTTTTACTTTCGTGGAAATAGAGGTATCAGAGGCCATCAAACAGTCCAAGTCATACACGGATAAGACAGTCAGTCATCAACGTCTTTCAGTTAAGGGACATCCAAATAACATAGTCCATAATCATACAAACCGTCCGGTACACAAAGTTTGCTAGCAGTTGCAAAACTTACAATAGCTCACGGTGATCACTATACAGCACCTTTAACAGCCAGCTTCCAAAACACTCAGATCAGCATCTAACAGTGATTCTGGCTCCATCTTATGGCCAATTGAGGAAACAGCAGCCAATCACATTTACAGCATGATTTAAAGAAACAGTTACAGCATTGTTATATGATTTATATATTGCCAACCCAACCGTTAGATTATATTCCTAACACTAGCCATTATCTACCCACTGCAAGATGAAGGCCTTTGCTGCCTGTTTCCACTCAAGACACTCCTGAGTTTCCTTTTGCCAACTGGGCCCATAACTCTTGCTGATGTTATTGATCCACTGTTTTAGGCCTCTTTTGTGGTATCCATTCTACGTGTGTGTGTGTGCGCGCGCGCGCGCGTGCGTGCATGCGTGCGTGCATGTGTGTGCATGCACATGTGTGTTTAAGCCGGCCAGAATTGCCCTATGGTAAGATGGGTGGCCAATAATTTTTATAAATAAATAAATAAAATTAAACCCCTTTCCTCTGGATATAATCCAGCTTCCATCAGACACGGCAGAGGACATCATGGAGGAGAGCAGCTTTGTGAAGCATCAACCTGGGATTCAAAAGCAGCAGCCTGAACCTGGAGTCACCAAGCATCTGGTAGCCAGGGAGTGAGAGTAGAATCTAAGCACTGGTGGGTTCCTTCCAGTTCAGACCAATTTAGTGGCCTGGGTCACCGGAACTGGCAGTGACCCAGGCCTGCCATGCCCACGAACCAGTTCTCCAGGCGGGGCCTATGGCGCTGCCATCTTGTTTTTGACTTCTGTGCATGCGCAGAGCAATTTTTATTGCACACAGCTGCTTGTGGACCAGAACACTTCCTTGACATTAGAAGACAGGGAGCAACAGAGTTAAGTGACATCATCAGTGTTCCAGAAAACCCAAACTCCAATGAAACAGGCATTTTCTCAAAGCTCCCATTTATTAGAGTAGGTATACAGGAACATCTGGGAAAACCCGAATCTGAGAGTTCTGGCCTTTCCCTCAGTAAGTCAAAAGTCCAAACCCATCCCCTGCACCCATCAGTCCATCACATGGTCCAATCCCCATCCCAACTCAAGACGTCACTCCAACCACTCCTCCCCCAGGTGCAGGAATACCCTGACCTATTTTGTCTAACTACATTCCCTCTATTAAATTTCCCCTCCTAATTTCCCAAGCAGAGGAATGTGGCAGTGTGGAAGCCTCCGGTGTTCAACATGGCTTCCAAAGTTGACAACAGTGTCACCAAACTCCATAGGTCTGGGTGAGCTTCCCCAGCAGTCTCTGGAGACAAGAAGTCATGTTGAAGGACAGCAAAAGTCAATTCCCTTCTTGATGTTCTTCCCAGTTCACTTTCTGAAGACTATAACCACTACAGAACAGTATCCCCGGGGGTGACTGTTTTTTTTTTTCACTAACGTGTTTTTCTGCCACTAACCCTCCTCACCTTAGCTCCTCACTGGAGCTAATTCTTCAGTGACTGTTTTTGATGTAAACACCAGACTGAAGCAATATGGAAGGGTTCCTTCATAAGAAAAGGATGATAAAAGCCTCAGGTCACACTCTGCATGTCACACGTTTTCAGACAGACAGGGCCTATGCTCTTGAGTGTACTTTTCTTTCTTTTCCAGGTGAAGCTGAGTGTTTCTGTCTGAATCAGGAAAGCCATTTCCATCTTGTGAGAATGCTTTGAATTCTTCTAACCTGTCTTGTTCTTTTTGTTAAGACTTGGGAAGGGGATTGATCCAGCCCTCAAAATTATGGCCCTCCTGCTTCTGATGCTGCTGGTGTCCCAGCCACTCTCTGGGAAGCTTAGAAGGAAATGCCCACTGAGTTTGAAGCAGCAGCAACCATGGAGCTATTACAGCCCAGGAGACCATCTCATTACTATGATCAACACTGCAACAGAAATATCACCTGCAATGTTGCCTTTCAACAGGGCTCCTTCAAGTTCATCTCATTCGTAAGTCTTTCAAGGATGATGGAACTCATCCCCTCCATTTGCAATACCAACATTCCCTTTTTCTTCTTATAACATTGACTTCTATTTTACAGGACCTGTTTAATTTCCTGAATTATTTTGATTTCTATTGCTTGCCTCTTTTGTCATATTGTGGAAGAAACTCAAATCTAAAGAGGGGGCTGTAAAATAACCTGAAGAAAGTTGAGATTATTTTCCTCTCCCTGTAGATTCCTGGGTTTATCTCTTGACTACTGTTATCTAATTGATCCTTGGTTTTGGATCAATGTTGGCCCAAGGCTCAGTTTGCTTGTGGAGACAAAGAAAATTGCCTTTTTACTGTTGATCCTGTTGATGATAATAATATGCATTTTTTTTGCAGTAGACTTTCTACTGGTTTTTCACAAATCCTACGTGTCATTTTCGCCATTCAAACGGTCAACAAGAATCCCAAATTCCTGCACAATCTCACACTTGGCTACAACATCCATGACAACTCTATGAGCACTTTCTGCACTTCTGATGCCTTGCTGGACATTCTATCCACCGGAGAAGCCAATGTCCCCAACTACGGCTGTGGAAGGAAGGAGAACCTCCTGGCTCTGATTGATGGAGCTGACAGGAGCATCTCCATCCAGATTTCAGCATTACTAGGCACCTACAAAGTCTCACAGGTTTGTGTGTGTTTTTCTCTATCTGATAAATTATGTGGGTTGCTGGTGAGTGGGAAACAGTTGCAATCATGTCTTCTCCATGGAATAATGAAGGATCTTGAAGTACACATGTCTAATGTGCTAAATACATATTTGTACACCATGGTTTACATTGCTAATACTTTATTATTATCATAAACTCATTACTCATAAGTTGGATTGTGTAGTTTGTTAAGAAAACGTGGCTCCCACTAATCATTCAATGGTCATTGATAAATCAAAGTCAAATGTTATGATTTTGGAAAATGACATTATGGCCATAGATGCCTATTTAATGGTCAGCCAATGGACCAAGTAACACCTTTCCTTACCTGGGGGCAATTTTCACTGGGACTGGATATTGCTTCCCTCACTATCACAGAAGCCACTTAGAGAAAGGATACAAGTGAATTTTACTTAAAAATCAACCATAGCTATTCAACTTTTTCCCCTTTTATTAAAGAATATAATGCCAAAGTTACTGCCAAGCCCTTATATTGAACTGAAGTATCCCTACTAGAACAAACACAATCACAGCACCTGAATCTTGGGAGGTGGATAAAAGGGCTTCAACTATTCCCCTCGGTGCTGAATTGGGAATACCTACAATTTGTCCTTTGTCTAAAATCAGCATATAACTTTTAGTACATAATTAAAGCTATAGAATATGATGGATTCCAAAATCCCCTATGTTAGAGTGTAAAATTTCAGTTAAAGATACCTTGGATTGTGCAACTGATATTAGGAGCTGTGTTCTCTCTTCGTTTTGGGCAACTGGACAACCCAACTGTTATTGGGATGTCAATTGCCTTAGAAAAAGAGAAATCAGGATCTTGGACTGAATATTACACAAGTGAAATTTGGGGTCCATAGGTTCATAGGTTCAAATAACATAATGACCATGGCAGGTCATTATGAGGTACTGAGTGTATATTAACAAGAAAAAAATGAACTGCAAGAACTGTATCTGAATCAAGCTGCAGCATAACAAAATTGTGAAATCTGAAGGGGGTATGAATTCTTTCTGAATACACTGTATATCTAGAGATGTCAGAATTTTTAAAAAAATACACATAAGGGAGCCCATTATTTTAGCAAAATAATTCAGATGATATCTGGATATGTGGGTTGGATTGTGGTGAAGGGTAGGGGTGGTACAGAAATGATGCACATTGTCTATTCTTATTTCTTATTAATTAATTTATTATTTCCTTCTATTTTTCTACACACATTTATTAGTGGTCTGTGTTTTATGTTGTGCATTTTGTTATGGCTTAATGGCTAGTCAACAATAAAATATTCTAATATGTTCATTAGACCCAATAAGGAGTTATTATAATCTAATATTTTGGATTTAATCTGACCCCAAATATAACACAGTATTCTTTATTCCTTTTTCAGATCAGTCATCGAAGTGCTTCAGAGGCTCTGGGTGATAAAAGTCGATTCCCCTTTTTCCAACAGATGCTCCCCAAAGAAGGGTTCCAGAACCCAGCAATTGTCCAGCTGCTCCTCCACTTCAGATGGACCCTGATCGGCCTCTTTGCTTCAGACACAGAAAAGGGAGAGAATTTCATGAGGACTTTTACTCCTGTGCTTGTCAGGAATGGAATTTGTGTGGTTATATCACAAATGTTCTCAACAACTGGATATACTGCATACCTCAGGGAGGCTCTCTCTAAATGGAGACAAGTCAACGTCTTTGTTCATTTCATGGAATATGAGTCCATTTGGGACAGAATTCTTCCTTTCCATTTAACACTGATGCGTCTCCCAGGACCCATTGAGGGGAAAGTCTGGATCTTGACAGTTTTGGGCCATTTTGAAATTAGAAGGCACAAGCTTCTCAAATATATCCAGAGTATTTGGATTTTTACTTTTCAAGATAAATATAGGCAGACATATAATTCATATGAACCCAGATTATTTTTGGAACCCCAGGTTGAAGACCATTATTTCCACTGTTCTCTTTCAAAGAACGTCTTCTCTGTCAAAGGCCGGAGAAGATGCACCCAGAAAGCCCCACTGGAGACCCAGAAGAAAAGAAACAGGATCCAGATCAGCAATGGCCCCTTCATGTACAGTTTCATTAAGACTCTGGCCCATTCCTTAAGTGCCGCTTATTCCTCCAGATCAAGGAGGAGAAGGAAGGAAGGTGAAAAGATGTTGGGGATTGCAAGGCTGCAGCCATGGCAGGTAAGAAGTGTCAACAAAGATCCATAAAACTTAGTTACTTTTTAGAAAGTAGCCAAAGAAAATGGAGAGGAACCACTGAACCTCTTTGTGGTCCAAAAGGACAAGAGATTTGGCCAATTTATTCATCAATGGAATAATATTCCGAAGAGTGGGCATCGTGGCAGTTATATTTTGATATTAAACAGTGCTCACTTTTAAAAGAATGCATGCATTTTGAAATAAATCCCTGTTTTATGGGTTTGTAATTAGCATTGTTGGATTTTACATTCATAAATTTGAAGGCGTTCCTGAGAACATCTAACTAACCCAACCCCTCTCCTCTGCCAGAAGCCCAGTTTTTCTGACTTAATGGCTGTTGGGTCTTTGCATTCAGACAATCAATGAAAGGGAGACTAAACTGTCACTCTCTGGCTCAGCTCTAACTCTTCTTTTTATCACGTTTTCCCTCTCATTCAGCCAGAATTTCTTCTCGTGTAACTGAATTCATTTTTTTGATTTCAGAAGCTTGGTAAAAATAGTCAGCAGATATTAAAACTGTGTGTAACATGTGTCAGTTATTGTAAGAGGGCTGTATCCTCCCTTCTCCAACCAAGAGATTGTTTCAATTGGAAAAGGGGCTCCCAGACTCCTCCTGATCTTCAGCTCTTCCCCTTGTTGACTTTCCTCAAGGCTAAGAGCAGCTCCTTTGATCTCTTCCTTGGCTTCATTGTCTTTCCCTGAAATTCACGTAGATTTTATGCAAATTCTCCTCCAAGTGTGGTGCTTGCAAGGGGACCTGGTCAGTGGTGGGATTCAATTTTTTTTACTACCGGTTCTGTGGGCATGGCTTGGTGGGCATGGCAGGGGAAGGTTACTGCAGAATCCCCATTTCCTCCAGATCAGCTGGGACTCAAGAGGCAGAGAATATATGGGGGTGGGGCTAGTCAGAGGTGGTATTTACCGGTTCTCCAAACTACTCAAAATTTCCGCTACCGGTTCTCCAGAACTGGTCAGAACCTACTGAATCCCACCTCTGCACCTAGTCCTTGAGTTGGGGTCTCCCCAAACCAGAACTTTTACTTCCTGAGATTCTTATGGATGCATTTGACTTCTTCCCATTTTATTTTCATAAATGTTCTTTTTAAAATGCATTTTAAATTATTTTTTTCTCAATATAAAATGCAAATAGAAATAAAAACAAAGGGGGATAAGAGAAAAAGGAAGGGACCTAAGCGAGGAGAGGAAAAAGGAACAAAAAAGCAGAGACTTCAAAAAATGTTGATGCAATATTTTATATAGTAAGATTATATAATCTCAACTACTTACTTGTTTAAAAATAATCAAAACTAGACATTGCTATAAAAACTACTTACTTAATCATTAAAATCCAACGTCGGAAATCATTTTTATCTATTTCGATCAAAAAGACCAGAACTGGCTTCCAAGTGGAAGCAAAGCCAGTAATATTTTTTCCCTTATTGTTATTGTGACCTTTGTCATCTCCACCAATTCCAGCAGATTCTTCATCCATTCCACCATTCCGGGAGCTGATGCCTCTTTCCATTTTTTGATTCCATAAAATTGTCACTGCAGTCAGCATATTTGATAACAAATACCCTCCTTTCTTTATCCAATAATCTTAAAAGTAAAATTCTGATTTCAATGTATATGTATTTTAAGAATTTCTGGATTAAAACATAAATCTGCTCCCCCTACTTCTTTGCCTTATCACAAATCAGCCACATATGATTAAAAATTATCTTCTTTACAATTACATTTACAATAAAAATTTGAAACAGCTTTATATATATTTGACAATTTATCAGATGGTAAACACCAAAAGTATATCACTGTATACAAATTCACTACAAATTTCTTATCATTTCATTAGAACTCAATGTAAATTTCCAACAGATCATTTTTAAAAACTGTATTTTATTTTATTCAAAAAAAGTTAAAATACAAAACACCAACAAATTTCTAAAAAACAACAAAAAACATAAAACAAACAAAGCATTTTTAAAAAGTGCATTCAAAAGAAAAAAATCCCAACACATAGACACATATTATCCCCTCTAAGTTAATAGTGTTTAACACATTACAACAATATTAGTTTTCCACTCCTAGTGAAACAGGCCCATAATTTTTTTTAAATGCTTTCTAAATGCAAATTATTGTTCTGCCATCCATACACTATATTAATTTCAAAGAGTTAATGGGAAGAGCAACAATAATAAAAAAGACAAGGTAAAAAGTTTCAAAACCCTCTGTTAATAAAATATTATTGTAATAAACTTGTAGAAAATTTACCATGGCATCTTATCTATCCCAAATAATCCCAAGAGTTATGAGTAATTCATCCTAGATTAAATATCCATGTTTGTTTCTTAATATTATCTCTTATCTATTGTTGTCTAATTAAGTATAATAAATTCCATCTCCACAATCAGTCTCTCTTCCCAACAAAGTCCAGATGAAAGGGGTTTCCAATGAAATGTGACAAATCCATTCCCAAGTGTCTTTCAGTCCTCCTGAGAAACAGACTAGTTTGTCACTTCTCCATTTAGACAGGCTTCTGCTATTGTAAAAGAATGCAGGCTTGAACTTCAAAGAGGGGTATGTAGTCAACTCTGTTGGTTCTACATCTGTACAGTCCACAATCTCTTTCCAGACTTTCTAAGGGGTCTGCAGTGTTTCAATCACATTCCTTTCGTGAATCTAATTCATCCAAAAATTTTCGCAGCTGAATATTTTCCACAGCCGTTATCATTTCATCAAACTTTAAAAACAAATTCAAATAAAAATTGCATGTTACTAAAAGGTGTTTTTCCAAATATGAGCCATTCTTGCTTGCCTGTAATCTGATACATCGTTGCTCTATGTAACTTAGCCAGAAAACAAACAACGCTCAAGCAGAATAAAACAAAGATATTTTCTGGATATTTTGACCCAAGATTAAAAGAAAAATAAAATAAACTCCAAGTATTTTGCAAATTAAAAATGAAAAACCCTGTCATGTATTAATATAAATAAGTCCAATATTAATATAAATCAAATGAAAGCACTTTCACCAACTGTTTTTCCTTACAGGAAAATGAAAGTTATTCAAAACAACAGCATAAATCAAAGGGGAAAGGGGGAAAAAAGGCTTAAAATAAATTGGCATTCAGTCAGCCAGTCAACTTTTAAAGATAAAAAGCAAAGTAAAACAAAAAATACAAAACATGAATGTAGGAAATGACCAGGCAGAGCCTGAGGGGGTGTGGTCAAATGCATCATCAGTCTCGAGTGTCTTCACACCAACAAGAAATCCAAGTCCAGCCCAGCTTGAATTCCATTGACTTATCTATTGCCAATATGCTTTGACCATTAGTAGTTGAGATTTTTGTAGAGAATAAGCCTTTTTATTCGTTTGAACTGTTTGATGTCCTGATTTCCCCAATGCTAGACAATGAAGTTAAAACCCAGACCAGCTTAAGAAAATGAACTGCTGAAAGGAAGATGGATGCCCATGACTGTTCAACCCCTCCCAAAGGGAACTGGAATCTTAATGACTCCAAGACAAGAGATCATTTTCATAAAGATTCTTCTTATGTTTTAACCCTCATCCTTCTTTCGGTGCATCATTAATAAAATTATCAAGATAAATATATGATTATTTATCTAGTAAATTAGTTACTAAAGGCAATGGTAAGGATTTTCCCTGTCCATCCATGTCTGACTCTAGGGGGCAGTGCTCATCTCCATTTCCTAGCTGAGAGAGCCAGCATTGTCCTAAGACACTTCCACAGCCATGAGGCCAGCATGACCATAGGCCAAGATGCACAGAATGCTGTTACCTTCCCACTGAAGTGGTACCTATTTATCTACTGGCATTTGCATGCTTTTGAACTGCTGAACTGTAAATTAGTTACTCCCACCACTTTTTTATAATACTATTCGTATATAAAAATAGTATAAATGAAATCTTAAGGATAGATCTACATTGAAACTCCCATCCTTCTATTCTTATACAAGATACCATATTTTGTCAAGTCCAAATTGCTAAACATCTGATATCTTTCTACTGGATTTTATTTATGTACCTCTCTATATTGAGAAATAATATTTTTTTCTGGAAGCTGGGAATTTTTTAAAAGTGAACTAAGTAGCTTTATCTAAGAGTTGAAATAATTCATGCATCACAAAATCATCATTCATTAATTCTATCTGCCCATATTAATGAATATGTTGAAGAACAGATTATCAAGAAGTAATTGCTATTTATATCTCCCAGTTCTATAAGGAAAATTATTTGAGCACAGTTTTTAAGGTAGTTTCCTACTTAATTATCACATTGTCCAACTCTCACTTCAGTAGGTTTCTATTCATGATTTCATGAAGATGTTTACTACTACTTTTCATGAGATCAAGTTATATCCCAAGCATTCCCACAATCTATTAATAAATTAATAATGAGATGTGAGAATGACCTTTGGGATGGGAGGGGGAACATGCTGTCAATAAATAATCAAATAAGAGGAAGGGGAGCCCTCAACTGCATAGCAGGCAGAGAAAGAAACTCAAACAGAATCCTGCCTAACTTTTCAGACTGTAGAAATTATTGGTGGGATATTTTTGCTTTCAGACTTGCAAGAGTTAGTTAACGTAGCCTTAGAACAGGGGTATCTAACTCCAGGCCCGCGGGCCATATGTGTCATGTGCTGGCCACACCCTTTTTAGTGAAGGGGGGAAAAGTCCCAATACATCAAGTGATGCCGCCGTGATGCTGTAAGCCTTAGAATAAATTAGAATTCACTCCTCTGGTCACATCTCCCATCTGTATATCTGGGAGAAGATTAATGTGGGAACTTACTTCTAGACAAAACCCTTCTTTCTAGTAATCACCCTATTGTTTTCAAGGAGTTTATGAATAATCTCTATTGATTTTCTTATGCAATTGTGTCATCACTGCTCTACAATGATCTATATAATTGATAAATTTTGTCAATTTTGTTTTATCAGTATGATTGACAAATTTTGTTGAGTTGTTTTTTGTTTGTTTGTTACTTTTGAAGATAGTAGTAACTCATCAGATAATTATAGAAGAAATATTCATATGTGAAAAGACTACAGGCAATAAGAAACCAAAATATTGGCTTTTAACATTTCTGCATCTTTCCAATTTCAGTTTCATCCCTTTCTGGCAAAGAATGAGTTTTTCAATCTTTTTATAAGGAAAGTGTACTTGGACCAAAATGGAGACGTAGCAGCAGATCTGAAGATCAGGACCTGGAGGGTTCTCCCCAAGATGGATTTTGCCTTCGGGCACCCAGGAAGTTTTGAAAGAGGGAGACTTAATATCAGCCAAGATGCTCTTTCAAAGCTTAAGTTGCTCAACAAGGTGGGTGGAATATTGCTGCCTTTTCTCTGTTTCCCAAAGCCTTAGGAACCGTTTCCAGTAAGCCTAATCCCTGTGGTGGATGACCTTCACTGAGAATTGAATGTGGGGAACAATAGTTTTCTTAGACTGTTTGGGAGGCTTCAGTAGCAATGAAAAGCTTCCTTCAGATGTTATAATATAGAACAATGTCCTAACCTGGGATCTAGGTGATGATTCTGTAGAACAGACAGTAGATGATGGTCGTTTGTGTCCCCTCTGTGATATTTTATCTCCATAAAAGTGGTGAGAGAGGCCATGAAGTCAGTGGTGGGATTCAAAATGTTTTACTACCGGTTCTGTGGGAGTGGCTTGGTGGACGTGGCAGGGGAAGGATACTGCAAAAACCCCATTCCCTCCTGATCAGCTAAGACTTGGGAAGCAGATAATAGATTGGGGCGGGGCCAGTCAGAGGTGGTATTTACTGGTTCTCCAAACTACTCTGAATATCACCTCTGCTTCAAGTACTGGGGACTATAGTGCCGATCATCTCAGGTTCCTTGTCCTCAAATATGAGGGAAGAAGGCAATTCTGTAGTTTGGGTATGGACTGAATCCAATGGGATTTATTCAAGACTGGCTGGAGGTCCTGTGGGTCCCAGGGGGAAGTAAGCTTTGGAATTAGAATTCAGCTTCTGAAAATGTATATGCCGCCTGTCTCCCTGTCCAGAGGGACTCCAGTCTGCTTACAATAGTGCAGGGGTGGCGAACACGCGGCTCGCGAGCCGCATGCGGCTCCCGGCCAAAATAAATGAGGCTCTTTGCCTCTTATCATTATTTAGTATACTGTGGCTCAGATCGCGCGCTCCCTTTCGGAAGCTGGGGAGGTCCTTTGCAGGCAGCTAGAACGGGCCGCCTGCAAAGGACTTCTCCAGACTTGCTTTGAGGAGCACGGGGCGACTGAGGCTAGTTGTGAAGCCCCAAAGCCCCCACCGCCACCGGAAGAACTGCTGCCACCTCCTCCTCCTCCTCCTCTAACAGGCAGCACTGCCGGATTTGCCGCCCGGCGCTGCGGCTGAGATGAAGCCGCCAAAGCTCCAGCTGGCATCTCCACGCGTGGCAGCGGCGCCTCCCCTCCGCTCGGAGCAGCTGAGCTCAGTCAGCGCTGGGTTACCCCTGCCCCCTCCTCCTCCTCCGCCGTGCTTTTGAGGAGCCATGAGGCTGCAGGAGCCAGTAGGAAGGCGGGGGGGGGGGAGCAGGGGAAAAAAAGCCTCATGGCTCCTCAAAAGCACGGAGGAGGGGGAGGGGGCAGAGGTAACCCAGCGCTGAGCTCAGGAGCAAATCTGGTGATTCTGTTGGAGGAGGAGGAGGAGGAGGTAGCAGCAGTTATTCTGGTGGCAACTCGTACTTGTCGGCATCTTCAGCAGAAGCCCTGCCCACAATGAAGAAAGCAAAGATGGAGCAGATCCACGCAGATGACATCGCTGCAAATGACTGGAGGAGGAATTCTGGGAGTTGAAGTCCACAAGTGTTAAAGCTGTCAGGTTTGAAGACCCCTGGGGGTTTTTTTTCCTTAAAGGGTTAGGGGTGCAAGGGTCTTGTAACTTGACAGCTTTAAGAGTTGCGTGCTTCAAATGCCAGAGTTTCTGAGCCAACATTTTGGTTGCTAAGCAGGAGCGTTGTTAAGTGATACTGATATTATATAACACTTTGAATTAAGTGACATCTGTGAAAAAAATTCGGGTGCTCAGGCATGAAAATGTGCCACTCAAACACTATACTTTTCTGCTCACATCGAAAAAAAATTAGAGGGAACATTGCTTCCGGGTCTGTTTTGGCAGGTCACTGCTTGGTGTGGCTCTCTGACTCTCACAGTTTAAAATTTTGGCTCTTTTTGTTGAACTTGTTCGCCACCCCTGCAATAGTGTACTGTTTGTATAATGTCTCACATTGTATAATGCCCTGATCCAGGAAACCGAAGAACTGAAACATGTATTTGATCCAAAGAAAACCCCTTCCTGATATCAAATGTAATGAGGGAGAATTTGGAAGAAATGCTGCTTAGATTTGGCCTTTGGCTTGTAAGAGTCCTCTTCATCTGAAAAGCCCTGGAATGCCATGGCTTACCTTGAGAGTTAGCGACCTGAAACCTCTCTGGGTGAAAAGGAGGTTGCACATTTAATAACATGTGACGTGGGTCTCTCTTTCCATGGCAGTTGCTATCACCTAATTGTAGGTTCTTCAACAGAAAAGACCTTGTCTTGGATAACCAGGTGGGCCCTGGAAACATCCCTTTCTGACTTAGGGCTCCTATTTATCTCCTATGTCCTACCGGAAAAGATGCCTCGCTTTTTGAGGGACACATTCTCATGTCCCCCCCCCATCTGCCTCATCTCACTAAATACTATAAACGAGTCTGTTTATTCCTTTCAGAAGCATGAAAAGATTTTACAAATAAATATAGAAAGAAAGAAAGAAAGAAAGAAAGAAAGAAAGAAAGAAAGAAAGAAAGAAAGAAAGAAAGAAAGAATCCCCTTTAAAGTTGACAACGTAATTCAAAACTTTGTATGTTAGCTAGGAGACTGTTCTGGATTACTTTCAAAGAGGCTTAGCAGGTTTTCAATGTTTTATATACTCCAGAAGAAATATTTGCAGATTTTTTTCTTCCTTCCTATGAACTAAAATTCTTCTTCATTACTGCCTGTGTTTTTCCCTTTTTCTTCTCTATTTCACTCAAGAATTTGACTTTTATTTTGAACTTGGAATATAAAAAAGATACAAAAGGATAACAATACTGCCACTCAGAGGCTGGAGGTTTGTGTATTGGAAACAAAGCACTTTCACCTGTCTCATTGATCATTCTGGCTTTGCACTTCAAAGTCTCACAGTTTGTTTATAGAGAGTGATAAGAAGAAAAGCACAAATTGTTTATACAGGTGTTCTTTTGAAGTATATCGTTAAACAGATAAAAGTGAAAATAAGATCTTATTGTGAATGTATGCTTAATCTAATAAAAACCCTACAAGCCAGAGCAGCAGTGTTTATCAGTTGGAAATAATGGCACAATTTCAATAGCAGAAAGAAACTTTAAGTTTGCAAAAGGTAATGTTAGAAATTCAGAAATTATTAAACACATCTGAGAAAATGGAGAAGTTGGAAAACCTAGAGCATCTAACAGCAAAATATGATGAAGAAGTTTATCAAGTGGAAAAAGTGGAGGCTAGAGTCCTAAAAACCCAAGAGAAAAATGATCACAAAGAAATGAAATCTGCTGATATCTATGGTGAATGGTTTGTGGCTGGAAATGGAAAGAGTGGAATATGGAAAGGGGAGCTAGATGGATGGGAACTCTACCCTAGATGGCAAGGTACAGAAGAAGAAAAAACAAAGGAATTTATGGATTTAAAGAGAGAAATCTTATCAGTAACACAATTGATAACACCACTAATAATTAAAGATAAGCTGATTAAGGAAACAGAAGGAGGGTATTGATATTATATGAGAGACTTAATAAGCAATGAGTTGCGAAGAGGAGTCCATGCAAATTTGATTAAGGAGATGATTAGAGGACTGATACCACAAATGGCAGAAGACAGTAGATTGTGTTGCTACTGGAAAGATTCAGGTTGTTAGATGAAAGCGTATATATATATATATATATATATATATATATATATATATATATATATATATATATATATATATATAATGTATTGGAATGACAAGTAGTAATTGGATTTGAATATCGAATGGTACCTATGAAAGGAAGATTAGAAATTTTTGGTTATATATAAAGGTTAATAAAAAAGAAATAAGCTAAATTTAGTTAAGTTTTGATTATTAGGGGGAAATAAAAAATGTTATGATAATGGATAGTCAAATAAAGGAGGGATAATGATAACAATGCATATATATGTATGGGTACAACATAAAGAAATTGGATGTAAACTGTAAACAGTGATTTGGAAAGGAGGATTAGAAATTTTTGTTACTAAATATTATTGATGTATAGCCAGAATAGACCATAAGGATTTAGTGTTATTGGAGGTTATTAGAAATAGCTAATGAAATGCCAGTATGTGGTTATGTTTTAAATTTTGGTATATTCTATGAAGAAGGACGTTTAAACAATTATAGTCAAATGAAAATGGAGGTATGATGATGGTAATATGTATAAATATATCTGATTTAAAATACTTGAGTTAATATGAATTATGGATGATGACTGTGGAAGAGATGCACGAAAGTCTTTTGTAACCAACTGATACACTTTCCACAGTATGTAAAGAAGGAGGATTCTTTGTGTTGTGTCTGTTTGAAAATTAAAAATAAAATAAAGGTTTTATATAAAAAACTTAATAAATCTAAAATTTAAAATAATGTTTGTCACATGCCTTCTTCAATTCTTCATATATCCCTAATTTTAAAGTATTCTTATCTATCCACATTAAATTTTATAATTTATTAAATTTGAATCAATAAATGCAAAATTTAATATGAATCAATTATGTTACTTTAAAATTATGGGTATAAGAAGAATGGAGAATGCATGTTAATAGGGCCATGAGGAGGAATCCGCCTGGGTGTCATTTAATGCATAATTCTTTTTCTTTTCAATCCCTCCCTTCAGACTTTACTAAGTAGAAAAGAATTTTTTGTTACATGATATGCCAGAAGCAAAAGAGAAGAACTAAAAGAAGACTCTACCAGGGTCACATCTCCTACACCTGTTTGGAAGGAGCCAGAGATTTCATATTCACCTCAGTGAAGCCTAGAATCTACTTATCTAATGTCCATTTCGCTCTCCCCCACCCCACCCCAATTTTCCATGGACGGAGAGTCCTAACATCTTTTCTTTGGCATTCCTTGTTTTTCTGCTCAGTCTCTGCCTCACTCCAGATGTGTGGAAAGTTGTCATCCTGGATTTGTCAAGAGGGCTCGAGAAGGAGAGCCAGTTTGCTGTTATGACTGCATTCCTTGTCCGGAGGGGACCTTCTCCACTCAGGAAGGTGGGTGAGACTGGAGGAAAGGAAGTGGAACTGATTCATTACATACATCAAATAATAAAGTTTGGTTCTGAACATCACACAGGAAATTATTCGGGTCCCAATTCTTCTCTCACTTTCATAGACGATTAAACAAAAATTGATTTAAAAAAAAAGTATTATACTTCGTACCATCTCTCACTAAAGGTACTAATAAATGTGTCCTAGACAATATCTCCTGGTATCACTTGTTGTCCAAATAAGGTATTTCCTGAAAGGTATAAGGAGAGAATAGTAAGGGAATATGGTTTTTTCTCTCAGATGCAGGAAAATGCATGAAGTGTCCGGATGACAAATATCCAAATGAGGACAGAATCCAATGTATCCCCAAAGTTATAACCTTCCTCTCTTATGAAGAACATCTGGGAATCATCCTGGTCTCTTTTGCCCTACTCTTGTTCCTAACTACAGGCCTTGTTTTAATCATCTTCACTAAATACCGAGAAACTCCCATTGTCAAAGCCAACAACCGGGACCTCTCCTACATCCTCCTGGTCTCCCTCCTGCTTTGCTTCTTGTCTCCTTCTCTCTTCATTGGTCAACCAAGGAAAGCCACCTGCCTTCTCCGACAAACAGTCTTCAGCATCATCTTCTCAATTGCCGTTTCTTCTCTCTTGGCCAAAACCATCACGGTGGTGCTGGCTTTCCTGGCCGCAAAACCAGGAAACCGAGTGAAGAGATGGTTGGGGAAGAGCTTGGCCAACTCCATCATCCTTTCTTCTTCTGCTCTCCAAATTATCATCTGCTCCATCTGGCTGGGAGTTTCTCCCCCCTTCCCTGACTCTGACCTCCACTCCCAGCTTGGAGAGATCATCCTGCAATGCAATGAAGGGGCCGTTGTCATGTTCTACGTCACCCTCAGCTACATGGGCTTCCTGGCTGCCATCTGCTTCACGGTGGCTTTCCTGGCCAGGAATCTGCCTGGGGCCTTCAACGAAGCCAAGCTGATCACCTTCAGCATGCTGGTCTTCTGCAGTGTCTGGGTGACTTTTGTGCCCACCTACCTGAGCACCAAAGGGAAATACATGGTGGCTGTTCAGGTCTTCTCCATCCTGGCCTCCAGTACTGGTCTGCTGGGCTGCATCTTCATCCCCAAGTGCTACATTATCCTTCTGAGGTCAGATCTGAATACAAAGGAGTATCTCACAGCCAGAATAAATGTAAAAGCATGAGATATAACACCATTATGATATTGGAAGAATTGTTAATGTTTCTTTTATTTGAAAGGAGATATTCTTTACATTTAGATAGTATGCAGGAGTCAAAGAAAATCATATCTATATGTTTCAAAATGGGAAATTGTTGAATGACTGGAATTCTTGCAGCTCCCTTTCCTTTCAGCTGAATAAATGTTGCTAAAGAGAACTCTGTGAAAGTCATTCAGAGGAATTTATTGTTGAGCAACAGCTACTGAATGTGACACCTTATAAAAAATAATTTGGGCACTTGTTCCTACAGCTAAACGTTGTGTATATGTTTGTGTGTGAGAGAGAGAGAGTGTGAGTGAGTGAGGGGAAAGGATCAGGAGGAAACTGTGGGATGAATAAGGGTTGGGGGGACTTTGAGGTTTCTAGGAAGAGCCACCAATAGAAGCTGTTCTTCACACCCCCATTCAAAAAGAACTAAGGTGGGACTGGAACTCAGGAGTCTCCTGGGGATTGTCCCAAAGTCCCCCAGGAAGTCTTCATGCCTAAGGGAGGATTAGAACTCGAGCCCCCTGGTGATTGGCTCCAAGTCGCCCATTTGGCTTTTATTTCACGGTGGGATGAAATCTTGAGTGATTGGGGCAAAATCCTTCAGCTGGCTTTGATCCCGGCACCCTCCCCAGGCACTCCTCCCCCCCCCCAAGACAAAAGGCTCCTTCTGCAGCTGCGCCACCCATCTGCCCTGCCCCCTCACTCAGACTGACAGCTGTCACTCAAGCCCCTCACTTGTCCCGCTGCATCGCTCCCAGGTCGGGCAGGGCCATCCGTGGCAGGCGGTCTGTCTGAGCCCTTTTCCCTCTCCTCCCGCCCGCTTCTTTTCTCCGGTTCTTCTCCTCCATTCCCCGGTACTGGTCGAGCACAGCGGGCAGAGAGGAGTGGGGCGGGCGGGCAGCACCTGGACGGGCTTCCTCCCAGCCCAACTGCGGGGACTCCCAGCGCCTCTTCCCTCCCAGCCACGTCGGGGCTCGGTCTCCAGAGTCTGCGGTGCCCTCGCCGAAGAGAGCCACCGTAGGATCCTTGGGGGACAAGCATAGGCCTCGGATCTGAGAGCGGGAGGAGTCCCTGTGGGAGGGGAGGGGAGGCGGCCTCTGGGGCTCTGAGACACGCGGGACCCCCAGGCGGCTGGAGGAGGAGCCTCTCTCGCTGCCCCTCCCCGCGGACTTTGTGAGGCGGGCAGTCGCTGCGGAGGGGGCGGCGGGGAAGCGGCTCTTGGGAGGAGCGGATCGGGCACCGCCGGACTCTGGGGAGGGTTTCTCTCTGTCCAATTTACAGCCATCAGGCGGGGTAGGAACGGCGCCCTCTTCCAGTGCAGGAAAGGCAGGAGCAGCAGCGGCGGCGGGGCAAAGCTGGAGGCTGGGGGGGGGGGGGGGAGGGAAGCTTATCTTGGGGGGGGGGGCGTTGAAGGTGTCAGCATCCCCCCCTTTTCATGCCTTCGTCCAGGTAAAGCTACAAGAGCAGCAGCATCGCCTGGAGCTTTTCATCAGCTGCAGATTTGAGCTCCCTCAATCCTCCCCCCCCAACACACACACACACCCTTAATCGCTTCCCCGGTCTTGGTCTGAGCAGGCACTCCGAGGCAGGCGCTCCTTCTGCTGGCAGCTGCCTGCTGAGGAGCCCCTGGAGGGGCAGCCGAGGGCAAATTGCCTCCTCCTCAAGGAGAGAAAAGCCCCCTTTCCGCCTGTCTTTCTCAGCGGCAACTGCCCTGAGGCCCATCAGCTCTCTCACACATACCCTGAACCATCTTCTGTATCCTTGGAACGATACAGGCGGGGGGGGGGGGGGACAGCCCGGCCCTTCTTCACTCCGCCAACCACAGACAGCCACACCCGGAGAAGGAGGGGTTTCTTCTGACTTGGGGGAGATATAAAAATGGCAGGGGAAAATCCAGGTGGGCTGAAACTTCCCTTTTCTTCGGGTTGAAGTGTAGCAACTTCCTCCCCCTCCAGACCTTCCCAGCCTCCGGGCACCGTGGAGGCTCCTGAGTGGCCACAACTGTCCCTTGGGGCTTCTTTATAATCCCAGCAGTATTAAATCCTCCCTCTTTCTTCCCCCAGAGAATAAGAGGGGGCCCTCCTTTACTCCCCCCACCCTAGGCTACTAGATTCCCAGCTCCTCCTTTCCCTTCGCTCTGCCCGGCAGCTCCAGGACTCGCCCCCTAGGACAGCTCCCACTTCCCCCACCTCCCCCCCCCCCCCCGCCACCGCCCTCATTTAGCCAGAGCGCTGCCCTCCCCTCCCCTCCCCAGAGGGACTGGTAGGTCCCAATGGTTATAGAGTCCTCTGTGGGGAGATCTTTCTTTTCTACAGGATGAGAAAGAAACTTCTACCTGGGAGTTTGGGGGACTCTCTCTTGGTCAGTAAAGATCCAGCAGGAGGAGGAAGCTGAGGGCTTATGATGTTTTCTAGCCACCTCCCCCACTGCCCCAGATGCCCTTAGTTTTTTGTCTTTTTTAAAGAAATGGGCAGTTAGTATTTGAAAGCAAAGCCTCTGGAATTCATGTCATGGTTTAAACAATGGGCCTCGTAGTCATTGTTCCCAAAAGAGGGAAGATGGCTGCAGGCCAGGCCTTTCTTTGGAAGGCTGTGCAGGGGGTTTGCCTCGACTGAAAATGGGGGTGTAAAATGGATAAAAACCATAAATGGCCTGGTAAGAAGAAGAGACTGGGAGGAACTTCCGCTCTGTGGATAAATGAGGGATTTACAGTTGACCCAACTTGCCATGCCAGCCACTCTGAGAATGGGCAGCTCACCCCTGTGACACACATTATATGAGCGTGTCGATACAAGCATTTCAGCCGTGCCCCGGCACACGCAAAAATGGCCTTGCTCTCGATTTTGCTCTGGAACGGACAAATGGCTCCTTTTAACCATCCATCATAATCCAGGATAAGAAAAGGAGAAGGAGGCCCATTCATATGACACAACTGAATCACTTCAGACCAATGTGAGGTCAGTCTGGACTGAAGAGGCAGTTGGAGATTGTGGATTTTCGGCTCCAGTCCCAGAAATCTCTTTATTTTAAATGATTTATAGAGCCACCCATCCCACATTAATGACATACCAGACTCCAGACTCACAAAGCACTAGAAACTTGAATTTGATTTGGGAATTTATCTCTCCCTTCAATGGCTGTGGTGAGATTTTTATTTCACAAATAGGAAAGCTTACACATTTTTTTAAATTAAAGAGAAATTCTAAATTCTTTCAACCAGAGCAGAAAGAAATGTTAACACTATAACTAGTTTAGCTATTTTCTATAAGCTGTTTGACGACACTGTTTTCTTTAACGTCCAATTTCCCGTCATCTTCCCATCTTTCTGTCCTGCGTCTCCAATAGATTTGCTTAAGGCTGAATTTTATTATTCTATGCTTTTAATTGCTGTATATCTCATGGATCACACTCTAGGGAGCTAAACAACTTTTTCTACTGAGTTTGATCATTTTTTCATTGTTTGGTGTTTACTTTTTATTTTTCTTCTGTCAAAGACTACATTTTGCTTGGTTTTTTTAAAATATATTTTAAAATATTCCTTCGTTTCCTCTGACCCTTCCCTCCCTCTAATTCTGAGCTTCATCTGAGCAGGGTTTCCTAAAAGAAAGCAGATTTCGCATTCAAATCCTCCAGTTGTCAAGGAAGACAAAAATCCCGCCCTCCATCTCTTTAGTGGTTGCCTCTATTCCTGGCCCGCCCCCTTCATCATGACAACCCTGTAGCCAATCAAATGGGGGGGAGGGGGGAAGAGGGGTTGCCTGGGAGCTTCCCTGCCCTCAGCCTGATGGAGAAGAGGCTGAAGAAGCCAAGCCAAAGGGGGGGGGTGTCAAATAAAGAGCAACATTCAGAGCTTTGGGGATGATGAGAAAAAGGCAAAACCTCCCAGAATTGCAGAGGGAGGGAGGGGCTTAAGCTCCCTCCCCAGAAAAGGCTGCAATGAAGAGGGTCTCCTCAGCTGGGAGATGTGGGGGCTCTGCAGGGGCCACAGGGACCCCCATCTTCCTCCGAGACACAGAGGGTCCCCTCCAGAGTGAGGCTGGCTGCCTTTTCCTCCCGGACAACCCCGGATCCCCCTTGGAAGGCCCAGCCCTGCATGGCTTCTCCCCAACAGGAGCTTCTCCTGGAAAGACACAGAGCCCAAGCGAGGCTGGAGAAACCCCCAACATTCAACCCTGGGATCCATAAACCAGGTTGGTCTCATCCCAGGAATGCCCCACATCCCCTCCTCCTTCCTGGCCGTCCTGGCCTTTCTCCGTGGGTCTGGGCTTTGCTTTCCCCTGGGTGCCCCATACATAGAAAGAGGTGGCTGTGCAACATGGGATATGGTCTCCCCCTTCCCAAGACTCAGAATATGGAACCTGGAGGGGGATTTTGCAGATCTGCTTCCCTTCCCCAACACAAGGCTCTCCAGCTTCCTTCTCCCAAGAGGGGCTCCCCAGTCAGCTGGGCAGAGTCCTCTCTGGCATCCCTGCAAGAGCTCCCTTGCCTGGCCTCTGCATGGGAAAGGGTGGCAGGGGAACATGGGATATGGGCTTCTGCATTCCTGGGATGGAAGTTGGATTTTGTAGATCAGATTTTTCATCTATAACACTAGAGTCCTGAGCTCCCCTTCACCCCCTCCCCTCCTCATGTGGGTTGAGGGGCAGACTTGATTTCGCCATCTCTTTCACTTGGTTTTTTCCTGTGTTTGTGTGTGTGTGTGTGTGATTTTCTTTTAAGTCTGCAAACTCCTGGTATCCACTTTTTCACTAAAGTTTATTTTGTTCTTGGAGTCTGGCCACACTATTTCATCAGCCCTTTTGTGTGGTCCCTTTGAGCATTTGCTTTCAAAATAAAGTACATTTTGGCTCCAACTCAGCAGGCAGCTATTTTAGGTCTATTTTCATGCTCTGGCATTAACTGGCCTCTGGGATTTTCTCTTTAACCACAATGCCAACAAATGTCACATTTCTTTTTGTCTTCAGCCACAGGTGCCGTGTATTCCCTCTGGGACCAGTTTCAAGCATGGAGAGCCCAAATCTCTCAATTCTAGATGATGGATTTAATTCCATCTCTGCCCCTGTTATTATGAATCACATGAGGATGATTTTCCTTTCATTTCCCTCCAGAGAATTTCCAAACAGGCTTTGAGTCCAAGAACTGGTTGAATTATCCAGGGATCCCTCCTGAGAGGGAGAATTATGATAAAAGTTTCAGCTCTGCTCTTTGGCCGAATCCTCTAGGGGAGACTTTGGGCAGAGAAATATGGAGTTTTGGGACAGGCAGGGTCTGTGCTCTTGAATGTCCGTCTGTCTCCTTTCCAGGTGAAGCTGAGAGTTTCTCTGGGTTTCAATCAGGAAAGACACTGGGTCATTTTCCACCTTGTGAGAGTCCTTTGAATTCTTCTAATTCTTCTTTAGAAACAGGAAAGGGATTCATTGATTGACCCCATGAATTATGGACCTCCTGCTTCTGCTTCTGATGCTGCTTTTGTCCCATCCAGTCTCTGGGAAGCTGAGAATGAAATGCCCGCAGAGTTTGAAGCACCAGGATGGAAAACGACCACAGAGCTTTTACAGCCCAGGAGACCATCTCATTGGTATAGTCGCCACTGGAATGGAAACATTGCATACAAAGTTGCTTTTCAACGTGGCTCCTTCTCTTCAGTTGGTTTTTCGTGATCCGTAAGTCATTCAGGGTGATGGAGTTGCACTCCCTCCATTCTAACACTCTCTTCCTTTTCTGTTTTTATTTTTCATTTATTCCTATATTGGAGATTATGTCTAATTTCCTGAATGATTTTGATTTTCATGGCTCTCTCTTTTGTCTGATTTTGTGAAAGAGACTCAAAAAGGGGTCTGAAAAAAAGCTGAAAGGGCTGCAGATTATTTTCCTCTCTCAGCTCAATCCTTAATTTGTCACTTGGATAATGAATTTTATTTAAAGTAGTGGTGGAATCAGTTGTAGTTGCTGTACCTTAGCCCATTTCCATATTTGTGTAACTGATCATTGGTTTTGGATCAATGTTGGCTTAAGGCTCAGTAGGCTTCTGAAAGATTATATATTTTTTAAAAAGTATTTGTTGGTGCTGTTGATTATAATAACTTTTTTTTAACAATAGGGACATTTATGGTCTTGCACATGGCCTAACATATATTTTCAACATTCAAGTGATCAACAAGAATTCCCAGCTCCTGCACAATCTCACACTTGGCTACAACCTCCATGACAACTATTGGAGCACTTTCCACACTTCAGATGCTTTGCTGGACATTCTCTCCACTGGAGAAGCCAATGTCCCCAACTACGGCTGTGGAAGGAAGGAGAACCTTCTGGCTCTTCTTGATGGAGCTAGAAGAGACATCTCCATCCAGATGTCAACATTAGGAGGCACCTACAAAGTCCCACAGGTTTGTGTGTGTTTTTCTCCATCTGGTAAAAGACATGGTGAGGGGTGGTGGGTGAGCAATAGATGCAGTCATGTCTTCTCCATGGAATTCAAGAGCTGCTTTTCTCCATATTAGCAAAAATGTCAATAGTTTACCGCATTATGTTCATGTTGAGATTAATCATAAAAGGCCTGAAATGCAAGCAATACATTCCCTGGAGAAGACATTCTACCAACTAACTGATAAAACAATATCCCAGATATCTCTATTGGCGTCTTCATTTTTACATATAAAAAATGTCTACCCTATCCAGTCGGATTGAAGTTGGCAGTAGCAGCGTTTTATCTATCTAAAAAGTGGAATAAAAAGGACTCTAGCAATTATAGGCCAAATAGACTAGCATATATTGTGGCTGAAATGTATGCCTGGATCCTCTTAGTTAAACTTGAGAAAAATGCATTCCTTGCAGAAGAAACATAAGGTTTTAGGTAGTGAACAGCTATATAGATTTTATAATAAATATTGCATGTCAATAATATTGCTAACAGATTTGTCTTGAAATATCTCATCTATATCACTGAAGTAAAGCACAGTTTGCTGGCTTTCTAGATGTTAGTGCATTTGCCATAATTAACAGAGAAATATTATGTAGGAAATTGATTGCCCTCAAAATGGAACTCAGCCTGTTAGTCCTGATCCAGACTCTTTCTCCAGGTCCTTGTTTAAGAGGGAGGTTGGGGATCAATGGAGCAATGAGAAGAAGGATTGATACTTACCAAGGAGGAAGGGAAGGATGCATATTTGAACCCTTGTTATTCAGTCTAGATATTGACAACTTACTTCAACGAATGAAGGATCCAAACACAGATCATAAATAAATTTTATTTCATTCTTTGACAAAAATTACTAAATTAGTGGACCAGCGAAATGCAGTGCACATAGTATACAGTACTTGGATTTTGAAAAGGCTTTGACAAAATAAACGGCCATCTACTTCTTCGAAAGCTAAAAATATATGGGATAGACAGCATCACCCCCAGATGGACTCAGCCTGTGGTCCTCAATGGAACTACATCTACATGAGGAAAACAAGCAGTGGGGGACCCCAAGGTTCTATTTTAGGCCCAGTACTCTTCAACATCTTCACCAATGATTTGGATGAGGGATAGATAGGGATCTCATCAAATTTACAGAAGACACTAAACTGGCAGGAATAGCCAACAGCCCAGAGGATAGGCTCAAGATCCAGATGGATCTGGATAGACTTGAGCCCTGGGCCTATCTAACAAAAGGAAATTCAATGTAGAGAAAACTAAACCAAATGTACAGGTACAGATTAGGTGAAACCTGGCTCAATAGCAGTAACTGTGAGAGGGATCTTGGAATCTTAGAGGACAATCTCTCAAATGTGAGCCAACAATGTGTGGCAGCAGCCAAAAAAAGCCCTTGTAATCCTAGGCTGCATCGACAGAAGGATAGAATCCAAATCACGTGAAGCATTGGTACAGCTTTATAAAGCTTTGAAAAAACCACCTTTGGAATAGTGCATGGATGGAGAACCTTTTCAGCACCAAGTGCTCTTGTCAGGGATGCAATCTGGAAGAGGAGTTGCACAGTGTACATGCCAGTGCGTACATGTGCACCAGGCAGCTCCTCTTCCGGTTTCTGGCACACACCCACATGACAATCAGCTGGCTGGTGCGCATGCACTTGCAGAATCAGGAAGACCAGCTCTTCCACTTCCTGGCACTACTGTACACACAGAGGCCAGCTGATTGTTGCACACACATGCGCACCAGAAACCCGGAAGAGCAACGGGCAAGGCTGTGCGTGCCAGGTGACATGGCTCTGCGTTCCACTCAGCCCGAGTTAAGAAGCTGAGGCAGACGGCGCCATTTTCCCCTCCTGGGGCCTCTGTGCATCCCGTTTTGGGCTTCTCCAGTCCCCAGAAGTACTGTGCCAGCCAAAAACTTTGGTCTTACTTTGCAGCTTCAGTCCATGGGGCTTGCGAAGGTAAGGCCTGCGCTCAGCTGTTGGGTGGGGGCTGGAGGGAGGGAGGGGTGATTCGGGAGGGGCAGCCTTGTGGTCCCACGTGGGCTGGATTAATGGCTTCAGTGGGCTATATCTGGCCTGTGGGCCGTAGTTTGAGGACCCCTGGTATAGGGTCTCCTTCTTGAGCAGAGGGTTGGACTAGAAGACCTCAAAGGTCCTTTCCAACCCTTTTATTTTGTTATAAGTTCTGTTATAGGTACATATGTTTAGCATGCTAAATATCTATTGGAACATGCTGATTTACATTGTGATATTATCATACTTACACATTGGATTATATACCCTGTGAGGAAGACTTGGGTTCTTTTGTCATAACAATTATCTGATAATTAATAAATCAAGTTCAAAAGTTATGGTCTTTGGGAAATGACATCCTAGCCATAGATGGTCAGCCAATAGAACAAGTAAGACCTTTCCTTACCTGGGGTTGTTTTCTCTGAGACTGAATCTTGTCTCCCTCATCATCAAAGGAGCTCAGTTAGATCAAAGACATGAGTGAAAGTGGTGTTTAAAAGAAAACCTCAGAGCTCTCCAGCTTCCTCAGCCCCAATTATTGAAGTATATGAGGCCAAGGTTTCCCCCATGTTCTTACATCAATCTGATGTTTGGGGCTTCAGAGAGAAACCACCAGCAGAACCAACCCAATCACAGCCTCCAAGGAGTATCTTGGGGTGGACAAAAGGACTCCAGCTGCTGCCCCTCAGAGCTGATTTGGGAATTTACACAATTTCTGATTTGTCTAAAATCAGAAAATATGGGTATTGGCATTAAATTTAACCTATGGAAACTGACAGACTCCAAAAATTGTGGCTGTTAGAACAGACAAAATTTCAATTAAAGGCCAATCTTGGATTGTACTACAGACAAACTATATTAGGAACTGAGGTCTTCCTGTTTCTTGTACAATTGGAGAAGAAGCTAAAAAGATTCCTCCACAAAGAATCTGGGCCATAGAAGCATTAAAATATGCAGCAATGCTCAAAAATTATAGTAGGCCCTTTATTGGAATAGAATACTTCAGTTGGCATTTGCACATGTTAATCTAATTGCAATAAATTGTAGGGGTGAGATACAGTAATATGATTTAAGTCCAATGAAACTCTGAAGACGAAGCTATGGATTATCAGCTTTTATTTCTGCAGAAAGCAAAAGACTGGATGACCTTTTTGTCTCCCACCTTAACAGAGCAGGCAGAGAGAGAAAAACAGGCATGTGCCAAAAACTTTTCCAAACATCTTATAGCTTGTACAGAACGTCATTGCTATAGAAACATAATTTGATATGACGCAAATTTCATGATTTTTGTCAGCGCTCTGAAAACCATAGACTGTAGAAGGGAAAAGAAATCCATTTTTTGGAGTATAACTGATAGCTTTATTAGGGAATGCTGAACACACATTTTAAGGTACAAGCAAACTTGGCAGAATCCACATTCTACTTTTCACAAGAAGTTACTTTGCTAGGCTAAGCTTGGCAAATTGCCTAGAAGTTTTATCTATGTAGTTGGCACGTTAGGTTACAATGGAGCTTCTCTCAACAGCAATTTAACAAAAGCTGAATTAGGTTACACTCTGTGTGTGCTCTAATGCAGTGATGGCAATTTAACCTGAATAATGAGGTTTTAGTTTAGAAAAACAACTCATACATGATTAACGTCTTTTGTCTGAAAACCCCCCCACAATAACAGCGCTTTCAATAATACAAACAACTTTTTATTGAAAGGTAAACATTTGCCTTTGGCATGCTTTTGATTAATGTGACTTTTGCTGTTGAATGCAAGCTGATAATTTTTCTAACCTTGACTCATACTTTGTAAGTGTGAGATGCAGCACTCAGGTCATCTGTTAGTCCAGGGGTGTCAAACTCAATTTCAATGAGGGACCCATTGTTGTTGACCTCGAAGGCCATGGTGGGCATGGCCAGCTCCCACTGTTGCTGTGCTCATTCTCCTTGGTTGCCCATGGTGTGTGCAGGAGGTCAAAGTATGTGGGTCAGAGGGAGGCCCATTCCCTCTCCTTACGAGACCTAGCTTTGTTCCATGCTTGCATTTCATGGGGACAGACTACAGGACAGCAAAAGTGTCAAAATGATGGCTCTTGATCAGAGCTCCTCTGGTTTTTATGTGCAACAGCTTTAGCATTTAAGAGCAGAGCTAAGTTAGTTGCTTTACTATGAATACATAATGATCCTTGAAAGATCTCTTCTGTAGGGCCCCTGCCATGGTCTAATTCAGACTGAAAATATAGCAAAGGAAACTCTTTCCCCAATTGCTTTGTCCTTTTTCCCCCACTGGAAACAGCTGTTTGCAACCCACAAGGAGGGGATACATTCCTAAGAGCTCAGAATTCAAGGATACCAATGTGCCCATGACCACCACCAGTGGATTCGTAACTGGCTGACCAACCGCACTCAACGTGTAGTCCTCAATGGAACTGCATCTACATGGAGGGAGGTATGCAGAGGAGTACCCCAAGGCTCTGTTTTAGGCCCAGTACTCTTCAACAGCTTCATCAATGATTTGGATGAGGGAATAAATGGGGAACTCATCAAATTTGCAGATGACACCAAGCTGGCAGGAATAACCAACACTCCAGAAGATAGGCTAAAGATGCAGAAGGATCTTGACAAACTTGAACATTGGGCACTATCTAATAAAATGAAATTCAATGGTGAAAAGAGTAAGGTTCTACATTTAGGCAACAAAAATGAAATGTGCTGGTACATTATAGGTGGTACCTTGCTCAACAGTAGTAACTGTGAAAGGGATCTTGGAGTCCTAGTGGACAACCATTTAAATATAAGCCAGCAGTGTGCAGCAGCTGCCAAAAAAGCCAACACAGTTCTAGGCTGCATCAACAGAGGGATAGAATCAAGATCACGTGAAGTGTTAATACCACTTTATAATGACTTGATAAGGCCACACTTGGAATACTGCATTCAGTTTTGGTTGCCACGATGTAAAAAAGATGTGGAGACTCTAGAAAGAGTGCAGAGAAGAGCAACAAAGATGATTAGGGGACTGGAGACTAAAACATATGAAGAACGGTTGCAGGAACTGGGTATGTCTAGTTTAATAGAAAGAAGGACTAGGGGAGACATGATGGCAGTGTTCCAATATCTCAGGGGTTGCCACAAAGAAGAGGGAGTCAACCTATTTTCCAAGGCACCTGAGGGTAGAACAAGAAGCAATGGGTGGAAACTAATCAAGGAGAGAAGCAACTTAGAACTGAGAAGAAACTTCCTGACAGTTAGAACAATTAATCAGTGGAACAGCTTGCCTCCGGAAGTTGTGAATGCCCCAACACTGGAAGTCTATAAGAAGATGTTGGATAGCCATTTGTCTGAAATGGTATAGGGTTTCCTGCCTAGGCAGGGGGTTGGACTAGAAGACCTCCAAGGTCCCTTCCAACTCTGATATTGTATTGTATCTCAGGGTGGAGAAGGCCATGGGGGTCCTAGTGATAGAAGAGACCCTCAAGGCCTCCCCAACCCACTAAGATACCTCCTGCTTCTCCCTCCCTTCCTGCAACCAGGACTCACTTACTTTCCAAACCTCCATCTCTTCTCTTGTTTCTCGGCTTTTTTGCCTTTGAAGAAGGAAGAGGAGAGTTGGCTAGGAAATGCTTTTTGTGCTGAGAATGAACACTCCTGGATGCTATAATATTGTGCAGATTCAGGCACCCGTCTTCTTTTGCAGAGTCAGGGATCCAGAAACTTTCATTCTCGTGGGTGGGTGGGTGGGGAAAGTGGTTACCTGCAGGTCTCCTGCTCCTCCCCTCCCACCAACTACTTTCCACTTAGCTACTTAATGAGGCTTCTTTGTCTCAAGGAAGAGCAAATGGGGCCAGACAGAGACAGGCAATCCAAGTGTGTTTGGCAGAGAAAGCATACTTCAGCCAAGGCACCCAAACTGCTGCCAATGGTGTGGGCGACAGCTGAGCATGCAAATGGGGCCAGACAGAGACAGGGAGGGTTAGAGAGTAATCTAAGTGTGTGTGTGTGTGAGTGTGTGTGTGTGTCAGAGAAAGTGTGCTTCAGCCAGGGCACCCAAACTGGTGTGACCGACACCTGAGCAGAGAGGCAGGGTGTGTGTGTACTTTCATCCCCATTCAAGCAGGGCCTCTTATTTCCTCCCCAGCACAGTTGGGGCATGCAGGCTGCTGCCACCTAAGCACCATGATTGCCCCCTCCCCAGCCAGCCAGCCAGCCCCACCTGACCTGCTCCCTGCCGGCTCCTGCAAAGCCTCGCCATTCTCCTCCTCCTCTTCTTCTTCGAATGGTCGTCCTCCTCCGCCCAAGTGGCAGTGGGCTCCACAGGACAGGTTTTTATTTCTGCCCTGGGGCAGAAAACTCTGGTGGGCTGGAAGTGAGTGTGAATGGCCTGGCTCTCCAGGGCTTCCTGGGTCAGTTGGAGGCTTCCTTCAGCCTTCAAACAGTTGCAGGGCTTGTTTGGGGTTTTTTGCTTCCAGGTTGGTGCAGGAGGCTTTCCAGGGCCAAAATGGGGGGAAAAAAACCCTGTGCTTTCTGCACCCCATTTTGGCCCTGGAAAGCCTCCTGCACCAACCTGGAAGCAAAAAATAAAAAATAAAACCCCTGCAACTGTTTGAAGACAGAAGGAAGCCTCCAACTGAGGGAAAAAGCACTGGAGGCCCAGACCATTCACTTCCAGCCCAGCGGAGTTTCCTGCACAATGTGAGCACACGCGCGCGCGCGCACACACACACACACACACACAGACTACATACTCATGCATCCCTCGCCCTGGCCCTTGGCAATTTTAAAACCCACCACTGTTAGCAACCCACAAGGAGGGGATACTTTCCTAAGAGCTCACAATTCGGGAATAACAGGGGGAAAACCCTGCGCTTTCCATGCCCCATTTTGGCCCTGGAAAGCCTCCTGTACCAACCTGGAAGCAAATAAACCCTCCCAAAACCCTGCAACTGTTTGAAGGCTGAAGGAAGCCTCCAACTGAGCCAGGAAGCACTGAGGGGGGGGGGGGGAGGCCATTCACACTCACTTCCAGCGCACCAGAGTTTCCTGCGCAATGTGAGCGCCCCCCCCCCCACTGCATACTCATGCGTCCCCCACCCTGGCCCTCCACAAAGGCCCCAAAACCAGCTGGCTGGCAGAAGGTGTGCCTGCATGTGGATGCTAGTGGAGCTGGGCTGGGACGGCTGGCGTGCCAGGAGAGGACGCTCTGCATGCCACAGGTTCCCCATCACAGCTCTAATCCTTTCAATTGCTTTTCTAGATCAATCAAGCAAGCGCTTCAGAGGCTCTGAGTGATAAAAGTCGATTCCCCTTTTTCCACCACATTTTCCACAAAGAAGGATTCCAGGACCCAGCAATTGTCCAGCTGCTCCTCCACTTCAGATGGACCCTGATTGGCCTCTTTGCTTCAGACACAGAAAAGGGAGAGAATTTCATGAGGACTTTTACTCCTGTGCTTGTCAGGAATGGAATTTGTGTGGTTATATCACAACTGTGCTCAACAACTGGACATACAGCAGCCCTCAGGGATTCCCTCTCTAAGTGGAGACAAGTCAACGTCTTTGTTCACTTCATGGAATTTGATTCCCTTTGGGACAGAATTCTTCCTTTCCATTTAACATTTATGCGTCTGCCAGGACCCATTGAAGGGAAAGTCTGGATCCTCACAAGTTTTAAAGCATATAAAATAAACAAGAGCAGACTTCTCAAATACATCCATAGTATTTGGAACTTTGGTTATCTGACAAAGAAAAGGCCAAAAGATTCTGCCTTTAAACCCCATTTCTTTGTGGAAGAAAAGTTTCAAGATCATTATTTTCATTGTTCTCTTTCAAAGAATGTCTTTTCTGTCAAAGGCCGCAGAAGATGCACCCAGAAAGCCCCACTGGAGACCCAGAGGAAAAGGGACAGAGAATGGATGCAAAATTACTATCAACATTACAGTCTCACAAAGACTCTGGCCCAGGCCCTGAATGCTGCCTATTCCTCCAGATCGAGGAGGGGAAGGAAGGAGGGAGAAAAGATGTTGGGGTCTCCAAGGCTGCAGCCATGGCAGGTATGGGGGGTCCCCGATATGGATCCATTAATCTTAGATCCTTTGGAGAAGGAAACCAGAGGAGAAGGAGGGGAACCATCTCAACAGATCTGGCCAATTTAATTACTCAGGGAATTAATGGTTACAAAGAGTAGAAACCATGGCATTTTGATATTTAGCAGTGCTAATGGAAAATGCTGTATTCTTTTTAAAATTAATTCCTGTATTTGTGGGTTTGTGATAAGCCTGGTGGAATTCTACCTTCCTTCCGTCCCCATTGCACGTGGGTCTGTGTGCAGCTGGACAGGCAGCTAAGCCCCCCTATTCTCCTCCAATGAAAGGGAGCCTGGCGTGGATCTGGATGCTTTATTGGGAGAAGAGGGCAGGTGAAAGTGAAGAGATGCAAAGAGTGGAAATCAAATAGAAAGACGAGATAGGCAGCATTAACTAACAGCCAGCAAAGAAGCAGCTGGAACCTCCCCAGCGATGCTCCGTGTGAGGGACGGAGGTGTCTCCGGATGACCAGGGGTCTTGGTCACAACGGCTGCTTCCGTCTTCTCCAAAGGCTGACAGAAAATGGAGTCTGGCTTCAGACCTTAAAGTTAGGCTTATCTGCCCCGGCCACTAGGTGGGGCTAGAGCAACAACAGCACAACAGTTACCATATTTTTCAGAATATAAGACACACCTTTTTCCCTCAAAAAAGAGGCTGAAAATTTGGTTGTGTCTTATACAACGAATACAGCATTTTTTGCCTCACGAAACCCCGCCCCTTCACCAAAATGGCTGTGCATACCCTTATGGAGGCTTTCAGAGAGCTCCTGGGGGCTGGGAAGGGCAGTAAGGAGCAAGAAATGGACCATTTGTGCCCCCCCCCCAACCCCCAGGAGCACTCTATAAGTCTTCATAAGGCTATGCATGCAATTTTGTTTGACAAAAAACAGGCTTGTTTTTGAGAAAAAACTGGCTTTTTTTGATCATTTTTGCCCCCCACCCCACCCCAGGACCACTCTGCAAGCCCCCCCCCCGGCTATTTGTGATTTTTTTAAAAGGGGGGGGGCATTTTCACAAAAACGGGCTGTTTTGGGGAGGTTTGTAGAGTGTAAAAACTTTTTTTCCCCTCTTGGAAAGCTCTTTAACTGGTTGATGAGAATTATATTGATCAAGTGCTTTGCCAGCAGAAACAAAGACTTAGGTGCTGCAGATTGTCAGCAATTTCCTTCTCCAGCACATGGATAAATACACCTGGAAACATCTACCTATCTACCTACTCTCCCTCCCTCCCTCCCTACTGTATTTCTCTCTCTATTTCTTTTTATTTCTCTCTATATATCCCTCCATTTACCTACCCTCTCTCTCTCTACCCCTACCTACCTACTGTATTTCTCTGTCTCTATATCTCTCTCTATTTCTCTCTATCTCTATCCCTTTATCTACCTCCCTTCCTCCCTACCTAATTACTCTCTCTCTCTCCCTACCTACCTACTGTATTTCTCTCTCTTTCTCTCCCTCTACCTACCTACCTACTTTTTTTAAAAAAAAATGCCTCTTCAAAACCTTGGTGGGTCTTATACTCTGGTGCATCTTATACCCCGAAAAATACGGTACATGTTGTGGCATGACAACCTTTATAAATTAGGAGGAGACCCTGAGACCATCTAGCCCAACCCCTCCTCTCTGCAGGAATCCCAGTTCAAGCTTCTCTGACTGATGGCTGCTCAGTCTTTGCTCTCAGACGATCCATGAAGAGGAGACTGAACTTCTCTGCTTTACTGGCTCAGCTCTAAAACAGCTTATCCTTTTATCATATTTTTTTCTTTCTCATTCATTTAAAATCTCCTCTCTTGTAACTGAATTCACTTTTTCCACGTCTGACACTCTGGAATAAGAGTGAGTGGATCTTACACTTGTGTGTAACAGGAGTCAGTTATTGGAAGAGGGTTGTATCCAGTGGTGGGATTCAAATGTTTTTACTACTGGTTCTGTGGGCATGGCTTGGTGGTCTTGTGATTGGGTGGGCGTGGCTTGGTGGTCATGTGATTGGCTGGGTGTAGCCAACTTGACATCATTCACGTCAAGTGGTACCTTGCCTGGCCTTTCCTTGCGTCAACAAGATACAATTTCCCTGTATATTTATTTACTACTAATGATCAATCCAAAATGCACAATTTAATCCTATGTATATATGCCATATGTGTACATACATATTACAAGGTATAGTCTGTGTATAGGCACACAAAAAGATACATTATTTACTTTATACACTGTATGAGTATGTACACACACACACACACACACACACACACACACAAACACACACAGAGCTCTTCTAAAACTATACACATTCAACCTCACTTATTGCGTTTGGAAAAACACACCCAGAGTCCACTTTCTGCCACACATTTAACTATCACTTCTGCACATTAAAACATCACATAGGCCTTTAGATGTTCTTCCCTAGCCCCCACATGACTGTTAGAGCCAGGAGATGTCATGGATTGAGTAAAATGTGGCAAAGCTCACTTAGCAACGCTCTTGCTTAGCAACCAAAATATTGGGCTCAATTGTCTTAAGTCAAGGAATGTCTCTTCCTTCCTTTGCATGGCAGCCTTGTCCTAGTAAACTCCTTCCCTTTTCTGGCAATTTTCCTCTCTGTTAGAGGCACCAAAATAATCCAGAGGATACAAGGTCTCCAGCTGGAGCAGGGGGTTGGACTAGATGGCTTCTAAGGTCCCTTCTGACCCTACTAGAGCAGGGCTTGGACTAGAAAATGACCTCCAAGATCCCTTCCAGCCCTTTCAAACATTGTTGTGCTGTTTGAAAGAGTTTTCTGAAGCCATGGTTTGTGTCCTTCCTTCCTTTCATTTTCTCTCTTTCCCTCCCTCCCTCCCTCCCTCCCTCCCTCCCTCCCTCCATGTATCTATTGACCCATCCATCCAACTATATCTCATTCACTTCCTCCTCCCTCCCTCTCTTTCTTTTTTCCCTTCCTTCCATAACTCCCTCTTTCTTTCTCTCTCTCTCTCCTTTCCTTTCTTTTCCTTTCCTTTCTTTTTCCTTTTCTTTCATCTCTCTCTCTCTCTCTTTCTACCCCTTCCTTTCCTCCTTCCAAAGCTAGGAGATCCACCTGAAACAAAAACTCCTTTGGATGAAACCACCCATTTTACACATACACAAACACACACACGTGCACACATTCTTCCAACCAGCTCTGCGCCTCGCCTCATTGTTTGATTTTAGTGGTGGGCTGGTGGCCGAAGTCCTTTCCAAGCGCCCGGCAGCATCGCTTGCATCCCAGGGAAGCCCGGCTGATTAACTTATTAGGACGCGCTTCGATCGGTGCCTCTTCTGCGCAGGCAAGCTTCTCTCTCTGGAGCAGGCAGAGAAGGGGGACTTGCAGGCATAAGAGTCTGTGTGTGTGTGTGTGTGTGTGTGAGAGAGAGAGAGAGAGAGAGAGAGAGAGAGTGAGTAAGAGCAAGAGAGGGGGGGAAGAAAAAAGAAAAAGAGAGTGAGAGTGAGGAATCAGAAGCTTTTCAACCTTGTGGGCCGCCTGGGAGGAGGCGGAAACAGGGCGAGGGCCTCTCCCCGTTTCCTCTGGATCTCCCTCCCTCTTCCCCAAGTTTTTCTTTCCTCCCATCCATTCTCTCCCCCACTCCTGAGAGCAAGGCGGCGCTGCTTTGCCTGGGAGTTTTCTGGGCTCTGGAAGGGGCAGCAGGGCAGGGGGGGTTGGGTTCCCCAGAACTTATTTTGGAGAAGCGTCATTCTGAACTCTGCGTTGGGGGGCGTGTGCGTGGGGTGTCCACTGAGGGGCTTTTAGCTGGAGGTGCCTCTGGCCAGGGGGGAAATTGGAGTGGCTCGGGTGAGCCAGGAGGGATGATTACAATCTGTTGGCTGAGCTGGTCAATTCCCCCCCCCCCCCCGGCCGAACTTTCCTCCCTCCCTCTGGTCACCGCGGAGCTGCTGCAGTCTCTCCCCCAACACACTGTCCAGTTATGGGCCCAGCCTGTCCTTCCCTGCAGTATTTGGGGGGGAGGGGTGTTCCTCTGTTTGTGGGTAGAATTTGGCTGCAGAAACGCAAAGGGGTGGGCAGCCTTGGAGGGCCTGTTCAACCTTCCCCTTTTCCTCTCAGCCATGCAAAACCAGAAATCTCCCCCCCTCCAAGCAGCAACTGAGACTGTGCAGGGGGGAGGAGGGGGGGCAGGAGAAGAAGATCTGAAAGATCCCAATTCTGCATCAAGAGAAGTTTCTGCAATGGGGAGGGGGAGGGGTAGCCCCAGCTTCCAAAGGCCTTTTAGCCATAATTGCCATCAGAGCAGATGTTGGGGAGGGGGTCAAGGAGGAAAGGGCTCCCCTGACTCTCCCTCAGACCCCAAGGAAGGAAGGAAGGAAGGAAGGAAGGAGGGAGGGAGGGGAGGAAGGAAGGAAGGAAGGAAGGAAGGAAGGAAGGAAGGAAGGAAGGAAGGAAGGAGGGAGGGAGGGAGGGGAGGAAGGAAGGAAGGGAAGGGAAGGGAAGGGAAGGGAAGGGGAAGGGGAAGGGGAAGGGGAAGGGAGGATTGGGAAAGGAAATGGAAAAGAAGGAAAGGATGAAAAATGGAGGGAATGGGAAAGGAAGGAAAAAGGAAAACAGAAAGGAAAGGAAAGAGGGAAAAGGTGAAGAATGGCCGCTGGTGGAGTGATCGGGAGCAGCCTGAGGTGGGCATTTGGGAGCAGACCAAGACGAACAGGAGGCCACGGCAAAGACAGGCAAACAGGTTGGGCTGTGTGGCCACATGGTCGAGGCAAGGGAGCCAAACAGCAGCCGCAGCAATGACTCTAAGGCCCCAGCCAAGGCGTGCAAGGTAAGTAGTGGTGGGGAGAGACCAGAGCATTGTTACTTTATCAAACTTTTAATATGAAGTTTCAAATAAGGCTTCTAAGTTGAAAGACTTTATATTCTTTAAATCACATCAAATTAGCTTACTCTAAGATCCTATTAATTGCCGTATTAATGACAACATAGAATAATTGATGACCAAAGGCAAATTTTTATCCATCACTTTTAGGTTTCATAAGAAAGATTTAAAAGGGTTAAAAATTATTTGAGTATCATTTTGAAGACAGTTTTTATCCACTTAGTTATCATACCATCCACCCCTCAGGTTTCTAATCCTATCGCAAAATTATTTCTGAGTCCTTTACTGAAATCCAGTTCTATCACCAGAGTTCCCATAATCTATTTAGGAAGTGTAATGATGTATGAGAATGATTTTTGGGATGAGGGGAAGAGAGGCTGCCTAGGGAAGGATTTCAAATTCCTGGATGTTCCCATTCTAGTTTCATCCCTTTCTGGAGAAGAATGAATTTTGGAATATTTCCCATTATAAACTATACTTGGACCAAAATGGAGAGATAAAAGCAGATCTGTACATTTCGGGCTACTTGGTTCTCCCCAAGAAGGATGTTGTGGAAAAGACTCTGGCGTATTTTCATAAAGAGAGATTTTCTATCAGACAAGATGCTCTTTCAGGGCTAAAGTTGCTCAATAAGGTGGGATAAATTTTGGTGCCTTTTCTCTGTTTCCCAAAGCCTGAGGTCCCATTTCAAGTGGGCAAAGCCTAGAGTCTCCAGGGTGGTTGGCCTTCCATGCCAGTTGGTGTCATCTAATGGAAGTTCTTCAACAGACAGGACCTACAGTAAGTGGAGGGGCTTTGCCATGTTTTATGGAAATCTTTCAAGATCTTACTGGTCAGAGGTTTCTTTCTTCATCACAGTTTTATTCTTTATTGAAAAATCTAATGGAATAGAAATTTCCTAAATCTTTTACAATGAATTTTATTCCCAGTTTTAATATGAATATATCATCATATGTAAATCTTTTTTCAATTCCATCTCTGCTGACTTTATTAAGTAGAAAAGTACTTTATTGTAATGTTAAATGCCAAAAGCAAAGAGAGGAACTGCATGAAGAATCTGCCAGTAGTTAGTTACACCTCCTGCATCTTCTTAGTAGTAGTCAGGTATTTCATATTTACTTATATGAAGACCAGAGGCTATTTGGCTAATGTCCGTGTCTATCTCTATTTTCCATGAATGTTGACTACTAACACATTTTCTTTGATATTCTTTATTTTTCTACTCAGTCTCTGCCTCAATCCAACTGTGCGGAAAATTGTCATCCTGGATTTGTCAAGAGGGCTCCAGAAGGAGAGCCAGTTTGCTGCTATGACTGCGTTCCTTGTCCGGAGGGGACCTTCTCCACTCAGGAAGGTGGGTCACACTGAGGAAAATGGGAGGCTTTGTGGAACTGGATCCATCCAGAACATTTTCATGAAAGTGCAAGTTAAAGGACACAAGCTCACCTTTCTTAATTTTTAATATGCACAATTTCTTATCTAAAAGGAAGTAAATCAAAAAGTCTTTGAAGGAGGGGCTGGGAGGAGATGGGAAGAGGGGATGGCAGACTGGGCAAGCTTTACTAATAGCAGAGGAAACATCTCTCCTGCTTTCTAGTCTGGACATGTGCTGCTAAGTTCACCTTTCTAGGAAGATCTGAGTTCTTTGAAACTTGATGAATTGTTTTAGGTCCACCTTCTGAAAGGCCTTGCAATTCACTGTTTATTGGATCCTCCCCTTGAGGATCACTGAGAAGGTGTCACTGGTCCATAATGTGGTGCTGTGGATAGTTATGGGGAGAACTCATTACACAAATATTCTGCCAGTCATGTAGATCAATCAATCAATCAATCAATAAATCAATCAATCAGAGTAGAGCTGGAAAGGACCTTGGAGGTCTTCTAGTGCAACCCCCTGCTCAAGCAGGAGACCTGATACCATTTCAGACAAGTGACTGTCCAGTCTCTTCTTAAAAACATCCAATGTTGAAGCACCCACAACTTCTGGAGGCCAGCTGTTGCACTGGTTAATTGTTGTCACTGTTAGGAAATTTCTCCTGAATTCCATATAGCTTCCAGATGTTACAAGATACTGTAGGTATCCTCTAAGTCCAGTATATTAATTACCATGTGGCAGGACTCTAAATATTTCTATAAAAAGATTATATGATTCATTATTAACCTGTAATAATGTAGCTTCCTATGAATTACATTACACATTACACCAGAAATAATTAACACCCTAGGACTTTCCTCAACATCATATACCTAGCTACTAAAAAAAATTACATCCTTCTTATGCCATTTTTAATGAAAAATAAAAGGAACAAAATATTAAAGAAAATTGATTTTTGGTTTCTCAGATGCAGAAAAATGCACCAAGTGTCCGGACGACAAATATCCAAATGAGACCAGAGTCCAATGTATCCCCAAAGTTATAGCCTTCCTCTCTTATGAAGAACATCTGGGCATCCTCCTGGTCTCTTTTGCCCTGCTCTTGTTCCTAACTACAGTCCTTGTTTTAATTATCTTCATTAAATATGGAGAAACTCCCATTGTCAAAGCCAACAATCAGGACCTCTCCTACATCCTCCTGGTCTCCCTCCTGCTTTGCTTCTTGTCTCCTTCTCTCTTCATTGGTCAACCAAGGAAAGCCACCTGCCTTCTCCGACAGACGGTCTTCAGCATCATCTTCTCAGTTGCAGTTTCTTCTCTCTTGGCCAAAACCATCACGGTGGTGCTGGCTTTCCTGGCCACAAAACCAGGAAACCAAGTGAAGAGATGGCTGGGGAAGAGCTTGGCCAACTCCATCATCCTGTCTTCTTCTGCTGTCCAAATTATCATCTGCTCCATCTGGCTGGGAGCTTCTCCCCCCTTCCCTGACTCTGACCTCCACTCCCAGCCTGGAGAGATCATCCTGCAATGCAACGAAGGGGCTGTTGTCATGTTCTACGTCACCCTCAGCTACATGGGCTTCCTGGCTGCCATCTGCTTCACGGTGGCTTTCCTGGCCAGGAATCTGCCTGGGGCCTTCAACGAAGCCAAGCTGATCACCTTCAGCATGCTGGTCTTCTGCAGCGCCTGGGTGACTTTTGTGCCCACCTACCTGAGCACCAAAGGGAAATACATGGTGGCTGTTCAGGTCTTCTCCATCCTGGCCTCCAGTGCTGGTCTGCTGGGCTGCATCTTCATCCCCAAGTGCTATATTATCCTTCTGAGGCCAGACCTGAACACAAAGGAGCATCTCACAGCCAGAACAACTATAAAAGCATGAGATATAATACCATTATGATAGTGGAAGAATTGTGAAAGTTTATTTTATTTGAAAGGAGATATTCTTTCCATTTAGATAGTATGCAGGAGTCAAAGAAAATATTTATATGTTTCAAAATAGGAAATTATTGAATTGTTCTAGCTCCCTTCCCTTTCAACTTAATAAACCTTGCTGAAAGTCATTCAGAGGAATTTGCTGTTCAGCAACAGCTACTGAATTTGACACTTTTAAAAATAATTCAGCCACTTGTTCCTACAGCTAAAAGTGTGTGTGTGAGAGAGAGGGGGGGAGGGAGGGAGGGAGGGAGGGAGGAGAGAGAGAGAGAGAGAGAGAGAGAGAGAGAGAGAGAGAGAGAGAGAGAGAGAGAGAGAGAGAGAGAGCGCAGGAAAAGAGTTCAGGAGGAAGCTGTGGGAACCAAGAACCAGCATGGTTGCCTGATCCTCTCCCTGAGAATGCCAGAATGATGTGAAATGCCATGTTTGACTGGCTGTCAGCTGGGGAGGGAAATCGAATATATAATTCTTTCTTGATTTCCTGATAAAACCTCCTTTGCAGAAAGTGTTCAGCAGAACAGCTGTCTGGGATTTCAGTTTGGGATTGTTTTTATTTTGGTAGGAACTTCACACCAAAATAATAAAAACAAAGTAAATAAAAAAAAAATGTATAAAATTTCCACTGTATTTTTTTTCTATGATCAACCATAGAATTAAAACAGCGGTTTTCACACCCTTTAATTTCCCATTCTACAATTTCTACCTAAAGCATTTTCTCTGCTCCTCTTCCAAGCTTGTCTTGTCTGTGAAGGGCTGGAGAAGATGCCCAGAGAAAGGGGACCTTGAGGATCTCCCCAGAAGGAGGTTGGAGGGATCCTGTCTAAAGGCAGCCGCATCATTGACCAGGTCACAAACCTTCAATGCTGCATAATATCCATCCAGGTCGAAAAAAGGGCTGAATTAAGGGATGGGGGACTTTGGGGTTTCTAGGACGTGGCACCCATGGAAGCTCTTCTGCTCCCCATCACACAGATTGCTGATCAGTTGGTAATCAATGTTTAGGTCTATGTATGGCTCCTAATTGGGAATAGGATCCCTTTGCAATTTCATTTTAAGGAGGTAAGAAAAGATCTGATGGACCAGAAGAAGGTCAGTCTCAGATTCACAGGGACCACAGAGAGGCCTCTGGTTCTCCCACAAGCAGAAGAAGGCAGAGACTTATGGCTTTGCTCAACATGGAACAGACATTTTTGCACAATTTCACTTTCTTCCATCACACACCACAATATTGGACACTCGGACATCTCACACTCTAGGAATCCCCAATTCTGGTATCCCAAATTAATCTGAGAAAATATTTCCAACTTTCACAGCCCCATTCAATAAGAACTAAGGTGGGACTGGAACTCAGGAGTCTCCTGGTGATTGGCCCAAAGTCCCCCAGGAAGTTTTCATGCCTAAGGGAGGATTAGAACTCGAGTCCCCTGATGATTGGCTCCAAGTTACCCCTTTGGCTTTTATTTGAAGGTAAATAAATGTAAAAACATGAGATATAACACCATTATGATATTGGAAGAATTCTTAATGTTTCTTTTATTTGAAAGGAGATATTCTTTCCACTTAGATAGTAGGCAGGAGCCAAAGAAAATCAAATCTACTTGTTTCAGAATGGGAAATGATTGAATGGCTGTACTTCTTCTATCTCCCTATTCAACCCAATAAATCTTGCTAAAGAGAACTCTGTGAAAGTCATTCAGAGGAATGTAATATTCAGCAACTACCAATGAACCAGACACCTTATGAAAAATAATTGAGGCACTTGTTCCTACTGACAGAAACTAAAAGTTTGTGTATGTGAGAGAGAGAGTAAGATCCTAAGGTAAGATGAGAGCTGTAGGAGCCCTGCTCTAACCGTGTTGTTGGATCATCTCCATGAGAAGCCTTGGAATGGCAGAATGACCTGGAATGCAGGGATTGACCTGCTCTCCATCACTATTAATCGCCCCCCCGCACCCCCCTCACCCAAAAGCCCCCCCCCAGCGACCCCTCCCCAGCAGTTCATTCCCCCCGGAGACACCCTGCACCCCCAGCTCGAGGGACGCCTCCGTGCCTCGCTCCCACAACGCCCGGAAGAAGCCGCCTAGGTAGCTTCAGAGGACAAAGGGAGCATGCGCCAGAGAGCGTTGCCCGCAGTTGCTCCTGAATGGGAGGGAGAGAGAATTCCAGGTGGGAGGATCTGTTGCAAGGAAGCCACTTCTCCTTTCCGCTCTAGGACTTAACACCTCTTTTGGCGCGTCTCTTGCCTTTGGCTCGGAAAAAGCTGCCATGGCCGAAGGCGACCACCAGAGGGCTCGCGCCGCAGGTGGCAAAGTCCTGGCAGCCTTCGAGCTTCAGAAGGGAACTGAGCATGCGCATCTGCCTTTTGCCATTTCTGCTGCTTTCGCTCCCCAACCTGATGAAAAGTCACGGAATGGGGGGGAGGATGCTTCCTCAGCTTCTCCCCCCTTTACACCTACACAGTGACACCCCCCCGCCACGCACCCCCAAACCAAGAAGCTGCAAGAAGGTCCGGCAGGGAGGGAGGGCCCGGGAGGAATATCCCTAGGAAGGGGAGCGAACCGCATGGCAGGCTGCCGTTGGGGTCGCTGGGGGGGGGGGGGGTTCCTATCCCTTCTGATCCACAATCGGAGCTAGTGCGGGAATTTCTTTCCTTTTAGGCTCTGTCTGTCTATCTGTCTCTCTCTGTGTGTGTGTATCTCCCTGTGGGATCTAACTGGGGTCTCATCCCGGGTGAGGAAGGGGCTCCGTCTGAAGGCATCAAAGTCCCAGGAGTTCCCACCTGCCTCCATTCCTCCCCTTCTGTCACAGTCACACTCTGGCCCTTTGTGTGTGATTGTGGGTCTTTGTGTTGAATATTGTTTCACCATTTGGGAGGAGGCTTCCAAATAAGCCTATAGATGGTCCTCGACTTACGACCACAATGGAGCCCAGAATTTCTGTTGCTAAATAAGACAGCCGATAAGTGCATTTTGCCCCAATTTTACCACAGTTGTTAAGTGAATCTGGCTTCCCCACTGACTTTGCTGGCCAGAAGGTCCCAAAAGGCCATCCCATGAGTCCAGGACACTACGACAGTCATAAATATGAGACAGTTGCCAAACGTCTGATCACGTGACCATGGGGATACTGCAGTAAATGTAAGCGTGAAAAACGGTCATAAGTCTCTTTCTTCAGTGCTGTTGTTAACTTGAACTAAAAGAACCGTTGTAAGTGGAGGCCCTCCCGTTCATTGTCCAGGGCTGTTTAAGCAGAGACACAACTGTCCTCGCATCTGCCTTCTGCCTCAGTCGGAGTCCCTGGATGCTCTCCAAGGGCAGCCCCACGGAGACAGTACTGCGGTAGTCCATCCTGGGGGCGAGCAGGGTCTGAGTGGCTGTGAAGGGAGCCATGTGGCCCAGAAAAAGGAGCGGCAAAACCTCAAACTCTTCCATGGCCCCTCCTGACCACGGCTGCCCCCCCTGCTCCTCAGGCAGGAGTTGTGGATCCAGAAGGACCCCCAGATCAGGCCCTGGGGGGGGGGGTCTGGGCTGCTGCCCCCTCTCCATCTATCCATCCATCTTCAGAGAAGATAAAGTCCCAGAACCAGAAGGAGAAAAGAACTCAGGCCCCCCATTCACTCCTGCCAGGTTCAGCTGAAGGTTTTGTCCCCCATCCAAAGCCCTGCAACCTTCAGGCGCCTGGAGAAGGAGCCTGGTCTCTCTTCCTGGCAGTGACGTGCGGTGATGTTTATGACTGGTGAGGCTGGTGACGTCATCAAACCACGTGGTTGCTCCGAACGCACGGACGCAGCCCAAACGGAGAAGTTTCTTTTCTCAGAAATGTCAGAAAGGGACAGACAGGCTGCCGCAGCTCCACTAAAAAGACATTTCTGAGAAGAGAAACTGCTCCTTTCTCCTCCTTTCCCCCACCCCCACCCCCTTCTAGCACTGACGTTGTTACCTAGGCATTTTTTGCATTTGGCGAGCCCACGATCCTTGCAAGGGGAATGGGAAAATGTGTGCAGGCGGCTCCTCAGCAGCGCACAGCCTCAGATTAGCGCAGCTGTGATTCCCTTTCCCTGCACACGCGGTTCCATTCCTCTCCTTCCTAAATCAACATGAAGGGGACCGCGGCTGCGCTGATTGAGGCTGGAGCTGAGGAGCCTCCTGCACACGTGGTCCCATTTCCCTTGCAAGGATCCCGGGCTCGCCCGATGCAAAAAATGGCGAGATTGGCATACTTGGGGCTGCTGCTCAGATGTCCAGGGAGGCTAAACCAAGCCACGCGCCTCTCCCAGCCACTTTCACGGCTTCCCGGAGTAAATTTTTTTTTATTTTCATGATGAGAGCGTGAGGCTCCGCCTCCCCTGCCTCCCCTGACTGCACGTCACTGCTTCCTGGGATGCCTTTGTCTCCCCAGAGAGAGAGAAGCCAAGTTGTGGGGGCTCTGAGAAGCCAAGTGGAGGGGCAGAAAGAAGGGAGAAGGGGGCTTTCCAGAAGCAGGAGGGGCTCCTGGAGGGAAGGAGCATTTCACTCCCCTCTGCAGGAGATGGAAAAAAGGAGGATGGTTTCTTAGACTTTCCCCTCTTCAGTCCGGCCTTTCCTGCCCCTCCCTCCTCTTCTGAGTCCAAGGGAAGTGGGGCCCACTTAGGAGTAGAAAGAAACCGGTTCCTTTGGTGACCTCCAGGAAAGGCCCGGTGAAAGCCCAAATTGCCTGCTCCTGCCTACTATCTAAGTGGAAAGAATATCTCCTTTCAAATAAAAGAAACATTAACAATTCTTCCAATATCATAATGGTGTTATAGCTCATGTTTTTACATTTATTTACCTTCAAATAAAAGCCAAAGGGGCGACTTGGAGCCAATCACCAGGGGACTCGAGTTCTAATCCTCCCTGAGGCATGAAAACTTCCTGGGGGACTTTGGGCCAATCACCAGCAGACTCCTGAGTTCCAGTCCCACCTTAGTTCTTATTGAATGGGGCTGTGAAAGTTGGAAATATTTTCTCAGATTAATTTGGGATACCAGAATTGGGGATTCCTAGAGTGTGAGATGTCCGAGTGTCCAATATTGTGGTGTGTGATGGAAGAAAGTGCAAAAATGTCTGTTCCATGTTGAGCAAAGCCAGAAGTCTCTGCCTTCTTCTGCTTGTGGGAGAACCAGAGGCCTCTGTGTGGTCCCTGTGAATCTTAGACTGACCTTCTTCTGGTCCATCAGATCTTTTCTTAACTCCTTAAAATGAAATTGCAAAGGGATCCTATTCCCAATTAGGAGCCATTCATAGACCTAAACATTGATTACCAACTGATCAGCAATCTGTGTGATGGGGAGCAGAAGAGCTTCCATGGGTGCCTCGTCCTAGAAACCTCAAAGTCCCCCACCCCCTAATTCAGCCCCTATTTGGACCTGGATGGATATTATGCAGCACTGAAGGTTTGTGACCTGGTCAATGATGCGGCTGCCTTTAGACAGGATCCCTCCAACCTCCAGGGGAGAGTCTCAAGGTCCCCTTTCTCTGGGCATCTTCTCCAGCCCTTCACAAACAAGACAAGCTTGGAAGAGGAGCAGAGAAAATGCTTTAGGTAGAAATTGTAGAGTGGGAAATTAAAGGGTGTGAAAACCGCTATTTTAATTCTCTGGTTGATCAAAGAAAAAAAAATACAGTGGAAATTTTACACATTTTTTATTTGCTTTGTTTTTATTATTTTGGTGTGAAGTTCCTACCAAAATAAAAACAATCCCAAACTGAAATCCTAGACAGCTGTTCTGCTGAATACTTTCTGCAAATGAGGTTTTATCAGGAAATCAAGAAAGAATTATATATTCGATTTCCCTCCCCAGCTGACAGCCAGTCAAACATGGCATTTCACATCATTCTGGCATTCTCAGGGAGAGGATCAGGCAACCATGCTGGTTCTTGGTTCCCACAGTTTCCTCCTGAACTCTTTTCCTGCGCTTTCTCTCTCTCTCTCTCTCTCACACACACACATACATACTTTTAGCTGTAGGAAGAAGTTGCTGAATTATTTTTAAAGGTGTCAAATTCAGTAACTGTTGCTGAACAGCAAATTCCTCTGAATGGCTTTCAGCAAGGTTTATTAAGTTGAAAGGGAAGGGAGCTAGAACAATTCAATAATTTCCCATTTTGAAACATATAAATATTTTCTTTGACTCCTGCATACTATCTAAATGGAAAGAATATCTCCTTTCAAATAAAATAAACTTTAACAATTCTTCCAATATCATAATGGTATTATATCTCATGTTTTTACATTTATTCTGGCTGTGAGATGCTCCTTTGTGTTCAGCTCTGGCCTCAGAAGGATAATGTAGCACTTGGGGATGAAGATGCAGCCCAGCAGACCAGCACTGGAGGCCAGGATGGAGAAGACCTGAACAGCCACCATGTATTTCCCTTTGGTGCTCAGGTAGGTGGGCACAAAAGTCACCCAGACACTGCAGAAGACCAGCATGCTGAAGGTGATCAGCTTGGCTTCGTTGAAGGCACCAGGCAGATTCCTGGCCAGGAAAGCCACCGTGAAGCAGATGGCAGCCAGGAAGCCCATGTAGCTGAGGGTGACGTAGAACATGACAACAGCCCCTTCGTTGCATTGCAGGATGATCTCTCCAGGCTGGGAGTGGAGGTCAGAGTCAGGGAAGGGGGGAGAAATTCCCAGCCAGATGGAGCAGATGATAATTTGGACTGCAGAAGAAGACAGGATGATGGAGTTGGCCAAGCTCTTCCCCAACCATCTCTTCACTCGGTTTCCTGGTTTTGTGGCCAGGAAAGCCAGCACCACCGTGATGGTTTTGGCCAAGAGAGAAGAAACGGCAACTGAGAAGATGATGCTGAAAACCATTTGTCGGAGAAGGCAGTTGGCTTTCCTTGGTTGACCAATGAAGAGAGAAGGAGACAAGAAGCAAAGCAGGAGGGAGACCAGGAGGATGTAGGAGAGGTCCCGGTTGTTGGCTTTGACAATAGGAGTTTCTCCATATTTAATGAAGATAATTAAAACAAGGCCTGTAGTTAGGAACAAGAGTAGGGCAAAAGAGACCAGGATGATGCTCAGATGTTCTTCATAAGACAGGAAGACTATAACTTTGGGGATACATTGGACTTTGTCCATATTTGGATATTTGTCATCTGGACACTTGGTGCATTTTTCTGTATCTGAGAAACCAAAAATCAATTTTCTTTAATATTTCGTTCCTTTTACTTTTCATTAAAAATAGCATAAGAAGGATCTATTTTTTTTTAAGTAGCTAGGTATATGAAGGTGAGGAAAGTCCTAGGGTGTTAATTATTTCTGGTGTAATGTGTAATGTAATTCATAGAAGCTACATTATTACAGGTTAATAATGAATCATATAATCTTTTTCTACAAATATTTAGAGTCCTGCCACATGGCAATTAATACACTGGATCTAGAGCAGCGATGGCGAACCTTTTTTGGCTTGCGTGCCTTAAGTGGGGGGAGCGCAGGGGGGTTCGTGTGTGGGCGTGCCGCACCCTTAATGCAATGCGCGACCCCCAGTACGCATGTGCGCACTACTGGCGCTCCCCCTCCCATTTTTACATGCTTTTTTCGCCCTCCCCAGGCTCCAGAGGCTTTATAGAAACCTGGGGAGGGTGAAAACAGCCTCCCCCGCCCCCCCGGTCGCCCGAGCAAACTGGAAGTCACGTTTTTTGGCTCGGAGTGCTCAAAACGACACTCCAACCAAACCAGAAGTCACTTCCGGTTTGCTCGGAGGATCGTTTTGAGCGCTCCGAAGGCTTCAGGGACCGTCCAGAGGCTTCCCTGACGCCTCGGGAGGGCTTCCGGGGGGGCGGGGGAGGCTGTTTTCTCCCTCCCCAGGCTCCTATAAAGCCTCCGGAGCCTGGGGAGGGCGAAAAATGGCTTTTAAAAAGGGTGAACTCAGCTGGCCAGCATGGACATGTGTGCTGGCCAGCTGACAGGGCAGCGCCTCGTGTGCCCTGACAAATGAGTCCGCGTGCCACCTGTGGCACGCGTGCCATAGGTTCGCCATCACTGATCTAGAGGATACCTACAGTGTCTTGTAACATCTGGAAGTAAGCTGGAATTCAGGAGAAATTTCCTAAGAGTGACAACAATTAACCAGGGGAACAGCTGGCCTCCAGAAGTTGTGGGTGCTTCAACATTGGATGTTTTTAAGAAGAGACTGGACAGTCACTTGTCTGAAATGGTATCGGGTCTCCTGCTTGAGCAGGGGGTAGCACTAGAAGACCTCCAAGGTCCTTTCCATCTCTACTCTGATTGATTGATGGATGATTGATCTACATGACTGGCAGAATATTTGTGCAATGAGTTGCTCCCATACCTATCCACAGCAACACATTATGGACCAGTGACACCTTCTCAGTGATCCTCAAGGGGAGGATCCAATATACAGTGAATTGCAAGGCCTTTCAGAAGGTGGACCTAAAACAATTCATCAAGTTTCAAAGAACTCAGATCTTGTATGATGATATCAATCATATATGATGATATATTCATATTAAAACAGAGAATAAAATTTATTGTAAAATTTAGGAAATTTCTATTCCATTAGGTTTTTCAATAAAGAATAAAACTGTGATGAAGAAAGAAACCTCTGACCATTAAGATCTTGAAAGATTTCCATAAAACATGGCAAAGCCCCTCCACTTAGGTCCCGTCTGTTGAAGAACTACAATCAGATGACACCAACTGGCATGGGATGCCAACCACCCTGGAGACTCTAGGCTTTGCCCACTTGAAATGGGACCTCAGGCTTTGGGAAACAGAGAAAAGACACCAAAATTTATCTCACCTTATTGAGCAACTTTAGCCGTGAAAGAACATCTTGTTTGATAGAAAGTCTCTGCCTTTTAAAATACGCCAGAATCTCCATCTTTGGACCCTCCTTGGGAAGAACCAAGAAGCCATGAATGCCTATATCTGCTCTTATCTCTCCATTTTGGTCCAAGTACAGTTTCCAGTCAGAAATATTCCAAAATTCATTCTTTTCCAGAAAGGGATGAAACTAGAATGGGAACATCCAGGAATTTGAAAAGCAGAAAACTTTGTTTCTTAGCCCACATTGAATCTTTCTTCTACAATTGTCTAATTGTAGAATACCGGGCTCCTTGGTATACCGAGGAGTTGAGGGTGATGAAGCGCCATAGGAGACGTCTAGAGAGCAGATGGAGGTCCTCACGCTCCGAGTCTGACCGAGCACAGGTAAGAGCCTATTTACGGACCTACCTTGTGGCATTGAGAGCGGCCAAACGCAGACATTGTGCCGCTCTCATTGCGTCTGCAGATAACCGCCCTGCCGCCCTGTTTAGGGTGACCCGCTCCCTCTTGTCGCAAGAGACGCGGGGGGCACCCTTACAGGGAAGAGCAGAGGAGTTTGGGGAATATCTGCAGAACAAAGTCGCTCAGATCCGAAGCGGATGGGCCCCCTCCAGTGGACTGGATGGGCCGTCAACAGCGAGTCTTGTGAGACCACTCTGGGAGGAGTTTGACTCTGTTGCCCCCGAGGACTTAGACAGGTTGCGTGGACGGCTGCGACCCACCACATGTTCAATGGACCCGTGTCCCTCCTGGCTGGTACTGGCATCCTGGGAGGTGACACGAGGCTGGCTTCTGGGCCTGGTGAACGCCTCATTGGGTGAGGGATCCTTACCAACTGCCTTGAAAGAGGCGGTGGTGAGGCCCTTACTCAAGAGGCCTTCACTTGACCCAATGGAGCTAGCTAATTATCGTCCAGTCTCCAACCTTCCCTTCCTGGCGAAGGTTGTTGAGAATGTGGTGGCGCAGCAATTTCCACGTCACCTCGATGAATCCGACTATCTAGACCCACGCCAGTCCGGCTTCCGACCCGGACACAGCACAGAGACAGCCTTGGTCGCATTGGTTGATGATCTCTGGAGGGCCAGAGATAGAGGTTGTTCCTCTATCCTGGTCCTATTAGACCTCTCAGCGGCTTTTGATACCATTGACCATGGTATCCTATTGCGCCGGCTGAAGGGGATGGGAGTCGGAGGCACCGTCTTACGGTGGTTCGGCTCTTACCTCTCCGGCCGGATGCAATATGTGTTGACAGGGGGGCAGAGGTCGACCCTGAGGCCACTCTCTTGTGGGGTGCCGCAGGGGTCGGTCCTCTCGCCCCTTCTGTTCAACGCATATGTGAAGCCGCTGGGCGAGATCATCCGTGGTTTTGGGGTTGAATATCATCTGTACGCTGATGATACCCAGCTGTACATCTCAACCCCAAGCCACCCCAACGAGGCTGTCGAAGTGATGTCCCGGTGTTTGGAAGCCGTCGGGGTCTGGATGGGGGACAACAGACTCAAGCTCAACCCTTCCAAGACTGAGTGGCTGTGGCTACCGGCACCTCGGTTCAGCCAGCTGACTCCATCGCTGGCCATAGGGGACGAGCAATTGCCCCCTGTGGAACGGGCGCGCAATTTGGGCGTCCTCCTAGATACCCGGCTGTCAATAGATGACCATGTGGCAGCCGTGGCAAGGGGGGCGTTCCACCAGGTTCGCCTGGTGCGCCAATTGCGCCCCCTACTGGACCGGGATGCCCTACGGACGGTCACTCATGCGCTGGTGACGTCTCGCCTAGACTACTGTAATGCTCTCTACATGGGGCTTCCCTTGGGACGCGCCCAGAGACTGCAGCTAGTCCAGAACGCGGCCGCGCGGGTTGTCATGGAGAGTACCAGATACTCCCACGTAACACCACTCCTGCGCGAGCTGCACTGGCTGCCTGTGGTTTTTCGGGTGCGTTTCAAGGTTCTGATCACCATCTTTAAAGCGCTCCATGGCACAGGACCTAGTTACTTGCGGGATCGCATCCTCCTACATACATCCCTGCGGCCAATTCGCTCTCACAGGGAGGGGCTTCTCCAGGTGCCGTCCACTAGGCAATGCCAGCGGGCGGCGCCAAGGAGTAGGGCCTTCTCTGTGATGGGCCCAACCCTCTGGAATGACCTCCCCCCCGATATTAGAACTACCACGGACTTCCGCTCCTTCCGACAAAAATTGAAGACTCACCTGTTCCGATTAGCTGGCCTGGCATAATTATAACGGTTATAACTGTTACCTCCTGGAAATATATTTTTAACTGGTATTTTAAGGGTATTGTTTTAAATTTAATTGATTTTAGGGGTTTTAAAGCCATATTTATATTCTTGCTGTACAGTTCTTTTAATTCTTTTAACCTCCTCCATATTTATTTATTTATTTATTCATCTGTTTATCTATTTAATGAATTTTACTGTGGATTTGCTGTGTGGACTGTACACCGCCCCGAGTCCCTTTTGGGAGAGGGGGCGGTCTAGAAGTGCAAATAAATAAATAAATAAATAAATAATCTCCAAAAATGATTAAATAGGATACAAATACTGCCATTATCTTCATAAGTGAATGAAAAAGTTTGAGAAAAATTTGTCAATCATTTATTGACAAAATATAAGGAAAATATAATTGACACAATTGGTCAATTATAGGGAACATTCTAGAGCAAATGGCAAATAAAATGAACAGAGAAATAAAAGATGATCCGTAAACTCTTTGAAAACAACAGGTTTCCCAGAAAGCATGGGTTGATCAAGAAGAAAGTTGCCAGGCTAATCTTCTCCCTGGTCATCCTGATGGGAAAACACTTCTACTTGTACTAATTCTACTTGATTGTAATACAATATTAATTTTTTTTTTTTTTTGCAGATCTGAAAGAACAAATCTCCCACTAGCTCTTTTCTCAGTCTGAAAAGTTAGTTTCTTTCTCTCCCATTATGCAGCTGCAGGATTCTCCCCCCTTATCTGATCCTTCCCTAGGCAGCCTCTCTTCCCCTCATCCCAAAAGTCATTCTCACACATCATTACACTTCCTAAGTAGATTGTGGGAACTCTGGTGATAGAACTGGATTTCAGTAAAGGACTCAGAAATAATTTTGGGAGAGGATTAGAAACCGGAGGGGTGGATTGTACGATAACTAAGTGGATAAAAACTGTCTTCAAAATGATACTCAAATGATATTTTACCCTTTTTAATCTTTCTTATGACACCTAAAAGTGATGGATACAAATTTGCCTTTGGTCATCAATTATTCTATGTTGTCATTAAAACGGTAGTTAATAGGATCTTAGAGTAAGCTAATTTGATGTGATTTAAAGAATATAAAGTCTTTCAACTTAGAAGCCTTATTTGAAACTTCATTTTTAAAAGTTTGATAAAATAACAATGGTTTTAAATCAACGTAAAGGCGATAATCAAAAGCAAGCAACAATTGTTGAATCGGATGGATTGGATGGATGGACTGGAACTTAACTTGCTGCTGGCATCCCTGAAGGAGGAGTCTGGTTTGAAGGGAGGCTGCTTGGAGATGGCTGGAGAGGCCATGGACCCTGAAGACTCAAAGTGGACAGAACAGATGACTGATGAAATGGATTCTTTCAATAAGACTGAGGGAGATTGTGGAATGGACTTGTCATATTTAACTGGAAAACAAGTCTAAGAGCCGTTGTTTTTCCATTTACAGGAGGTCCTATGACTTTGGGGAATGGAAAGTGTTAAATGCGAACGGAAGGCGAGCCGAGTCGTGAGGAGAATTCAACCAACTTTTATTAACAGAGCAGTTAACAGTCAAATACAGGAGAGAATCAATGCAGGGTTCGTCTGACAGCTATTTATACGAAGCTGTCAGACGAACCAGCCAATCCCCAAGCCAGAGTTTCCCCGCTCTCAGCCAGGTCGCGTCTTAGCCAATCAGACGCGACCTGGCTGTTGCTAGCGCAGATGCCGGCAGACGGAGGGAACTCCCTGACGTCATCTGCCCGGACACAACACTCCTTCCCCCCCAGTGACTGCGCATGTGCAAGCGACGCACAAACGTAGTCACGTAAATATTCTGGGCGGCGCCGGACCCGCCCAGAACGCCTCAGTTCGGCAGGAGGCGTCGGAGAGGAAGGTGGTGTCCGTGGAAGCTCCTCCCGCAAGGGAGTGGAGCTCCGGGCGCCATCTTGGAGGCCCACCCCTGACGGAGGAAAACCAGGCCCAGGTAGGCAGGGCCGAGGGGGCGCGGCCGAAGGCGGGCTTGAGCTGGGCACTTGTTGGTAGGCCTGGCCTGACTCGGGGAAGGCCATTTGGAACCCGGGAGGCTGACGCCTAACGGGCGACACCCCCACAATAGTGGACGGCCGGGAGGCGGCGTCCAAGGAAGGGGAAGCCCCGGGCAGCTGGACCGGCCGGACGATATCTGGTGGAAGGGCACCAGGGAACAGAACGTTGGAGGGCTCAGGCGCAGCGACGTTGATGGTCGACCTTGCGGGTGTGTTGTCGCTGGTGCTGGGCAGGCGGCGCCTCAGTTGATCCAGGTGCCGCCGCCATTCGGTCCCATCATGTAGCTGGACCCTGTAAGAACAGGGGCCGGTTATGGCGGTGACGGTGGCAGGCACCCACCTAACTGCCCCTGAGAATGCCTGAGCCCAAACAGCATCACCCAGGAGGAACGTGCGGGAAGGGGGCCCCAGGTTGCCAGGCTGTTCGCTTGAATAGAGTGGGTGCAACCTATCCAAGGTGGTCCGCAGGCGCCGGCCCATCAGCAGCTCAGCTGGAGACTTCCCGGTCAGGGGGCAAGGAGTGGCATGCTGTACCAAGAGGTAAGCAGCCACCCTTGAAGGCCAGTCAGCCCCATCCATCCTGCCCAACGCCTCCTTGGCCGAGCGGACCGCCCTTTCCGCCCGGCCATTGCTAGCCGGATGGTATGGGGCGACTGGGGCATGGCGGATGCCCTGAGAGGCCAGGAACAGCTGGAACGCGGTGGATGCAAATTGAGGCCCGTTATCAGAGACAATGACGTCCGGCACGCCATGGGTGGCGAAAAGCCTAGTCAGTTCTCTGATCGTGGCCTCGGCTGTGGTGGACCTCATGAGGATGAGCTCCACCCAGCGCGAATATGCATCCACCACCACCATGAAGACCTGGCCTCTGAAGGGGCCCGCGAAATCCACGTGAAGACGGGACCAAGGACCGCGAGGCAATTCCCATTCCCTAGGACAGGCAGCCGGTGGCGCCGGTCGGGAATGTTGGCAGGAGGAGCAGCCGGCCACCCAGGCGGCTATCTCGTCATCAATGCGAGGCCACCAGACATAGCTGCGCGCCAGGCATTTCATGCGCACTATGCCCGGGTGGCCCTCATGAAGGCGAGATAGCACCTGATGGCGCAGGCTAGGTGGAATGACCACCCTGTCACCCCACAGGAGGCACCCACTGTGAAGTGACAGCTCCAACTGCCTGGCCCTGAAGGGACGAAGGTGCTCTGGCACCGGACCCTCAGGCCAGCCCCTTTGGACCCAAAGGATGACCTGGGACAGGTCAGGGTCAGCCCTAGACTTTGAGGCCACCTCTCCGGAAGAGAGTGGCAGATCCAAATCTGCTATGGCCAAGACCGACAGGCAAGGCACTGTCGGGGGGTCAGCAACGGGCAAGGGGCAGCGGCTGAGGGCATCAGCGTGCCCTAAATGCTTGCCCGGGCGGTAGAGCAGAGTATAGCTGTATGCAGCTAGGAACTCTGTCCACCTGGTCATGCGCGGTGACAGGATGGGAGGGGTCGGCTTGTTACCTGCCAAAAGCCCAAGGAGTGGCTTATGGTCGGTGAACAAAGTAAAGTGCCGACCATAGAGGTAGTCGTGGAACCTTTTAATCCCTGACACTGCAGCCAGAGCCTCCTTGTCGATCTGGCTGTAATTGCGTTCCGCAGAAGTCAGTGTCCGGGAATAAAAGGCTATGGGGGCCTCCGAGCCATTGGGCAGCACATGGCTCAGGACCGCCCCCAAACCCACGGGCGAGGCGTCACAAGCAAGAGTCAAAGGCAGCTTGTCCGAATACTGAACGAGGACTGCCTCTGACGTCAGCAAGTCTTTGACAGCCGCGAACGCATGCGCTTCGCGGCTGCCCCAGCGCCAGGCTGCCGATCGGTCGAGCAACCGATGCAGCGGCTCGGCTAGTGACGCCTTATGCGGTAAGAAAGGCGCGTAGAAGTTAAGCAAGCCAAGGAACGCCTGCAGCTCCGTCTTGGAGGCAGGCGTGGGGGCGTTCCTAATGGCTGCAACCTTAGAAGGGGTGGGGTGAATTCCTTGGGCGTCAATCGTGAAGCCCAGGAAATCAACCCGGGGCACAGCAAATGAACATTTGCTGCGCTTTAATTTTAAACCCGAGCCCCTGAAACGCTCGAGGACCTTCACCAGTACTTCGATGAGGCCCGATCGGCTACTAGCGGCGATCAGGACGTCATCGAAATACGGAACCACGCCAGGGAGTCCATGGAGCAGCCGCTCCATGAGGCTCTGGAAGATCCCCGGGGCTACGGAAACGCCGAATTGCAAGCGGCGGCAACGGAAAGCTCCACGGTGGGTGACGATGGTCTGCGCAGCCGCCGCCTCGTCATCCACCGGGAGCTGCTGGTAGGCCTGCGCCATATCCAGCTTCGCAAAGATGCAGCCTTGCCCCAAAGAGTGGAGCAAGTGCTGCACTACCGGAACTGGATAGGGGTTCGCTTGGAGGGCAAGGTTGATGGTGGATTTGAAGTCGGCGCAGAGGCGAATGGACCCATCCGCCTTAACTGGGATGACCAAAGGGGTCTCCCACTTGGAGTAATCCACCGGCTCCAAGACTCCCTGCGCGACGAGCTTGTCGAGCTCCGCATCAACCTTTGCCCTCAAAGCGAAAGGCACCCTACGGGCCTTCAGCCTAATGGGGGCAACCTGGGGATCTAGGTTTAAGGAGATGGGCGTGCCCTTATACGCCCCCAGCTGCCCATCGAACACATCAGAAAATCTGGCAAGGACGTCGGCCACGTCGGGAGGCGTGGCCACCACTTGTCTAATCCCGTGCACTGATAGGCCAAGTGCCGGGAACCAGTCAAGGCCCAGGAGGGCCGATAAAGGCTTTTCTACAACTAGTAGAGGAAGGCACCCCGAATAGTCCCCGTATTCCACCCGCACCAGGTGACAACCCAGGGTAGGAATTTGAGTCCCCTGGTAGTCCCGTAGGGTTGCGTCTGGAGGGGCCAACTGGGTCTTGGAGATGCCTGGACAGAGGCGGGAGAACTCTGTCCACGACAAAAGGGATCGAGACGACCCCGAGTCCACCTCCATGGTGCAGGGGGAGCCCTCTATGAGGAGCGACGCCTTGATGCGCTCCGCACCTGCACCCGTGTGGAAGGCCAACTCTGCGGGGTTGGCGTGCAAGTCTGCGTCCACGGCGTAGCAGCCTCCGCGCGAAGGCTGCTGCTGCTGCTGCTGCTGCTGCTGTCGTCCAGCACGGCCTCCGGGTCGCTGTTTAACGGCGGCTGTGGTCGGGACGTCATCTGCTCGCTGTGGCAAGGGGAACTGCGCTCGGCAGACCTGAGCCAAATGTCCCTTCTTCAGGCAGCGGCGGCAAACTGCGTTTTTAAAGGGGCAACCCGAGCGGTCGTGGTTGCCTCCACAGCCAAGGCAAGCGGGCACAGCTTCCCGGGCTCGCTGAGGAGCGCGTCTTCTGGCGGACTGGCCAATGCGCGCCACCGCTCCCTCCTCCGGATAGTCGCTTGGCAAGGGAACTAGTTCGTCCACCAAGCAAGTGCGGCCTGGCGGGGGCGGCAGATTGAACATCTCCGCCATTGACTCGTCGGAGAGTTCAGCCGCCCTTGCTTGCTCGATGGCCCCAGTCAGCGTGATGTCCGCCTGTGACAAGAGCCGCCGGCGAAGGCGCAGGTCTTTTACGCCGCTGACGAACTGTTCCGTCAGGTTGCGATCGAGGTCGGCAAACTCGCACCTCATCGCCGCGGTGCGAAGCGACTGGAGGAATTGGCTCACCGACTCCTCTGGCTTCTGTACGCAGCGCCGGAAAGCGTAGTGCCTCGCCACCCAGGATGGAGTGGGGGCGTAGTGGCGCTGCAGGCGTTCGGTTAGTGTCGCCCAGTCCAGAGAATGAACGGGCTGTGGGGCGGCTATTGAGCGAGCGGCACTAAACATTGGAGTGCCGCAACAGCTCAAGAAGAAACTGCACTTCTCATCGTCTGGAGCGTCGCGACGACCGTTGGCTATGAGGTAACACTCGAAGCGCTCCATGAACGCTTCCCACGTCTCGCCATCGCAGCCAAAAGGCACAAAAGTTGGCATTGCCGACATGATCTCCTCAGGAACGGATCAGCCGGCCAGGAGAACAGGTCGCCGGTGCGAGGGTGACCAAAAGACACGCTCGGTGGATTTCGGTGGGTTAGCGGCTGAATCCCATCCTCGTCGCCAGTGTTAAATGCGAACGGAAGGCGAGCCGAGTCGTGAGGAGAATTCAACCAACTTTTATTAACAGAGCAGTTAACAGTCAAATACAGGAGAGAATCAATGCAGGGTTCGTCTGACAGCTATTTATACGAAGCTGTCAGACGAACCAGCCAATCCCCAAGCCAGAGTTTCCCCGCTCTCAGCCAGGTCGCGTCTTAGCCAATCAGACGCGACCTGGCTGTTGCTAGCGCAGATGCCGGCAGACGGAGGGAACTCCCTGACGTCATCTGCCCGGACACAACAGAAAGCAGTTGTTGGGAAAGATTCTAATTAAAATTTTAAGGAAATGTATTTTTATTATAAGAATCAAACAAAGATGTTTAACCTGGACAGATTATGGATGGATCAGAGGTAATGATTGTGTTGGTCTGTGGTAGAAATTTTCTGTGAGTTAAATACAATAGCAGATAACAGACAATTTTGAAGTTTTGAAATTTAACTTTATTGTTGGATTGCCTGTTAACTATGTTTTTTATATACAGCAGATAGATGACAAGTCCAGTAGATATATAGTTTATAATTGTGGGCCTATTTTGCAAGTGGGAGGAACTATTATTGCTGTATTGTATTCAATTGGGGAGACAAGATGCATGTCTTTCTCTGTTTTTAATGTTTTATCTAGTTTTGTTTTGTCTTTGTAATAGTTTTATTTTCCAAAACTTGTATTTTACCTTTTTGAATAAAATAAAATTTTATAAGAGGAATATCAAGTTTCGAGAAACAATATTTATGATTAGCACATAGGGAAGGGTTCATAAGTAAAAAGCAGTAGAAAAGGATCTGATTTTTATCTACTAGGACTTGACTAACAATAGAGTCTCATATAAGAACATGAATGATGGACTGGAAGAAACATTAAGGATACCAAATTGTATATGTATGTTTGTGAAAATGATCTCAAAATCGTAGTTAACTGGAAACAGAATCTGAGTCAGCAGGGAGATGTTCATGGAAAGAAGGCAAATGCAGCCATAAGAATCTGAGGAAGTGTACGTTCTGGTTTGGGGAGACCCCAAGTGAAGGACCAGGTCCCCTTGCAGGCACCAAGCTTGGAGGAGAATTTGCACACAATCTACATGAACTTCAGGGAAAGACAATGAAGCCAAGGAAGAGTTGAAAGGAGCTGCTCTTAGCTTTGAGGAAAGACAGCAAGGAGAAGAGCTGAAGATCAAGAGGAGTCTGGGAGCCCCCTTTCCAATTGAAACAATCTCTCGGTTGGGGAAGGGAGGATGCAGCCAGTGGTGGGATTCAGATGGTCCGGCCCAGTTCTAGTGAACCGATAGTAAAAATTCTGCCTGGCCACGTCTCTCCCCACCACTACTTGCCTTGTAGGCCTTGGCTGGTGCCTTAGAGTCATTGCTGCAGCTGCTGTTTTGCTCCCTTGCCTTGACCACGTGGCCACGCAGCCCAGTCTGTTTGCCTGTCTTTGCCATGGCCTTCTGCTCATCTTGGTCTGCTTCCGAATGCCCACCTCAGGCTGCTCCTGACCACTCTAGCAGCGGCCATTCTTCACCTTTTCCCTCTTTCCCTTCTTTTCTCTTTTCCTTTCTCCTTCCCTTCCCATACCCTCCGTTTTTCATCCTTTCATTCTTTCCTATTTCCTTTCCTTTCCTTTCCCTCCCCTTTGCTTCCTTCCTTCCTTCCTTCCTTCCTTCCTTCCTTCCTTCCTTCCTTCCTTCCTTCCTTCCTTCCTTCGTGGGGGTCTGAGGGAGAGTCAGAGGACCCATTTCCTCCTTGACCCCCTCTTCAACATCTGCTCTGATGGCAATTATGGCTAAAGGTTTTTGGAAGATGGGGCTACCCCCCCCCTCCCCATTGCAGAAACTCCTCTTGCTGCAGAATTGGGATCTTTCAGATCTTCTTCTCCTGCCCCCCTCCCCCCCTGCACAGTCTCAGTTGCTGCCTGGAGTGGGGGGAGATTTCTGGTTTTGCAGGGCTGAGAGGTAAAGGGGAAGGGTGAATAGGCCCTCCAAGGCTGCCCACCCCTTTGCGTATCTGCAGCCAAATTCTACCCCCAAACAGAGGGTCCCACCCCCCCGAATACTGCAGGGAAGGACAGGCTGGGCCCATAACTGGGCAGCGTGTTGGGGGAGAGGCTCCAGCAGCTCCGCGGTGACCGGAGGGAGGGAGGAAAGTTTGGCCAGGCCCAACCGGGGCGGGGATTGAGCAGCTCAACCAACAGATTTCAATCGTCCCTCTTGGCTCACCCGAGCCACTCCAATTTCCCCCCTGGCCAGAGGTGCTTCCGGCTAAAAGCCCCTCAGTGGACACCCCACGCACACGCCCCCCAACACGGAGTTCAGAATGACGCTTCTCCCAAAGAAGTTCTGGGGAACCCAACCCCCCCTGCTGCCCCTTCCAGAGCCCAGAAAACTCCCAGGCAAAGCAGCGCCATTAAAATCAAACAATGAGGCGAGGCGCAGAGCTGATTGGAAGAGTGTGTGCATTTGTGTGTGTGTGTAAAATGGGCAATTTCATCCAAAGGAGTTTTTGTTTCAGGTGGATCTCATAGCTTTGGAAGGAGGAAAGGAAGGGGTAGAAAGAGAGAGAAAGAGAGAGATGAAAGAAAAGGAAAAATAAAGAAAAGGAAATGAAAGGAAAGAAGAGAGAGAAAGAAAGAGGGAGTTATGGAAGGAAGGGAAAGAAAGAAAGAGAGGAGGGAGGAGGAAGTGAATGAGATATAGTTGGATGGATGGGTCAATAGATACATGGAGGGAGGGAGGGAGGGAGGGAGGGAGGGAGGGAGGGAGGGAGGGAAAGAGAGAAAATGAAAGGAAGGAAGGACACAAACCATGGCTTCAGAAGACTCTTTCAAACAGCACAACAATGTTTGAAAGGGCAGGAAGGGATCTTGGAGGTCATTTTCTAGTCCAACCCCTGCTCTAATAGGGTCAGAAGGGACCTTGGAAGCAATCTAGTCCAACCCCCTGCTCCAGCTGGAGACCTTATATCCTCTGGATTATTTTAGTGCCTCTAACAGAGAGGAAAATTGCCAGAAAAGGGAAGGAGTTTACTAGGACAAGGCTGCCATGCAGAGAAAGGCAGACACAATCCTTGACTTATGACAATTGAGCCCAACATTCTGGTTGCTAAGCAAGAGCGTTGTTAAGTGAGTTTTGCCACATTTTACTCAATCCATGACATCTCCTGGCTCTAACAGTCATGTGCAGGCTAGGGAAGAACATCTGAAGGCCTGTGTAATGTTCTAATGTGCAGAAGTGATAGTTAAATGTGTGCCAGAAAGTGGACTCTGGGTGTGTTTTTCCAAACGCAATAACGGAGGTTGAATGTGTATAGTTTTAGAAGAGCTGTGTGTGTGTGTGTGTGTGTTTGTGTGTGTGTGTGTGTGTGTGTGTACATACTATGGAAGCTATGATACATCCCAATACGCTAGATCTATCAAAAATGATTAGATACAGTGAAATATTAGATAACCAGGGGAATTTGAAAACAAACCAAGAATTAAAAGAGAACAATATAAACATAGACTGGTGGCCATACCTTCAATTACAATCAAGATACAAAAAAGATGTAAAAGAATATGGAATATATACAGAATTGCAACAAATAAATAAAATCCTAATTGGCCCGGAAAACAAATTCATAACGAAAATGTATAAATATTTGCTAGAAATAACATTAGAAGAAGAAAGAGTTAAAGGCTGTATGATAGCATGGGCCAAAAATTTCGGTTACAATATAGATCTAGTGGATTGGGAAAGAATTTAGAACATAAATTATAAATTTACAAGATCAGCAACATTGAAAGAAAACATATACAAAATGTTTTACCGTTGGCACTTATCACCAACGAGATTGGCTAAAATATATCCAAATTTGAAACCGATCTGTTGGAAATGCAAAAAAGAACAAGGGACCTTCTATCATATGTGGTGGTCTTGCCCGGAATCTTAAAAATATTGGGGAAAAAATTGGAAGTGGGCGCAAGAAGTCACGGGGGAACAAATAAAATACAAACCCGAAACATTCTTACTGGGAATAATCAAAGGGAAATATACAAAAAAAAAAAAAATCAAATATCTACTAACACATGTATTAACCACAGCTAGAATAGCTTTTGCCCAATGCTGGAAACAAAATAATACACCGCCGGACGAATTAGTGATAAAAAAACCTTGGACTGTGCAGAGATGGACAAATTAGCTCTAAAATTAAAGGACAAAGAAGAATCAGAATACTACGAAATTTGGAATAATTAGTATGAATGGTTGGAAAATAAGAAAAATAATTAAGCCGAAAACAATATACATAAATAAATATAGAACTGTATATAAAAGTATGTAAATATGTAGAATATCATAAAAATGTATAGATAAGATAACATAATAAGGTACAAATGTTGATATAATGACTGTAATATATGGTAAAGAGAGAAAAACATGTATAGATAAGACGATATAACAATGTACAAACTGTTGATATAATGATTGTAACATATGGTGAAAAGAGAAAAACAATAAAAATTATTTTAAAAAAAATAGAAGAGAGGTGTGTGTGTGTGTGTGTACATACACATACAGTGTCAGGGGAAATTTCACCCTGAGCTAACGAGGTGTGAATCGACGGCTTTCCAAACAGTATATCTTCAGAAAAAAGCGAAAAAAGACCTGATAACATGTTCTAATTAAAAACAAACTTTAATATGAAAATAAGAAATAAACAAATCTATCTAATTGGTACATTTTGGCAAGAGCAATAATCGCCCACCTTCTTGGCAGACAAACAGAAGATCAAAAGTAAAGAAGTCTCTGGAATTTGTGATGCATGAAGAAACGTGTTAAGAAGCATGCACAGTAAATCATTGCTGATAAGGCTTATGACCTGCGCAGTAACTATTCAGATCAGCTAGCAAACAATTAACGCAGTGACATACAGTGTATAAAGTAGATAATATATCTTTTTGTGTGCCTATACACATACTATACCTTGTAATATGTATGTACACATATGGCATATATACAGTACATAGGATTAAATTGTGTATTTTGGAAATTGTATCTCCTTGAAATTGTATCTGGTTGATGGAAGGAGAAGCCAGGCAAGGTACCCCTTGACGTGAGTGATGTCAAGTTGGCTACACCCGCCCAATCACATGACCACCAAGCCACACCCACCCAGTTACATGACCACCAAGCCACACCCACCCAGTCACAAGACCACCAAGCCATGCCCACAGAACCAGTAGTAAAAAGATTTGAATCCCACCACTGGATACAACCCTCTTCCAATAACTGACTTCTCTTACACACGAGTGTAAGATCCGCTCACTCTTATTCCAGAGTGTCAGACATGGAAAAAGTGAATTCAGTTACAAGAGAGGAGATTTTAACTGAATGAGACAAAAAATATGATAAAAGGATCAGCTGTTTTAGAGTTGAGCCAGTAAAGCAGAGAAGTTCAGTCTCCTCTTCATGGATCGTCTGAGAGCAAAGACTGAACTGGGATTCCTGCAGAGAGGAGGGGTTGGGCTAGATGGTCTCAGGGTCTCTTTCTAATTTATAAACATGTACTGTATTTTTCAGAGTATAAGATGCATCGGAGTATAAGACACACCAAGGTTTTGAAGAGGCTTTTTTTTTTAAAGTAGGTAGGTAGGTAGAGGGAGAGAAAGAGAAATACAGTAGGTAGGGGGAGAGAGAGAGAGAGAGAGAGAGTAGGTAGGTAGGTAGGTGTTTCCTGGTGTATTTATCAATGTGCTGGAGAAGGAAATCGCTGACAATCTGCAGCACCTAAGACTTTGTTTCTGCTGGCACAGCACTTGATCAATGTAATTCTCATCAACCAATTAAAGAACTTTCTAAAAGGGAAAAAAAAATTACACTCTGCAAACCTCCCCAAAACAGCTCCTTTTTGTGAAAACGCACCCCCCCTTTTAAAAAAAAGTCATGAATAGCCTTGGGGGGGGCGTGCAGAGTGCTCCTGTGGGGAGCAAAAATGCACAAACAATGGCCCGTTTTTGTCAAAAACAAGCCCGTTTTTTGTCAAAGAAATTACATGCATAGCGTTATGGAGGCTTATAGAGTGCTGCTGGGGATTGGGGGGGGGTCAAAAATGGTCCATTTTCTGCTCATTAGTGCCCTCCTCAGCCCCCAGGAGCTCTCTGAAAGTCTCCATAAGGTTATACACGGCCATTTTGGAGAAGGGGGCGGGGCTTCAGGAGGCAAAAAAATGCTGCATTCGATGTATAAGACGCACCCAGATTTTCAGCCTCTTTTTTGAGGGAAAAAGGTGCGTTTTATATTCTGAAAAATACGGTAACTGTTGTGCTGGAGTTGCTGTAGCCCCACCTAGTGGCCGGGGGCAGATAAGCCTCACTATAAGATCTGAGGCCAGACTCCATTTTCTCCCAGCGTTTGGAGAAGACGGAAGCAGCCGTTGTGACCGAGACCCCATTTTTTCCCCCATGCTTCCTGGAAATACGGTGACCTCTTCAATCCACACAGCCAACAAAGGTCTTCTTCCGCCTATAGTGGAGGAGAGGAGCTCCGGTGGTCTCGGCGTTCCGGTGGCCTCGGCGTTCTGGCGAAAGAGCGAAAGAGCGGAGAGGGAAGTGCCTCCATGTCGGACAACCAAAGCTGGCATTCCTCCGGCTCAAAAGAAGATCCCGAGGCAGAGTCGGGGGCGCCTGTTGAGCTCTGTGGATCTTGGCGGCTGCCATTTGTGGAGCAAACAGCCAAACAGGCATATGCAGCTGAGATGAAGAGGCGTTGTGCAGCAATAATCTTGTAACTCTCCCTCGGCTTTACCATCTTTTTAATTCTACCCAGTCCACCCCGGCACTCCTTGGAAAGCGGCGGGGAGACCAGCACCAGCAGGATTGTGGGGCCCTTTTTTCGGACCTCAGGGACGCTCGGGGACCGCTGTTCTTCTTCCGCCCAGCTGCTTTGGGCGGCAGCGCCGCGGGGCCTTCTGCCCAGCTTCTTTGGGCGGTGCTGCCGCGGGCCTTCTCCGGCCTTCTCCGGCCTTCCAGCCGGCTGCCTCGGGCACCACCGCTGCGGGGCCTTCTCCGGCGCCACGCCCTCAGCTCCCCATGCGGCGCGGCCAGCAACGGGAGGCAATGGGAGGAGACGGGACGGGACAATGGCCAGTAACGGGCCAGCAACAGCCAGCAACAGGAGGAGACGGGACTATAGGACCAGCATTTCTGACATTTTTGGCTTTTTCGGGTGCCGCCGCCGCGGGGCCCTCTCCAACTGCCGCGGCCCCGGCTCCCCGTGCAGCAGCCACAGCCAGCAACGGGAGGAGGCGGGATAACAAGACCATGCAGCAGCCCCCTCCCTCGCGAGCCCAGCAAGGTGGGGAGCCCCCCCAAGGCTATGGCAGTGGCGACGGTCGCAACGGGACCCTCCCGGGAGAGAGCAGGACGAGCAAACGATGGCAGGACAGAGCATGTACGTTTCCGCCATGTACTCAAGGGCAGACCTAATTCTATTGCGGGAGTCCCCCCTCTCGCAGGTCTGCCCCTCTGCTCTTACAAGGGCCCACCTCGATGAGGGATACATTAATCCAGAGAGGTGGGCGAGGCGCGGCCTCAGGGGGTTTTTAGCAAAAATTTTAATTCGTTTTTTACGGGGTTCTAGAGTGGGGGGAGGGGTTAGCCGGGCTGAGAGTGGGACCAGTGCCAAGCCGGCGGGTGGAGTTAAGGAAAGGAGCGGAGCCATTAAGGGGGGGGAGTAGCGATACTCCAGAAGAGTGTCTTTCCATTCCAACGGTCGTGGGGAGGGGCAGGTGCGAGGGTAGACAGAGATCGCATCACCTTTTGGGAGACCGCAGTCGTTGGGTACGGACGGTCATATGTCCCAACCCCCGCAATCTAGGTGGTCAGGACCTACAGAGCCAGGGCCTGAGGCTGATGCTATGCAATGCCAGGTCCGTTGTTAACAAAGCCCCCCTCATTAACGACCTGGTGTCGGGGGGGGAGCCGGACCTGGCTGGAATTACGGAGACCTGGCTGGGCCACGAGGGATTCCTCCCCCTCGTGGAAATGTGCCTGCCAGGCTACCGCGCATTTCATCAGTCACGGGCACTAGGCAGGGGTGGTGGGGTAGCGGTCATTGTGAGGGAAGGTCTTGAGCCGAGACAGACCACTGTGCCTCAGATAACCGGTTGTGAATCCCTGTGTGTGAAGTGGGGCCCAGGGAAGCAGTTGGGCTTGCTAATTGTATACCTGGCTCCTCACTATGCATCAGCAGCCCTGCCTGAGCTCCTTGGGGTGATCGCCGAGATGGCAGTTGAAACGCCTAGACTATTGGTCATGGGTGATTTCAACCTGCCATCGGTAGGAGAGGCATCCAAAGTAGCTCGGGAGTTCATGGCTTCCATGACAGCCATGGACCTGACCCAAATAATTCAGGCCCCCACACATGAGAGAGGATACACACTGGATCTTATTTTTGTCTCTGTCCAATGGAGGAGTGATCTGGGAGTAGGGGAGTTAGCTATCACCCCCCTGTCATGGTCTGATCACTCACTGCTCCGGCTCGACTTTCCAGCCACTACTCCCCACCGCGGGGAGGCAGAACCAGAGTGCCCAAGATGGTTCCGCCCCAGACGCCTGATGGAACCTGATAGGTTCCAGACGGAGCTCAGGCCATTTCCTGTAGCCCTGACCCACACCCGTTCGGAGGACCTAGTGGCTGCATGGAATAGTGCGGCCGCTGGGGCCTTGGATCGGGTGGCGCCTTTGCGGCCTCTCTTGCGGCAGTGAACCACCCATGCTCCTTGGTTCACCGAGGAGCTGAGGATGATGAAGCGCCACAAGAGACGCCTAGAGAGCAGATGGAGATCATCACGCTCTGAATCTGACCGAACTCAGGTAAGAGCCCATTTACGGACTTACCTTGTGGCGTTAAGAGTGGCCAAGCGTCAGTATTGTGCCACTCTTATTGCGTCCGCAGATAACCACCCTGCCGCCCTGTTTGGGGTGACCCGCTTCCCTCCTCCAACAGAGGCCGCGGGAAGCTCCTCTGCAGGGCAGAGCAGAGGAATTTGGGGAGTATCTGCAGGACAAAATCGCTCAGATTCGAAGCGAGTTGGTCCCTACTAGTGGTCTGGAAGGGACGTCGGAGGCGGGTCGTGAGGTCCCATTCTGGGAGGAGTTTGACTCTGTTGCTTCCGAAGATATGGACAGGTTGCGTAGGCGACTGCGAGCCACCACATGTTTATTGGACCCGTGTCCCTCCTGGCTTGTACTGGCATCCTGGGAGGTCACACGAGGCTGGCTCCAAGAGTTAGTCAACGCTTCCTTGAGTGAAGGGTTTCTGCTGGCCGCCCTGAAAGAGGCGGTGGTGAGGCCCCTCCTCAAGAAGCCTTCCCTGGACCCAGCTCTGCTAGCCAACTACCGTCCCGTCTCCAACCTTTGCTTCCTGGCGAAGGTTGTAGAGAGTGTGGTGGCACAACAGTTTCCGCACCACTTGGAGGAAAATGATTATCTGGACCCGCGCCAGTCCGGTTTCCGGCCCGGCCACAGCATGGAGACGGCATTGGTCGCGTTGGTGGATGATCTCTGGAGGGCCAGAGATGGGGGTTGCTCTTCCATCCTGGTCCTATTAGATCTCTCGGCGGCTTTCGATACCATCGACCATGGTATACTATTGCATCGATTGGAGGGGTTGGGGGTGAGGGGCACCGTTTTGTGGTGGTTCTCCTCCTACCTCTCTGGCCGAGTGCAATTTGTATTGGCAGGGGGGCAGAGGTCGACCTCGAGGCCGCTCTCTTGTGGGGTTCCACAAGGGTCGGTCCTCTCGCCTCTCCTGTTCAATACATATATGAAGCCGCTGGCCAAGATCATTCGTGGGTTTGGGGTAGACTACCATCTGGACGCAGATGATACCCAGCTGTACATTTCTACCCCAAACCACCCCAACGATGCTATCGAAGTGATGTCCCGGTGTCTGGAAGCCGTACGGATCTTGATCGGAAGTAACAGACTCAAGCTCAACCCGTCCAAGACTGAGTGGCTGTGGCTACCGGCGCCCCGGTTCAACCAGCTTACCCCATCACTGGCCATTGGGGGCGAACGTCTGGCCCCCGTGGATCGGGTACGCAATTTGGGCGTCCTTCTGGATACCCGGCTGTCGATGGATGACCATGTGACAGCCGTGGCCAGGGGGGCATTCCACCAGGTTTGCCTGGTGCGCCAATTGTGTCCCCTATTGGACCGGAGCGCCCTTCGCACAGTTACTCATGCGCTTGTGACGTCCCGGCTAGACTACTGTAACGCTCTCTACATGGGGCTCCCCTTGAGATGCACCCAAAGGCTGCAGCTGGTTCAGAATGCGGCCGCGCGGGCAGTCTCAGGAATCTCTAGCTACTCCCACGTAACACCTCTCCTGCGCGGGCTGCACTGGCTGCCTGTGGCTTTTCGGGTGCGCTTCAAGGTGTTGACCATCATTTTTAAGGCGCTCCATGGCACAGGACCTAGTTATTTGCGGGATCGTATCCTGCCCCATACATCCCTTCGGCCGATTCACTCACACAGAGAGAGACTCCTCCGGGTGCCGTCCACTAGGCTGTGCCAGCAGGCGACGCCTAGGGGAAGGGCCTTCTCTGTGATGGGCCCGACCCTCTGGAATGACCTTCCCCCCGACATTAGAATGACTACGGATCTCCGCTCCCTCCGTCAGAAACTTAAAACCCACCTATTCCAGCTAGCCGCCTTGGCCTAATTCCACCTATCCCACCTCAGTTCTATTTTTTAAATTTTTAGAATTGGTTTTAGGGTCTGTTTTTTAATTTTTATAAATTGTACAGGGGTTGTTTAATTTGATTTTTACCTATGTGTATGATTGTATGTATGTTTTAAATTTATTCCTGTACACCGCCCCGAGTCCCTCCGGGGAGAGGGGGCGGTCTAGAAATTTAATAAATAAATTATTATTATTATTACCCCTGGTCATCCGGAGACGGCCTCTGTCCCTCACACGGAGCATCGCTGGGGAGGTTCCAGCTGCTTCTTTGCTGGCTGTTAGTGAATGCTGCCTATCTGGTCTTTCTATTTGATTTCCACTCTTTGCATCTCCTCAGTTTCACCTGCCCTCTTCTCCCAATAAAGCGCCCAGATCCACGCCAGGCTCCCTTTCATTGGAGGAGCATTGGGGGGCTTAGCGGCCTCTCCAGCTGCCCACAGACCCACGTGCAATGGGGACGGAAGAAAGGTGGAATACCACCAGGCTAATCACAAACCCACAAATACGGGAATTTGTTTTTAAAAAAATACAGCATTTTCCAATTATCAGTGCTAAATATAAAAATGCCATGGTATCTGCTCTTTGGAACCATTAATTCCCTGAGTAATTAAATTGGCCAGATCTGTTGAGATGGTTCCCCTCCTTCTCCTCTGGATTCCTTCTCCAAAGGATCTAAGATTAATGGATCCATATCGGGACCCCCATACCTGCCATGGCTGCAGCTTTTCTCCCTCCTTCCTTCTCCTCCTCAATCTGGAGGAATATGCAGCATTCAAGGCCTGGGCCAGAGTCTTTGTGAGACTGTAAGGTTGGTAGTGATTTTGGGCCATTTCTCTGTCCCTTTTCCATTGGGTCTCCAGTGGGGCTTTCTGGGTGCATCTTCTGCGGCCTTTGACAGAAAAGACATTCTTTGAAAGAGAACAATGAAAATAATGATCTTGAAACTTTACTTCCACAAAGAAAAAGGGTTTAAAGACAGAATCATTTGGCCTTTCTTTTGTCAGATAACCAAAGCTCCAAATACTATGGATGTATTTGAGAAGTCTGCGCTTGTTTATTGGATACCCTCCAAAACTTGTGAGGATCCAGACTTTCCCCTCAATGGGTCCTGGCAGACGCATAAGTGTTAAATGGAAAGGAAGAATTCTGTCCCAAATGAAATCATATTCCATGAAGTGAACAAAGACGTTGACTTGTCTCCACTTAGAGAGGAAATCCCTGAGGGCTGCTGTATGTCCAGTTGTTGAGAACAGTTGTGATATAACCACACAAATTCCATTCCTGACAAGCAGTGGAGTAAAGGTCCTCATGAAATGCTCTCCCTTTTCTGTTTCTGAAGCAAAGAGGCCAATCAGGGTCCATCTGAAGTGGAGGAGCAGCTGGACAATTGCTGGGTACTGGAATCCTTCTTTGGGGAGCATCTGGTGGAAAAAGGGGAATCTACTTTTATCAGTCAGAGCCTCTGAAGCTTCTACATGATTTATCTGAAAAAGGAATTGAAAGGATTAGATCTGTGATGGGGAACCTGTGGCATGCAGAGCATCCTCTCCCGGCACTCCAGCCGCCCCAGCCCAGCTCCACTAGCATCCACATGCAGGTGCACCTCCTGCCGGCTAGCTGGTTTTCGGGCCTTTGTGGAGGGCCAGGGCGGGGGACGCATGAGAATGCAGTGGTGGGGGGGGCGGACTCACATTGGGCAGAAAACTCCGGCTGGCTGGAAATGAGTGTGAATGGCCACACACCCCCCCCCCCCAGTGCTTCCTGGCTGAGTTGGAGGCTTCCTTCAGCCTTCAAACAGTTGCAAGGTTTGGGTTTTTTTTTTTTTGCTTCCAGGTTGGTGCAGAAGGCTTTCCAGGGCCAAAATGGGGTGTGGAAAGCACAGGGTTTTCCCCCCCCCCCCGTTATTCCCGAATTGTGAGCTCTTAGGAAACTATCCCCTCCTTGTGGGTTGCTAACAGTGGTGGGTTTCAAATTTTTTTAGAACCTCTTCTGTAGGTGTGGCCTACTTTGTGGGAGTGGCTTGCCAGCCATGTGACCGAGTGGGAGTAGCTTGGCAGTTCATGTGCCTGGGTGGGAGTGGCTTGGCAATCATGTGACCGGGAGGGAATGGCCAAGACGATGTCAGCATTCCCAGTCAAGATAGAGGTATAAATTACACAGAAAAGAAAGAGGCATCCATACATCTGAATTTAACTTCAAAGCAGTGGCAACAACTTAAATTTATTAAATAATAATGTTTGTTAGGGCTATGCACTGTTTTTGAATATATAGGAATGTAAAGCCCACAGCATCTACTTGGTACTTTTTAAAGCAGTGGCACCTTTTTCCTGGATTCAAGAAATATCTACTTTAAAGAGTTGTGGGTGGGTAGTATATTTACAGTCTTGTATTCTCTTCAGTACTTTGTTTGGAACAGAATCCAAAGTACCATGCAGTCCCAGCATTTGTACTAAAGCTAGGCAAGTTATTTTACAGGGCTCTGAGCTCTCCTCCAGATCTGGTCAATGAAGCAGATGTTCCAAAGTCCTCCCACAACTTTCCAATGCTTTGAAATCCCACCAAATGATTTATACAGGCCTATTTCATACTTTCTTCCATATGGCAATCAGGGTGGTTTTACAGATGGTTCACAGGTGGTCTATTTTCCAAGTACTTAGAGGGCCAAGAACTGCCTTTCCTAGATTGCAGCTTTAGCTTCCTTGAATGTTAACACACCTTCAGGCCATTCAAATATAGACTAGCTCTGATCCTGGAACCATATCACATGCTTTATATGTTAATATCACATTCAATGTAACCATTATTGCTAAAAAAAACCAGGCAGCAGTTAGAGTAGTTTGTAAGAAAACATGGGCAATAAACAAGAAGTTGATTCACCACCACCACCCCTATTTTAGCTTGTTTCTGTCTTATCTAATATTTTCCTGCAATTCTTCCATAATCCAGACTACTAAAAAAAGTTCTACATAATTAGCCTTTTAAAATAAGCTTGATGTCCAACAGATTTCCAACTTATTAATATGAACAGGTTCTGGCCTGTTGCTTAAAAATATAAATTCATACCACAATCTACAGGAAAATGCAGTCTGTAAGTATAATTTCTTTTGTGCTACTACTAACACCACTACACATAAGCACCATACAAAAGGCTAGTAAGATTATTTGCAGAACAGTGTGCTCTCTCACACTTGCCTTTGTTGTTTAAACCACTTTGTAGAATATAATATACAATATACTGTGTATGTAGAGGGGAAACTACTTGCATTGGCCACCCTCTTAAGATCTTGGGCTTGTAATATGTGCACCAGAAACAATACCTATTTGTTTCAGAGTATTTTCAGATTGACAGGCTGTCATGTGCTGAACTACCTGTTCTTTGTTTTGTGTACACAAACATAAAGTACAATCGGTGCAACTGTTAACTCTTTATACTGTGTTTAATTTGTGAAAATGTAAAAGAGAGAAAACATAGGACTCCCCCGTCTGTCCCAACTGCATTTCAGCTTCTGCAACTTCCCTCCACCCTCAAAATCCAGGGCCAATAAGTTATATTCCAATCTTACACAACAGAAACAACCCCCCCAAACACACACACACACACACACACACACACACACACACACACACACACACACACACTGTTTCCATTTCTTTGAAGGATTTATCAGCACCTGTCCCTGCATAAAGAGGCTCAAGGAAAGATAATCAATTTCTTATTGGATTTAGAAGTACTTAGAAGTAGCAAAAGTTCCCACTGCTTTCCAGTGTCTCAAAAACCGATCATAAAGGTGAGAGTCCATCCTTCTGCTTCTCAGTGCAGAAGTCCCTAATATGTTCCAGTAGATTTCAAAAGCATCACTTGGAAGCAGAAACAGCCAATGTGGACCCTCAAGAGTAGTCACTGCTATATAAGGTTTCTTTAGTGCTGTGAGCTATACAATTTAAAGTTTCTGCACACTGCTATCAAGCAATTTAAGCAGGAATATACCTCTGAGTAAACAGGTATTTTGCTTATGGCATTTGTACTTTACTGCAACAAGTAAGCACTCGCCCTCTAAATAAGTTAGATAGTCATAATATTAAAACTTGATAAGTGTTCTTAACAAGAAATTCACAATGGTAGCATCACACATACATTCCAAAAATACTTATGATATTTGCACAACCACCTGCTTTGCAGTTTTTGTCTTCTTAACTGATGGGAGTCTGAAACCCAATAAATATATCACCAATAAAAAAGAATAGTATGTCGGAGTACTGAAAAACTCAGCCAAATGGGAAAATGCAAAGAAAAAATATTAGACTTCCTGCTAAGAAGTAATAATTTATATATAGTACGCACAGTTCTTTTAGTTAAATTATTGCTGAACAATTTAAAATAGTTGCATCACAATATTATTCTAAGATATTTGCCACTACTACGCTACTTCCTAGATGTTCACTATTGTCTCTCCCCCCCCCCCCCCAGATTTAAGGGCATGTGAAATAGTTTTGATGAAAGTTGCATGATATGAAACTTCTCTCGTTTGAAATGTTTGGTTTTAATTCTCCAATGAATCAAAAGGAATGCTTCACACTTCCTAGTTACACAGCATTTGTTTTAGCTTTCCATAGCTCTCCCCAAAATCAACCAAGGAAGATAAAACCACAGAACTTTTATGATGTTGTGCACAGCTTTGCACTAAGTTATCTGTATAGTAAGACAAAAATAGTTTAAGATTATAATTAGCCCACCTGTTTCCCCCATTAACATGCAAATACATTTTTCTTGTTCAGAGACTGCATGAGAGATTTCCCAGTCCTTGCAAAATATCACATTAAATCCACATAACTACTCAAGTTTCTTTTCAGTATGCGCAAGGAAGGAGCAGGCACTATCTTTCAACACGTAGAAGTCCAACAATAAGCTTTTATTCTTACGTCAAGTTGAGCTGACTTGCCATTTCCAGAGCTAAGGTGTATTGTTTTACCCAAGCAAACAGGAATGCTTTGTAAGGTGAATTATTATTCCACCAACACAGCATACCATACTCACATTCCTCTCTGCCAAGGGTTGCTAACTTACCTTTGCTTTCAATCAAGTGCAGATTTTCCTCTTCCCCCCAACCTTTAAAGAAATAATAATTACTTCCTCACTCAAGCCTCAAGATTTGGGGGCATTCAGAATAAATCTTCCCAGTTTCCACAACTCACAGAAAACCGAACCTTTCTTAGGAATAAACCCAGCTGGTTTGGGGTCTTTGTATCTTGTACTTTTCAAGTAAGGTGCAACCACACAACTCTATGCATGCTTATCCAGCGTAACTATTCAGAGACTTGTCCCCTAAAAGTTCAGCCAGGCTTGCCATTCCCAGTCAAGCCACCGCAAAGGCAAAGAGACTGTTCTCCTCGCCCTCCTGAGGGCAGCTGGTCACCGCCTCCATAAGACCCATCATCCCCAGAGCTCCCCTAAGTGAAGCACTGACCTCTTAGCCAGGTAAGTTTGGTTTTTTTAAAGGAAGGGGGCACTACGAGGTGGAGGAACAGGAGAGCCACTTACTTCCCCCCCTGTTGAACGTTGCTAAACGGGGTGCCCCACTCCGCCTTTTGCCCCTCGGTGACAAAAAAAAAGCAGGAAGAAGAGCGGGTGCTTACCTGGAGAGAGCCACATCGCTCGGGGCCGCACAGGTCTGACCATCCATTTCTCTTTAAGATGACTGGTAAACTCCAGATCGAAGTCAAGTGGAGGCAGGAATGCAAAAACAACGCCTACTACTCCCTTGCAAGGGTAGTGAAGGAAACTGCCTGGGTCTCTGATCCTGACTCACCTGTCTGGAGCCACCAAAAGCTTTAGATTCTGGTGGCGGTGCTGGTTTCCCATGGCTTTGGCATCCCTGAAAGACGCCTCCGCATTCTCCCTTTCCTTCTCCCTGTCACTGCGTTAAATGTTTGCTAGCTGAACTGAAAGAGTTACTGCGCAGGTCATAAGTTTTTATCAGCAATGATTTATTGCGCATGCTAACATGTTTATACTCATCACACATTCCAGATACTTCTTTCCTTTTGATCTTTGTTCGTCTGCCAGGAAGCTGGGAGACAAACTGCTTCTGCCAAAATGTAACAATTAGATAGATTTGTTTATTTCCTTATTTCTTATTTTTGTATTAAAAGTTAGTTTTTAATTAGAACTTGTTATTGGACTTCATTTTTGCTTCTTGAAGATATGCCTGTTTGGAAAAGCTGTCGACTCCTAGACCTCATTTAGTTCAGGGTGAAATCTTCCCTTGACACTCCCCTCCTCCCTTCAAAAGCTGTGAGGTGCTTTCTTAGCACCGGTTGCCCAGTTTGCACGGCCCTGCTCGCTTGCTTCCTACTCCCTCCTCCTCCTCCTCACTCCCCAAAGACTCTTCTCTTTCCCAGAGTTCAGTGGGAGCTGTGCACAAGGGTTGGGAGGCTGCTTTTGAAACCACACCTTGGAAAACTTCACCGGGAAGGGAGGCGGGGCACCAGTCGGTGGGGGGGGGGATGACATCCTGGAACTTGCCTAGGAGGCTGGCTGCTCTGTGCAACCTACCTCCTGCTGCACCCATGCTTTTCTGGCAGCCCGGCCTCCTACTCCTAAGCAAGTTCGGGGAGGTCCTAGGAGGCCGGCCATGCTGCGCATGCTATTGCCCACCGCCCCCATGCTTTGCTGGTGGCCAGGCCTCCTAGGCAAGTTCGGGGAGGTCCTGGGAGGCCAGCCACGCCGTGCAAGCTACCAACCGTGAGCGGTGACATTACAGGGAGGGTGAATGAGCGAGGGGGCTGGGACAGGCATTCTGGTACTGTCCCACAGGACGACGGGGTTCTAAAATGTATGTTAGATTTCAGGAACCTCTTCTACCATACCGATTAGAACTGGGAATAACCCACCCCTAGTTGCAAACAGCTATTTCCAGTGGGGTTAACAGGACAAAGCAAGTGGGGAAAATAGTTTCCTGTTGTGGCCCAGCCGGTTCCGGTGCCACTGCCACCAGACTCCGACAGCGAGGTGTCCTCTGAGTCGGCTCAAGAGGAGGTGGGGGACCCTGGACAGGGTTCCGACGCTGAGCAGGGCGCAGAGAGGCTGGTTGGCCACCAGGGGGCGCCTGAGGCATGGAGCAGTGGTGAAAGCCAAAGGAAGGGGGCTCCTGATGTCATGCCTTGGAGCAGTGGGGAAGAGTCATAGGACAGTGAGTCAGACAGCAGTGAGCTATTAGATGCTCGTTACCGACGTGCTACCCGGCGTAAGGAGCAATTGAGCAATTACTGGAGGTAATGGCTCTCAGCTGCTGATCATTAGACTCCTCTCCAGACTATAAAGGGACTGCTTGTGGACACACCCTTTGCAGGAATCAACTGATCATTGGAGTTGGAGAAGCTCAGATCTGTGTCGTACTTTGGCAGGCTGGATTGCTGCTAAAGGTTTTACCTGGATTACTGTCAATCTGTTCCCTGGACCTTGGCTGCTAAGGTGATTATCTGGAGCTTGGTAGCTGGATTGCTGCCAAGGGGTGTCGCTGTAGCTGGATTGCTGCCCAGAGTGCTATCTTGACCTTGGCAGGCTGGATTGCTGCCAAGGTGGAACCTGTATGTCAATAAACATCTTTGAAGAGACTTTGTGTCGGAGTGTCTTGGTATACAAGAGGAGGGGGTCAGAACAGATTGATTCCTGCCCCAAACAAAACTCCATTAAGTTGCAATGGAGCACCTACAGGCTGAGACGGCCCAGTTGGCTCAACTGATTGCTTTGCTGGCTGGTCAGGTCTCTCAGCTCCAGGGGCTTGCAACCCCCCCCCCCCAGCCAAGGAGGAAATGTCCAGTGGCTACACCAGACAAGTTTGATGGCAAACAAGCAATGTTTGCAGCGTTTTTGGGCCAATGCCAGCTGTTTATCAGCTTGAGAGCGGAGGACTTTCCCACCGACCGGACGAAGGTGGGATTTATCATCAGCTTGCTCTCAGGCACAGCAGCGAGGTGGGCCACTCCATTGCTCTCTCAACCGAGCCCCCTGCTGGACGATTTTCAGGGTTTTTGTAACCATCTCCGGCTGATGTTTGAAGATCCCATTAAGGGGGAAACAGCCACCAGACTCCTGAAAGAGTTGCACCAAGGGCGTGGTTCTTTGCAGGATTATGTCAGCGAATTCCGGCTGCTTAGTCAGGACTCTGCTTGGAATGAGCCAGCTCTTATGGACACTTTCCAGGACGGCCTATCAGATGGCCTGCAGGACGAGCTTGTGAGGGTGGACAGGCCTCCAACGTTCGACGCGTTGGTTCATTTGTGTCTCCGGATAGACGCCCGGCTGCAGAGGCGGAGGCCTCGCCGCGTGTCCCAGGAGACCAGTAGGGTGCCGGTCCCTCACGAGACTGCAGTTGCACGGGAGGAGCCCATGGAGTTGGGTGCCGCCAAACCCCGCTTGTTGCGCACGGAGATGGACAGACGGCGTGCAGGGGGGTTGTGTTTCTACTGTGGGGATTTTGGACACTTGGCTTTGGTTTGCCCCAAAAAGGGTAGGGGGGCTGTGCGGACTGCGGCCTCCCCTCAGCAACGTGTCGGGAAACGGGCGGGGCCCAATCTGAGGGAGACTTCAGGTCGGGCACAGGCCGGAACAGAGGCGGAGGGGCCTCCACGACATCTGATTCTTGCAGCGCACATTCTCTTGTCGGGTAGTCCGCAGGGAATTCCAGCCCATGCCTTGGTCGATTCCGGGGCTACCACGAATTTTATGGATGCAGCGTTTGTCACGAAATATCACGTCCCTCTGTGCCCGGTAGACCCTCCGATGCGAGTGCAGACCATTGACGGTCGGGTGCTTCTGTCTGGGCCCATCAAGAACGCCACGCAACCTTTGTGCCTGATCCTCGGGGAGCATGAGGAGGCCATTCAATTTTACGTGGCTTCGGGTCTGCATTTCCCCGTGGTGTTGGGCTTGGCTTGGCTGCGGGCGCACGATCCCCAGATCCACTGGTCGCAGAACCGCATCTCGTTCCCGTCCTTGCAATGCGTGGACCATACCCGTCATGTTTGCGCAGCTCAGGTGCCCAGTTCGGCCGAGGTGACAGTGCCGCCGGATTTAGCGGAGTTCGCGGACGTGTTTAGCGAGCAGGAGGCGGACCAACTGCCACCGCACCGGCCTTACGACTGTCCCATTGACCTGGTACCTGATGCGAAACTCCCGACGGGCCGCCTATACTCCATGTCTGAACCGGAGTTGGCCGCATTGCGGGACTTCCTTGACAAGAACCTTGCCCGGGGTTTTATCCGGCCTTCGTCTTCGCCCTTGTCTGCCCCGGTTTTGTTCGTCAAAAAGAAGACCGGGGATCTAAGACTTTGTTGCGATTACCGGCGCTTGAACGCCATCACGATCCGTAATCGCTACCCGTTGCCTCTGATTCCCGAGTTGTTGGAGCGGCTCCGGGAGGCCGTGGTGTTTACAAAACTGGACTTACGTGGAGCTTACAATCTGGTTCGAGTCAGGGCGGGGGACGAATGGAAGACAGCCTTTGGCACCCGATACGGACATTTTGAGTATACGGTCATGCCGTTCGGGTTGACCAATGCCCCAGCTGTCTTCCAACATTTTATGAACGATATCTTTCGGGACCTTTTGGATCAGTTTGTCGTCATCTACCTGGACAACATCTTGATCTACTCTACGTCTCGGAAGGATCATCAACAGCACTTGCGTCAGGTCTTGCAGCGCCTTCAAAAGCATCACTTATTTGCCAAGCTGGAGAAGTGTCAGTTCTGGCAGACCACCATCGAGTTCCTGGGGCACCGTATATCCCCTGAAGGAATTGCGATGGAGCCAGGCAAGGTGGAGGCGTTACGAAGTTGGCAATCTCCTCGACGGATGAAAGACGTTCAGAGACTCCTCGGGTTTGCCAACTACTACCGGTCCTTCATCCCCGGCTTTGCTTTCTTGACCGCGCCCCTCACTCGGCTCCTGCAAAAGAAAGTGCCGTTTCACTGGGGGTCCACGGAACAACAAGTGTTCGTGGCCTTGAAGCGCGCTTTTACAAAGGAGCCGATCTTGAAACACCCTGATCCCCATCGCCCCTTTGTAGTCGAGGCGGATGCGTCCGACATCGCGGTGGGTGCGGTGTTATTGCAGGCTCACGCCCCTGATGGCACCCTTTTCCCTTGCGCCTATTACTCTCGGAAACTCAATCCTTCCGAGCGCAATTATACCATCTGGGAGAAGGAGTTGCTGGCTATCAAGGCGGCGTTCGAAGCCTGGCGACATCACCTGGAGGGGGCCAGGCATCAGGTCGAAGTCCGGACAGACCATCGGAATCTGGAGTTTTTGACAACAGCTCGGAAGCTCAATCAACGCCAGATCCGGTGGTCTCTGTTTTTTGCCCGGTTCCACTTCAAGGTCACGTATATCCCCAGTGCCTTGAACCAGAGGGCGGATGCCCTGTCTAGAAAGCCGGAGTTCTCAGACCCTGCTGACTCACTGCCCCCCGCGGACGGTCCTACCCGTCGAGTCCTTCGCTGCAATCCAGGAACCCGTGGATTTACAGTCGTTGATACGGAATGCGCAGCGAAACGACGAGTGGGTGGAACAACGGCGAGTAGAGGTAGGGCCGACATCCCCGTGGACCTTTGACGAGGACCTTTTGAGGTATCGGGATCGGCTCTACGTGCCTGCAGGACCGCTCCGTGGATTGGTTCTCTCCCAATGTCATGACACTCCGGCAGCGGGACACTTTGGCCTGTTCAAAACTTTGCACCTGGTTTCCCGTACGTTTTGGTGGCCTCGCCTGCGACACGACGTGCAGACGTACGTCACGTCATGTGTGCAGTGTCGACAGGCCAAATCAGCGACGGGAGCTCCTCCAGGCTTGCTACAGCCATTGCCGACCCCGGACAGACCCTGGAGAGCTGTGTCCATGGACTTCTTGACGGAACTGCCTCCGTCGTCCGGTTTCACTACGGTCCTAGTGGTGGTGGACATGCTCACCAAGATGGCGCATTTCATCCCCTGCCGGAGATTGCCGACAGCCCACGCCACCGCCCGCATGTTCATCCAGCACGTGTTCCGGCTGCACGGCCTACCTGACCGGGTCGTCTCCGATTGTGGTACACAATTCACGGCCCAGTTCTGGAAAGGGCTGATGGCCGCTCTTGACGTCCAAGTTTGTCTGTCCTCGGCGCACCATCCCGAAACCGATGGAGGGACGGAGAAGGTGATTGGGATTCTGGAACAATATCTGCGCTGCTTCGTGAACCAGCAGCAGAACAATTGGGCGGAGTACCTCGCCGTGGCGGAGTTTGCGTTCAACAACTCGCAGCACTCCTCCACACGGACGACGCCTTTCATGGCGAACGTCGGGTACCACCCTTGTTTTTTCCCTCTCACCCTCGTGGACTCTCCGGTCCCCGCAGCGCAGGATTTCCTCTCTGAGCTTCAGGCGGTTCACCAGATGGTGCGCCTCTACTTGAATCAGGCGAAGGAGGATTACAAGCGGGTGGCGGACAGGTCTCGCCGTGCGGTGCCGGAATTGGCCGTGGGTGATCGCGTGTGGTTGTCCACGCGGCATCTTCCGTCCCACCGGCCTACGAGGAAGTTGGACCACCGGTATCTGGGGCCGTTCCTTGTGGAGGCCGTTATCAATCCGGTGGCCTATCGCCTGACCCTCCCGCGCTCGATGCGAGTACACCCGGTGTTCCATCGCTCGCTCCTGATCCCTGAGCGGTCGGATTGTCCTCTCCGACGTCCCTCTTCGCCCGTGCCGTCGTCGCCTGAGGTGCACGCACGGCCATCGCACAGAGTGACCCGGATCCGTGACTCGAGATGGCTCAAGGGTCGGTTCCAGTATTTGGTCGACTGGGCGGACGAGGACTCGGACGGGGGGACCTGGACCGATGCGACGGCTGTGCATGCTCCAGTTTTGGTGCGGGCCTATCATGGACGTTTTCCCTCCCGACCGCATCCCGAGCGTCAGGCCCGGGGGAAGGGCCCTGCGGTGAGGGATAGTGTTGTGGCCCAGCCGGTTCCGGTGCCGCTGCCACCAGACTCCGACAGCGAGGTGTCCTCTGAGTCGGCTCAAGAGGAGGTGGGGGACCCTGGACAGGGTTCCGACGCTGAGCAGGGCGCAGAGAGGCTGGTTGGCCACCAGGGGGCGCCTGAGGCATGGAGCAGTGGTGAAAGCCAAAGGAAGGGGGCTCCTGATGTCATGCTTTGGAGCAGTGGGGAGGAGTCACAGGACAGTGAGTCAGACAGCAGTGAGCTATTAGATGCTCGTTACCGACGTGCTACCCGGCGTAAGGAGCAATTGAGCAATTACCGGAGGTAATGGCTCTCAGCTGCTGATCATTAGACTCCTCTCCAGACTATAAAGGGACTGCTTGTGGACACACCCTTTGCAGGAATCAACTGATCATTGGAGTTGGAGAAGCTCAGATCTGTGTCGTACTTTGGCAGGCTGGATTGCTGCTAAAGGTTTTACCTGGATTACTGTCAATCTGTTCCCTGGACCTTGGCTGCTAAGGTGATTATCTGGAGCTTGGTAGCTGGATTGCTGCCAAGGGGTGTCGCTGTAGCTGGATTGCTGCCCAGAGTGCTATCTTGACCTTGGCAGGCTGGATTGCTGCCAAGGTGGAACCTGTATGTCAATAAACATCTTTGAAGAGACTTTGTGTCGGAGTGTCTTGGTATACAAGAGGAGGGGGTCAGAACAGTTTCCTTTGCTATATTTCCAGTCTGAATTAGACCATGGCAGTGTCCCTACGGAAGAGCTCTTTTAAGGATCATTATGTATTCATAGTAAAGCAACTAACTTAGCTCTGTTCTTAAATGCTAAAGCTGTTGCACATTAAAAAAAAACAAAAAACAGAGGAGCTCTGATCAACTACCAGAGCCATCATTTTGACAGTTTTGCTGTCCTGTAGTCTGTCCCCATGAAATGCAAGCATGGAATAAACTGAGCCTGGTTTGTTCTCAGTCTTTTCAGTGGCCACAAACTACTAGCAAAAGTGGCATTTGATCACAAGGCAAGGAATGTTTCCCCTTTTGCATTGGAGCATCCAAGAAGGGACAGGAAAGACCAAGAAAAAGAAGGAAGGAGGGGAAGAGAACAAGGCAGCAAAAAGAAGGAAAGGGGGGAAGGAGGAATGAAGAGGGAAGGAAAAAGAAGGGAAGGAAGGAGATTATAATGAGAGAGAGAGAGGGTGTGAGGTAAATCCTGCCTTAGCACTTGATCACCAGGAGCCCTGCTGGCTTTTACCATCCTCTTGTCTCCTCCTCCTGACCTCTCCTTGTGGTCTCCCATACTATCACTGAGGATGCCTTGGTTATAAAGCTAGGTCTCGTAAGGAGAGGGAGTGGGCCTCCCTCCGACCCACATTCTTTGCCCTCCTGCACACACCATGTGCAACCAAGGAGAGGGAGCAAAGTAGCAGTGGGAGTACACCTACCATGGCCTCCGAAGTCAACCACAATGGGGCCCTCATTGAAATTGAGTTTGACACCCCTAGACTAACAGATGACCTGAGTGCTGCATGTGTTGCTCTCAAACTTACAAAGTATGAGTCAAGGTTAGAAAAATTATCAGCGTGCATTCAACAGCAAAAGTCGCAATAATCAAAAACATGCCAAATGCAAATGTTTACCTGTCAATAAAAACGTATTTGTATCATTGAAAGTGCTGTTATTGCGGGGGGGGGGGGGGTCAGAGAAAAGAAGTTAATCACATATGAGTTGTTTTTCTAAACTAAAACTTCATTGTTCAGGTTAAATTGCCGTGTTGGCACTCTGAGATAAATAAGTGGGTTTGGGGTTGTGGTTTGGGCATTCGGTCTCTAAAAGGTTTGCCACATCTGGATTACAGCATACACAGAGTGTAACCTAATTCATCTTTTGTTAAACTGCTGTTGAGAGAAGCTCCATTGTAACCTAAGGTGCCAACTACATAGATAAAACCTCTAGGCGAATTCCAAGTTTAATCTAGCAAAGTGACTTCTTGTGAAAAGTAAAATGTGGATTCTGCCATGTAGCCTTGCTTGTAACTTAAAATGTGTGCTCAGCATTCCCTAACAAAGCTCTCAGTTACACGCCAGAAAATGTATTTCTTTTCCCTTCTAAAGTCTATTGTTTTCAGAGTGCTGAGAAAAATCATGAAATCTGTGTGATATCAAATTATGTTTCTATAGCAATGACGTTCTGTGCAAAATGTGTGAGCTATAAGATCTTTGGAAAAGTTTTTGGCACAGGCCTGTTTTTCTCTCTCTGCCTGCTCTGTTAAGGTGGAAGACAAAATGGTCATCCAGTCTTTTGCTTTCTGCAGAAATAAAAGCTGATAATCAGTAGCCTCGTCTTCAGAGTTTTATTGGACTTCTCAGATTCTGAGCTGCATTCAAAAACCTTACACAATGAAGAATGCTGTGTTATATTTGGGGCCAGATCAAGTCCACAATATTAGATTTTAATAAATCCAATCTTGTCCTCATAAAAGCATTAGAATAATTTGTTAATTAGACATTGTTCAAAATATTAAAGACAGAATATTAGCAAGATTGTATTATAAAAGTGGAAAATAATAAATAAATTAAAAAAACTATAAACAATGTAAATCATATTACTGTATTTCACCCAGTGACGTGCAGTCAGGTGAAGCAAGTGAGGCACAGCCTCACCGCTCTCATCATGAAAAGAAAAAAAATGTAAAAGGAAAAAGCTGAGCTAGTTGTTGCCTCACTGTGGATGACTCTGCTTAACTGTTAAAAAAAAGCCTCTAAAAAAGTGCCCTCTACTATGAGGCAGGAGAACTGCATACCTCCTCTAGTCTGACTTTAGGTCTTTTATGATCACTCGAGCAGAGTTAAGCAATGGTTAAAAGCCTAAAAATTCCTGACGTAGTTGAGGCACACAGTTCTCCTGCCTCATAGTAGAGGGTGCTTTTTTAGAGGCTTTTTTAACAGTTAAGCAGAATCATCCATAGAAGCCAGGCAAAGAAGCAGGCTGTAGCACACACATTTTCCCCAGCCTCTTTCTTTTGGAAGGCTCGGATCGGCTCCCCTCTGGCTTCTCTGCCTCTCCTCTCACCCCAACCTGCCAGCAGGAGGTGAGTGGGTGGGCTTTATTGAGTTCCAGGCATTTCCCACCCAGACAGCAGGCTGCATTTGCAATGGTGGAGGTGTTCTGGGAAGGCAGCAGGTGAATGGGGGGGATGGCAGAGGAGCTGCTTTCAAGCCACTGGAAAAGATATCCAATCCAACTTTTGTGTGTGTGTGTGTTTGTTTGAGAGTGAGTGAGAGAGGGAAGGGGGTAGGAGAGATAGTCCAATCCAACTTCTGTGTGTATGTGTGTGTGTGTGTGTGTGTGTGTGTGTGTGTGTGTGTTTCTTTGAGAGAGGGGGAGGAAGGGAGAGAGAAACATGCTGTCATTTTAAATCGTAACTGAGCATGCCTGGCTGTGGAATTCTGGGAGTTGAAGTCCACAAGTCTAAAAATATTTGAAACCCACCACTGTGTCAGTGCCTCACCAGCCATAAACCTCACCGCACGTCACTGATTTCACCTCTATAATTGATTGCAATTAGATTAACGTGCAAATGCCAACTGAAGTAATAGTAGTATAAAGGGCCTACTATAATTTTTGAGGATAGCTGCATCTTTTTCTGCTTCTATGGCCCAGATTCATTATGGAGGAATCTTTTTAGCTTCTTCTCCAACTGAACAAGAAACAGGGAGACTTCCGTTCCTAATACAATTTGTCAGTAGTAGAATCCAAGATTGGTATTTTAATGGACATTTTCTCTGTTCTAACAGCCACAATTTTCAGAGTCTGTCAGTTTCCATAGATTAAATGCCAATATCCATATTTTCTGATTTTAGACAAAACAGAAATTGTGTAAATTCCCAAATCAGCTCTGAGAGTAGCAGCTGGAGTCCTTTTGTCCACCCCAAGATACTCCTCGGAGGCTGTGATTGGGTTGGTTCTGCTGGTCGTTTCTCTCTGAAGCCCCAAACATCAGATTGATGTAAGAACATGGGGGAAACCTTGGCCTCAGATACTTTAATAATTGGGGCTGAGGAAGCTGGAGAGCTCTGAGGTTTTCATTTAAGCACCACTTTCACTCATGTCTTTGATCTAACTGAGCTCCTTTGATGATGAGGGAGCCAAGATTCAGTCTCAGAGAAAACAGCCCCAGGTAAGGAAAAGTGTCACTTGCTCTATTGGCTGACCATCTATGGCTACGATGTCATTTCTCAAAGACCATAACTTTTGAACTTGATTTATTAATTATCAGATAATTATTATGAGAAAAGAACCCAAGTCTTCCTCACAGGGTATATAATCCAATGTGTAAGTATGATAATATCACAGTGTAAATCAGCATGTTCCAAAAGGATGGATGCTAAACATATATTTAGCATGCTAAACATATGTACCCATAACAGAACTTATCACAAAATAAAAGGGTTGGAAAGGACCTTTGAGGTCTTCTAGTCCAACCCCCTGCTCAAGAAGGAGACCCTATACCAGGGGTCCTCAAACTATGTCCCATGGGCCGGATACAGGCCACTGAAGCCATTAATCCATGGACGACCATGTGACAGCCGTGGCCAGGTTCGCCTGGTGCGCCAATTGCGTCCCCTATTGGACCGGAGCGCCCTTCGCACAGTCACTCATGCGCTTGTGACGTCCCGGCTAGACTACTGCAACGCCCTCTACATGGGGCTCCCCTTGAGATGCACCCGAAGGCTGCAGCTGGTTCAGAATGCGGCTGCGCGGGCAATTTCGGGAGTCTGGTGGCACAACAGTTCCCACGTCACCTGGAGGAGAATGATTATCTAGACCCGCGCCAGTCCGGCTTCCGACCCGGGCACAGCACGGAGACGGCCTTGGTCGCATTGGTGGATGATCTCTGGAGGGCCAGAGATAGGGGTTGTTCCTCTATCCTGGTCCTATTAGATCTCTCGGCGGCGTTCGATACCATCGACCATGGTATCCTGTTGCACCGGCTTGAGGGTCTGGGAGTCAGGGGCACCGTTTTACGGTGGTTTGGCTCCTACCTCTCTGGCTGGACGCAACGTGTGTTGACAGGGGAGCAGAGATCGACCCGGAGCCCCCTCACATGTGGGGTGCCACAGGGGTCGGTGCTCTCGCCTCTCCTGTTCAACACATACATGAAACCGCTGGGCGAGATCATCCGTGGTTTTGGGGTGGGATATCATCTGTATGCTGATGATACTCAGCTATACATTTCCACCCCGAACCACCCCAATGAGGCCGTTGAAATGATGTCCCGGTGTTTGGAGGCCGTACGGGTCTGGATGGATGGCAACCGACTAAAACTCAACCCTTCCAAGACGGAGTGGCTGTGGCTTCCAGCCTCCCGGTTCAACCAGTTGCTTCCATCTCTGGCCATTGGGGGCGTGCAACTGGCCCCCATGGAACAGGTGCGCAATTTGGGCGTCCTCCTGGATGCCCGGCTGTCCATGGATGACCATGTAACAGCCGTGGCAAGGGGGGCGTTCCATCAGGTTCGCCTGATGCGCCAATTGCGCCCCTTATTGGACCGGGATGCCCTATGCACAGTCACCCATGCGCTAGTGACGTCTCGCCTGGACTACTGCAATGCTCTCTACATGGGGCTTCCCTTGAGATGCACTCGGAGACTGCAGTTGGTCCAGAATGCGGCCGCGCGGGTGATTATGGGGAGGACTAGATACTCCCCTGTAACACCTCTCCTGCGCGAGCTGCACTGGCTTCCTGTAGTCTACCGAGTGCGTTTCAAGGTTTTGATTATGATCTTTAAAGCGCTTCATGGCACAGGACCTAGTTACATGCAGGATCGCATCCTGCCCCATGCATCCCTACGACCAATCCGCTCACACAGAGAGGGACTTCTCCGGGTGCCGTCCACTAAACAGTGTCGGGGGGCGACACCCAGGAGCAGAGCCTTCTCTGTGATGGGCCCAGCCCTGTGGAATGACCTCCCCCGTGACATCAGGATTATTTCCGATCTCCGCTCCTTCCGTGTACAGCTGAAGACCCACCTCTTTCAATTATCTGGCCTGGCTCAACCGTAAATTTTTTCTTATTCCTCCTGACAGTCCTTTTAAATTTTTTAAATTTTAAATTTTAAATTGTGTTATTATAATTGGGGTATTTTAACGGTGATTTTTAACTGTCTAATGTGATGTAACTTGTTACCTCCTCCGTGCATGTATGTCCTTGTATATATGTATGTTTATGTGTTTGTATATATGTTTTATATGTTCTATTGTACGCCGCCCCGAGTCCTATCTGGAAAGGGAGCGGCTAATAAATTCAAATTTATTATTATTATTATTATTATTATTATTATTATTATTATTATTATTATTATTATTATTATTATTGTCTTTAGCTACTCCCACATAACACCTCTCCTGCGCGGGCTACACTGGCTTCCTGTGGCTTTTCGGGTGCGTTTCAAGGTGTTGACCATCATTTTTAAGGCGCTCCATGGCACAGGACCTAGTTATTTGCGGGATCGTATCCTGCCCCATACATCCCTTCGGCCGATTCGCTCAGACAGAGAGGGACTCCTCCGGGTGCCGTCCACTAGGCTGTGCCAGCGGGCGACGCCTAGGGGAAGGGCCTTCTCTGTGATGGGCCCGACCCTCTGGAATGACCTTCCCCCTGACATTAGAACGACTACGGACTTCCGCTCCTTCCGCCAGAAACTTAAAACCCACCTGTTCCAGCTAGCCGGCCTGGCCTAATTCCAGCTTTCCCACCTCAGTTTTATTTTTAAATTTTTATGATTGGTTTTATGGTCTAAGTTTTTAATTTTTATAAATTCGTACAGGGGCTATTTAATCTAATTTTAGCTATGTATACTATTGTTTGTATGGCTTTTAAATTTATACCTGTACACCGCCCCGAGTCCCTTCGGGGAGAGGGGGCGGTCTAGAAATCTAAATAAATAAATAAATCCAGCCCACGTGGGACCATGAGGCTGCCCCGCCCAAATCACCCCACCCACTTGCCAGTCCCCACCCACCGGCTGAGTGCAGGCCTTACCTTCGCAAGCCCCACGGACTGAAACTGCAAAGTAAGACCAAAGCTTTTGGCCGGCAGAGTGCTTCTGGGGGCTGGGGAGGCCAAAAATGGGTTGCACGGAGGCCCCAGGAGGGGAAATTGTGTCCTCTGCTTCAGATTCTTAGCTTGAGCTAAGTGGAACCCAAAGCCATGCCGACTTGCACATGTGGCCTTGCCCGTTGCTCCTCCGGGTTTCTTGTGTGCATGTGAGCACGACGATCAGCTGGCCTTTGTGTGCATTGCAGTGCCAGGAACTGGAAGAGCTGGTCTTCCAGTTTCCACGAGCACATGCGTGCCACCTAGCTGATCATTGCATACGTGTGAGGCAGAAACCGGAAGAGGAGCTGCCAGGTGCACATATGCGCAGTGGCATGCACACTGGGCAATTCCTCTTCCAGATTGCATCCCTCACAAGAGCATTCAGTGCCGAAAAGGTTCGCCATCAATGCCCTATTCCAAGGGTAGTTTTTTCAAGGCTTTATAAAGTGGTACCAATACTTCACGTGATTTGGATTCTATCCTTCTGTTGATGCAGCCAAGGATTCCAATGGCTTTTTTTGGCTGCTGCCACACATTGTTGGCTCACATTTGAGAGATTGTCCACTAAGATTCCAAGATCCCTTTCACAGTTACTGCTATTGAGCCAGGTTTCACCCAATCTGTACATGTACATTTGGTTTTTCTAGCCTCAGTGTAAGACTTTACTTTTCTCTACATTGAATTTCCTTTTGTTAGATAGGCCCAGGGTTCAAGTCTATCTAGATCCATCTGGATCTTGAGCCTATCTTCTGGGCTGTTGGCTATTCCGGTCAGTTTAGTGTCATCTGTAAATTTGATGAGATCCCCAACTATCCCTCATCCAAATCATTGATGAAGATGTTGAAGGTAAAATAGAACCTTGGGGTCCCCCACTGCTTGTTTCCCTCATGTAGATGTAGTTCCACTGAGGACCACAGGCTGAGTCCATCTGGGGGTGATGCTGTCTATCCCACATATTTTTAGCTTACCAAGAAGTAGATGGTGGTTTACTGTGTCAAAGCCTTTCTAAAATCCAAGTACTTTATAATATGTGCACTGCATTTCACTGGTACACTAATTTAACCATTTTTGACAAAGAATAAAATAACATTTATTTATGATCTGTTTTGGGATCCTTTATTAGTTGAAGTAAATTGTCAATATCTAGACTGAATAACAAGGGTTCAAATATGCTTCCTTCCCTTCCTCCTTGGTAAGTATCAATCCTTGTTCTCATTGCTCCATTGAGCCCAAACCTCCCTCTCAAACAAGGACCCGGAGAAAGAGCCTGGAACAGGGCCAACAGGCTGAGCTCCATTTTGAGGGCAATCAATTTCCTATAATTTCTCTATTAATTATGACAAATGCATTAACATCTAGAAAGCCAGCAAACCGTGTTTCACTCCGCTGATATAAATGAGATATTTCAAGACAAATTTGTTACCAATATTAGATTATTGACATGCAATATTTCTTATAAAATCTATATAGCTGTTCACTACCTAAACCTTCTGTTTCTTCTGCAAGGAATGCATTTTTCTCAAGTTTAACTAGGAGGATCATGGCATACATTTTACCCACAATATCTGCTAATCTATTTGGCCTATAATTGCTAGACTCCTTTTTATTCCACTTTTTAGATAGATAAAATGCTACTATTGCCAACTTCAATCCGAGTGCATAGGGCAGGCATTATTTATATGTGGAAATGAAGATGCCAATAGAGGCCCCCCCAACAACCAGGGATGTTTTTTGATCAGTCAAATAGTTGGTAGAATGTCTTCTCCAGGGAATGTATTGCTTGCATTTCAGGCCTTTTATGATTCATCTCAACATGAACGTAATGGGGTAAAATATTGACATTTTTGCTAATATGGAGAAAAGCAGCTCTTTCATCCCATGGAGAAGACATGATTGCATCTATTGCTCACCCACCACCACCCACCCCTAACGTTACCAGATGGAGAAAAACACACACAAACCTGTGGGACTTTGTAGGTGCCTCCTAATGTTGACATCTGGATGGAGATGTCCCTATCAGCTGCATCAAGAAGAGCCAGAAGGTTCTCCTTCCTTCCACAGCCATAGTTGGGGACATTGGCTTCTCCAGTGGAGAGAATGTCCAGCAAGGCATCGGAATTGCGGAAGGTGCTCAAGTAGTTGTCATGGACGTTGTAGCCAAGTGTGAGATTGTGCAGGAGCTGGGAATTCTTGTTGACTGTTTGAATGTTGAAAATGAATCGTAAACCAAGTAGAAAACCATAAGAATTCCTATGGTAAAAAAGTGTTATTATAATCAACAGCAACAACAAATACTGTTTTTAATATATAATCCTCCAGAAGCCTACTGAGCCTTAAGCCAACGTTGATCTAAAAGCAATGATCAGTTACACAAATATGGGAATTGGCAGAGGTATAGCAACTACAACTGGTTCCACCACTACTTTAAATAAAATTCATTATTCAAGTGATAAATTAAGGATTGAAGTGAGAGAGGAAAATAATCTGCAGCCCTTTCAGCTTTTTTTCAGACCCCTTTTTGAGTCTCTTTCACAAAAACCAGACAAAAGAGAGAAGCCATGGAAATCAAAATCATTCAGGAAATTAGACATAATCTCCAATATAGGAATAAATGAAAAATAAAAAAACAGAAAAGAAGGGAAGTGTTAGAATGGAGGGAGTGGAACTCCATCACCCTGAATGACTTACCAATCATGGAAAACAAACTGAAGAGAAGGAGCCACATTGAAAAGCAACTTTATATGCAATATTTCCTCTCCACTGATGACTATACCAATGAGATGATCTCCTGGGCTGTAAAAGCTCTGTGGTTGTTTTCCATCCTGGTTCTCCAAACTCTGCGGGCATTTCATTCTCAGCTTCCCAGAGCCTGGATGGGACAGAAGCAGTATCAGAAGCAGAAGCAGGAGGTCCATAGTTCATGGGGTGAATCAATGAATCCCTTTTCTTTTTCTAAAGAAGAATTAGAAGAATCAAAGGATTCTCACAAGGTGGAATATGATCCAGTTGCTTTTTCTCAACACAGAGAAACACTCAGCTTCATCTGGAAAGGAGAGAGACGGACATTCAAGAGCACAGACCCTGCCTGTCCCAAAACTCCCTATTTCTCTGCTCAAAGTCTCCTCTGGAGGATTCAACCAAAGAGCAGAGCTGAAACTTTTATCATAATTCTCCGTCTCAGGAGGGATCCCTGGATAATTCAACTCGTTCTTGGACTCAAAGGTTGTTGGGAAATTCTCTGGAGGGAAATGAAAGGGAAATAATCCTCATGTGACTCATAATAACAGGGGAAATGAATAGATTAAATCTGTCATCTAGAATTGAGAGGTTTGGGAGCTCCGTGCTTGAAACTGGCCCCAGAGGGAATACATGGTACCTGTGGCTGAAGCTAACTAGAAATGCGACATTTGTTGGCATCATGGTTAGAGAGAAAACCCCAGGATACAGTTAATGTCCCAGCATGCCACAGATCTGAAGTAGCTGCCTGCTGAGTCTATGCCAACATTTGCTGTATTTTGAAAGTCAATGCCCAATGGCGCCCCTACAAAAGGGCTGATACAATAGTGTGGCCAGACTTCAAGAATAAAATCAACTTTAATGAAAAAGTAGTTAGCAGAACTTTGCCCAGTTGAAAAAAATCACACCCACAAATAAACACACAGAGAGGGAGAAGTCAGAAGAAACCAAGTGAAAAGAGATGGAGAAATTAAGGCTGCCTCTCACCCCAAGGGAGGAATGAAGGGGGGGAAGGGGAGCTCAGGAGCCTCGGGTTGCAGATGGAAAGCCCCCTCCAAGTTCCGTCTTCTGAGTCCTGGGAAGTCGGGAGCCCAAGTCCCATGTTCCACTGCCAACTCTTTCCATGCATAAGGCACTTGAGAATGCAAAGACCAGATCCATAGAAAAGGCACAAGATGGCCAGGAAGGAGGAGGGGATCTGGGGCACCTCCTCCACCCTGATTCCTTGGGAGAGACTATCCTGGTTTATGGGTCCCAGGGACTGAATGTTGGGGGGGATGCAGCCCCCGGGGTTTCTCCAGCTTCGTTTGGGCTTCGTGTCTTTCCAGGAGAGGCTCCTGTGGGGGAGAAGCCATGCAGAGCTGGGTCTTCCAAGGGGGGAGAGAAAGATAAAAACCAGAGATATAAAACAAAGCTTAAAAAGGAGGAAACCTAATCAGGGATTAGCCAAACAACCCAGGATTCATCTGCAAAATAGTCTCCTGCTTATTCAGAAATGTGTGGATTAGTCAAGTCTCGGTGCAGAGTTTAATTGCTGAAACACCTGCATTTTTCAAACTGGGAACTTGAAGATGAACTGACTTTGATTCCCAGAATTTCCTGGACAGTTTGATGGCCAGTGAATCCTGGGAGATGCATTGTTGGGTGGGGAATTGTGGGGGTTGAAGTCCATTCATCTTAAAGTTTGAAAAAGACGGATGCAGACCAACAGCTCTCCACACGTGACGTCCATTTTGGAAAACAAGAAACACACCTGAAGAGACCATCAGCCATTGGCCGGCTTGCATAAGGCAGAAACCATGGATTTTTATGGCCATCAGATGTGAAACATGCCACAATTAGCTGGACTGACATATAACCTCAAGACCCAGATCGTGGTTTGGAAGCTATCCTGGTTGGTTCTTAGAAGTCTCTCAGCCAGGGATGGTGAATCTTTTCTGCACCGAGTGCCAAAAAGGTGCAGAAACGTCACATACCCACGCATTGCGTGTAGGCGTGCTTATTATAAATCCGAACTTCCGGATTCTGGGGCACATGTATGCCCAAAGATCAGCTGGCTGGTTCACATGTGCACACTGGTTTTTGGCACTGCCAGGTGTGTGAAATACAACTGATTGTCGCACACACATGCATGCCAGAGACCTGGAAAATGAACAGGCAAGGCCACATGTGTCGGGTGACATGGTTACACATGGCACTTAGGGCATGCGTGCCATAGGTTCACCATCATGGCCCTGTACTAATCGTAAACTGGACATTATTTTAAAACTCCTTGTGCCTGATAGTCAAATCTGCCTTGGTTCACCTTCCCAATAAGCAATCGAGTTGGAAGATCACTTAGAAGCCGTTTATGAGGGTGCCCTGATAAAGTGGGATCTCTCTATGAAAAGGGAGAACACAGAGACCCCTCTTACATTCCTTTTTATAGTTGGCACAGCAAAGAAAAATGAAAGAGGAGAGTTGATTGGACAGGATAAAACCAACCTTTGAATAGGAAATCAGTTACATGTACTCAAACATGTTACATATTTGCATCCCATAATATCACACCTTCATTAAATTGAGGTCTGACATCAGAAGGGGCATAAATTGTAAGGAACACAGTTGCTTATAGTTCAAGAAAGAGATAAAGCAGACCCCGATTTGTGCGAACAAACTTTTTTCTTATCCGGAGCTAGTCTCCAGCCACTTTATCTTCCCAGGTTAGCAATGTTATTTATTTATTTATTTATTTATTTATTTATTTATTTATTTATTTATTTATTGGCGCTTATAGACCGCCCCCTCTCCCGAAGGGACTCGGGGGGGGGGTGTACAGTCAATATCAGAAATACATCAAAGTAACTATAAAATTCAGACAGTTAAAATTATTAAATAGATAGATACATAAATAAGAGGAGGATAAAAAGATATACAAAACTGTACTGCTAAGTAAATAATTTAAAATGTACGAAATTTAAAACCCCAATATCCTATAAAATTAGATTATTCCAGTCTGTAATGAGCCTGAACATCATTGTAAAAGAGAGAAAATAAGTCAAATTAAAATACAATCTAACTATGTTGGTTAACAAGTTACGAAATCCATGTCCTGTGCCCCTCTGCCTGAAGTGAAACTCCATTTCCCATCTGTTGTGGAAAGGAGAATGGTGGGATGAGAGCTGACTAGGAGTCAGGAAGGGCCTTTCAGCCATGTTGCTGTGTAAGGAGGAAGAGAGTTACGTAGCAAATAGGAAGTTTTATTTCTTCCCCTTTACAGTCTGGGTGCTGCCTTTCAATTAAGCAGCGCATGGAGTCTCTTTCCTTCACCCTGTGTTGTTTTCATGCAGGACTCTGAGGTCTTTTCTGCTTTCTCAGTTCCTGGAGTAAGCAGAGGGCTGAGAGGCTGCAGCTGAGATCCTGGAGGTGCCCACAGAATGGGGGATGGCACAGCCTGAATTCTTGCCACACCTACCTAGAGGCCCATGTAGGAGGGCACGGTGGCCCCTCTTAGGGTTGTGTGGGTGTTATTTGGTGGGATGGGACCCCTCTGACCTTCCCATCTCCCAGGCCTTGAGTGAACCCCCACAAAAGACCTCCGTTGTAGGAAGGCCCCATTGGGACTCCCGGTTTATGTGGGCCTGTGGTTGAGGGATTGTGTTCCTTTCCTGGAGGGGGACATTGAGGTGTCCACCTTGGCCCAGGAGGGGGAACTGGGGGAGGGGAAGGGGAGGGGAAGGGGAGGGGAGAGGAAGCTCCATCCTTGGGAATGAGCTGCTTCCCTCGAAAGAACCAGTCATCAACCAGACCCTTTGAGCCCTTTCCCAGGTGGCCAGCTGGACCAGCCCAGGTGCCCCTTGGAGGGAGTTATGGACTTTAATTAAAAATGATGGCTGTTAAGATAAAATCAAATTAAATGACACAGTAATATAAAATATTAAATCTTATGGTGGGCAATAAACTGAAAAAAGCTCCCATAGTTTACTTTATTGTCATTGCATCTCGTACAACAAAATTAAATGCCATCTTCAGTGTACACCATACATAAGAAAACTATTAGAATAAAACAAAAACACACATCCTTCTTCACATTCTATACAATTGAATTGAAAACCCCTGATACTGCATTAATATTGCACTAGAGGCTAGAATTCAACAGTTACTGTTCTGGGATAGAAGCTGTTTTTTCAGCCTATTTGTCCTTGTTTTTATTGTCCTGTACCGTCTGCCAGACGGTAATAGTTAAAAAAAAAGGATGCCCAGGATGAGATAGATCTTTAAGGATGTTTTGACCTTTCTTGAGGCAGCGAGAGCTATAAAGTTCTTCCAAAGAGGGGAGAGGGCAACCAATGACCCTCTGGGCAATGACGTTGACCCTCTGGAGTGCTGTCCTATCTGCCACTGTGCAACACAGGTGCAGTAAGTTAAAATACTCTCTATAGTGCAGCAGTAGAAGGTCAACAGCAGTTTTCCATTCAGCTGTTGTTTCCTGAGACGTCTCAAATAGCATAATCTCTGCTGGGCCCTTTTGACCAGGGCTGCAATTTTAGTGCCCCAGGTCAGGTCCTCTTTTATGACAAAACCCAGAAACTTAAAACTGGCCACTTGCTCCACTCGGTCTCCATTGATAAGCAAGGGCTGGATGTCTGATCAATTCCTTCTGTAGTCCACTATAAGCTCCTGGGTCTTATTGCTGTTAAGGGCTAAGTTATTGTCTCCATACCACGAAAGCAAGCGTTCCACCTCATCTCAATAGGCAGACTCACCCCCCCCCACCTGGAGATGTCCCACCACTGTTGTATCATCTGCAAGTTTAGTAATAGTATTACTGGTGTGAGTGGAAATGCAGTCATGCACATAAAGAGTATAGAGCAGTGATGGCGAACCTATGGCACGCGTGCAACAGGTGGCATGCGGAGCCATTTGTCAGGGCACGAGAGGCGCTGCCCTGTCAGCTGGCCAGCGCTCATGTGCGCGCTGGCCAGCTGAGTTCACTCTTTTTAAAGCCATTTTTCGCCCTCCCCAGGCTCCAGAGTCTTTATAGGAGCCTGGGGAGGGTGAAAAGAGCCTCTCCCGCTCCCCCCAGAGGCCTCCGGAGGCTTCATGAGCTTCCTTGATGCCTTCGGAACGCTTAAAACGACCCTCCGAGCAAACTGGAAGTGACTATCCGCCCGATTACAATGGAAGGGGGTTGGCCACAATCCAAGGCCACTAGGGGCAGACCAGAGGTCGTTAGAAGGTGATTACATATCCCAACTCTGAATAACCTTCCTATATGTTTGCACACTTCTGAGTTCCCGGGCCCAATTTCCATGCACATTATGGACACCTGCAAATCGAATCCTCTGGGGTCATCACATGGCTGGGGCCATCTCTCTTCCCAATATGCTGGGTCTAACCTAAGTACTTTGTTAGTTTCACTGTCCACCCTCCCTATTGGTTCACTGAGAGCAATTCTATGGCTAGGACCCATTCCCCTAAGTTTTCAATATACACGTCACCATATCCCAACTGTAGTTTACATTCTAATACCATAATTAATAATATAAATCTTGGCTCCATTCTTTAGCCTTGCATAAAGGATCAGCTTCCGGAGTGATCCAGCAGGGCGTCTTCGACACTGTGCGCAGGGAACCTATTGCTGGTAAGGTTCAGCAGAGTGTCCTTTCAGGCGCAAACAAGAAAATCTACTACAGTTTTTCTTCTTCTTTTCTACTGCTACTGAAAGGCAAAGTCACTTGCGCTTAAGCCGGAGCACCAAGGGTTTATCAGTGGATTGTGTTTCCCACTGGACTGGGTCACTTTGAGCTGTTCCTTTCAATCTGGTCCAATGGAGCCACAATTTGGATTCCAGAGTTTTTACTGCCAAGGGAGAACACATGACTACAGTATATGGCCCTTTCCATTTAGCTTTTAGAGGTTCAGTTTTCCAATGCTTTACCCATACTCTGTCCCCTGGCTTAAAGGGATGGCATTTGGTGGCAAGTAAAGGGGGTGTTTGTTCTCCTACATATTTCTTTATGACCTCTAGTTGTGTATTCAACCCCTGCAATTGTTTGATTAATTCCCTATTACCTATTCCCCCCTTACGGGATAATTCCGGAATATATAGGAACTGGTGTTTCAGAACAGTATTCCGTAATTGACATATCGTGGGCTTAAGAATTGTTCTCCCTAAAAACCCTTCCTGAGACCCCTTGGATTTGAATTTGTCTGCCCGTTGGCAGTGCAATTGGCTTATTCACCACTGAACGGCTAGTCCCTGTATCTAAAAGGAAGGTTGTTTCTGTATTCCCCACCTGTATCTTAACCAAGGGCTTAGGGGGTGGGTCCTCTGAGCCCTCTTCCCTTCAGTCAGACCAATTCATCTCTACTAATCCTATCTCTCCTGCCTCCTGCGGTAGCATTCCTCTTCTGTCTATCTCATATCATCCCCTTCCTCTGAATCCACATCCTCTAAATCCTTGTCCCCTAGAGCCGGGGGGAGGCAATGCCCTGCCTCTTCCCCTGAACGTCCCGCGATTCTGGGATCCCAAATGCCATGGGCATTCCCGTTGCCAATGTCCCTCTTCTTTACAGAGAGCACATTGATTGGATCCAAGTGTGACCTCTCCTATGGCTGCCACTAAAAGTTCCGCTTTTTTTTTTCATGGAAAGGCATTGAGAGAGACAGCAGAAGGATTCCTTCAGTGGCTGCCAGAGAGCTTTCAACCATGAAGGTCTAGCAACCAGGGCACAATTTCTGGAAAGAAATTTACAGTATCCAATTTTCCATGCCAATTAATATCAGATATCACTTTCTGTGAGCTTCCAGACAGGTTTCAAGAAAGCAGAAGTCCCAAAATTCTTCACAGCCATGCTTTTCCTTTAAGTTACAGGCTGCCCATTTCGAAGGGATGGTTCTTGAACCTGCCCTAGCTCTTATATTAGTGAGGCCAAATTGAGTTTAGCTAGTGTGCAATCCAGGCTGTTTAGTTTTTTTTTAAAATTGCACACAATGAGCACCACTAGTGTTCCTTCTCTCTCTCTCTCTCTCTCTCTCTCTCTCTCTCTCTCTCTCTCTCTCTCTCTCTCTCACTCTTGTCAGTGAGGCTTGGTAGAGTCTGTCCCACGCTTGGCTAAGTTTTTTCCTCATGTCAGGTTTTATCAGGATGCAATCGCCAGCAGCCAATTGGAGAGTTATGGTTTGAGCTAGCAATCCTTTGTTTCTGAGGTAAAAAAAAGAGAGGCCAAGAATACAGTTCTTTATAGACATATCTTTAGTCTCATGTTGTGGAATCTCACCCATTCTGTCCAAGTGTAGAAATCCAAACATTATTTCAGAAGGCAGACAATGTAAATTTCATGGAACATGGCATTCCCACTGCCTCTATGATTGAAACACTTTTGCAGTAAGATGAGTAAATTTCCAAAAGGGACAACAACTTGTGTTGCAAACAAACAAACAAACAAAATATCATAGGGTAGAGCACCTTGACTCATAAGCATTTAAAAATGTACTCAGGCATAAAAGAGGGAGGGAAGAACAGCTTTTTTAAAAATTGCAATTAAAAAAAAGAGGTACTTTGAGTCAACACTCCAAAATATCAGATTCCATTCAGATGGAAGCAAATTCTCATTAAGTATGTTAAAACATTTACAAATGTAAGCAAAATATCTCAAAATCATTTCTTTTAATAGGTTTAATTAAGCATTTTAAATCTCAAAAATTTCCAGAAGAAAAAAATCAAAATTGTATTCAGAGCAGGCAAAGAAATGTAACTGCATAACTTTTATATGCAGATGAAAGATCACAACAGTGAAAGGTAAAGGTGCAGGAGCAGATCACCCATTTACTTTAAATTTCTCAGAAGTGAGAGAGAAAAAATGGTTAAAGTGAGCAGAAAAACCCGCAGCAGCCTTTAATGATCCAAAAGGAAGGAGGGAAAGGAGGAGGGGATGCAGAGAGGCATTCACAAGTATCATTGGGGGCATCTCATACACACACTCATGGTAAAAATGAGCAGACACTCACACTCCCCCCCTTCCTGCTTCTCTCCAAAGAATGACCCAGAAGGAAGAGGGGGAGGGGAAACATTCACGTAGGCAATCACAGGTCTCTGGATCCCTTCATTTATCAATCCCTGGGGCATCGGGGACATATACTCACATTCATACTGCAATCAGATCTTCATGCTTGCTCATGCTAACCAATCATAGTAAGTATTTCAGGAAGCTTTTTTTCACAAGCCATCAAGCTTCATTTTCTTTTATTAGAGGATCTCACCCTCACTTCAGTTTTGGAAAAGATAACACACATGCATACACACACATACCATTAAACAACCTTGCAACTTATGGTTTCTTTATATGAAAGGGAATCAAAGTACATTCATACCAACTTTTACCATCAACATACTCACATTTGCACTGCAATCAGACTGCTTGTGTAAATTAATTTCACATACAAATATCCCATTTTATTCTTTCTTCATGCAAAGCAATTATTACAATTATTTCAGGGAGCTGTACATAAGCCAATGAGCTCCATTTCCTATTATTAAAGGATCTCAACTTCCCTCCAGGTCTGGAAATGATTACACACACACACACACACACACACACACACACACACACACACTTGCACAAATACCATGGAACAACACTTTCAGGCCTGGGGGAGGTCCTGTCCCTTTAAATCTTCAATTTTCTTTTATTGGGAAAGCATGGGAAAACTCAGAGAGCAGTTTAAATCCTAACTACGCTCTCCTTCCCCTTTTCTGGGACCAACAAACTGAGCAAAGGCAATTTCTACCAGTTTACTCTTTTCTTTCTTTGAACAATTTAAAATTCTTGTCTTTTTGGATTGGAGACATTTTAGTTACAATTACCTTGAGGGTGCACAAAGACTTAGACACACATTTACACAAGGACAAGGAGAAAATAAGAGGGGGGGGGAGAGAACTCTCAGGTTTACACATCCTAGTCATTCCCAGCACAAATTTGTTAAATTAGGGAAGGCACAAATCTTAACAAACAAACCACGTGGTTGCATAGAAGACAGAGAAAGAGACAGACAAAAAAAAAAGAAACCCCAATATTTTCCCTTTTCTTTTAAGTACCTTTATTTAGCCACATTAGTTCTCCTGTATTATCTTTCAGCAAAGCCCATTTCTCTACATATCTGTTTTGCTTTCCTTTTTTTTTCATTCCAGCCAGGACGGGCATCTGCTTTTCATCCCAGGCCCCCAACAGCTCCCCTAGGGGGGTTTCCGTGGCCGCCCATGAGCTACCGCTTCCCATGATTCCGCTCAGATGTGGGGCTCACTTCGTCCTAGCCGGGCTTGCCGCTTCGTATTCCCCACTTCATATTTGCGTCCTTAGAGTATCTTTTTGCGCCCTTTTAAAATTCTTCAACATACACTGGAGAGGTGTCCTTGGGACACTCCCTCCCCCACCCATGTTCTAAAAACTCTACCACTGACCTGTGGTGTAGGACACTCGACGGCCACTCAACAGGAACTGCAGTGATTTAACCTCCCGCACAACCTAACATGGACTTCTTTAGGATCGACGTCCCAAGTGCAGGGCAGTGATCAGGCACCCTCTTCTACTCTCAAGTGGAGTAGGTACACTATATTATACTTGCCTGTCGGCAGGTTTTCCTCACCCTCTCGTCCTGGCCAGGATTCATTCAGATTCTCTCCTTTCCCTTCACACAAAGGATCCTTGGATTGACTGGAGGTGCCCTTGGCGGCAGAAGGCATCCTTTCCCCATTCCTCCGAAGCAAAAGAGCCTCGTGGCGCCTGAGGTAGTCGGGGCTCGGATTCCTTTGTCGGCACGGGGTCCTAGTTGTCCAGAGCGAAAGATCGCCTGGCAGTCCCTTCATGTGTCACCAGAAATGTTGCAGAAATGAGACCAAACCAGCTCTTTGTCGAAGGGAAAGGTTTATTGCGCAAGGTTCAGCAGCGATAGCTCAAGCAGAATCTGAACCCCGAAGGGCAGTTTGTTACAGATTTTTATACTTTATCAGGCAGAATATTGATCCTTCTCCTAAACATACATTTTTCCTGTGTCACGTATGCCTTGTACACATTAACCCTAGTGACAGGATATCTTGATTGCCTTATGAGGATAGAATAATACCAATTTCCTAGCTAGACCTAGTCAGGTAGATAAGGTATTTAATCCCCTGTGGAATGGATAAGGCTCGTGGCATTTTTGTCCAGCTTAACTTTACATCTTATGTTAACCCTTTACTTTACACTCACTCCAGTTAGATGTGCATAGGGTGATAGGGTTAGTTTTAAATGGATAGTCAGGCTTCTTTGCCAGCCACCCAGCTGGCAAAAGAGAATTTTTTTGCCAACTGGAAGGGATATTTGTGTGTGTGAGAGAGGGGGAGGGGGTCGAGAGAGAGAAAGAAAGAGAAAGGAGGGAAGGAAGGGAGAGAGAAAGAAAAAAAGATAGAGATAAAGATAGAAAGAGAAAGAGAAAGAAAGAAAGAAAGAAAGAAAGAGAAAGAAGGAAAGAGAAAGAAAGGAAGAGAAAGAAAGGAAGAAAGAAAGTTGTAGAGAGAGACACAGGAAAAAAGGAAGGAAGAAAAAAGAGGAAGAGAAAGAGAAAAGAAGAAAAGAAAGAAAGAGGGAGGGACACAAGAAAGAAAGAAAGAAAGAAAGAAAGAAAGAAAGAAAGAAAGAAAGAAAGAGGAAAGAAAGAGGAAGGAAGGAAAGAAAGAAAAAGAGGGAGATAGACACAAGAAAAAAAGAAAGAAAAAGAAAGGAAGGAAAGAAAGAAAGAAAAAAGAGGGAGAGAGACACACAAGAAAGAAAGAAGGAAGGAAGAAAGGAAAGAAAAAAGAAAGAAAGAAAGAAAGAAAGAAAGAAAGAAAGAAAAAAAGAAAAGAAAGAAAGAAAGAGAACTTGCTTAGCAACCAAAATTTTGGCCTCAATTGTGATCATAAGTTCTCTTTCTTTCTTTTCTTTCTTTCTCTTTCTTTCTTTCTTTCTTTCTTTCTTTCTTTCTTTCTTTCTTTCTTCTGTCTTTCTTTCCTTTCTTCCTTCCTTCTTTCTTTCTTGTGTGTCTCTCTCCCTCTTTTCACCACATTTTACAAGGTAGCCACTCCCACCCAGTCACATGACTGCCAAGCCACTTCCACCGGGTCACATGACTGCCAAGCCACTCCCACCGGGTCACATGACCACCAAGCCATCACACAAAAGAGGCCACACCTACAGAATAGGTTGTAAAAAAATTTGGAACCCACCACTGAACTAGACATAAGGACAGTTTTTCTGTCGCCATCACTCTGCTAAACAAATAATTCCCTCACCACTGTCAAGCCATTCACTAAGGCTGCCTTACTATTACTATTAGTCTTCTCATCATTCCTCTCACCCATCTCTTCCCACTTATGAGTGCAGAACTGAAACTTTGTTGCTTGTATCCTTACAATTTATATTGATTTTTCCTGATTGCTTATTTGTACCCATTGATTATCATTAAATATTGTACCTTATGATTCTTGATGAATGTATATTGTCTTTTTATGTACAATGAGAGCATGTGCACCAAAGACAAATTCCTTGTGTGTCCAATCACACTTGGGCAATAAAGAATTCTGTTCTGTTCTATATCTATATATATATATCTAATCTATACATCTACATCTACATCTACATCATCTACATCTTTCATCTACATCTACATCTGCATCATCTACATCTACATCTACATCATCTACATCTACATCTACATCTACATCTACATCTGCATCATCTACATCTACATCATCTACATCTACATCATCTACATCATCTACATCATCTACATCATCTACATCATCTACATCTACATCATCTACATCTACATCATCTACATCTACATCATCTACATCTACATCTACATCTACATCATCTACATCTACATCATCTACATCTATATCGACATCATCTACATCTATATCTACATCTACATCATCTACATCTATATCTACATCTACATCATCTACATCTACATCTACCTCATCTACATCTGTGATGGCGAACCTATGGCACACGTGCCAGAGCTATTTCTCCCGGCACGCGGAGCCATCACCAGTTCCTCTTCCGGGTTCCGGCGCAGCAGCCAGCTGGTCTTCGCGTGCCAGAAAGCAGAAGTGGAGCTGCCCAGTGTGCATGCACACGCCAGGAAAATGATCTTTTTGTTTCCAGGGTGCACATGCGCGTTGGCCATTTGGTGATCTGGTTCCTGGGACCATGCACACGCAAAAAACAGCAACAGGAAGAGCAACGGCCATGCGTGCCAAAAGACACGGAAAGGGGTTCTCGGCCATCATTTCTTAGCGGAGTAGAGCTGTGGTCGGGGCTTCCCTCCCTCCCTGCCTGAGCGAGCTTCTTGCATGGCCCCAGCCCTCCAGCCAGTGGCTCATCTGCGGTCCGAAGTGCCTGGCTGGCTCGGGTGCCCCAGAAAAGCAGCGGCAGCCACAAGGGGAAGGGCAGGAGCGGGCGGATGGCCCCTGCAGCCAATCCCACCCCAGCCAGAAGCAGCACTATGACAGCCACCGGGAGCGAGGGGGCGGCAACGGCAAGAACAGGCTTTCCTCCCTCCCCACCTGAGCGGGCTACTTGCACAGCTCCAGCTCTGATGAGGATCCAGTCTGGAGCGCCTGGCTGGCTCAGGCGCCCCAGAAGAGCAGCAGCTACAACCACAGGGGGAAGGGCAGGAGCAACCGGGCAGCCACTGCAGCTGCTCCCACATCAGCGAGCCAGGCTCAGTGGCGTCTTTATGAGGGTAGCGTGCCTCCCTGCCAGCAGCTCCTCCAGCATCCCAGCTGGAAGCAGCAGCACAACAGTTGCCGTTACCAGGGGCAAAGGGGTGGCGGTGGCGAGAACGGGCGGCCGCCGCCCCTTTGTCCCTTCCCCAACAGCGGCTGTTGCGCTTCCGCTTCCAGACGGAATGCTGGCGAAGGAGCTGCTGGCGGGGAGGCAAGCTACCTGCATAAAGACGCCACCGAGGGCGTGGCAGAATATATCCCAGCTTGAAATGGCAGTGCTCCAGACTGTCAGAGACTCATCAGAGCTGCGGGCTGGAGCTGTGCAAAAAGCCTGCTTGGGCTGGGGGGGGGGAAGGGAGGGAAGCCTGGGACAGCCCGTCCTCGCCATCGCCACCACTTCACCCCTGGTAGCGGCAGCTGTTACCCTGCTTCTTCCAGCCGGGATATATTCTGCCAGGCCCTTGGCGGCATCCCGGTACCAGGAGCGAAGGGGAGGTGGTGGTGAAGATGGGCGGTCCCATGCTTCCCTCCCTCCCACCCCCACCTGAGCAGGCTTCTTGCACAGCTCCAGCCCACGGCTCCAATGAAAATCCACAGTCTGAAGTGCTGCCACTTCCAGCCAGGATATATTATGCCACGGCGGTGACTTTATGCAGGTAGCTCACCTCCCTGCCAACAGCTCCTCTGCCAGCATCCCGGCTGGAAGCAGAAGCGTAACCGCCGCTGTTGGGGAAGGGACCAAGGGGCGGCGGTTGCCCGTTCTCGCCACTGCCACCCCTTCTCGCCTTGTAACGGTGACTGTTGTGCTGCTGCTTCCAGCTGGGATACTGGAGGAGCTGCTGGCAGGGAGGTGAGCTACCTGCATAAAGACACCACCGAGGGCCTGGCAGAATATATCCCGGCTGGAAGCAGCAGTGCTATGGACCGCAGATCCTTATCAGAGCGGGCTGGAGCCGTGCAAGTAGCCCGCTTGGGTGGAGAGGGAGGGAAGCCCTTGTCTGTCTCGGGAGGGCAGGGGAGGCTGTTTTCGCCCTCCCCAAGCTCCTTGAAAGCCTCTCGAGCCTGGGGAGGGTGAAAAACGGGTCTATCGCGGGCCAAAAGGGGGGGTCGCGCATGCATGCCCAAGGGGGGTCGTGCACATAGCATTATGGGTATGGCACGCCTGCATATGTCCCCCTTGCACTCCCCCCGCTTTTGACATGGGAGCCCAAAAAGGTTCGCCATCGCTGATCTACATCATCTACATCTACATCTACATCTATATCTACATCTACATCTACATCTACATCATCTTCATCTACATCTACATCTGTATACATATACATATACATATACATATACATATACATATACATATACATATACATATACATATACATATACAAATACATATACATATACATATACATATACATATACATATACATATACATATACAAATACATATACATCAGTGGTGGATTGCAGGTGATACGCGCCAGTACGGGTGTACCGGAGCCAGCCCGGAGCACCGGATACTGTTCTGGTATGGTGCTCCGGAGGGCCCATCCACCCTCTCGAGCTCCTTACCGGTCTTTTAAGTCTTCTGCACTTCCGCACATATGCATGGTGCATACAGCACCTGCGTGAAGCTCTGCTGAGCAGCTGGAGCGTCACGGAGGCTCGCAGAAGCACTAAGACACATGCCCGCGCTGTGCGTGTGTGCACGCATGCTGCACTTGTCTATGTGGATGTCGCTGGGCCATTTCCAACCATACAGGTTGGAAAGGGATCTGGAACTCACCACTGATATACATATACATATACATATACACACATCTAAAGCAGATGACCAGAATGAGCCTGGTTTGACCTGTCTTCAGGCTCAGCCTGGTCATCTCCTACATTGGACTAGAACATAGAGCATAGAACATCATCAGAGTTGGAAGGGACCTTCGAGGTCTTTTAGTTCAACTCTCTGTTGAAGCAAAAGATCCAGTACCATTTTAGACAGATGACTGTCCAATCTCTTCTTAAAAACTTCCAATGTTGGAGCACCTACTATCTCTGAAGGCAAGCCACTCTCAAGTGTGTGTAATTCTCTTTATCTGCCACTTTCAGATACAGTGGAATCTATCTTGTTACAAAACTGTCCCTTTGGTGATGGCGAGTGACTAAAGTTTAAAAGCTTGGTTTGAAAGTGTCATCACTTATAATATTTGTTTCCATCTCATAACATGAGTGTTTTGGTTCTGTCCAGGGGCACCATTGTTGGACTGTGTTTAAGACAGCAGTTGGCCTTGATTCAGCCCTGTCTAGAATATTAGGGAAGTATAAAAACTAATAGGGATGCAGTGGTTCAGTGGCTAGGAGGCTGAGCACGTCGATCAGAAATGTCGGCAGTTGACCTGAATCCCTAGTGCTGCGTAACTGAGTGAGCTTCCGTTACTTGTCCCAGCTTCTGCCAACCTAGTAGAAAAATAGGGACCACCTTTGGTGGGAAGGTAACAGCATTCCGTGTGCCTTTGGCATTTAGTCATGCTGGTCACATAACCATGGAGACGTCTTCGGACAGCACTGGCTCTTCAGCTTTGAAACGAAGATGAACACCACCCCCTAGAGTCTGTAACGACTAGCACATATGTACGAGGGGGACCTTTACCTTTATAGAAAGTGTTGTGTATTATAGTTTTCCCTCTGGTCCGTTCCACCAGAGGGCGCTGTGCTCGAAGCTGATTGGCTCCCGCTCTGACAGCCCGGCATATATAAAGGCTGTCAGAGCAGGGCACAGCTGTTGCCTGTTAGCTACGCGCGTGCTATGACAGCCACGCTGGCAACCTTTGTTATTCAATAAAGCTGTTAGCTGCTTTTGAAGTCCTGGCTCGCCTCTATCTGTCACCCGAGTTCTACCAAGCTAGAACATTGGCGAGGAGGATGGGATCACAGAAGAGGAACAGAGCTGTTGAAAGTCACTAAGCTGAGCTGAGTCACAGAACTAAATTTTTCCCTCAGGGGAAATCACTCGACGAGAGGTTGAGTGAGTCACTGATTGAACGGGCCGCAGATTACCCCCACAGGAAGAAGATTCTCCTCAGAATGGCATCGATGAACACTCTGGCTGTGTTTAATGGGGCCACGGAGACTTGGGACTCTTTTATCTCCCGATTTGAATATTTTTTAGAAGCCAATGACTATACTGATATGTTGTGGCCCAGCAGGAGCCGTTGGAGTTGCCACCAGACTCTGACAGCGAGGTGTCCTCTGAGTCGGCTCAAGAGGAGGTGGGGGACCCTGGACAGGGTTCCGACGCTGAGCAGGGCGCAGAGAGGCTGGTTGGCCACCAGGGGGCGCCTGAGGCATGGAGCAGTGGTGAAAGCCAAAGGAAGTGGGCTCCTGATGTCATGCCTTGGAGCAGTGGGGAGGAGTCACAGGACAGTGAGTCAGACATCAGCAGTGAGCTATTAGATGCTCGTTACCGACGTGCTACCTGGCGTAAGGAGCAATTGAGCAATTATAGGAGATAATGGCTCTCAGCTGCTGATCATTAGACTCCTCTCCAGACTATAAAGGGACTGCTTGTGGACACACCCTT